>NC_143416.1:2490000-3203750 GCF_059467195.1 Physcomitrium patens | reverse complement strand
TATAAAAAAAGATTATACATAATTTATTTTTAATATATATATATATATATAAAAAATAAATATCTATTTTTAATAGTAAATCTAAGAAATTAAAAATTATATTTTAAAATAAATTGATTTATATTTATATTTGTAGATGTATATATTTATCAAATAAATATTATATTTAAAAAATAAAATCATGATCAAAATAAATTTTTTAATAATAAAATAATTTTATTATAATTATTATAATTAATATCAATATTTATAATTTTTATAAATATAAGCATATATATATATATATATATATATATATGAACATATTAAAACAACATCTTTCTTCTCCTTTTTCACTAAAAAATTCATTTTGTACTAGTTCCTTGTCTCTAACTCCATTCTTATTTCACATTTTTCATTTTTCATTCCTATATCCATTCTTAGCTATCATCTTTATCTCCAATATCACCACTCTATTTCAATCCTACTACCTCATTCCAACCCCTACCATCCCATTTCAATCCTACTATTTCATTTCAATCTCAACCATCCCATCTCAATCCCACTACCCTATTTCAATTCTATTATCCCATTTTGACCTTACTATCCTATTTCAACTCTACATACTCATATGATCCAAGAAGCTCATCTATTGGAAGTTAATGGCAAAAGATTCTTTAGAAGCAATGATGAGTAGCCTTTAGCTTAGAATGCCAATTTTGCATAATATCATGTGGGTGATAATTGCTTAAAAAGAACTAGGCTTGCACATCTACTAATTGGTATAGTTCTTCAAGAACTCTAATTTAATTCATTCTTTTATTGTGCTAATAGATGGATGTAAGGCTCATTTGCATTTATCTTGGAATTAATACTTCACTTCCAGCACTCACCAAAGCTAAGCTATGAGCCTATATGAGTGGTTTTTTCTCCCCTCACTTAAGTCTAATTTAATTAAATTGTAACTTAGATTAGAATCCAATATTAACTAATGTAAAGATGCAAAACATAGATAAGATAAATAAAAAAAATAAAATGATACAATAATCACAATTTATATAAAAAAATATGACCAAATAAATTACATATTTTTATGATTTATTTCATTAAGTTTAAACTTTGAAACTTATGAGTTAGTATAAAAATAAAAAGAATTAGTACCACACTAGAGTGCTAGTCTAGGACTTTTCGAAATAGTATCAACCATGAAAATTAGAGCTACACCTAAGAAGTTATCTATAGATGAAGTTTTGATGGAAAAAATTCATCCAAAGTTGGAAATTCTTCAATAATTAGCTTCAAATATTAAAATTCAGTATTAATATGGATTTAATTTTTTTAATATAAAAGATAAAAAATAAAATAAATAACAAAGTTAAAAGTTGGAGGTAAAAAATAAAAGTAATAAATTAAGATTAAAAAGTAAATTAAAATAAAATAATCTAAAGGTTAAAAGTTGAAGGTAAAAAGTAAAGTTAAAATTAAAAGTTAAATAAAAATAGAATAACATAAAGGTCATAAGTTGAAGATAAAAAGATAAATTTAAAGTTAAAAGTTAAGTAAAGATTGAAATAATGTAAGGTTAAAAATTGAAGGTCAGAAGGTAATTAGAAGTTTAAAATTAACAATTAATTATTAAGATGAGATAAAAGGTTCACTGAAGTAGTATTAATTAGAGATAATAAGATAAGTGAAGAGTCAATCCAGCAATCCATGCACTAACAAGTGTAATTAGGAGGTGATTAGGAAAAAAAAGTTACCTTCATTATGTCGAATTAAAGTAGCAAACCTTAACCAATTGGAAATCCATCAAAAATCCTCTTAAGCTCCTACATGTGTGAGTTTTTTTTTTTTATTTTTTTTATTTTTTTTATTATTATTTTGTCCAAAAACTTCACTTTGATGAGCTCCTATCCCTCAATTTTTGCAATATTCTAGTATGTGATAGTTGAGATGTGATTTTTTAAAGTTGGCCTCCCGAATTGCCTTTGTAGCAGACCTCCTTGCACTTAAAAATTCACTTAAGATTCATAAAAGTTTTAAAATTTTCAACTTAAACTTTCCTTAGAACTAGACTTCAAGGCATCTTTGTTGCAATAACTTTTATAAAATAATCTTCAACAAGCACTGTGCTACAAAATTCCAAAACTAACTCTAATGAACTGCCTTTGTACCAGCCAACAGTAGATCTCTTCTTACTTAAGAATTCACTGAAAATTCATTAAAGCTTAAAAAATTCTAATAATTTTTTTTCTAAAAACAAGACTTTTAAAAACAATAAATACCAAAAATCACTTGGGAAGCAAGATATAAATCATTGAGAAATGATTTTTTGAAGTTGGCAGTTCTCTGAGGCCACGGCAGTGCATCCTTCTTCACTTGTAATTCTGCCAATAATTCATTAAAGCTCTAAATTATGCATGCTTGGAGACTTTAGAAAGCTATTAACTAGAGGAAGGTGAATACAAAATATTGCAAGAAAAAAATTACAGCTAAACAAACTGAAAGGCAGAAACCTAAGCAAAGTATTTTTTAAAAAATAGAAAAAATTGGCATAGCTTTGCCATAAAAAAGGAGAGAGAGGGCTTGGAAAATCAAGCCACTCTTATACAATTGAGTGGAGGCTTGTAGGAGGGTAGCCACATCTCCACCCTTGATTTCTAAGATTCCTAATCTAGATCTATAACCTACAATAATTCTAAACCTAAATCTGATTTCAAGGCTATAAATGCCATAACTCAAAAACTAATGCCTTTTTGGCAAAATTAACACCACCAATGTGTCCAGAACACAATTTTACCTTGAGATTGACCATTCACAAGCTCAAATCCGAGTTCTAAATCATTAAAACCAACTAATTTGCTAATCTAGTTGTAAATTTTAACTATAATTCTGATTCTAAGCATCCTAATTAAGAAATCAGCAAGGATTCTTGCCATCAAAGCCCTCATGATGACCATTCTTCAATTTGAACTCCTTTAAGTACAAACTCTTGGCAAATCACAACCCCTAATTTCAATTTGTCCTTGAGTTAATACACTTTTGATTTTTGATTTATTTAATTTTTCTCCATTCTTCAACTCCAAATAATGATAAAAATGACTATGAAAGGAACTTTCACCATAAAAAATAGCTCGTCTCCATCTTCTAAATATTATCATTAATTTAATAATTAGATTTTATAATTTTTAATTTATTTAAATTACAAAACGGAATTTAAGCTTCTAAGTCTTGAAATTAATTAAGAAAATAGAGCAATTAGATTTGATGATTTTTCTAATCATAGTCAAATTAGAAATTAGCCTTACAGTTGAAAATTAATATTGTGGATTAATTCAAGATATAAGTTCTAAGAATTAGAAGAAAATTCTACTAAAATTTTAGTTTTGGCACTAAAAGAGATTTTAAACCAAATCAAGAAAGAAATCATAGACCTTCTAAATTTACTATTCTTAAAATTTTAATAATCAATCAATCTAATAATTAGAAGTATCTATCTAATTAATAACCTAAAAATATGATAAAAGTCATAATTAACTAAATAAATAATTTGGATCTATTAATTAATCATCTTAGTATTAAAATTAACAAAAATATGTAAAAAATTACAAAATTAATTGTAATTAACCATTGGAGCTTTTAATTGTGTTCACAGTGTAGACATTATCATTTACTTCTACAATACCATAGAAAATTATATGAGATGTTCTTAGATTCCAGTGTCATGAATTTCAAGATTGAGATGAACACTTCTTAGGACTATAATAATTTTTTATACTACTGTGTATACTTGTTATTTAAATATTCTTTGAAAATTGAGTTAATATAATATATAATATAAGCAAAGACAATGATATTGGACTATCAATCCATCTAACTAAAAATCACTATGGCCACTTCAATAGACTTGATCTTTTTTTTTTTTTTTTTTTTTTTTTGTATAAAAGAAGCACCTCTCAATTTATAACAATGTACAAAGGAAGTGTCTTGCAGTTCTTGCTACTATTCCTTATGAATTAAGCCTTGCTATTACTTTTGTTCTTATATTCTAATTAATCAATTACTACTTGAGTGATTTAGGAACATCACTATAATTTATCTAATAGAAAACTCAAAGGTCCAATAGAGATGCACGTAAATAATTCTTAGCCATCTTTGATCTCATCTTGGTAATGAAACAAATGCAAGATATTCTAAAAATTGAGCACTAAAATACTAACTAGTTTGAAGAACATAAAAAATAAGTTGATGCAACTAGACTTATCTCTTTTGAAAATTTTTAGACATGATAATAAAATAATAAGTCACTTTAGACTCCAATCCTTAATTTTATTAGAAAAAATACCACCAACCATAAAAGCCAATTAAATTAGTTTTATCCAATTGAATTCAAATCCTTCATTTTTTCTATTAGAAAAAATACCACCAACTATAAAAGCCAATCAAATAAATTTTATCCAATTAAATTCAACTCTAATTATTGTACCAATAAAATTTATTGGCCTTATATTATACAAGTATGAAGATGAAGGTGATTTTTTCAAATGGCTAAAAGAGAATCTTCTTTAAGAAGATATTTACATTCAATTTGTAGAATTTAAAGCATCGTCCTTATATATTATCATTGAAAATGGATTGGATATATTTCAATTTTTTAAAAAATAATTAGAGAATTTCAAAAAAAATGAAATTTAAAGATTGTTAATACAATAAAAAGAAGAAATTCAAAAAAAAGAAAAAAATAGATATTTATTTATTTATTTATTTATTTATTTATTTTTTTTTTTCTTATTCTAAAGATATAAATGATGGTTCAAGATGGTAAAAAACTAGAACTTCTAGTCAAGTTTGATGCACTTTGGATATGACCATATATTATCAAAGAAGTCTTTGATAATAATTCAATTCAATTCAAAATATTAGATAGAATAGACTTTCCTATACAAACTAATAAAAGAAATTATAAAAAATATAGGATGTAACTAATGGTTCCAACACCAATACATCTTATTATTTATAATAGTTTTAACTCAAACCTATAGATTATTTTATCTTTAGAATATTATGAGACTAGGCTCAAAGCAAAAGTAGAGAGCATTATTATGTATTTCTTTTTTATGTGGTCTATAGAACTTGATTTTATTGTTATGGATTTACTATCAAGTAATATCCAATTTGAATCTCAATAGAAATATAAGTGCTATCAAATATTGAACTAGTGACTAAATATGAAGTTGCTACATATAGAGACATATCAAGTCTAAATTAAATAGTTATTTTTTTATTCTTAGGTCAATGTATCAATATTAAATATTTTTTCTATTAAATAATAATATTTATTATTATACTTTTTAATTTTTAATTTTTTCATAGACCATATTAAAAGTAAGAGTTGAATTTTCTCTATTCTTATAAATAGTTCCAAATAGTAATTATATGTTAGTTCCATTAATACATCTTAATTAGTAGAATAGTTAAAAAAATAATTTTAAGTCATTTCGTTTTATAAATATTAAGGTTAGATAATTTTTTTTATTATTTAAGTATGTATTAAAATTTAGAAATGTTTATAAGTTACAAAAGTCTTATTAAAATAAAAGTTACAAAAATTGTATTTTAATAAGACTTAGAAGTAATTATCTTAATTGATTTAGTATTTTTACTTATTATTAAGTATTAATGGTTAGTTATTGATACCAATGTCTACATTGGCCTCTTATATATATATATATATATATATATATATATTATCTATAAAAATCCTATCAATAATTAATTAGTAGTTAGAAAAAATGTAAAAAAGAACTTCATGTCTTTTTAATTAATTATATAAAAAATAGGATTATTAGTGGAATTCAATTTATTTTATTACTATAAAAAATTAAAAATATAAAATATCTTTAAAGAGATATTAATATTAAAAAATATTATAGAATTCTTTAAATTTTATTTAGAATTTATTTAGAATTATTTAGGAATTTTTAGAGAAGATTTCAAGACTTTGATAAAATTAAATTTTACTATCTTAGAAGCCATTATGAAAAAATGGAGTAATATTTAAAGGCCATATAAGATTCTTAGGCAATTTGGATGTTTTTGAATACCATGATAAAGCAAAAAATGCCAAAATATGAATTCTACGGGTAGAAAATAGGAAGACAAGTAGCTAGTCTAATCCTTATAAGAAAAAAGGTGCATAAGTCTTACATGGATTATAGTACCTTGAATAGAATTAAGAGGATAAGACTAAGGCCTTGTGGCCTCTCTTAATAATCTATATATATTATATATGAGCCTTAGTGAGGCTCAAATCCTTAATCTATAAGCAAGTTACTTTTGAAGTAAAAATATTTTTACTTAACTTTTTAATTATTCATTTCTTTTCTTTAAACTTTCACAACTTACTCAAAGTAATTCGGATTTATATGTTTCTTATGTCATTAAAAAGATAATAAAAATTTCTATCTTTAATATATTTTTAAATATTTATTTTAATTTTTTATTAGATAAAATTTAATAAATAGATTATGGATTACTTTTATTATATGTAATTTCTTGATTGTACTTATTTTATTTATTTTATGCTATACTTTCTTTTGTTCTTGTTTATTGCATCTTCTATTTTATACCACTAATTATAAGAAACTTTTAATTGAGGTTTTTTTTAAATTTAAATTGAAGAAAAAATTTACACAATGGTATAATAAATAGGATCTAATAATTGAACATTAAGTGGACTTGAGGTTCATTACTATCACTGTTACTTTAAAATTCTTTAAAAAAATCTATCATACAATAATTAAATAAAAGATCTAAGTTGAATACAATCTAGATTAGGTAATGTTAGTGATTGATTCTACATATAATCTATAAGCTATAGAATCATCCATCTACCTATAATATCAATGGAAGCATCTTAATCAAAAAAATCAATTGATTTGGAGCAGCATAATATAGCAATTGAATACTATATAATACAAAAAATTTACATCAATAACTATATAAGATCCATATTTAATTCTTGATAATTTTGATTAAATTTAGTATGAAAATATGTTCTATAATATGCCTTCAATTAATGAGTACTAAGCTATCCATTACATCAATCTTTATAATATCAATTTCCAAAATACCATCAAATTGAAACTTTATCATATTCTTTTTTGCTCCATTAGCCCTCCATAGCTAGAAACCTTCTAGATGTCTAATAATAGTGGCATATTACATCCAATTTTTTTTGAGCAACTAAGCTCTTTATCTTAGAAGTTAGATTGCAACTTTACTTCTAATGATTTCAATATAAGATTAAAAACTTACCATGCTTGCTAAATCCTTCAATCTTTGTATCTATATCCAATTGCATAGAATTGTGAAACCAATTTGAGCAAAGACGATATATAAATCTAGATAATCCAATGGAAGATAAGTTATCAATAATTTTATTAAAGCACAATTATATTTTGATTCTAATGTAATATCATGGATATACATAGATATTCTAATAAATACCTATATAATTAGATAGAAGTAAGTAAAAGTAGATAAAAATAGGTTAATTTCATAATATCTTCTAAAAAAACTTTCTAAAAGCTTCATAGATGTTGATTTGACTTTACATGTGTTTGTAGTTGATTATTATGTTAGAAACTTAGTCAACAAGTTAACCACATATTGATAGCTTGTAAGACAAGTTAATTCTATGGAACACATATAGAAAACTTGTTTTGTAAGTTAAGATATGTGTCTTCCAAAGTCAATATGTTTTGAAGGTCTTATAGGACATTGCTACATAGCTTTTAATTAAGAGAAAGTTTTAATTATATATAGAGACAAGAGTGAAGCCTTCTTCACTCTTATTAATGCCTTTTTAGTCCTTAGACTTGTTTCAAGTCTTTTTGATATTCTTGTTTTTAGAAATAGTCATTCTAGTTCAATAATATATCATCTTTGAATGACTTTTTAATTCTTTTTAGTATCACAAGACTCTTGTAGATTTCTTTCTTCAAGGTTCATGTCCTTGATACTTTGATAGGAGTGATAACTTATTATTTCTATCTTTTTTTAGAAGTTAGTAGATTACTCCATTCTATTGTTATATTTTGAAGATTGTGGACTATCAACCTTTAAACAAACAATCTTATTTTTTAATAGTGATCTTTTTTTTAAAGAAAGTGGATCATCTCTCTTTGTAAAAATTTTCATTTGATATTAGAGGTTGTAGATTATCCTCCTCTAATTTAATTTTTTTCACTTATTTGAATTGTCTATAGAGAGAAAGATTATGAATGCTACTCTTAGTGTAAGTAAAAATAAATTTGCAACTATTTCAGATCTTCATGAGCTTGTCAACAATTTAAGAATAAAAATCTCATGTATTTTTAATGTGAATTATAGAGGTACTATTCCTATACCAATGGAAGTAGTTCAAAGTCTGCAATAAGAAATTGTGCAATTGAAGGAAGCAAGTAGATAGACCTCACAACCAAATCTATGGAGTTTTTCTTCTACAAGTATGACGAGGATAAGGATTAGTATGCCTAAGAAGTTTGATAGAACAAGATGAAAATTTTGAGGATTTTTACAAGAAATCAAGTTTTATCTAACATTGCATTCTTTCTTATACTCCAATGGATTTATTTAAATCTAATTCATAGGTGCACTTTTATTACGAAGTGCTCTTTCTTAATTTATATCTTTAATGGAAAAAGATTCATGATTTCTTTATGATTTGAGTCTATTTCTAGAAGTATTTATAGCCATATTTGGAAAAAATAATAAAAAAAGAATATCAAAGAGTAAGTATAATATGATATAGATAAGATATTTGTATTATTGATATATAAAAATAGATAGTTGAAACCATATTTGAGAAGTTATGGAAGCTTTTAGAATAGGATCCATTGTAGAACATTTTAGAAAGAGCTCAAGGTGATTATTTAGATGAAGCCTTCTATGAAATCTTCTAAAAATAATTTAGGGTAATTATCTAAGTATAATCCATCATCTAAGAATATTTTAGAAAGTCTAGGGTAGTAAAAAAAAGTATAAATAGGACTAGCTATGGTCTTTTGGACATTTTATCAAGTATAGCTTTAAAGCTTTTTTCTTAGAAAAATTTGATTTTATATCTTCTTGTTCAATTCAGTTCTATTTTATTTCTATATACTCAGTTTTGTCTTTTGTATCCTATTTTATTTAGTTCTCTTCACTTTTATTCTAATTCATTTTGTCCTATTTTGTGATGAGGTTTTATGTTGCTATGGATTAGAAGGATCTTAGATTCTCAAGATAGATTGGTCTTGTTTCATTAGTATTAAAGTGAGTATTAGATTATTCTTTGGTAGTTTGTCAATAGTCATCATCTAGTTTGAAGTAAGTTATTGTGGTCACAGTGAGCATTATATTGAGGCTACTATGAGCTACTCTCAAAAAATCAATCAAAAGATGAGAAGACATTACAATAGTGGAATCCAGCCAAGAATTACATCATAGAAGATATGGCAAATCAATCCCAAATGGAGACTCAAATACAACACCTCTTAAGCCAATAGTTAATTTGTAAAGAAAAATAGAAGCCTTTAAGATAAAGAAGTCAACATCTGCTAAGCTGAAATTGAGTAAGCCTAATACATACTTTGAGACTTCAAAGCAAGAAGATGTATGTCAGTGGCTCTTCAATATGTGATAATATCTCCACCTATCTATGGCAAATACTACTAAATAAATTATATATGCAACCAACTATTTGAGAGATACAACAACTATTTGGTAGCAACATTGACTTCAAAGCTATCAAGCTCAAGGTTTATTTTGTAATTGGGAGGAGTTTGAGACTCACTTTATAAATCAATTTTGGTCCATCAATGTAGAAAAGGTATCACTTGATGAGTTGATAAATCTTATACAATCTAGGTTGATACAAGATTATGTCTCTTAATCTAAATTCTTATATTTCTTAATTAATAATATTTTAGAGGGGGAGATGATGGATTAATTTCAATGAGGTTTGAAACCTAGGGTCTAGCATGAGGTGGAGCTAAGGGATCAAAAAACCTTTGAAGAAGCAATTAGGATTGTAGAGATGGTCAATGCTATAGATTTCAAAAATTATAGAGCACGACCTATAGCACAAAGTTCTATGCAACTATTTAATCCTATGGCACAACAACCAATGCCAATGGAGATTGATGCTTTATAAGGATCATTGATGTCACAAATATTGGTGCAAAAGGGATTGTATTTTTATTATTAAGAACTAGACTATTAAATTGGAGGTTGTTCAAAACTTCAAAATTCAAGCAACAACAAAATAAGGTAGATTCTTAGTCTCGAAATTCATCAAGTTGATAATGAGATAGAATAGGGAAATAAGACTTTTGTCAAGGAAGTGAATCTTGAAGAAAGAAAATCTTCAATACATTCTTATATCACTAAAGAGAACTAGAAATTCATTCAAAAGGTGATGTAATATTGAACTAGAATGACTATTTTTTTTAAAAAAAGAATAGAAAGTCTTAAAATAGGACTAAAAAGTAGAAAGATATTGACAAGAGTAAAGAAGGCTTCGCCCCCACCTCCATACACACTCTTAATTAAGAGCCACGTGGTGATGTCCTATAGGACCTCCAAAACATGTTGACTTTGTAAGACACGTATCTTAACTTATAAAGGAAGTTTTCTATATGTACACCATACAGTTAGCTTGTTTTAGAAGCTATAAACATGTGATTAACTTGTTGACTAAGTTTCTAACCTATTAATCAACTACAAACAAATATAAAGTCAAGTAGTATCTATAAAGCTTTTAGAAAGCTTTTCTAAAAGGTCTTATAAAATTAACCTACTTTTATCTATTTTTACCTATTCCTATCTAATCATATAATTATTTAGTAGAATATCTATGTATGCCTATGATAGTTCTTTAGTAAATGCACCAAAGGCCAGTACTTCGAATAACTACTATTTCTCAAAGACAAATGGTATGGCCTTAGTCAACTTTAAGAAGAATCCATTGGTGGATCTAATAAGACTACTAAGAGGACAGCCATGTCAAGTGCTTGTGGATTGTGGTTCTACAAAAAATTACATCTTAACTAAAATTTTCAACCAATGTAGGATTAAAATTAAAGAAATCAAGGGAGGAAGTATATACCTTGTAAATTACCAAAAGAATATATTGAGTGAGATGTGTAAAGAAGAAACCTTGAAGTTAATTGGCACTTACATCTTAAGAGAGAGATTCAAAATAGGAAAGCTAAAATATGATATTATTCTTGGTATGCTATGGCTAGAGGTAGAAAATAAGTAAGTTGATTAGGTAGCAAGAAAAACCTCCTTCAAAGAGTGTAGATGTAAGATAATTCTTTGTACGTCCACATTGAGTGAAGAAGAAAAATAATCTACAATTAAATACTTACTCGTAGGGATTACCTTTATGAAGAAGCAAATACAACATAAAAAATTGATATATATATATGGTCGTTTCAAATCTTGCATTAGTAGTAGAAAAGACAACCAAAGGAATAAAATGAGTAGAGCAACTCATATGAAAATATCGAGATATCTTTCCAAGCAACCTACCTAGTAGCATGCTTTTTGATTGAAGTGCCCCCTTTCAAATAGAACTATTGCATGGAGCCAAATCAACAAGTCGGCCAATTTATTTTCCTAGAATCAAATAAACTTGAAGAATTATAAAAGATATTAGATAAACTCTTAGAAAAAGGCCTCATTTGAAAAAATATATCACCATAGGAAGTACTTGTATTCTTTGCACCTAAGAAGGATAGTGGACTTTGACTTTGCATCAACTATTTAAGCTTCAATAATTAGACTATTAAAAATGCATATCCACTTTTATGCATGGATGACCTTGTTGATCAACTTTAAGGTGTAATTATCTTAAGCAAATTAGATCTTTAAAGTGGCTATTGGAAAATACCTATTGCAAGAGAGAATAAAGAAAAGACAGCATTTTGTATGCATTATAGACATTTCAAATTACTTGTTATACCTTTTGGCCTCATAAATGCTCTAGCTTCTTTCATCAATGACATGAATAGATTATTTTGAGAATTTTTGGATAAATATATAGTTTTTTTTATTGATGATATCGTCAAATATAATAAAATCCCTAAGGAGCATGAACAACATCTACGAGAAGTATTATGCCACTGTCAAGGACAAAGACTCGATGAGGGAAAATATACACCAAAAAGCTATCTCGATATAACAAGTCAAAATATAAACAAGTAGATATATTAAAAGGAAACTGGAATGGCTATTGCCACAAGACAAGAAACTAAAGACTCTTGAACCTGGACTAGAAGCAAGAAAGGAGTTGACAAGACTGAAGAAGCCTTCACTCTTGTCTCTATGTATACTATCTAACTAGGGGCTACGTGGCGACGTTCTATAGGACCTCCAATATGTGTTGACTTTGTAGGACACATGCCTTGACTTATAAGGCAAGTTTTTCTACGTGTGGGCAAAGGACAAAGCCCAATTACTCTACACGTAATCGAGAGCAATAAGCAATTATACATACTATAAAAGTGTGGCAATACTAACTATTGAGGAAGCCAATGGTTGTTAGGACTAACCATAGATCCTTGCTATATGATTTACATTTGAAAAACATAAAATCACAAAGAGTAACCTTAATTCCTAATATTACAAAGAGTAACCTTAATTTGACTTGGCATAAAATTATAAAAATATTCTATTAATAAAAAAATTATATTTAAAAAGATTTATATATAAAGCTTCCTAAAGCATTTAGAAATGTTCTAATATCCTTTAATATACCAAGTCATAACTAAATCATTCACCGGTAAGCTTGATTTCCAATAAGCTTAAAAAAAACCCATAATCTCTTTACAAAAATCCATCTTTATACCATAATTTTGCTATAGCTCTATATCTCTATTTTTAATATGTATATAAAGTCTTGGCTCCCAAAATCCCCTTTATGTTGCATAAAATGTCCAAATTGTAGCAAAATCCTTTCAAAATATTTTTCTCTCATAGGATTTTTTTTCTTCAAATTTTATAAATTCATATCTCTTGTTCCAACAGTTTAATATTTTTCTAATTTTTAGATTATATAAATTTTATTCTTGAATTTTTTTTATAAGAAAAATAAACTATATATCTATTATAAATCATTTAGCATCTTAGAAATCCTAGCAGGTACTTTAAATCCTAATTTATAAGCACCTAAGTACTATTTTATTCATATCTTAAAAATCCAAAATTTAAATGTGACAAAATTTGTGTATAAAATTTAATAACATGATAATAAATATATTTAGAAAATTTTAATTAAAATCTTGTCAAATTGCTCAAGATATTACTCAAAATACAACCACTAGTAAATCAAATTACTTACTACCTTTAGATTATAAGTACTAACTTCAACTTCCTATATCTCCTTTATGCTACCTTAGATTTTATCAAAAAATATGTAAAAAGTGTAGCCAAAACAGTACTCTCTTCAATCTTAATTGCCGATTCTTCATTTTTTTTTATACACGTGTGTTATGTCTAAAAGAGTGATAGAAGGTACAAAATCAATACCTTAACTTTGAGCTCATATATCTCTTTCATAATAAATCCAAATCACTCAATATTTACACCAAAATCATAGCTAAAATCTTAAACTTCTTTAATCTAGCCATCTAAGCTCAAATAGCTTCAAAAAAGTAACCTTAATTCCTAATAAGGCCTCAAGTGGCCTCCTTAAAGTCCATTAGATATGAATTTTGGCCAATAAAAATATAGATTTTTATCATTCATCTCCATTCATCCATATGGTTAATCTAATTATTCTTTTTATACTAAAATCTTTTTCTAATTTTTTTTCCAATATTTTTTGTATAATACATGTCCTAAACATCAAATAAAAGAAATACAATAAGATTTCAAAAGTCACCAATGTTTAATAAACGTGGCTCTAAATGTATAAAAACTATTATCAACATAAAATCAAACTCAATAATAGCCTTTTAAAACTAACCACTTCAAAGTAGTAATCTAATCATATTTTGTAACTAACTAAAATCTAATAATATAGCTCTTATTACATTATATAGTAAATTATTTATTAAATATAAATATATATTATTTTCATATGGTAGCCAAACTACAATATGATAACATATCTCTTTTGGAGCCATACAAGACAATGAATATCCCAAGAAGAAGACAAATACCACCACCTCTTATAGAAGTAGATAATAATGAAGAATTTGAGATAGAAAAAGTCTTAGATTCAAGGCAACAGCAATTTAGATTAAAATATCTTATTCATTAGGATGGATATAATAATAAAAAAATACATATGAAAGCTAAAAAAAAATCTTGCAAATATAATAGAGAAGATCAAATTTTTTTATTAATCACATCCATTAAAATCAAGATGAAAGATAGTAAAAATTTGCTATAAAAGAAACATAATTTATGAAAGATTATATTCTACCTTCTATCTTTATTTATAGTTTCTATATAATTGTAGAATTCAAGATAATATAATAGAAATGAAGACCTTCAAAAATAACATATTTATCTTTCAATAGATGGCAAGATATAATATATTTGGTATTAAAAACCTAGGAAGAGAGTCTCAATGTTTAATCATTTTATTGGAGGTCGAAATAACTTTTGATGGTATTATAAATGTTTTGTTTGTAAGAAGTTACCAAGGTCTCAACAATGATCAAATAATAAGGTGGTTTTCTCACCTTGGATTATAATATTACTAATAGCTGAGAAGACCTATCAACTATCTTCAAAGAAAATAAAGATTAGAATACATAGCAAATATAATTCGTTGCATCTTAGACTTTCTCAATATATGATCATTGCTCTCTATAAAATTCATTCTTAGAAGGAAAGATAATGTCATGGATATGTATTTATTATAATTCTTATTTACATAATATAAATAGGTAGATGTATGTAAAAATATATTAATTTCATAAAACCTTCTAAGAATACTTTCTAAAAGTTGCATAAACATTTCTTTGATTTTACATGTGTTAGTAATTTATTGACGGATTAAAAACTTAATCAAAAAGTTTACCACATACCACACATATTGGTAGCTTGCAAAACAAGCAACTATATGGTATCTATATGAAAAACTTGCCTAAAAAGTTAAAATATGCGTTGTGCAAAGTCAATACATTTTAGAGGTCCTAAAGAACATTGTCATGTAGCTCCTAAGTATATAGTATATATAGAAGCAAGGGTGAAGCCTTCTTTATTCTTATCAAATTTTTTTATTTATTTCTAGTCTAGTTTCAAAAGTCTTTAGTTTCCTTATCTTTTGGCAATAGCTATTTCAGTTTTTTTTTTTAATATACCTACTTTCTTATTTTCATTTTGTTATACTTCTTGGAGAAAGTCTCACTTATTTATTTACTTTCATCAAATTTTTGTCCTTGAAAAGAAATTACAAAAGTTAAGAAAAACCAAGTTCTTATCATTAATGTATATGGAACATTAGAAGAACAAATTAAAGTTCTTAAAATGACAACTTTGACACATTTCTTAGATTTCAAAATCCTTCATCAAAAAATTTGGTTGGCATTAGACTTGTCAATTATTTTTCTATATGTAGTGATTGATATAAAAACTCTTTAGTATAATTTCTAATATGAGAATCCAAATAAAAACTCATAGATGTATCTCATAAAAGAAATAATTCAAAAATATTAAAATATAAACTTATTTAAATGAAGAAGAGATGTCTAGATATTATGATTTGATCATGAAATATTGAAATATTTTAACATGATTATACAAAAATTTGAAGGATATACCACTTAAAGTAGTTTAATGTTATATTTTCCTTATTCTTGATGCCAAGGAAATTAAACAAAAAAAAGCATATGAATTCCACTATCCAAATGATTATAAAAAAAAAATAGAAAAATTATTATAAGTTGGTTTTTTTAAATGAGTGGAAATAACAAATCGAATCTCTCTTATTGGTCTTGTAAAAAAAAAAAAATAGAAATAAAGAATGTACATAGATTATAGAAAATTCAACAAACATACTTAAAAAGATCATTTTCTATTTTTTTATTAATAGTATTTTAAATAAAATAGTATGTGTAATTATTTTTTTACTAACTCTAAACTAATCTAATCAAAATAAACATGTATAGGAGGATTCAAACATGGAAAAAGACTATTTGCATGACTTTTTATGTCAGGGTCACACAATTAATTATCTCTTAATCAACTAAAACAACCAAAAAAGCTATAATGTCTCTCACATTCTATCAAATAAAACATTGCAATCTATAATTCTATATTATGGATTCATTGTCTCTTCTCTTCTCCTAACTTATGATAACAATAGGTAATATCGTACTATCTTAAAAGACTATGTAAAACATTCTCTATTCAATCACTGGAATTCTTCAAAACTAATTGTCATTCTCAATAATCTGCTTCATATAATTCTAGACTATATAGACTTCTTCTTGGCACATTCTCAACTCTCAAAAATTAATGCATTATAATTCTCTTAGTTATATCCATACTTCACAAACATCTTCCATTATCAACTTTTCAATCCTTCACTTATAATTCAGGACACAATAAATTTAATTTTTCATTTGACATCATCTAAATCAAATCTTTCTTTCATTCTAGAATTTTACTTCACATTATTCAAATTCTATCCATAACTCTTCTTGTACAAAGAAAACAAAGAAACAAAGAGATAGCACCAAGCTTACCCTGGCTCATGACTATCACAGTCTCGCCCTATCTACTTCTTCTTCAAACTACTTATGCTTTTTTCAAAATGTCAACCACTACACAATTGACAATAACTACTTTTTCTGACTACATCATTCCTCGTGCCTTCTAAACTATCCATTCATCAGTTTACTAGCTTCTCTTAACTCTACATACTATGTATTATAAAACAAAAAATATCCTACCCATTCTACAGTGCATCATGAAACCTATATGTTTATGGATGGTTATTCACGTTATAATCAAATTTCCATAGCCTTGAAAGATTGCCATAAAATAGCTTATACCACTCTTTGAAGTATCTTCATAATTTTGATCATATCTTTTGAGCTTTGTAATGCCCCTTCTATCTTTCAAAGAGCCCTGACTTTTGTATTTTTGGATTTACTACAAAAATCTATGAAGTTGTTCATAGATGACTTTAGCACCTAATTCAATGCCAAGGACCATCTAGAACATTTAGAAGAGACCTTACAAAGATGTAGAAAAATAAAAATTTCTTTGAATTCCAACAAAATATATATGGCACTACAAAATGAAGTCTTGTTGGATTGTGTGGTGTCTAAAGAGGGAAGAAAATCCGATCCAAAAAAGATAAAGGTTATAGCTCAAATGAATCCTCCTAAAAATATTAAAAAAGTGAAAAGAATCTTAATACATCTTAGATAGTATAAAGAATTAATTTCCAACTATGCCACAAAAACTTTATCCATTATCAATCTTAAAAAAAATCGGTTAAGTTTAAGTAGACAAAGGAATGTCAAGAAGCCTTTGATTGGATAAAGGTAATATTAAGCTCCTATTCCATCTTAAAACCACCTAATTGAGATTTTTTTCTATATTTATTATGATGCTTTATATAAATATAATTAATAGCTCTAATGGTTAGTTATAATTACTTTTGTAATTTTTAACATATTTTTATTAATTTTAATGATAATAAAATTAATTTATAGATCTAAATTAGTTTTTTTTAGTTAATTAAGACTTAATTTATAGTTCTAGGTTATTAATTAGGTAGATACTTCTAACCATTAGATTGAGTGATTGTTAAAAATTCTAAAATAGTAAGTTTAAAATATCTATGATTTTTTTTTCTTGATTTGGTTTAAATCCTCTTTTTCTATTAAAATTAGGATTTTAATAGAATTTTTCTTCTAAATCTTAGAAATTACATCTTGAATTAATCCACAATCTTAGTTTTCAATCTCAAGGTTAATTCCTAATTTGATAATGGTTAGAAAATTCCTTAAGTCTAATTGCTCTATCTTCCTATTTAATTTTTAAGATTTTTTATGATTAAATTTCATGCTACAATTTAGCTGGATTAAAAATATAAAGTCTAATTGTTAAAATAATGATGATTTCTAGAAAATGGAACTGATCTAATTTTTATGGTGGAATTTCTTTTCATAGTGATTTTTATCACTATTTGGAGTTGAAGAATGGAGAAAAAAATAAATAAATCAAAAAATCAAAAGTATATTAATTCAAGGCCAAATTAAAATTAGGGATTGTGATTTGCCAAGAGTTTGTACTTAAGGAAGTTCAAATTGAAGAATGGTAATCATGAAGGCTTTGATGGCAAGAATTCTTGTTGATTTCTTAATTAAGATAAATAGAATTAAAATTCTCATTGAAATTTATAATTAGATTAGCAAATTAATTAGTTTTAATGATTTAGAACTTAGATTTGGACTTGTGAATAGTCGATTTCAGGATAAAAATGTATTTGGGACACATTGGTGGTGTTAATTTTTTCCAATAAGGCATTAGTTTTTGAGATATATGCATTTTCAAATGTGAAATCGGATTTAGGTTTAGGATCACTGTTGATCTTTGATCTTGGTTAGGAATTTTTGATCTAGATGGTGGAGATGTATCCACTACTTATGGGCCTCCTCCCATCTGGTTAAGAGGGCTTGGGTGGCTGAGCTCCCTCTCTCTCTCCATTTTTTTTCTTGTGGTAAAGCCATGGCTAAAATTTTTTCCCCATTTTGTGAATGCAAATCTTATCCCTAAACCTTGTATTGCCTCGGTTTTTTTTCACTCAATCTATTTTTATTTTCTTCTCATGAAATTTTGTAACTAGATTCTACTTACTCTTAGCTTTGTAACAGCATAAGGCATGCTTGATTTGGAGCTTTGAGGGATTTTTGGAAAATTTTTAAAAAGATAGGGGTCTATTACCCTTGGTAGCACAAAAGTTTTAAGTTCAAAAATCCATAACTTGGTGATCCCTACCTCAACTTTGATGTGAATTATTGGAATAAGTGTGCTTTGAATTATAGTTTACTATAAAGTTTGAATCACTAACTTCCAAGCTTTAAAACATTCGAAATAAATTGTTAAGTGAGAAGAATTCTTCTGCCTCAAGAGTTAGAACAATTGTTTTTGAAAAATCATACTTCAGTATTTACTTACGTCTTTGTACTGAATTTCATTGAAAAAGAAGCTTTAAAAAGTATAGTTCTAGGAAAAAATAAATTTGTGAACTTTGAATTATTAACCAATTTCTAGTAAATTTTTAAGTAGAAAGGGATCTACTATTTAGGTAGCTCAAGTCCTATTATTTTGAAAATTCATATCTAAACCATCAAGCATTGGATTACTACGAAATTTAGAATATAGAAAAAATCCTAAGTCGTGTTCAACCACAAAAAAATTTAAGTGCATAAAAGTTGTAGAAGAATCTTAGCAAATTTCTGAACAATAAGGAGTCTGCTGCCTCAACTCGACATACTCTAAGTAAGTTTTCTTTCTCTAATCACCCTCTAATCACATTTTTTAGCACCTAAATTTCTATATTATCACTCATTCATCTTATTATCACTAATAAATTTTATTTAATAATTTAAAAAAAAAATTACCTTACTCTAAAAATTAATCTTAAATTCTTATCTTTCTATCTATTTTCATCTTTTAAAGATAAAATAAAATAAAATAATATATCTATATATATATATATGAAAATTAATCTGATCTTTAAATTTTTCCTATTCTTTTTAACCTTAACCTTTAAACTTTTACTTTTAAACTTTAACTTTTATTTTTGTCACTTTTAAAATTTTCACTTAACTTTTAGTTATTAATTATAACTTTATTATTTATTTATTTATTTATTTATTTTTAATTTTTATAATCTTCCAACTTTCATCTTTTATCTTAAAAATCTTAATTTCATATTAGTGCTGAACTTAAATATTTAGGGCTACTTACTACAGGATTTTCAATTATGGATGAAGTTTGGTCATAAAAACTTCATCCGTAGATAACTTCCTATATATATCTCCGGTTCACATGGTTTAATATTCTTATGGAAAGCCCTAGATTAGAACTTTAGTGTGGTGTTAATTTTATTTTATTTTATTTTATTTTTTCTCTTTCTTTTATATTATTTTTTTAATTTTCAGAATTTAAGTTTGATGGGACAAGTCTTGGAAGGTACTTAACTAAATGAACTACAAATGCTAAAAATTAAATCATAAAAATGTGTAATTAACTTTTTTGTATTGTTGGATTAATTTTGATTATTATATCATTTTATTTTTTCTATCTTATATATGATTTGCATCTCCACATTAATTAATATTGGGCTTTAATCTAAGTTATAATCTAATTAAATCAAATTTAAGTGGGGGGAGAAAAAGCCATTCGCACTTTATCTATAGTAGTTAGTATTATATTATGACAACCGATAAAAAGTAGACATAAAGATTATCTTACAGTGTTTGCTAATAAAAAGTTAAATAAGGTAGAATGAAATTATAGTACTATAAAAAATGATTACTTAGCCATGTTTTTTTCTATGAAGAAATTCTATCATTAATTTCTATGAAATTCTATGGTATTTTTTGTTGATCATATGGCCATCAAATATTCAATATATAAGGCAAATTTGACTTGTCATATAGCTCGATGAATATTATTATTGGAAGAATTTTACTACAAGGTGAAATATAAATTCAAAAAATTATATAATCAAGCCAATCACCTTTCAAGGTTAGAAGGAAAATTAAGCCCTAGTCCTATTGATGACAACTTATTTTTTTCATTTTCATCCATCCTACTCGATACAATTACATTGCAATTTTTTAAATTCTCAATAGTTTCTTTAAAGGTTGTTTAAATATGAATGATGTAAGATTAGAATTAATAGCATTTATTTTGCTATTATAAAAAAAAAATTATATTATTTAAGAATAGATGGTCTACTCAAATAATGTATAATAATTGATGAAGTACTAGCTATATTAATGGCATGCTACAATAGTACATATAGGAGATACTTTTAGGATAGATTGACAACTCAAAAGGGAATGAAAGTAGGATATTATTGGCCAACTATGTTTTAAGATGCACATGATTATGCTAAACAATATGATGCTTGCCAACATTATGTAAAAAATGATTTATATATGGGACTTCTTTTTTACATTTTATGATTTTTTATTTTCTTTAAAAAATAAAGAATTGATTATATAGAGGAAGTTCATCCCAATTCTTTAAGAAAAATGAAATATATTATAGTGGCTACAAAATATCTAAAAAAATAGGCTAAACCAAGAGCTATCAAAACCAATAATACTATCCATGCAGCTAATTTTATATATGAGTAAATTATTACTTGATTTTTTTGTTCCAAAATCTTAATTAGTAATCTAAGTACTCACTTCTTAAATAATATAATTAAGAAGATCTCTAATAGGTTCAAAATAAATCATTATATGACTACTCTTTATCATCTACAAACTAACAATCATATGAAAAGAGTGAATCAAATTTTGAATAATATTCTAAAAAAAATAGTATAAGACTCTAAGAGGGATTGAAATACAAAATTATTAGCAACCTTGTGGGCTTATCATATAACTTACAAGGTCATAACTAAGGCCACTTCATTTTTCTCAATGTATAAAGTAGAAGCTATATTATTGATAGAATTTGAAGATAATTCTCTTGAATGATAAATAATAGATGATAGATTAACTATCAAAGAATCTTTGACAAATAGATTAGAAAAATTGGAAGGCCTTGGTGAAATTTGAAGGACTTGAACTTGATATAAAAAAACAATTTAAAGTAGGAGGATAATTATTTTTAATAAGAAAAAATATAAAAAGAAAGTCTTACAACTTGGAATGCTAATATTGTTATAAGATACATAGAAAATGGATTTTCCTAATAAATTTGATGCTCTTTGATTAGGTCTTTATTATATTTGAGAAATCTTTGAAAATAATTCTTTATAGTTAGAAACATTAAATGGTTAAGTATTTTCAATTAAAACATCCCTAAATAAATATAAGGAGTATAAATTGTAAAGCAATTACTTCATAGTTAAAATACACTTTAACCTCTTGTTACTTGAATGAAGTGGAGATCTAATTAAAAAACTTAAGAAAACTTGGTTTTTATGAAGAAAATAAGAATCTAGACTCATGAAGGGAGTAAGAATAATTCTTTACATGATTCTTGATTCTTGTAGAATATGTAAATAAATTTTGTAGTAAGTTATTGGTTGGTTATTGATAACCTTGAGAATTAGACTTATGATTAGGCAGTTTAGTTGGTAACAATAGGTTGATAGTAGAACAAATGGTTAAGAATTCAAAAGTTCATAACCTTTAGAATCTCCTAGCCAACGATCCATCTTTTGGTAGGATAAAGAGGTTGAGAAAGGGAAATCAAGGCCAAACTGTGATAGTCGTAAGCTAGGATAAGCTTGGTGCTATCTCTTTGTTTTCTTTGCTTTTATTATTTTCTTATGAAGAATTGTAATTGAGAGAAGTATTGTTGAAATTGTGATTAAAATATTATGGAATATGACTTTGGACTGACCATTTTGGAGAAAATCTGTGACCTTGAGAATTAAGATTATCGAATTGTGTTGTATTAAGTGAAGATATTGAATTCTGAGTGATGAATTGAAAAACTGAATATAATAAGTAAGCTAGAGATCAGTAATTGAATATATATATATATATAAAAACTGCAAAGAGAGTAAGTGGGAGATGAACTGATAAGCATATAGAAATATTATTGAATTGATATTCCTAGAATGGATTATGTGTTGAATTAAGATGGAAGTAGTAAGCCTTGGTCTTTTGTAGTTTGATAATTGATTTCAGATAGCTAGAGTATAGTCAATTGTGATACTAACAGACCCAATTCATATAACTAGTCTTTTCCCGTATTCGAAGCCATCTCTATTAGTTCAATTGCTTTGGTATATTGAAGCTTGAACACAACGAGAACAATATTTTGGTGCCGCTGTCGGAAAAATAATAATAATATAAAATATTAGAAATTGATTGTATGAGAGATGGAATTATATGTTGAATGAGAATGTGAGAAGGACCAATTTTAGGGTTACAAATATGTGAATTATAATTCAAAGCAGTATTGATTTTTTAAAGAAGAATGAAAGATTATGAGTGATAATCATAAAAAAGAGGATTATCAAAGAAATAATTGACAAGCAAAAGAAAGATAGGAGTGATTACGCATAAGAAATCTCCTACGGGAACGACAAAAAAGAATTGTAGGTCCAAATAAAATCAAAAGAAGAAAAATTCAAATTCAAATAGCAAGGAGACCAGTGATAATACCAATGGCCGCGGGAGTGCCAGAAGTACCAATTGTAGTACAAATGGAGGAAAAAGAGACCAAACTACAAGTATGGCACTATTACCTACTTTTAGTGGTTGGCTGGATTTTGATTCCGATCACCATATATCTCAATTTTTGACAGCCTGCTTGGCTAATAATGGTAGAACTGAAGACATTTGGTTGAGATGGTTGCCAAAAACTTTAAAAGATATAGCTTTTGAATGGTATAATCGACAACTAGTGGGTAGATTTTCCAATTGGGAGGCCTTGAGGAACGCATTCCTAATCCATTTTAGACCAATTGGATTTGAAGATCGACTTAGAGAAAGTTTGATGAATAGCAAGATATTTATTGGGGAATCAGTAGAGTCCTATTATGGCCGGGTCGCAGATATACTTCGTAAATGGCCAAATAATCAAATGCCAAATGCGTTTATATTGTCAATATTAATTAACAGTTTGAATCCACCAGAATTAAAATTGTTTGTAAAAAAGGTTCGACAAGCTACGGTAGAGGCATCATTGACACGAGCAAAGATGTGGGAAGAATGTCATTATGACCAATTATTAACAAAGAAGGCCACGATGATTCTAAGTTCAAGAAGCCAACAAATATAATCGAGAAATGTGTCGATGGATAATTATCCACAAATAGCTACTTCCAACATGAAGAATGTTATGTTACAAAAACGAATTAATGCTACCCCACTCCAAGCAATAGCGCTAATAACAATGACACCTTATTTTACATCGCCAACCTATCAACAATCGGAGTTGTTTACAAATGCGACTATTAAAGATCCAAATGAAGCCTTGTTATTAAATCTAATAAAGAAGATGGAAGAATTGGCCGTGAATTTGGCTACAGATAAGGAGAAACGACATAAGCCTTCTAATATAAGACCTAATGTATGGTGTAGTAATTATAAGGACAAGGTCATTTTGATACGGAATGTCCATCACCCAGACAAACAAATGTTCAATGTACATTTTGTGGAGGAAAGCACCCTACCCAAAACTATTGGTATTTACAAAGGCAACAACAATTCTATAACCAAACATTAATACAGCCAACTCAATGGGATGTTAATCAAGTACAAACTGGAAATATAGATGGTTGAAATAGTAATCACCCAAATTGACCTAATTATGGCTTTGGGAATTTTCAAAATACTAATTATAATCCGGTTTATGGAAAAAATATATAGAACGGTGGAAATAATCAAGGGAGTAATTCCCAAATTATACCAATTCAGTACTACAATTCTTGACCAGTAGCAACTAGTCAACTAGGATCATTTACTATGGCTACCTGGAATTGGCCTAGTAGATATATTCCCGTAGAGACTCCAAGTGTACCTAACGGTATGGGTCGAAAATCACTACGTTACTATCGGTGTTGGCAAATTAATCATTATGCCAGTGAATGCCTAATCCAAGGTTTATAGATAAATATACTCTAATATATGGAAATTGCAAGCAATCGGGTCATTTTCATTATCAATGCAATTTTCCATTTAACCCTAATAATCATGATCAGAAGATACAATCGACTATACAAATTATAGAGGAAAAATATAACAAGATACGTGAATCACCAGTTCATCAGGTGGAAGAAGTCCAAGCTATCCTTACAAGAAATCAATAGAGGAATAAAAGACTAATTCAAATATTGGAGGAATCAATTCTTGTAAATTGCGATGGACTATTATCAGGCAAAAGTAACCGAATATAAATTTTGAACAGAAATCCAATATTAGATGTGAGTCAAACTTCTCTATTTAATCCTATCAGTATATTTGGTCGACCATCGAATTTCAAGGAACCAATATCAGTCCAATTGGGAGAACAATCTTATCCATTGAAAGAATCAATTTTACAAGCTCAGTTAAATTTAGTTCTAATAGCTTTACCAATTTCTAATATAGAGAAAACCAATTTACCTACGTTGATGTCTAAGACTGGGAAGAAGAAATGGAAATTGGGAATTACCACTAATACAAAACCATATGATATTCTAAAAGATTTGGGCACCATACAATCCACGATCTCTATGAAGCAACTATTGGCTGTAGCACTTGAGTGCCGAACTATCTTGAATTCCTTATGAATTCATGACAAATCTCAAAATAAAGAAATCCAAGAAGTAAGTTTGAATCCTGATCTAGGTGCATTAACAATTGATGTCTCAATTGATGGAATATTAGTATCGGGAGTGCAAATAGATGGAGGATCTAGTATAAATCTTATGAATGCTGCTACAATAGAGGAGTTGGATTTGGATCACTTATTGCCTACTACAATGGTTTTGAGAATGGCTAACTCCAGCCGAGTTTAACTTGTAGGTAATTTACAAAATATTGATACAATAATTGCGGAGATTACTTACAAAATTAATTATATTATTTTTTGATTGCAAAGCTTTATACTGTCATATCCAATTTTATTGAGGCGACCATGGTGGTATTAAACTAAAGCTTAAAATGACTGGGGCCATGGTACATTGACAATTGGAAAAGGTAATGATAAAATTGTGCTTTAAATGTATCCTCTCCAATATCACGAAGAAACTCAATTTGTCAATTCAAAATTCACATCGGATTGTGAAGATGAGTCTACAGAAGAAGAAATTGGTGCATCTGACCCAATTTATGCTGATACAAGATAAGTTGTCGAGTACACTAGAATGAAGTACGAGTGTAGGGGACCAGGAGAGTACTTAGTTCCTCCAAATGTTATTCACGATTCTCATCATATGATTACATATTGGATGAATAGACGAGATATTAATCATGTTAGTGCTATGGAACTGGAATTATATTGGAGGAGAACACTATATCAATATGCCAAAGACAACATCGACTTAATCCAAAATACTCACTTATGGTAAAAGAAGAAGTAGATAAACTCTTGGAGGTTGAATTTATCTATCCAATTCCTTTCAGTGAATGGGTTTTACTAATTGTTATGGTACCAAAAAAGAATGGAAAAGTTTGTATCTGTCAAGATTTTTGTAAATTAAATGCGGCTACCAAGAAGGATTATTTTTTTTTACCATTCACGGATAGTATATTCGATGTTGTTGCTGGACATGAATGTTATTCATTTCTTGATGGATTCTCTAGTTATAATCAAGTTAAAATTATAAAAAAAGACCAGTTAAAAACTACTTTTATTACGGATTGGGGGACCTTTGCCTATAAGGTTATGCCATTTGGGCTTTATAATGCACCAGCTACATTTCAAAGGGTAATAATGCAAGCATTTCAAGATTATCTACGAATTTCAATGGAAATATTTCTAAATGATTTCTGTACATTTAGTACGAGAGTCAGGTATTTAGAATGTCTAGATCAATGTTTGAATCAATGTACCAAATATGGAATTTCTTTAAATTCAAAAAAATTATAATTTGATATGCCTTCTGGTAAACTGTTGGGTCATATAGTTTCGATGGCAAGCATTGCTACAGATCCGGATAAAATAAAGATTATAGTAGAATTAAAGCAACCAGACATTGTTACGGGTATTCGAGCATTTGTTGGTCATGTCAATTATTATCGACAATTTATCTATCTATTCACAGTTATATGCCTTTCCTTGACAAATTTCTTGAAGAAACCACCAATCGATGGGACCAGTCCAATTTGGGCAGAGGAATGTACAATTGCATTCAAAACATTGAAACAAAAATTAGTTTTAGCACCAATATTGGTGGCACCTTGTTGGACAAAACCATTCCAAGTTTATGTGGATGAATCTTATGTCACGATTGATTTTGTGCTAATCTAGAAAGATGACTAGGATTTTGATCACCCTATTTATTATGCAAGTCGTCAATTGGTAGCAGCTGAAAGAAATTATACAACAACCGAAAGAGAAGCACTGGGGATGATTTATTCTGTACAAAAATTTTGACATTATCTTCTTGGTTATAAATTTGTTTTCCATGTCGACCATAATGCTTTAAAATATATGATTAATAAGCCTCAATTGAGTGGTCGTATTGTACGATGGATTTTATTCTTGCAAGAATTTGACTTTATTATTCAGGTAAGACTAAGAAAATCACATTTCAATATGGACCATTTATCTCGGTTATTCAATATATTGGGTAATGAACCCATTAATGATGCACTATCCAATGCGGAACTGTTTGCGGTAGATATAATTACTTCGGAGTATAGTGAAATAATTCAATACTTGATATTTCAAACCTTTCTACCTAATTTTAATGAAAAGCTTAAACAATGCTTAATATTAAAATGTACACCTTATACGATGATTGGTGAAGCTTTATATAAACAAGGCAAGGATGGAGTTTTGCGACGCTATATTTATCAAACTGAAGTGAGTACTATATTGGAAGGTTGCCACTTCGACAATTATAATGGACATTTTGTGAGGGACAGCACGGCTCGTAAAGCTTTATAGGCTGGTTATTAGTGGCCAATAATGTTTGCAGATGCCCACCAATTCGTCCGTCATTGCGACCCATGTCAGAGAATGGATCGACCTACTGGAACTTCAGCAATGCCATTGGTACCAATTTTGACTCAAGCGCCTTTTGAAAAATGGGAAAAATGATTTTGTGGAACCAATTGCACCAACCTCGAGAAATGGACAAAAACGGTATATACTGATAGCAACAGATTACCTAACAAAATGGACTGAAGCTGTAGCTACGAAAATCGATAGTACAATTTTAGGAGCGGGAACAGATTGAGACACTAAGTTGTTCGTAATTTTACGGGTATACCATACTACGTATAAAGTTACTACCAATGCTACCCCTTTTCAATTGGTTCATGGCCAGGAAGCAATATTACCTATTGAATTGGAAGTCCAAAGTTTATGAATTGCTATAGATAATAGATTGGGAGATCATGATTCATTACGGCACCGTTTAGAAGAATTGAAAAAATTGGATGAAATTAGAGCCAATGCATTAATGATAATAGAAACTATACAAAAAAGAAAGAAGACTTATTATGATAGTAAGCTTAGACCAAAGGCTTTTATGCCAAATGATTTGATACTTCTTTATGATAGTTGATTTAAAAATTTTCCTAGAAAATTTCAAGTTCGATGACATGGGCCATATCAAATTATTGACGGATTTTCAAATGGTTCAATGCAATTGGAAGATTTTATGGATACTAAATTTATGACACGGATCAATGGCAATTGACTTAAACTTTACTATACATAAATCCGGGACAGGTTTTCTGTTACAAAAAGAGGGAGGATAAATAATGATGATGATAGGGTAGTAAATATAAGGTGATAAGAAGTATGAGGAATATGGATGGGATTAGTGACGGCGGTAATAAAGACTAGTTGTCAGACCTAGTTAGTAGGGTATTTCATCATGACAAATCATGGGAAATAAGGGAGAGTCGACCCAATTGATTAGACCATAGTAAGAAGTAGGAGGGGGGATCTTGACAAGCATTGTGTTTTCTTTTGTGTAAGTAGCCATATATGTGTGTTTTGAGAGATTAGTTGTGAGTACTTGCTTGTGTTAGAATATAATGGCGATTGAGAAGACTAAGAGGTAGTTGAATAGGGAGGAAAAACAACGCAATATAAGGTGCAAGGATGAATTGCCACCATTGGAGTGTATTATTGTGACTAATATGGACCCGATCCGATTGGATGTTTGTTGGACTAAGGAAAAGTAGCAGGATTTTTGAGGAGCACATATGCATAGGTTATTGCGCATTTCGTAAAACTTACCACCAATTGATGTTGCGTTGGTGGAGGTTAGGGTTAAGAAGAAGTGGATGGCAGAAAAGGAGAAGGTGGCGAATATGAAATCTGATAAAGCAAAGATGGAAACCGATTGGAAGGAACGACAAGAGCAGTTGTAGGTAGAAGTTGCGATGTTGTAGACTAAACTAGCCACATTAGAGAAGGAGGCCAATAAGTTAGTATGGACCAATACACCAGTTTCAACGACAACACCTTCAGAGATACCTTTGAAACCGACAGAAGAATGGCAGAAGATGTTGGAGGAATGCGATAACCAAATTGCCTATCTTGAGTCCCACATACGGAAATTGGATTTGTTGAATGAAGATCTCATGGCACATTTGGATGGAGAACCTTCGAACATCGAGTCAGACGACGAAGATGTAGCACAAGAAGAGGTCGCCAATTCAAAGGGTGGTAAGCCAACTCCATTGACTGAAGAAGCCAATGCTGCTACGTCTTTATAAGTTGATGCTAAATAATGTTTGCAAGGGCGTTGCACAATTAGGAGTGAGGCAATGTAGAATATGTAAATAAATTTTGTAGTAAGTTATTGGTTGGTTATTGATAACCTTGAGAATTAGACTTATGATTAGGCAGTTTAGTTGGTAACAATAGGTTGTTAGTAGAACGAATGGTTAAGAATTCAAAAGTTCATAACCTTTGGAATCTGCTGGCCGACGATCCATCTTTTGGTAGGATAAAGAGGTTGAGAAAGGGAAATCAGGGCCAGACTGTGATAGTCGTAAGCTAGGATAAGCTTGGTGCTACCTCTTTGTTTTCTTTGCTTTTATTATTTTCTTATGAAGAATTGTAATTGAGAGAAGTATTGTTGAAACTGTGATTAAAATATTGTGGAATATGACTTTGGACTGACCATTTTGGAGAAAATTTGTGACCTTGAGAATTGAGATTATCGAATTGTGTTGTATTAAGTGAAGATATTGAATTCTGAGTGATGAATTGAAAAACTGAATATAATAAGTAAGCTAGAGATCAGTAATTGAATATATATATATATATATATAAAAACTGCAAAGAGAGTAAGTGGGAGATGAACTGATAAGCATATAGAAATATTATTGAATTGATATTCCTAGAATGGATTATGTGTTGAATTAAGATGGAAGTAGTAAGCCTTGGTCTTTTGTAGTTTGATAATTGATTTCAGATAGCTAGAGTATAGTCAATTGTAACACTAACAGACCCAATTCATATAACCAGTCTTTCCCCATATTCAAACCCACCTCTATTAGTTCAATTGCTTTGGTATATTGAAGCTTGAACACAATGAGAACAACAATTCTATTGCAATATTATCTCATCTACTTACTAAAATATAATAAATCCTATTTAATATATATATATATATAGAATTTAGAAATAACTTAGAATAGATTAGCATTGTTGAATTCTTGAATAGTAGGCCACAAAGTAGTTATGTAAAAAGTGATATGGATTCAAATCCAATTCGCATAGACAACTATCCATATGAACTAATATTAGAGTAGGAAAGTAGCAAATTTATGCAACCTAAAGGATATGTAAGCCTCTATGGCTTCTAATCTACATTCTTTTCCTTAAAGGAGAATTATATAATACTAACTTTTAATTTTTTTACTTCTAATGGTTTAATTTTATTTCTATTTTATTTTTCTCTTATTTAGATTTTCCTTTATTCTTTCTTTTTTTATAGAATTATTTCATCTTACTTCAATAAATAGCCTAAATTCTTCCAAAGTTCTTATATTTCAAGAATATTAGAATTATTTAGATGGGAGACAAAAAAAAATGATGTCTAAATATATGTTGTTTGATTCTGACAATTCTTCTCCAAATTTTTGGGATCCCACTCTTATTTTGGAAATTTTGGGCAAATAAAGTATTCTTCTCTTTTTCTTTTTTATTCTTTTATTCTTTTATTCTTTTCTTTAACCTCTCTCCTTTTCTTTCTCTTCTTCTCTTTCTTTTCTTTTTTTCTCTTTCTTTTGATTTCTTTTCCTTCTATTATATTTTTTCTTTTCCTATTCTTTGATTTGTTTCTAACTTATAATTTTCTTTATTTATTTTATTATGTATATATATATATATATATATATATATGTTTTTTTAACTACTAATTACTAATGACTAATGACTGAAGTTTTTATTATTATTATCATTTAATTTTTTTTTAAATCAACCATTTTTAGCTTCCTATCTTAATTAAGAATCCACAACAAGAATGGATACTTCCATTGAACCATCATCTAATATTAACTAACATAAAGAAAAACTATTCATCTTTCAATGCCAATCTGGACCTCCGTGCGGGAGCTCCGCAATTGGTGGTGCCTATTGCGGCTTGTGCGATTTTATTTTTTTCGTGGGTTCCATAGAGCGGTTCCTGCTCGTGATTGGTTCTCAAAGCAATGGTGTTGTCTGGAAGTTCTGGCTCAAGCTGCGATATAACGAAGTTGGTGGTGGCATAGTCTGCATCAACAACGTGTTCTCGTTTTTCTTGCACGGCGGCTGTGGAGCATGGGTCGTGTTCTGGCTATCTTATTAGTGCGGATAGTGACCAATTGGATTTGTGCTTGCTACTTGAGACTATCCACAGTGTCGTTCGAACCCTAAGTACACATACTGCGCGATTGATTCTGTATCCAGGCCGGAGACATTTGAGAAAGAGAGGAGACGCACAGGATCGGCTGTTGAGATGGCAGGACTAGGATTGAGGGAACTAGGAACTACAGGCTTGAGGGTTACCTCTATCGGTTTCGGTGGTTCGCCTCTGGGCAATGTCTTTGGCGCTGTGAAGGAAGAGGATGCCATCGCCTCCGTGCACGAAGCTGCCCGCTTGGGCATCAACTACTTTGACGTCTCCCCGTAGCTTCCTTCGCCTTTTTCCGATTCTATTTCTAATAATTTTTCATTGTTTTACCTGCCAAACACATGTCCACCAGATGCCGAACTTGAACGTTTCTTCTTGCTTGACATTGATAGATATTACGGCGACACTCTAGCAGAGACCGTGCTTGGGAAAGCTCTTAAGACTATGCCCATCCCTCGTGAGAGCTACGTTGTGTCAACCAAGTGCGGCAGATACGGGTCTGGATTTGATTTCAGCGCAGGGCGAGTGACGCGCAGCGTGGACGAGAGCCTGGCGCGCCTCAACCTTCAATATGTGGACATCATTCTGTGCCACGACATCGAATTCGGTTCTCTTGATCAGATCGTGAACGAGACTATACCCGCCCTTCAGAAGCTCAAAGAGTCCGGGAAAATTCGCCACATTGGGATCAGCGGCTTACCGCTAAATATTTTCAAGTGCGTTCATTCTCATGATAATTGTTACCGAAGAAATTCCTCCGCATCATTGGATACTATGATCTCACGTAATTCCTTCTATGCAGGTACGTATTGGACCGAGTCCCCAAAGGATCTGTAGAAGTGATTCTGTCCTATTGTCATTACAGCCTCAACGACACATCCTTGTTGGAGCTTGTCCCTTACTTGAAAGACAAGGGAGTTGGTATAATCAGTGCTTCACCCTTGTCCATGGGTCTTCTCTCTGGATTGGGCTACCCAGATTGGCACCCCGCTCCTCCAGAATTAAAGGTTTTCCCTGCACTTCATATCTCCACCTCTTTTTGTGCTTCTATTTGTAATGGTAGTGGATGTCAGAACTTTTTCATGAGATATTGAGACGTGCACATTGGCATTGAAAGATGCTCGGTGCCTTCCTTTTCTGCAAGTAGTTTACCATTTCACCCTGAATCAAGGGTAGCAACTCTTCCTTCTTCTGGGGAGAATAAGTTTTCATTTTTCAGAGGCTGTCCGTGTTGGACTCCAACGCCCACAGCTGGATACTTCTCTCCCTTCCTATTTCCTTATGTGCATGAAGAGCTGAATATGCATATTTCCTTCTTTTTACTTTGTGGGAAACTTGCTTGGGTCATCAGCAGTGCTTCGACGTACGTGTGGAAGGTTTTGAATGTTTTCGTGTGTTGTCCATGTGGATTGTGCTCAGGCGGCATGTGCTCAGGTAACAGAGGTGTGCAAGGCCCAGGGCAAGAGCATCGCAAAGTTCGCATTACAATACGCGTTGAGGGAGCGTAGAATCGCCACAACTTTAGTAGGCATGAGTTCAGTAGATCTGGTATGTCGTCAATTTCAACGTTCTTGTCGTGACCTCTTTTACATATGTGAGATGTGTTGCCTACATTGGTTGACACTGTCGGAATACATCTGAACTGCACCATGTATAAACAAACTATAAATTTAGATTAACTGTGATGTTCCATCTCAGGTGCGAGAAAACGTAAAAACAGCCATTGAGGTGGAGCAGAGTATTGCAAGCATTGACGAGGAGCTTCTGCAGCAACTGGAGCAAATATTGCAGCCAGTAAAGAACATGACCTGGCCGAGTGGACGAGAAGAGAACAACTAGCTGTGGGAAGTGGCAGCACATCACAGAATCTTTACAAGCATGAAGTGACTGTGCAGAGCAACTGTGCAGTGTGCACTGTACAGTAGTGCAGTTTCTAATCTACAAGCTGATGTATAAGTGCATATGCAACGCAACAGAAGAATTTTCCAAGATGAACGGCAGTCGCATTTCATGTGTAACTTGTATGATGAGCCTTTATTTCTACCCTCCCTCATGGCCTCCACTACTACATCGTAGAGGCTCAGCCAAAATTGCATCATGTAGCAGTCTGCTTATCCAAAATGAACCCATACTGCCAACTCGTTCACAAGCTTACCTGCTACATTATTTTGAGGCTTGTCACTCACGAGTACTACCCAGCCCATTGCCTAATTTTTAGACGGTCGCCGAAACTATTGAACTCTGGCTACAAAGCCACGAACTCTGCTAGCATAAGATATGGCTGCAAATGAACTCCAAGACATATAGTTCACATAGCTCAGAAAATGCACTGGGATTTTAATGAATGTTTAGTCAACCTAATTGCTACATGAAAGATCCAGTGCAAAACAACAAAGTGATAACTACGCATATATCGACGATATTATATTAATACAGACTGGTTTTCAGATACAAAGTACCGAATACTTCACACATCTGAGTGCAAATCCGGGTACGAGTCTCATCATTGATACACTAGTGAACTCAAGCGTGGGACTCCTCGTAATAAGAAATTCTGTCATAAGATGTGGACAATAAGAACGCTGGAATTGTCTAGGTTGCTTTGTAGTGTTCAAGGACCTATTTCTTAATCATCAATAATGGTGTGAGTATGAAGTCGAAATTCGTGATCTCACGCTAGTGTATCGGTGCTGTTGCACTTAGCAACATGTTGAATCAGTTTAATACTGCATCACAGATCCCCACATCGTATCACCCGATTGGTACAATGGTTGAACAAGACAATGGTATTGCTTGTTGTACGTGAATGAGAAGCTTTTGAATCATATCGAGAACAATATGAACTCTTCTTCGTGACCAGTATTATTCTGTTCTCGTTCAAGTAACAAAGTAGAAATTTAAACGACGGTGCTACATCACTCCCCAAATGCAATAAGCGTACTATTCATAAAAAAACAATCAGGACCTCCATCTTCAGACCGCAGCAATGGACGACTTAGTGACACAGTAAATCGAGAAAATGATATAATCATTAATGTATTGTGGTGAAACACGTGTGCACATATCACGCGCCATTACGATGTTGGGGATATGGTCAGTTCCTTTGCAGCCGCTCCCGCTGTTGCATTGTGTGAAAGTGTGCCTTCATCTCCATCCCCTTACCGCAAAATTGGCCTTTTTGACTAGCTTTGACACGAGCAAATTCTGAATAGAAACAAGATTCTCTTTGGAAATATGCACATCACAGGATTGCGCCGTTTTAGTGGCGCCTGAGTGGGAAACCTTCTCTTCTACAAATCCTTTCTCCTCTCGACCTGAAGGTATTGAATATGGATAAGCGTGTGCTTCAACTGCATCAGATAGAAATACCACAAAATCTAAGCCTCTAATCTGCACAGCGATAGTCAAACGCACCCAGAAATCAATCTCTCAATTCGAAGGCGTTTGGCAACTCGCCACACTGAGCTCGCCAGACATGTATCGGTACTGATGGGTCTTACGTGATGACAGGATACGAAAACACAGTTCTCCAAGTAAACAAATAGATGTTGTGAGGGTGTTTAGGTATTGTGTGGAGGTGGGCAGCAACAGTAAAGATGGGCTCTCCTTTGGGTGGAAGGAGCTAGGACTTGGGCTCAGCCTGCCGTGCTGGGAGGGATGTGGCCCAATTTGGGCTGGGTGTGAGGATTTTGGAAACTGGTTCCTTGCATGGGCTGCGCTGCAAGTTCTTCCAGCCCAGCAAGAGTGTGGTGATGGTGCATTGTGAGGGTGGTGTGATGGATGGTGGAATGGTGGGCATCCAATGCATTGGGGGTGTGTGATGGGGTGTGTTGATTTGTTTGCTTTGGGGAGATGGGGTGGTGAGTGTGGTTTAAGGAGTGGGGGTGAGGAGGGGTGGGACTGCGTGGTGGACGATGGCGATTAGGAAGGGGGGGCGGCAAAACTAAAATCGATAGCGACAGCGAAACCAGGATCAGAACCAGGAGGGGTGGAAGGTGGGGCGCATTTGAACCATTGGGTTTGCGAGGGGTGATTGGGTTGGGGATGATTTGTTGATGATTGAGATACAGTGGGGGACTGACCTCTGACCTAGACTTTGAACTCTCTGACAACCCCACGGGAGACAGAATTGCCTCATGAGCTCTTTAGAAATGAACTTGTGTTGTGCATCTGTTAATTCATTTATTGGAGTTTCTGTGCATACAAGTTCTGTGGATTTCTTTGCTTCATTGGGTTCCCCTTTGGTTGTTTCCATTGTTTGTTCAATTCCTTGCTTCTCTCCCCTTAAATTCCTTCCTTCTTTCTTTTGTATTCTGGATTTGGGATCCTACATGTACAAGTTCTGGGTTTCCAAATTCTGGTTTGTTGTGGAGAAGGGTGGGCAGGGGAGCTTGTCATGCAACACTATGGCCTATGTGGCACTTGGGTCATGGTGATGAGTGCATGAAGGCAATCCAGGAGGGATGCCAAGAGTTGGGGATCTGCAGTGAGGGGTTGAAATCCAGCACCACCACAACTGCTCTCCCATTGTGCTATCATACCCCATGGTAACCCTGCACATTGGCCCCCTCACTACCCAAGTGTAGCAATAAAGTAAGGGACTTCTGGATGGAGTTCTAAGAAGGAACTAAACAACCTATGGCATGAGAAAAGAACCTAAATAAACATCCAGCCTGCCACCTTCCAATCTAGCCATCCATCTTCTTACATACAAGCATGTAAACAATTTTTGAAGACTTTAAAGTTTATTTTTAAATGAGATGTGTTGGAAAAATGAAGTTACTATTTTTTTGCCAAATCTTTTTTCTTTTCTTGTGTTTCACATTGTGATGATGTTAATTGGCTTTCTTTTTATAATAAAATGAGTCATTTGAAGGCCATGGTGAGCTACCATTTATTGTGCTTACTTCATTGAGTAAAATTTCAAAGTTGATTCATCACTTTGTCTAATTTCTACCAAGTCTATAAGCTTTAGTGTATTATATAAATGTGCCACTTAGAATGATGTATTTTTTAAAAGATACACTAGGAGTTTAAAATATACTAAACTTTGCTATAGACAATCTCTTGATTTAATTTGTATGGTCATTTGTCATATAATATCTTAAATACATCAAGAGAATTCCCTTTATTCTTTTACTTTGGCCATCTTATTGTGGATGTAAAGCCATGGTTGTTATGACCTTTGTATCCAATTTCCTCATAATATGTTGCCAAAAATGCATTATAAAATACACATTTCTATCATTTAAAATAAGAGCTAAAAGTTCATATAAAGAGATCCAATAATCACAAAAGAAATTTGATGTCATGTCAAAAGCTATTTCCACTTCTTTCTTTAAGAAACTCTCAAAAACATTGTCATAGAATAAATTTAGTTGCTTTACTAAATCTATCTATAATTACATATAGAATTTGCCTCACCACACTTTAATAAATTTGTTATGAAGTCCATCAAGAAATCTTTGCAAAATTTAGAAGAAATGGATAATAGTTGAAGAAATCTCTACTTAACTAATATCAAATGTTTGTTTTTCTAATAGTTTTGACAATCCTTTATATATTGTTCATTGTTTTCTTTTATAAAAGTCAAATATTAAGACTTTGATTGTTCTTTTAAATTCAACTTAACTCTTTCTTGTCTCATACATAAGACATCATTGAAATCATGGAAGATTTTTTGTCTCCATTTTTTAAGGAACATATAGGCTCTTCTTTGTTTAAATTATATATAACTATCTTTTATGGTTGGAACTTCCATAAGTCTTTTTTGTTCTCTTATGGATTTTATTTGTGTACAATTTTCTATAATCTCTAATGCATCTTCATTTTCTTCATAACCATTTTTTTATACCTTTGATAAAAAGAGAGTCATTATTCCACATTATTATCTTAAGTGACACAATATTATTGATGATTTATTCACCAAAACTAGGTCCAAACAAATTGTGATAATATAGAAAGGTACCAAAGCTAGAACTTAAAGGAACTAATAGATTAAACTAGTAGAGATCCTAAATCTATAGAAAGACAATCTATAGACTTCTAAAATTAATTATGTGACAATGCAAAGTCCTAAGCTTAACCTAATGTTCATCTAAATAGCTAGAACAACCATGTGGCAGAGAGTATATGGTGCCACCAACACAAAGAAAGTAGTATAGTAACCAACCACAATTTAAAGGAGGAATGATGGACATTAGCAATTAGAATAAGCATAACAACCAATTTTTTAATAGTTTTGGAATTTTTCTTCTATAAACTTTCTGTTTATACAAATCATTAAGTATAAAGTTTTCCTTATTCAACTTATATATTAAGTATTGACTACTTCTACTATCTTGATAGATTAGAAGGTCCGTAGTAGTGTAAAACATGGTTGTACCTGCATGATTGAATGCAAAGTATCATAGTTTGAGAATGATTTGGTTGCTCTGAAGATTTTGCACCCTCTTGTCATTGATACGGCGTTGCTGTATCATCATCCCTCAAGAGGGCCCACGCGCAAGCCTGCTCTGAGAATGTTAACTGGGCGATACTAGAAACGGAGAATACAGAGTGACAAAGGACGCCATGACAGTGTGAAAGATGCGCAGGCGGCAATGGATTTGACTCTTCTGAAAATCAGCAAGGGTCCTGGATTTGGGAAAAGGTTGAAGCCCAACTTCGAGAGTCTAATTGAAGTCCTGGGACGTCACGGTTGTCGAACCTCATTAATAGACAGGCGGCCCATCCTGCACCAGTACGCTGTAGGGTCATGCAATGCAATCATCGCAAATTCAGACGAGGAGGTTTGTTTGGAAGCGGTGAAAGAAGTCAAGAAAACTTCGTTTGGGCTCAGTTCACGGACTTAAAATGCGTACTATGAGGACCAAGCGCGAGCCACGGAGGACTGGTCTACTCGCATGGCTGAAATGGCTGCAATCATGATCTGCAAGCAGGAAGCAGGGTCAGCTGGTATATCGCTACCCGAAGGTTTGCGAACAGTCTTGGCTAGATTGGATGACCGCTTCAACAAATTCTACGACGCATTAGAACCGAACACCTTGCTCATAGTAGCAACTGGCCATGGCTATACTAGCAGTGTTCGACGTCTGCAGGAGCTCAAGTGGATAAGGCAAGGCAGCTCACAGAAATGGAGTAAGTGCGACGAAGACGTTCAGGAAGAAATTGCTGCTCGAGCAGAGACTACTCTCGTCTTCACATGTATCAAGTAGTCTTCTTCTCTATGCTGCTTACTTCTTGGTGGAGCTACTCGTGTTTGTGAGAAATGCGGACCAGTAGCGTCTGGGCGAAGTTTACTAAGATCTTCGTGAGTTGTGTCTATGCTCTGAAGATGATGCTTAGTGGAAGAAACTAAGCATGCAGGATGCAGATAACAATGCAGGCAGGTTTACTCTAGGATAGACACTAGCATTTTTGGAATATTTTTGGCAAGCTTCTATTGCTTGGCTTAGGTTCTATAGGTTGGACTTTAGTGTACAATGTCATCAAATTATGTTGTGGATACCTAAATTCACTGGAAAAGTTATTCATGTCTCTAGTTTTATGTCAATGATGGCTTTTTTGTTTTTTTGTCATTGGTTATCCTCATGCTTTGATTGGCTATCTTAGAGTGAAGTTTGATTTGAATAACTAGCAGCTGTTGGGAATCCTTACATATGGGTCAGCCAGTGTAAGCTTGCAGAGAGTGTGTTTGTAAACATGGACGTTATTCAGGGCCCTTTGACGATTGGTAGTAAAGTCTGCAGTGTTCTCCCAAGCTTGATGTAAAGATTTGGCAGAGAAGGTTTCTTTACTCAAATAATTCTTTTCATTAGCGAGAACATTTTTGGGAATATTATCTAGCTAGTAGTGATGAAAGACATCAATCAACCTGTCAGCAGTCAGTGCTTAACCACGAGTGCCATTATAATTTTTACCAAGATATGGAAGTTGAATATTGACAGTATGATTATACCATTGAATATTATTAGAATATTGACAGTATGATTATGCCATTGATGTTCAAAAAAGGACTCTACCACCATTTGGTACAATTTACAACCTATCACAAAACAAGCTTTCAGCATTAAAAGATTATATCAACAAAAATCTTGCAATGGACTTTATTTGATATTCCAAATCTCTAGCACATGCACGAATATTTTTTATGAAGAAAAAAGATGGATCTTTGCAAGTGTGTGTTGATTATCTTAGTCTCATTAAAATAACAATGAAGAATCATGTGAGCTAATATAAACCTCATCTAGTTGGAAGTTTATTTTGATTCGCAACAAATAAATTAATTATGTAATTTTTATAAGCTATAGTTCTTATTTAAATTCTAATTAAATTATACTTTAATATTCTTAATTGTCTTGTATGGCTCAAATAAAGACATATGGAACACAAGATGGATTTTCATAGACTTTGGTAGGTGTAATTGATAAGCAACTAGATTGATGTATTTACAAATGAAAAACGGTCCAAGTCTACAATAATCCAATTTGTCACAAGGACGAATAGTTTTAATATTATAAAAAAGTAACCATACCTTATCCCTTACATAGAATTGAGGTTGTTCCTTGCGATGGACATCTACATTGGCTTTTTGTTGTTCTTGAGCTTCTTTTAGTTGTACCTTCATTGTTGCATGTAGCTCTGACAATCGATTTGCTACATCTTTTGCCATAGGATTATCAACTTTTAAAAAGTTAAAAGTGTCAAATCGTATATAATAACTGTAATTGGCAAAGAAAGGTATTTTTTGAGTAGAAGAATGTACCAAATTATTATAAGCAAACTCTGTGAATGCCAAAAGAGTTATCCAATCATCTTATTGATAGCTAATAATATACTTCAAATACTGCTCTAAAACTTGATTTATCCATTTTGTTTGTCCATCAATTTGAAGGTGGAAAGCCAAAGATAGTTTTATATCCACTTCCAATATCTTAAAAAGAATATCCAAAATCTTGATAAAAACTAAATTTCTCTATCTAATATAATATCCCTTGGTAATCCATGATAGCAATAGATGTTGTCAAGGAAGAATTTAGTTGTTCTTTTACTTATGATAGATTTTATACATGGTACAAAATCTACCATCTTAGTGAAATGATCTACAATCATGAATATAAAATTATATAAACTTAAAATGGAAAGATTTGTGATAAAATCCATAGAGACAGAAGACCATGGTTGTTCTAGTATAAATAATAGTTGGAGGAGTCTATAAGGTCAATGACAAGGAGTTTTTGATCTTGAACAAATATCACATGTCTGCACAAATTCTTTAACAGCCTTCTACATTTGAGGCTACCAAAAATCTCTTGATATGAGCTCCAAAGTCTTATCATATCCAAAATATCATATTGCAGGGAAATTGTGATGAGCTTCAAGAATACGTAATTGTGCTTCTTCTTTTGGAACATATAAGCATCCTTGGAAATAGAATAGGTTATCCTTAAACTCAAACTTGGAAGTATGTTGAGATTTAGACGAATTATTTTTAATATCATAAATTAGAAGGTCTAAAGATATACTTGCTTAGATCTACTTGAAAAAAGTCAAATCAATAATCAATATTGATTTCATTGCTTAGAAATGAAATTTTTCTAGCTTTAGTAGAATTATCCTTTGTTGGACAAAAGCTGCTTTTCCTTCTTTTGGTATAAGATAAGAACATCTAGAAAGGGCATTATACAAACCATGTTCTTTTTCTCACTAATAAGTGATATTGAACTCGAATCTTGATAAAAACATGCTCTAATAAGCCTGGTGAAGATTCAAAACATGTGCTACCATGAAATATTTGAGGTTCTTATGATCCATATATATAGTAACTGGACTTGAAACATCTTCTAAATAATGATGTCATTTTTTAAAAGAATCCATAATTGCAAGAAGTTCCTTGTCGTGGATCTTATAATTAATCTCGACTGTTAAAAATTTTCTTGAATGAAAAGCTACTAGATGAAGTTTATCATCTACTCCTATTTCGAACAAGACTACATCGAAGGCAAAGTCACATGCATCTATCTCGATAAAAAATGCTTTAGAGAAGTCGATGTGATGCAAGATTAGTGCAGAAGTAAAAGCTTTCTTCAAAGCTTCAAATGATATTTTTGCTTCTTTATTCCATTCAAGCTTGTCTTTACAAGTTAAGCATGTAAGTGATGCTACAACTTAAAAAAATTTCTTGATAAAGATCTGATAGTAATTGACAAATCTCAAAAAATATTGTACATCTTTTACTGTTTTTGGAATCTTTAAGTCCATGATTGTTTGAATTTTTTTAAGATCTATCATTAGACCATTGTTTGAAATGATATATCCTAAAAAGACAACTTGAGTAGTGTGGAATACATACTTTTCTATCTTGGCGTACAATCTTACATTTTTAAGTTTTTGTAATATACAACGAACATGAACTTTATATTCTTCTACATTCTTAGAGTAGATTAAAATGTCATCCAAGTAACAGACAAAAATGTCATTCAAGTAACAAACAAAAATGTCATCCAAGTAAAAGACAAAATAATCATCTAAAAACTCACAAAAAACATCATTCATAAGATGTTGAAAAATAATTGGTGTATTTGTAAGTACAAAAGGCATAATATTATATTCAAAGTGTCTATACCTTGTTTGAAATGTAGTCTTCCATTCATCTCCTTCTTTAATACGGAATAGATTATGTGCTCCTTGTAGATCTATTTTTGTATAGATCTTAGTAGAGGATATCTATTCTTTATGGTAATCTTATTGAGTCCTCGATAATCCACACATTTGTAATGATCCATCTTTTTTCTTCACAAATAAGATAAAAGCTCCTACGAGAGATTTTGAATGGCATATGAAATTCTTGGCTAAATTCTCATCAATGTACTTCTTGAGTTCAACCAATTCATTTTGTGATAAATTATATATTGAATCAAATGGCAGTTGAGTTCCTTCTTTAAGATTAATTGAGCAATCATATAGTCGATACTTTAGGAGAATATCTACATTCTTCTTTTCAAAAATATCTTAAAAATCTTGATATTGACTTGAAATTTTACTTGAAATCTTTCCATCATTTAAAATGGATGGGGCATAAATAACAAAAGATGGTTCTTCTTTTGCAGCATGCAAAAAAGCTTTTGCACCTACAAATACAAGTTTGACTATACTAGACTCATAGCTTTTTACTAGATTAGAAAAACTCTTAATGATATTTGAAGAAAAATTAAGTTTACAACAAATCCAATCTATCACAAGATTATATTTTTTTAGCGACAATAAATCTAAAATGACTAGATTAGAAGGAGATCTAATTATATTAAAAATTACATGACTACTATGACCATTTATTAGTACATCTATAAGAAGTGTTTCATGAGTAACATCTCGAAAAGATAAGAGACGACCGTCTATGACTTCTATGTGTACGAGTTTAGTTTTTTGTACTAATTATATATTATGACATTTAACAAATTTTTCATTTAAAAAATAAGCTGAGGCTCCTAAATCTATTAAGGCAAAGGCTTTGTAATTATTAGATCCTAAACACACATCTATTGTAAAATAAAGAGAGGATTCTGAGGAGAGAATATGACCTTCATTAGGAATTGTACAAGATTCCAGTCATAGGGTTCCTATTGTAGTTAGACAAATTCATTTTTTGACATGTTTTTATCTTTGATAATAGTACTCTTCATTTTGTAGTTGCATTGTTTCTTTCGACAATCTTGAGCAGTATATTTAGTTTTTCTATAATATAAATATAGTCCTTTTTGATGATGACAAGTCTTTTTTTTTTTTTTATAAGAAGTTTAAAACGTACTGAATGAATTTGTATATCTTCTACTTTCAAATATTTAGATTGAGAAATCATTGGTAACATCATTGAATCTTTAGATTCTTCACTATAGCCTAGAAAGATAGCTTCTTGTGAATGAGAGTCTAACTTCTTTCTTATTTCTTTAAGAATGAATATATGAGCTTTGCAACCAAATATTTTAAGATAGGATAAATTTGGTTGGCATTTGGACCATAATTTAAATGATATTTTGGTACCTTCTATAAATTTGATAAGATTCCTATTTTAGAGGTAATTGGTAGTTTAGAGTACTTAATCCAAAAAAATTTTAAATAAGTTTGAATAGAATAACATTGTAAGAACTGTTCTTATTAATATTTTATTTTTAAAAAAATACTATTTTATTGTGATATATAAGCTATAGTATATTTTTATTTGATTCCTTTTTCTTTTACATAAACCTTTGAATTCATTTGATTTATATTCATCTCCATGATCAAATTTTAAGATTTTGATTTTGAAACTTATTTATTTTTCTTAAATTTTTTGTATAAGGTGAATTTTTCAAATACTTTAGATTTGTATTTCATCAAATATACTTGGAAATATCTTATAAGATCATCAATAAATGTAATGAAATAAATACATTCTAAATGTGTGCCTACTTGTATATAACCACAAATGTCAGAATATACAAATTCTAAAAATTTAATAGTTCTTTGTGTATCTTGTGTAGGAAACTTCTCCTTATATTGTTTATCTTCTATGCGAGGTTTACATAAGGTAATTTTCTTTTCAATAAGAGATCAATCCCTTTTGCCATTGTTTGTATTTATTTAAGTCTTTGGTGATTTATATGTCCTAAAATTAGGTGCTATAGATCATCTTTGTTGAATTTTATTGTTGCTGGAATTACAATTAGAAGCTTGTTTAAAAGTATTATTATACCTAATTCATATAAATGAGGATTTAATTTATTAATTACAATTGTGTTACCAAAATTATTGATAAGTGTAGTTTCTCTAGCTCTTATGTAAATTTTTCCTCTTGTCTTATCTAATTGTTTGGTAGAAAATAAATTCTTGTCAAGTCTTGATATATGTAATATATTAAGTATGATCTTTTCATCACCATTTATGAGTTTGATATTTACATCACCATGTCCTTCTATGATGTATGTTGTAGTATTGTTTCCTACATAAATAACTTGTTTGTCTTTACTTTTGATGTACTTGACAAATCTGGTTAATTTATAACTCATGTCTTGAGTGACTTCCAAGTCCACATATGACATTGAATTTGAATTTTCTTTAATTATAAGTATTTCTACTTATAATTTATTTGATTTTGTAATTTTTTTTATTACTTTTTTCAGTTATTATTCTTGTTTTGTAATCTTTCATCAATTGACCTCATTTTTTGTAAAAAAATATCTCTTATTAATAGCAAAATTGCTCTTTTCATATGGCTTAGAGGTACTATTTTTTTTGTGATTCCTTTTGAAATTCTTATTAAAATAAGAATTCTCATTTTATTTTGAAATTTCTTATTTACATATAAGGCTGAATTATTATCAAATGTTAAACTCATGTTTTTCATGAGTGTTTCTTCTTAAATCAAATTTGTTATCAAAGATGCTAATGTAATCTCAAACTACCTTCTTAAAGAGCTCATAAAGGATATTTAAATTAGAGGCAAACTTCTCATTAAGATGAAAATTGCTTAATCATCTAGAATTTCTAATCTTGCTGCCAATAATTATTCCACATGTGCTCTCAAGGTATGTATGTATTTAATAACATTATCACCTTTTCTTATTTTTAAGGCATATAATTTATCTTTTAAATATATCATAGTTACTACATTATATAATTCAAATATTTTTACTAGTTCTTCTATACTGAATTTGCTGATGTGTAAGATTGTATATGTAAAACAATATGATTCAAGAAAAAACACTCATGAAAGACTCACTCTTCTTGAATTACATTGTTTTGAATTACATTGTTATATTATTTTTTAGGCAATTGTTGATTATGGTTAAAGACAAGGTATCATTGTCTATCTATACGCTTATACTTCCTACTCCTATGGTAGGTAAAGCTGGAATTCCAATAGTAATTTCAGCTATTGTTTATTCCACTAATAAGTGTTCTTCACCACTTACTATGGACCATAACTTTTTAGCCTTAAAAACTAATATTAATCTATGATTTCATAAATTAAAATATGAACCATCAAATTTTGGAACATGCTTGAAGTCCACTTTCTGTATCATCTTTAATACTTTTAATTTGAAATTGAATTACAATTATTTATTAATCTATTATTGATTAATTCAATTTTATATTTACTTATTATTTGTATATTGCTATTTTGAAGTTTAGAATTGCTTCTCATGGTTTGAAGAACTTCAAATTCTTCATCAATCTTTTTTGTTATAATAAATTATATAATTTTTGTCATTATAATCTATTTTGTATTTTTAGAAATTCTTTTCTAGGTAAAGCATTCACTAGAGTTTTGTAAGGATTAAATATTTCTATAGCTCTAATACCATATTAGAAATAATTTTTATATTATTAATATAATCAATTCTCACACAATATATTGAATATATTGTGTGGACAAGAGTGACACCAAGAGTCACAACTCTTTGTGTAAGGTCACAATTAATAGATAGTATTCTATACTATAGACTAATTTATTATATTGAATATTTCTCCCAATAGTTTAAAGGCTCATATTGTGAATTACCACCAATAACAGCACTTGGTGCATTCAACAACATCAAAGACCCCGATGCTTTTAAGGTTTATATATTGATATATTATGAAGCGTCGATACATCAATATCAATCTTTTGCAACCTCAAACAGCTACAAAATAATGAACGCCAATATAAACTACATGTGCCGTTTGCCTCCTTCCCTTCTCTACTAGACTAGTCACACTGATCTCGATCCTAGACCAAGTCACAACGATCATGCTATGGCCACCAATTTTTCTATCCTTCTTGTTTTCTCCACGCCTTCTCTCGAGCATCAAGTTCCAACTTGGAGAACAGTCAATCTTGACAAAATGTTGCAGTTGCTGCTGCCGCTTCCTTTATAGCTTGTGAGCTCGTCGCCTCTCCAGCCAACACCAACTGCCTTAGCCAACATCACTGAATTCGAGCTAGACATCACCAATTAAGATTAGAACAAAAAGCAAAACTTGAGGGCACCCCAAGCACCACCTTCTTGACAACCACTCGTCGAGCTAACTACCATAGCCAACCACAGCTCCATGGTGCAGGAGGAACTCTCGGTGCTCGACAAAACGCAATGAACGACGATAAAAAATAAAAAATAAAAATAAAACTAGTATCGAAATGCCACGATAACCACAATGCCAAACAAGAGCTTCACGTTGATCACCAAAAACAGGCAAGATGCTGCTACAGTACCTCAATCGCACAAAGCAAAGACACCTTAAATACATACTCTGCCAGATCAGAGGGCAGCAGCTCGTTGTTGCATCACAATGCAAGGACCGCCAGCTCCAGCTTCATGATCTTGCACACCCTCGACGTCATCGTGGAGGCAACACCAAAGACTAGGGCTGTCGTTGATCTACTTAGTAACAGCACAAAGCCAGTTCAACATCAAGTCTTGCCTACCGTGCTCAACAAAACGAAAAATAAAACGAAAAATACTACGCTGACGTAGAATCCACCACGCGTTGGCCTCTTAGCAAGTCTAACAAAAAATCAATCACGGCAAGATGTGATATCAATTACAATTGCAGCATACACAACGCAAACACAACATGAAAAGTTATAGAGATCTGTCTAATGCGGAGCTCTATCACCACACACACAACAGTAAGAAAAATGAAGAGAGTGGAGAAATTCCAGAACGACCCAGACCCCTGCGGCCCTCCTAAAAATCCTGCAAATAAAGGAAATTTTTTTCTTTTTCCTTTTTCCTTTTTTTAAATTTTATTTTATTTTATTTTCCTTCTCCTCTCTTCTTTTTTCTTTTTCTTTTCCACGACTCGTGAAGAATTTAAAGAACTTCTGAAATTAGTCTTATAAAAGTTATAAGATGCAAGATTATATGCCAAATTAAAAAATATATATTCTATTTACTAAAAATAGAATTTTTTGAATATATTATATCCAATGAAGGCATATTGATGAATCCAAAGAAAGTTCAAGCTACAGCAAAATGGGCAACTCCAAAGACAATACAAAATATATAATATTTCTTTATATTTGTTAATTTTTATTGAAAATTTATCAAAAATTATTCTAAAGTTGCTACTCTTTTCACTTGATTAATATCTAAAGTCAAATTGAAATAGAAATCTCAAGCACAAAGAGCTTTTTAAGATTTGAAGATAGCTTTTACTACAACTTTAATTTTAATATATTTAGATTTTATGAAAGGCAATCTATTTGTAAACTAATGCTTTTGACTATGCATAAGAATTTGTATTATTATATATAGAAAAGGATAGAAAGCTCCATCCAATTATATTCTATTTTAAAAAGTTTTAGCTACAAAGATCAATTATAAGATTTATAATAAAGAAGTTCTTGCAATTTTAGATTCTTTTTAAGAATGACATCACTTGTTGGAAGATACTATATATCCCGTGATTATATATATAGATCACAATAACTTTGAGTATTTCATGTCACCTTGAGTTTTGAATTACTGCCAAGCTTATTACGACATGTCATTATCTTGTTTTGATTTTATAATTATATCAACTAGAGGAGCAATAAGGACAATGAGATGCTTTATCAAAGACATTTTATTTCACTCCAAATGCTAGAGAATTAACATTTGATCTATAATATATTACTTTCTTGAAGCCAAAAAACTATATTTTTATATAACTTCTATAGTTATATCTGTTGATTTAAATTTTCTTAAACAAATTTGTGTAATAATAACTAAGTACTTATGAATTTGTAATATCAAGTAATATCCTAATAATGACAAGTTCAAGTTTGTCAAAGATCTTTTTATTTTGAAGATTGTTTATATATTCCAAAAGGACTAGCAAAACTTCATATTTTTCAATTTGTCATGATTTTTTAACTGCAAGCTATTTTGGATTTAATAAAATATTAGAGCTTATCTCTTGAGATTTTTGGTGGCCTCAAATGTGGAAGACCATGAAGGATTTTGTCTTCTTATATGACATCTATTCAAGATCTAAGAATTCTTGATATTATTCTTATGGACCTCTACAACCATTATTAATTTTGAAGCAACCATGGTCTTTAGTATTAATAGACTTTATTACTAATCTATTGCCATCACCTATATTTGATGCTATCTATGCTTTTGTAGATCAACTTATAAAGTTGACATATTTTGTTTCATACAAAAAGATAATTTTTGGAGAAGAAATGGTAAGGCTCTTTTAAGATAATATATATCACTATTATGGCCTACTTGATGATAATATTTTTGATTAAGGACTCAATTTATATTAAATTTTTGAAATTTTTTTTTTGAAATATCAAACGTAAATATCAAACTTTCTACTACCTTCCACCTTCAAATCAATTATCAAATAAAAAAAGTCAATCAAGTATTGGAGTAATATTTATAATATATCATCAACTATTAATAAGACAATTGGACCTTTTAATTACTTTTAGTAGAATTTTTTTATAATAATATTTATCATGCTTCAACTTAAAAAATACTATTTTATGCCAATTATGGTTACCATCTCAAGCTTAATTTATTAGGTACCATCATAGATATATGCATATAAACTAATAATTATCTATATGATTAGATAGAAGTAGATAAAACTAAATAAAAATAGGTTAATTCCATAATATCTTCTATATAAGCTTTTTAGAAGCTTCATAGATACTACTTTGACTTTATAAGTGTCTATAATTAATTTTTTAGATTAAAAACGTGGTCAATAAGTTAGCCATGTGTCATACATGTTGGTAGCTTAAAGAACAAGCTAACTATATGGCGCACACATAAAAAACTTACCTTGTAAACTACGACATGTGTCTTGCAAAATCAACACATATTAGAGGTCCTATAGAACATCACCATGTAGCTCTTAGTTAGATAGTATATATAGAAGCAAGAATGAAGTCTTCTTCTTTCTTATCAATTCTTTTTTTGCTTCTAGTCTAAATTCAAGAATCTCTAATTTCCTTGTCTTTTGGCAAAAGCCATTCTAGTTTCTTTTTAATATACATACTTTTTTATTTCTATTTTGTTATACTTGTTTATTTTCTTTTATGAAGTTATGATCCCTAATAGTTTAATAAGAGTATACTTACAATATGAGAGCCTTGTCTTTTCTTAATTAAGAGTGGATTACGTCTTTTTCTTGATAAGACATAAGCATATTAGAAGTTGCACATTACCCTCTTTTAAACTAATATTATTCTTAATATCTTCTTTGATGTCTAATCTTCTCTTCTACAAGACTTGAACAAAATTAGATATTTTTTTCTAAGTATTATCATGGTAGAGCTTCTTGAAATGAAGAGTGCAAGGCACAAATGTAAGAGCAATTGAAGGAATTAATGCTTGCAATGTATTAACTCAGTTTACTATTACAAAAAGTAATAAGAATGGCAAGAAGTGAAAATATAGATATAATTGGAGTTGCTTTAATATTTTTACCAAATTATGTCCATTCTCTTACAACAAAACATCCTTCGAGTACTAGAGAATTAAGAGTTGATGTGTCTGAAAAGTTTGATGACACAAGATCTAAGTTTCAAAGTTTTATCAATTAAATATAATTTGTAATTGAACTTCAATTCCAAAGCTATCTAATTCTAAGATCTCAAGTTAGATTTATTGGTAAACTTCTTTCAGGTTCAACATTATTATTGTTTTCATCTTTTCTTGAATGACAAGATCTAATATTGGATAATTTGGAGGTTTTTTTAGTAAATTTTTTATCTATGTATGAAAAAAATGTGTCAAATCATGTTGCAACCAACAAGATCTGTATTGTATAATAAGGCAATCGATCTGTAATATTATATGTTTTACAATTTTGACAACTTACAACTAATATCAAGTAGAATGATGCTTCATTTATTAGCCAACTTTTTTATGGATTACAATATGAAGTAAAGAAATTGATGCTCAACTTACTTGATCCTCAAACATTGAGTCAAGTAATTGACTTTCTTGTGAAGTATGACAATCAAATTTTTGAATTTCAATTTGAGAGTTAGACAAATAGGCCTCAATGTTACTATAATTCAATGGCAATATCAACAACTCGTCAACATATACATTCAAAAGTAGAGGATATATAAATTGATGGAATATATTTCAAACCACTTATTGAACAAGAAAAGACTCGTTGTTGTCAAGAAAGATTAAGCTTGTATTATAGAAAATTTAAGCACACTGCTCAACATTATTCAAAGAAGTAATATAATTATAAAATGAGAAGTATGAATATCAAAAAAGACAATATATCAAAAAATAAGTTTGTCTTGCTATAATAGAGGCCATGTAATTGGAACCTTATACAATACCTAATAAAGGTCCTCTTTTCTCTTCAAAATCTTTTTTTTTTAAATTAAATATTATTTTAAAATCTAAATATTATATAGCATCTACCTTGTTAGATTCAGGAGCCTCAACATATTTTTCAGATGAAAATTTTGCTAAAAGACTTAGCATATCTTTAATGAAGAAAACTAAACTTGTTCATGTAGAAGTTATAGATGGTCATCCATTATCTTTTAGAGATGTTACTTACCAAAATCTTCCTATAGAAGTAATAATCCATGGTCATAATAGCTTTATGGTATTTAATATCATTAGATCTTTTTTTAATCCAATCATTTTAGGCTTATCGTGGTTAAAAAAATATAACCCTTAAATAGATTGAATTTCTTGTATTATCAAATTTTCTAAAAGTATAACTAAGAGTATAATTAATCAAGTAAAAAATCACAAGTCTAATACAATTAAACTTATGTTTGTAGGTACAAGAGCTTTCTTTCATGTTGCAAAAGAAGGATCACCTTGTATCATTTATACCACATCCATTTTTAATGGTGCAAAGTTTTCAAGTGGCATTCCAAGGCAATATGAAGAATTCTAAGATTTATTTGAAAAAAAGAATGTAGATACTCTTCTATAATATCATCTCTATATCTGCTCAATTGACCTTCAAGAAAGAACATAATCAATATTTGGACAAATCTATAATTTATCACAAAATAAATTGGCTAAATTCAAGGAATATATTGAAGAAAATCTAGTCAAGAACTTCATATGCCATTCAAAATCTCTAACAAGAATTCCAATTCTATTTGTCAAGAAAAAATGATGGATCATTACAAATGTGTATTAATTATCAAAGACTCAATAAGATCACCATGAAGAATAAGTATCTACTACCTTTAATATCTAGACTTCTTGATCAGTTGAATCAAGCTAAGTTCTATAAAAAAAAATAAATCTACAAGGAGCATACAATCTGGTATGCATCAAAGAAGGAGATGAATGAAAGACTGCATTTCAAACCAGGTTTGGACACTTCAAATATAATGTCATGCCTTTTGGACTTACAAATGCATCAACAGCTTTTCAACATCTTATAAATGATATTTTTTGAGAATTTTGAAACTATTTTGTTTTCTATTATCCAAATGACATCTTGATCTATTTTAAAAATACAAAAAAAATATGAACTTCATGTTTATTATGTGATAAAAAAATTAAGAGATATAAGTTTCTATGCCAAAATAAAAAAAAAATTGTATATTCCACACTACTCAAGTTGACTTCTTAGGTCATATTATTTCAAATGATGGACCTCCAATGAATCCTAAGAAAGTTTAAACTATTATGGATTGGAAGATTTCAAAAATGATATGAGATATTTAATATTTTTTTGAGATTTGTCAACTATTATCTGATCTTCATCAAGAATTTTTCTCAATTTGTAGCTCTACTTACATGTTTGACTTATAAAGACAAAATTTAGTGGAATGAAGAAGCAAAAGCAACATTTGAAGCTTTAAAGATAGCCTTAATTTTTGTACCAATCTTGTATTTTGTTGACTTTTTTGAGGCATTTTTTATGAAAATAAATACATTGGACTTTCTTTTTCATGTTGTATTATCTCAAATGGGAACAAATGTTAAACTTCACTGAGTAGCTTTTTATCCCAAGAAATTTTCAGCAACCAAGATTAACAATGAGATCCATAATAAAAAAAACTTCTTGCAATTATGGATTCTTTTCAAGAATAGCATCATTATTTAGAAGTCACTTCATTTCTAATCACCATATATATAGATCACAAGAATTTCAAATACTTCATGTCAATACTTATTTTGAATTGTCGACAAATTTTTTGGAATATGTCTTTATCAAGATTTAATTTCAAGATCACATATTGACTTGATAAACAATAAGATTTATTAGGTATCCTTTTTAGACATTCCTATCTTGCACCAAAAGAAAGAAATGCATCTTTTAATCAATAAAGAATGATTTTCTTAAAAGTCGAGCATTTTCATCTTTGACTAATGAAATCAACATTAATTATTGATTCAACCTTTGTCAAACAAATTCAATCAAGTATGTCTTTTGATTATCTTATTTATGATATCAAGAAATTTTTTTTAAGTTTCATAATGCTTTCAAATTTAAATTCAAAACCAATCTATTATATTTCAAAGAATGCCTATATATTCCAAAAAAAAAAACATGTTTACGTGTTCTTTAAGCATATCACGATTTTTCAGCAACTAGACATTTTAGATACAATAAGACTTTAGAATTAATAACTAGAGATTTTTGGTGGTCGCAAATGTGGAAGGCAATGAAAAATTTTGTTCAATCATGTGATGTTTGCTTAAGATAAAAAAAACTTCCAATCATGATTCTTACAGATTTTTTCAGCCATTACTTATTCCAAAACAACCATGGTCTTTTGTTTCTGTAGATTTTATCATGGATCTTCCAAATTCAAATTCAAATGATTCTATATTTGTGATAGTAGATTATTTTATAAAAATGGCAAATTTTATACTATGTACAAAATGTATCACAAGTGAAGAAACAACTAAGTTTTTCTTTGATAATATCTATCAATATTATGGATTGTTCAAGGATATTATATTAGATAGACAGACTCAATTTATATCAAGATTTTAGAGAATCTTTTTTAAGTTTCTAATGATATACATAAAACTATCTTTGACCTTTCATTCTCAAATTAATCGACAGACAGAGTGTATAAACTAAAGTTTAAAACAGTATTTAAGGTATATAATCAATTATCAACAAGATGATTGAAAAACTCTTTTGCCATTGACAAAGTTTGCTTATAATAATATGGTATATTTTTCTACACAACAAACACCTTTCTTTACCAATTATGGTTATCATCCATGACTCTATACTTTTGATTTTTCAATAGTTGACAATCCTATGATAAAAGATTTGGTAAATTATTTATCACAGCTACATGCAACAATGAAGGCTCAATTAAAGAAAGGTCAAGAGCAACAAAAGATCAATATAGATGTCTATTGAAAAGAACAATCATAATTCAATATAGGTGACAAGGTATAGTTATTTCAATTTAATATCAAGACTACTCGTCCTTATGACAAGTTGAACTATTATAGACTTAGAACTTTTTTATTTCTAAATAAATCAATATATTTGCATATCAATTATATCTATGAGAATCAATGAAGATCCATCTTCTATTTCATATCTCTTCTTGAACCATACAAGAGAGTAAACATATTAAGAAGAAGACAATAATGAAGAATTTCTTACAAAAGAAGATAATAATGAAGAATTTGTGACACTATGTATAATGAGGACTATTCAATAGTGGTAGAATGGTGTGATCACAGCCACCTTCATCTTTGAAATTTTTCATTAATCGCACTGTATATAGTGATGGCACTGATAAATCAAGCTCGAAAGACCATCGATGTTAAATTCTTTTCTTTCTATTACAATGTAGTCATTGTTACTTGTTTATACTATCACAATTATACTAAAGTTGGAAAAGGGTAAGAGGACTGATAATGGAGTTTATGGTTTTGATATCAATTGGATGACTCTAGCATGGTGTATTGTAACTTCTAAGAGAGTCGATACTACTGCTAATATCAATCATATTCCACGAGTGTTATGATTAATGGATCTGCACAAGTTGGACTGTGAGATGTGTAGTCAACATTGAGTATAGTCATTCAATTTGTCATTAATGAGGTGTGACCATAATTTATTTAATTTAAAGTATAAAAATCTAATATAAATTAAGCAAGAAGTAGATTGATTTTTTATTTTAAGCATATACACTAAACTTTATAAAACATCATCAAAAGACAAAATCAGAGAGAGTTCATAGTTTCATTTTAAAAAGACAGATTTTTTGAGCTTAATTATTTAATCCATGCTCAACTACAATAGCTTGTTGCCTAGCTTTAGTTTTGTAAAGGTTCAAGAAGCAAGCAATAATGAGCAATAAGCATTGACAAGCAAGTTTGAATCATTCCAATAAGATTGTTGAAGCTATTCCAAGTCTTCATTGACTATTGCAGCACCTTCTACTTGAATCAAAGTTGTACCAACATAGACTTCTTTTATTGTAGTTTAAAATCACAATTGAATAGAATTTTGTATATAAGTAGAAATAGGTGATGTATGGTGATATGGCCATGAAGTGGTAGAAAATTTGGTAGGATCCAAAGTGAATCAACAAAGTATAATTGATCGATATTAGATATCTAAACATTTAAATAGGCAAGGCACAAAAGTTGGAGTATAGTGTAAAGGATTCTAGGGGCTTAAAGCTAGAGCGGCAACCAACTACAATTGTTACTTAAAGAGTGTAAGAATCCATGGTAGCACATCAATGGCATGTATCTATCTACAATCAATTTAGTAAGATCTCTAAGAGTGAAGTTAATTTAGGTTTGGAATAGAATTATGTTAAATTGGACAAACCATTTGGATGAAAAATTCTCATATTGCTTCAAGACAAAGCAACATGAGAATTTTTTGAGAAGCTTTCTAATACCTAGTATATATTGGAATCAAGGCTGATGGAATCCTCAGTCTCAAAAATACATCTCTTTGGACTCTAATTTATTTTTCATGGTATTGATCTTATATTCATTTAATTTAATCAAGTTCTTGCTAGATTTCTTCTTAAAATTCCTTTGCTCAACTTCTTATTCAAACTTCTCTATAATGTATCAATGACAATGATTGTTTTTTTATTCAAAGTATTAAAGAAGAATATAAAAAAATCATTAAAAATCATTAAAAATTATAAAAGCTTTTATTCAAATTAAAACCATGAAAAAATAAATGAGACTTATGAAAGTATTTTCTATAAAAAAATGGTCTCATTTGGTTTAAATGAATTAGACTTCATGTCTCACAAAGAAAGTCAAGAAAAAAAATCATATATGAAATACATGACTTTCTATGTAGAAGATATAGAAGAGTAGAGACTACACTCAAGGAAGTGGCAAAATCTCATTAATGGCCTTTTATAAGAAGAAAGATTGACTAATATGTGAGAAGTTTTTTGATGTACCAAAAAAATAAGTTCTATGTACAAGCAAAGATAAGACTTTTAAAACTTTTAAGATAATACCAACCATAACTTGTCATCCTATCATAGACATACATATTTATTCTAATATTTATCTATATGATTAAGTAGAATTAGATAAAAATAGATTTATTTAATAATATTTTTTTAGAAAAGTTTATTAAAAGCTTTATAGACATTGTTTTGATTTTACATGTATTTGTAGTTGATTGGTAGGTTAAAAACTTGATCAAGAAGTTAATCACATATTGATGGCTTATAAAACAAGCTAATTATGTGGCACATATATAAAAAACTTGCCTTGTAAGTTAAAATATATGTTTTATAAAGTCAACACGTTTTAGAGGTCTTATAAGACACCACCATATAATTTCTAATTAAGAGTATATATAAAGGCAATAATAAAGCCTACTTCACTCTTATCAATGCCTTTCTAGTCTTTAGTCTTGTTTCAAGACTTTCCAGTCCTTTTATCTTTGGCAATAGCTATTTTAGTTTAATACTACATCATCTTTGAATAATTTTCTAATTCTTTTGAATGATACAAGAGTATATTGAGATTTTTTTTCTTCAAGCTTTATGTCCTTGATGTATCTACGAGATGGTGGCCAAACTAAAAAAATCAATAGAATTCTCTTGTTGTATTTAAAATATTATGTGATAAGTAACCATTGAGATTGAATCAAGTGGTTGCCAATAGCATAATTTAATTACAATATAATTTTAATTATATTCTTAAAAAATACATATTTTCAAGTGATTTATGGTTTTGATGTTCTTGAGCCAATTGACTTAGTAGAAATTAGGCAAAGTAATGAAACCACTTCTAGCTTCTATTCAATAGAAAGAATAAAGTGGTTGGCTAAGAAAAAAGTCATAATGCAAATTGCTAAGACTAAATTGGAACTAGGCTAGTGAAGATATAAGAAATAAGTTAATAAACATAGAAAAGATGTGCAATATAAATAAAGTGACAAAGTGTAATTAAATACCAACTACTTCACTTATCTACCACCTTTCATTTTAAAAATAATCCAAAAGTGGATGGATCCTCATACCATTGAAAGAATATTTTACAAGAATAGATATATTATTAATATATCAAAAAGATTGAAGAGGCATCCAATTTTCTATATGGATATCCTTAAGAAACTTTTAGAAGTTACAAAAAGATTTCACAAAGAAAAGACAAAGATCCGATCTCAAAAAGTTGTATATGATCAAACTATGGATCAAAAAAAAGCTATATTTGATAAAAAAAAAAAAAATGTACAAATATAAAAGGCAATTAATACTTATGTACTTTCAAAGATTGCCTTCCATATGAATTTCAATGGATCAATGAAAGAAACTTGAGACATATGCAAGGCTTAGTCATTACTTTCAATAAAAAAATTGATAATTATATAAGGCCTAAGGCTACAAAGAAGTAAGTCAAGAATTATTAATAATTAATAAGTTTTTATTTTAGAAAAAATAAAGAAGTTAAAAGTAAGTAAGAAGATGAAAATATCTTTTCTTCCAAATAGAAGAAGGTCATACTTCTATGTCAAATATATATAGATAGAAGAATATCATACTTCTATGTCAAATATATATATATATATATATATATATATATATAGAAAAAGATCATTATATATATATATAAAGATCATACTTCTATATCAAATATATATATATATATATATATATATATATATATAGAAAAAGATCATTATATATATATATAAAGATCATACTTCTATATCAAATATATATATATATATATATATATATATATATAGAAAAAGATCATTATATATATATATAAAGATCATACTTCTATATCAAATATATATATATATATATATATATATATATATATATAGAAGAAGAAGATCATACTTCTATGTCAATACATATATATATATATATATATATGAAAATCTTATCAATAAAAAGTACCAAAATACAAGGTCCCTCAAAATACACCAAAAAAATAAACACATGCTAGTAGAAAAAATACACTTAGAAGAAAAAAAATAAAATAAAATAAAATTGAAAGACTAACGTAAAAGAAGTTTTAAAGATGAAAGACTTAAAATAATTCCAATCCAAGAAGACTTTCTAAAAAGAAACATCTATGGCAGAGATGAAATTCTAAGAAATTATATTTAATTGATTGGTCTTTCCTAAATAGATTCTTCATTGAGTGATTGTAAGTCATTCTTATGAGAGAAGGAAGGATATTAAAGAGAAGCAAGTCTTAGTTAAAGAATTCAATAATTATAGCAAAGTCTAAGTAAAGCTATAAGACTTTATGATTTACACAAGCAAATATGAACCTTTAAATAAGACACTTAAAAAACTTAGAAGTTGAAAGCAAAGAGATATTATACAAGAAACGTGATAAAGGGATAATTTTATATTTTAAAAATACAAGAAAGAAATTTTAAACCAAAAAACAAGAGAGTTTGAAAACTATATATAAAAAAATAAAAATAAAAACCTACTTGCTATCTAATAGAAAGAATGTAGTAAAAACATTCTTTTAAAAAACATAAAGAATATTTCCAAGAAAGAAGCTTTTTACAAGTAAACATTCATAGTATCAATAAAGATATTGATATTCTAAAGTAAAAGAAGGTGTAAAGATTAAAAATTGATCTTCATATTGGTTTAAAATCTTAAAGGAAAGAAAAAGCATTCCAAGCCTTAGCACACCTCAAGCTGATGGGTGTGCCTTGGTATGGCAACATTTAGAGAAGATGGAAGGGTTGCCTCTCATCTAGTATCTAAGTCGTACCTTTGCATAATTTGGAGTGGAAAAAATTAAAATTTTAGGAGATAGGTGTTAACGATATGAATCTTCAAGAAAAAAAATCCTCGATTCACTCTTGTATCATTGAAGAGAACTAGAAAGTCACTCAAAGATGGTATAATATTAAACTAGAATGGCTATTGTCAAAATAAAAAAGACTAGAAAGTCTTGAAACAAGACTAAGGATTAGAAAGACATTGACAAGAATGAAGAAGGCTTTACTCATACTTCTATATATACTCTTTAACTAAAAGCTACGTGGCAATATTCTATAAGATCTCCTACATGTGTTGACTTTGTTAGCCACATGTCTAAACTTGCAAAGCAAGTTATCCATATATGTGCCACATAGTTAGCTTATCCCACAAGCTATTATATGGAGTTAACTTGTTCTGTAAGCTACCAACATGTGGTTAACTTTTTTGCCAAGTTTCTAACCTATAAACACATTTAAAGTCAAAACTACATCTATATAGCTTCTAAGAAGCTTCTCTAAAAAACTTTATGAAATTAATTTATTTTTATCTACTTCTATCTAATCATATAATTAATTATTAGGATAAATGTATATGTCCGTGGCATTATCTCTTCTTCTAGAGATGAGTTCTACAAAGAGCGATCATTATCTTTCATAGATCTTATAATTCTTCATCTTGGTTTTGATAGATGTCATTAATAAAAGGCCTCAATCATCTTTATTGTATTTACAAGATTCTTTTTTAGCTTCTATATGCATTCACTAATATCATATCCGTATCAATGAATAAGATATTTTAATCTATTTTGGCGCTGCCTTGAATCTAAGACTTCTTCTACCTCAAACTCTTGATTATTATCTACTTCTATAAGAGGAGGTAGTATTTATCTTCTTCCTAAGATATTCATTGTTTTATATGGCTTAAGAAGAGATACATAAAATACAGGGTGGATTTTCATAGACTCTGGTAGATGTAATCAACAAGCAACAAGATTGATTTGTTCACAAATACAAAAAGGTTCCAGCCTATGATAGTATAATTTATCACAAGGATGAGTAGGCTTAATATTGTCACAAAGTAACTATACCTCATTACTTACATTGAATTGTGGTTGCTTCTTACAATAGACATTCGCATTAGTCTTTTATTATTCTTGAGCTTCCTTTAATTGTATCTTCTTTATTGTATACTCTAACAAATAATTTGCTAAATCTTCTACTATATAATTATCAACTTTTGAGAAGATAAAAGTATCAAATTATAGATGTTAATCATATTTGGCAAAAATAGATATTTATTGAGTAGAAGAATGTACCAAATTATTGTATGTAAATTGTGCCAATGGTAAAAGAGTTGTCCAATTGTCTTGATGATCGTTAATGGAACACCTCAAATATTGCTACAAAACTTGATTCACATGTTCCGTTTACCTATCAATTTGAAGATGAAAAACCAAAGAGAGTTTTATATCTACCTTTAGAATCTTAAATAGGATTCTTTGAAAACTTGATATAAATTGAATTTTCTTATTTGTTATAATATCCTTTAGCAATCTATAATAGCAATAGATATTATCAATGAAAATCTTAGCTATTTTTTTTACCTCAAATAAATTTTGTACATGGTACAAAATATGTCATTTTAGTGAAGCAATCTATAATTACAAATATAAAGTCATATGAACTTGAATCTAAAAGATTTGTAATAAAATCCATAGAAATGAAAGACCATGGTTGTTTAGGTATAGGCAATGGTTGGAGAAGTCCATAGAGTCGATGACGAAGAGTTTTTGATCTTGAACAAATATCACATGATTGAATAAAGTCTTTTACAGCCTTTCATATTTGCGGCCACTAAAAATCTTTAAATATAAGCTCTAAATTCTTGTTGCATTAAAATATTCTATTTTTAGAAAGTCATGACATACTTAAAAAATACGTAAACATGTTTCTCCTTCTATAACTTATAAATATCTTTTGAAATAGAATAGGTTGTTTTTGAATTTGAACTTTGAAACAACATAAAATTGAGAAGAAAGATTCTTAATATCATGAACAAGAGGATTAAAGGACATACTTGATTGAATTTATTTAAAAAAAGTCAAATCAACAGTTAATATTGATTTCATTGCTTGAAGATAAAGATGTTATGGCTTCAAGAAGATTGTTCTTTACTAATCAAAAGATATGTCTCTTTCTTTTGGTACAAGATAAGAGCATCTAGAAAGAACATTTGATAAACCTTATTTTTTCTAGGTTGATATATAATCTTGAAATCATGTCTTGATAAAAACATGCTCCAACAAGCTTGGTGATAATTTAAAATAAGTGTTGACATGAAATACTTGAGGTTCTTGTGATCTATATATATTATGACTAGACTTGAAGAGCCTTCTAAATAATGACACTATTCTTGAAATAAATCCACAATCACAAAAACTCTTTATCGTAGATCTTATAGTTAATCTTGGCTATTCAAAATTTCTTGGAATAGAAAGCTATTGGATGGAGTTTGTGATTTGTTCATATTTATGATAATACTATATTCAAAAAAAAGTCTCATGCATTTGTTTCCATAAAAGATGTCTTAGAAAAATTGATGCAATATAAAACAAGTATAGAAGTAAATTCTTTCTTCAAAGTAATAAATGATACTTCAGCTTCTTTATTCCACTTAAGTTTGTCTTTACAAGTCAAATGTGTAAAAAGAGCTAAAACTTGAAAAAAAATCTTGATAAAGATTTGGTAATAATTGGCAAAGCTCAAAAAGCATTGCATATCTCTTATTGTTTTTTGAATCTTCCAATCTATGATAGTTTGGATTTTCTTTGGATCTATCATAAGACCTTCATTGGAAATGATGTACCTGAAAAATTCAATTTGAGTAGTGTAGAATACACACTTTTCCATCTTCACGTATAAACTTACATCTTTTAGTTTTTGTAATACACAACAAATATGAACTTCATACTCTTCTATGTTCTTAGAATAGATTAAAATGTTATTCAAATAGTAGACAAAAAAATCATTAAAAAACTCACAAAAGACATCATTTATTAGATATTGAAAAGTAGTTGGTACATTTATGAATCCAAAAGACATGATATTATATTCGAAATGTGTATATCTAATTCAAAAAAGAATCTTCTATTCATTTCTTTTTTTGATGTTGACTAGATTATATGCTCCTCATAGCTCTATTTTTATATAGATCTTTGTTTAATTTATTTAATCAAGAATTCTTGAAATCAAAGATAGAAGATACCTATTTTTTATGGTAATCTTGTTAAGTCTTTGATAGTACATACACATCCACAAGGATCCATTTTTTTTTTCTTTATAAATAAGATGGGAGCATCGGCTAAAAATTTAGAATAGTGTATAAATTTTTTAGCCAAGTTCTCATTAATATACTCTTTGAGTGCAACCAATTTATTTTATAATAGACTATAGATTGGTCCAAATAGTAGTTGAGTTCTTTTTTGAAGATCAATAGAATAATCATAAAGATGATGCTCTGAAAGAATATTTGCATTCTTCTTTTCAAAAATATCCTGAAAATCTTGATACTGGCTAAGAATACCACTTAATATCTTCTCACCATCAGCAATGGGCATGGCATATATAGCAAAAATTGGCCCTTCATTTGCAACATGCATGAAAGCTCTCACACCTACCAATAATGGTTTGAATGTATTAAATTTATGGATTTTTACTTGCGTAGGAAGACCTTGGGCTAAACTATGAAAAAAATCAAGATTATAAGAAATCTAGTCTATCTAAGGATTATATCTTTCTAGTCACGATAATCCTAAAATAATTGGATTAGAAGGAGATTTAATTAGATTAAATATTACTAAACTATTGTGATCACTAGTTGCTACTTTTATAGAAATAATTTTATGTGTAATATCTCCAAAAGACAATGAACGTCCATCTAATACTTCTACATGCACAAGTTTGATTTTCTTAATTAATAATATATTTTTTTTTTGACAAATTTTTCATCTATAAAATAGGTTGAGGCTCCTAAATCCAACAAGGCTAAGACTTTGTGATTTTTTGGTCCTAAACAGACTTTTGTTGTGAAACAAGATAAGGAATCTGAGGAGAGAATGGGACCTTTACTAGATGTTGCATATGATTCTAACTACATGGCCTCTATTATAGGTGAAGCAACTCATTTTTTGACACATTGTTTTCTTTGGAAATTGTGCTTTTTATTTTGTAATTTTATTGTTTCTTTAAATAATATTGAGCAGTATATTTAGCTTCTCTATAATATAAGCATAAGCCCTCTTGATGTTGTTGACTCTTTTTTTGCTCTATGAGGGATTTAAAAAGTATTGTATCAATTTGCATTGGTTTTAGCCTTGATGAATAAGTTTTTGAAAATATAGGAATTGTCATCATTATTTGATTTATTCCTCTCCAGCCAAATCTTTCTTCTTGACATCTTTCAAATAATCGATTGTCATATGCAATGGCTTGAACAATGAATTGTTCTAAAGGTTTTGCCTTTGGCATTTTCAGTAACAAGTCTTTGACACTATCTTTTAAGTCATATCAAAATTCATTGATAAGGACTTTGTCATTTCAATCCACATCGCAAGTGAGATTTTGGAATTCAACAACATATATGGTAGGTGACCATGATCCTTGCCGTAAAGATAAGAGATTGGTCTCTACTACTCTTTTTCAATCACTTTCTTTGAATGAGACCGTAAACACTTCTAGGAATGAATTCAAATCATAAAAGAGTGGCAAATATTTTTCCATTAAATGAGCAAACTAAGAAAGAGTTCTTTTACATAGAAGTGTGTCTATGAATTTAACTTGAGTAAATCCATCAAAGTATTGGAAAAGATGCAACCTTAGATAGAACTTGACTTATTGTAAAAATCCTTGAAATTTTGATTTTATTCCATCAAACTTCTCAAGCTTATTAATCCTTATTCTCGTTAAACTTGTAAAAGCAAAAATCCCTAGATTTGGTTGTGACATTGATCTACTTGCTTACTTCAAGTACATAACTTCTTGTCATAGACTCTGAACTTCTTTCATAGGCATAGGCATAGTATCTCCATGATTTACATTAAAAATATGTGAGATTTTTACTTTTAGAGTGTTGAAAAGCTCATGAAGATCTACAATAGTTGTAAATCAATTCTCACTTTTGCTATGAGTAGCATCCATAATCTTTTCTTCTATAAAAAACTCAAAAAAATTAAAAAAGTTAAATTAGATGAGAGTCATCTACAATCTCTAATAAAAATTTCCACAAAGAGGGATAATCGACATTTTTTTAAAGAAAAGATAAGTGTTAGAAATTTTAAAAATTTGTTTAAAGGTGGGTAGTCCACAACCTTTAAAACACAACAATAGAAGTGGGATAATCCACTCACTTCTAAAAATTGTATGTTAACATTCTTGTCAAACTATCAAGGACTGAATCTCAAAGAAAGAAAATCCTCAATACACTCTTATATCACTAACGAGAACTAGAAAGTCACTTAAAGATGATATAATATTAAACTAGAATGGCTATTGCCAAAAACAAAAAGATTAGAAAGTCTTAAAACAAGACTAAAGACTAGAAAGACATTGATAAGAGTGAAAAAGGCTTTACTCATGCTTCCATATATACTCTCTAACTAGGAGCTACGTAGCAATATTCTATAAGATCTCCAACATGTATTGACTTTGTTAGCCACATGTCTTAACTTGCAAAGCAAGTTATCTATCTATGTGTCACATAATTAGCTTGTTCTACAAGCTAACAATAGGTGGTTAACTTCTTGGCTAAGTTTTTAACCTATATACACATCTAAAGTCAAAACCACATCTATGAAGCTTCTAGTAAGCTTTTTTAGAAGACTTTATGAAATTAATCTATATTTACCTACTTCTACCTAATCATATAAATAATTATTGAGATAGATGTATATATCCATGACAATAGGTTTCAAGTGCTCTATAGATTGCGCCAAAATTTATTTTTCAAATATAAGTTGTCAACATTGTAGATCGCCATAGTATAAAGTTACAACAATCTAAGTAGTCTAATTTGGATTTAAGTCAAATTAAGAGTCTATTCTTGGTTAAGAATATTTGAGCGAGTTGTTAGTCTCTTGGAATTGCGTCTTAAGTATAAGTTGTTTCAGATATACAACAAGGCTGCAATAAAACAAAGAAACTCTAATGGATAGACAATATGGCTATTGGATGATCTTAGATCAGGTGCCAACTTTAAAAGATATTGGGGCAAGTTTGGCCTTGACTCAAAAAAGAATAAAGGGACTTTAATTAAATTTTTTAAATTTTTTTATTTTCAATTTTGAATTTTAAAAAAAAATCTTATAATTTTTAATTTATACCTTAATGTATATAAATATATTTATTATTATTCAATAAATTTATAAATTCTATTATCATAATTATTTCTTAATTTAAATAATTAATTATAATAAAATTTTTATTTAAAGATATAAAATTTTAAAAGAATTATATTACTTCACTAATTCTAATCACTAATACTTTCAAATAAAGCATTTATTAGTATACAAAGTCTAATTTGGATAAAATTTTATTAAAGTATTATTTTATATGATATAATGATGTAAAACTTCTTTTTTTTTGAATATTTATTTATTTATTTATTTATTATTAATTAATTTTCCAAAATAAGTAGTTTCAATTCAATATATTAAGATTTTAATTTTCTATTATCACAAATATTCTTCTTTAAGAATTATTACAAGATTCTATTTGTAACCATGATATTAGAATATAATTTCATCATTCTATAATCTAGCCAATACTACCTTATTTGTAATAAAAAAAAATTAAAAAGAGTCATGCAAATTCAAAAAGAGATGTGAAGTTTAATACTAGTGCATCATCCATCTTTTAAGTATTCTTTCAAGAATGAATGAAAAAAAAAAAAAAAAAAAAAAAAAAAAAAAAACTATTTTATTTCATGTTCTTCTATTGAGTGAACTTTTCCAACTTAAATATATATTTAAAAAAAAAAAAAAAAAAAAAAAAAAAAACATTCTAATAAGATACAAATTAATAAAACATAAGATAAACTTTTACATGTCCCTTATGTAACATGGTTTAAACCTCAATTAAGATTCATCCTTCTAGACACACACATCCATATATCAACGAATGATAAACATATGGATGATAGTTGGTGTCGACAAGGCGAGGCTCCGCCGGATCCCATGACCGCAGTGGTGGACACGGCTACCGGCAGTAGGTCATCAATTCCGAGGAGGAGAGCTTCCAGGAAAGAGCTCTGACATTCTCACACGCATCTCTGAAGCCGTGTCGGTGAGCCATTCTGACATAACGCATTTCCGGTGCCTTTCCTGAATGGGACTTGTGCTCCGTTGCGCCGCACTTGTTCATCGCTAGTTTCTCCCCTGAGTTAGGTACACTACCGATCATGTTTGCTACCGCTTCGTGACCTACTGGATTAGCCAGTTTTTGTTGGGTAAGTGGACATCAACAAGCATTAAAAAACAAACCAGGGTTGGGTTAGGTGAGACAGAGGAGGCACAGAGCCGCACAATGCTTCCCCACATGTCGCACAAACGATCGTCGTCGACGGATTTGATCTGACATGTATATATATATATATATATATATATATATAGTGGCCTTTCCTTGATTGTTTTGTGGCTCCGAGATTGGCCGAGTGTAGGTAAGCGTTGCGCGGTGGTTTTATGGTTTTTACTTTAACAGGAAACATCTTGGTTGTGTTTTCACGGATGTGGCTTTTGGGGAATTTGACACCAGCGTAAAAAAGCTGTCGATCCTCCCTGTTCATCTTCCCCGTGAAATTGCCTTGTTGCGTTTGCCGCATCGGTGTGAGAAGTCGGTAAAGATTCGCGGATTGCATTTGAATGATTCCAATGGAGTTACGGCGAAGGGAGAGTCTGCATCGTTTCTGTGAAGATTACCACCGGCAGTGATTTCGAAGACTGCTCTGGAACTTAATACAGCATCGGAGAAATTGTCAGAGTCGGTTTGGAGTCGTGGAATGCAAGGAGTGGGAGTTGGGAATGGCTTGAAGGGGTTTGGGATTCTGCATGTATGTGCGTACAAGTGATGAGGAAGGGCAGAGATTATTGCGAGGTGGTGAGTGCAGATCCATTCGATGGAGAGATAATTGAGGATTGTTCAGATTCGGAGTTTGATGTGGAGCATCCGGACAACTCCGAAGCTGTGAGATTGGAGAGGTAGAACATGCTGGAGCTTTACAGCGGCGACCACCAGCAGCTGAAGCTTGCGTATGAGGATTGGGGGAGATCACACAGTTTGCTGGGGCGACGAGTTGAGCATGGAACTGCGTTGGCGAGCTTTGTTAGGAAAGAAATTTGTCATCTCCTCGGAGTGTTCGTTGTGGTGGAGGGGGTGTTGCTCGTTACTGTGGCGCAAACTAACCTCCTGACGTGCGAGAGCTGGTGGGTTTTCTTCTATTTGTCGTTCCTTGCCTCCGTCGTGCTCCTCATCCCACTTACGCAGAGGATTACGGTGTATTGGAGTCTTCGCAGCAGAATTTCAAACCTACTCTCAGGCTTGGAGGTGCCTCTCAAATTCGCTCATACCTCTCCCTTTTTCTTGGTAGATGTAGGTGTCGACATCAATTCGAATTCTTTGCATTTTGCGGATTTGAAGATTTTTGAAGCATTAGTATTCCGGATGGTTTGTTAGGTCTTGGCTAGACGGATCCACGACATGAAGACTCTGGGACCGTTGAAGAGCACATTCGATTTGAAAACAAAGGATGTTGTTATGTGCGAGATTTTGAAGAAGCCCGGTGTTTCCGCCACCTTAATCATAACGGCGGTTGTTGCTTTGGTTATTCTTTCTGTTGTGTTTCTTCTTCTGCTCGGCATCCGATTTCGTTGCGAAGGATCCATGATCATGCCGCAAAGGTTGCAGACCTTTCTCAATTTCTCCCCAGATTCCTTGAGCAGTCCGTAAATTATCGTGTGGAAGGAAACAACGCGCCAATCAACCTCCTAAATATAGAAGCATTCACAGGAAAAAAGAGTATCAGAAGTCCGTTGCCATTACTTAAAATACAAATCATACGACAGGGTTTAGGGTGGCATTCGGCGCTGCGATTCAATAGATTGCTCATGACTTAGGATTTAAGCCCTTAATTAGGGCGTAAATAGGGTGTAAACCTTAGCTTGTACATATCCAAAATGTCAGATTCACCTCAATCAATAGTTCATGCAGTTTCTTTAAGCAATCACACGGAGCGTGTCTGGAATTGAATCACAATTTTGATCACATTCTTGAGCACAGTCTGAATGGGTAGCTCATTTCCATGAAGTTTGTCTTGCTGTAACCAACGTGTAAATACCTAAGATGAACTATTTATTCTTAGGTGGTAAGAAAGGATATCCTGGAAGTGTCTACCTAGAGTGGGTGTCTTGTGGGTGGACATTCATCGAATTCAAAGGTTCAAGCACGTGTGAAAACCTTTCGCTTCCAAGTTAGTCTTAACCATCCACAAGTGGTGATCTAGGGTGAGGATATTCTCTCAAAAAGCACATTTTGTACACAATGGAGAAAGAGAACTAATGAATGGGACTCAAGACCTCTTGTGCTGCAATACCTCTCATGAATAACGATATAAATAAATAAGAAATTTACATATATATATATATATATATATATGTATGGAGAATTATTCCCCTGCTCATAAACATGTACGAATTCAAATTGGGGGGCAACATGCAAGCGCAAAATCCTCCACCCAGACGTCACCATGTGGATGACCATCCACAAGAAGACTTCCAACTAGAATACATCTGGTATGAGCCAGCAAACTGTTCAGTCAAAGCAATCCAGAACACCTAGTACGAGCTTGCCAAGTGTTCTGTCAAAACATTCTAGAAGAATCTATGCGAATCAACCTGGTTAGACGACGTTGAACGAATTGAATTTAAAAAATATTTGGGGTACACCAAAAGTATGGCGTCTGGTGGGTTGTGATTTTAGAGTACGACTTACAAGATGTTATACCAAGAGATGAGATAAACATGAGGCATAGAGCTAAAGTTGCCACGCAACTCAAATGGGATTGGTTTGAATGAAATTAGAAACAAAACCTGCAAGTGTCTTTTTTCAGTTCAACGGACAATGAGGTACGAAGTTGGTTACAAACGAGCAATAAGTGCTGGAGCCCACCGTGAGGAAGAAGAGAGTCTTGTGTGACAAAGCCTGCAGCATATCATGAAGATTCTACGACCCCTTCTAGGAAGGTTTGTCAACTCCACCTTTCACAGAAATGTGATGCGAGAAACTACTACCATTGCTAAGCAAATTATGATCTAAGAAAACAACCACCACTGTGATGTCGTCATGAAAATGTCTTCGGATGCCGCGCTCGATCTTCTTCAGATCCGAGTACCGCATCTCCCGCTTCTTGGCCGCTTCATGCAGAGCGAATCGGATGAGGCGCTTGGCGATACCAGCGCGAGGGTGATTATGGACGATATCCACGGCCTCCTGGTTGGACAAGTGCTCCCACAACCCATCTGATGCGAAAATTACAAACTCCACATCTGCGCACAGGTCAAATACCTTGATGTCCGGCTCGGCACTCATCACAGGCCTCTGAAGCGGCTCCGGCAGCCGAAACCGGCCGATCAGAGGCTCACGGTTAAATTCGGCTTTCTTCAAATAAACATCGCCGATGGAACGGGAGACTTGGATCAACCCCTTCACACGCCACACTCCGTGCTTCAGCACCACTATGCGCGGGTCATCGGGATGCGCGGCCTGCAGGTCCTGCCTGACAATCTCGACACTGGCGTTGTGCTCAGTAGATATCTCCGTAGCAATTACCGATTGAAGGTGGCGTGAGTATCTTCCGAGCACAGCCTTGGAATCACCCAGGCTGGCGACGTACAGCTTGGACTCCCAAACCACCCCTACCAGACAACAGGAACCGACGGCAGCAATCTGAGGCTTCGTGAGCCATAAATCCTTCACAATTTCCAAAAATCCCTCCTCCGTCTGCTTGAAAGCTTGCCGTAGAACCTCGGCAGACATTCCCCCCTCTTGTGAAGCGAACTTCTGCAAGTGACGGTAGAGACTATCATTGACGTAACGAGACGCCTCGGGACCGCCATGACCGTCGTACACTCCAACAAATGTTCCAAATGGTCCGGTTTCAACTTGGCTCATGTCCTCCAAGATTGCATTTGCCTGAACAGAGGAAATAGAAAATTGTCCTGTGGCATGATCAACCAGGTCCTTGTACCACAGCAGTGGGTCATGGTTATCTCCGCTCTCCTCCCCAATGTGCGTGTACTTTTGCACCGGACGCCAACATGCCATCAACATCTTCATTACCCACTCCACCATCCTTCGAATGCTCCTCCTTACCCAGCTTCTTCATACTTCCACTCCATACCCCCTTCGCTTCTTCCTGTGCATTCGACGCTAAACATTCACTTTTTGCTGCACATTCGCATCTCCTTCCACTTTGTCACGGTACGACCCAAATACAAATGTACAAACACCCCTGATTCTAATGAATGTCTACCTCAAGAGTACAAGCATAGAGGAAAAATTGTGCTCCGCAAACAGTCCTCTGTCCGAAGAATATGCCTTGCACCACAACGCAAATCGTCAATAGTATTCACCAGAAGCTTGTGAACGCGTCCAATAGCGAAAAACGCTCTTCTTGCCACGAATAAGACTGCTTATAACTTCAGTACCGCACCAGCAGCACAAAAACCTGTAACATTGTTTAAAACATGGCATTGCGATGGTTCAGCTATAGACACAAATTATATTTCACTGGAAACACGGTGTAGATCCCTGCATCCAAAACAAGAATATGTCGCAGATATAAAAAGACACAATCCAGACGTCGTTCACAGAAGAAATGACCAAAAACAGAAAGATGGCCTGCATATTCAGCACAGAATGAACAGAGACACCTGAGAAGCTGATGATATCATTCCAATATTATTAAGTTCCACCTACTTTGAAACGATCCCAAAGTAAGACCCAAGATGTATTTCCAAACGATTGGTGTTAGAAGCATCTAGCTTTCCTTCGATTTAACACGATAGGTCACACACTAGACTTATCATCGTGCATCGAATTGACTTAACAGGCTCTAATTGATGTCAGATTCTAAACCAAGAACTTACAGAGAAATTCTAAAGGCGCAAGCAAAGCTCGCTATTTGTTTGGCCGGATTGTTGTCGTATAGGCACGCAATGGCAACAAGTCAAGGTTGCATAAGAGGTTGTATGCCATCTTGTCCCGTTTCCATTACCCTTGCCTGCAGAGCAACAATTTTGCAAATAACCATCCGCATAGGCATACTTTCAGTGTCGTCATATGCCACTGCATGATGGTCAGCCTGTGACAGACCAAGTGAAGAAAACGTAAGAAAAATATCCATGTAAACTCGGAAACCCTCTATAATGTGGTTTCCCATTTCTTAGCCACCGTAACACAAAGAATAGACCCCAAAATAGCCTCAGACAGACCTTCTGAAGTCCATACGCCGCAAGCTCTAAAGGTGTGAATCGCTTTCTAGTGGGCAGTGACCAATACCTCCTGCCTGATACAACTTGGTATCATAAAATTGAGGGGCAAGAAAGCAAATCAGGAATTGCTTCCAGTGTGATGAACTCCGAAGCAAACCTTAAAGTCTTCTGCTACCCTAATCTACGAACCGGACGCACGTCGAGGAAATCCACATTAAAAAAATCAAAAATTCATACAAAACTAAATTAAGAAAAACTCTTAATGATATTCATGATAATTATGATCAAATCAAACCATCACTCAGCAAGCAGAAACCGAAACAGAACCCTAGTAGTCAGTCACATCTTCTTCCTACATCCATCAGCTTGCTTCGACGGAAATCCCGCACCATTAAACTCCAGCTCAAGTCCTACCAGATCGGGTGCCATTGACAGACACCAGAGGGCTGGATCGCTCATCGGCAACAACTTCTAAGAAATAACACAATACTCAACCACATCTTTGCTGGAACTACAGCCCGCTACGGCTTCACAACCTTCGAATCCACAAGCCATCAACCTGTTGTGTTGGTTTCCTTTACTTGCTACAACAATGATCTGGGCAACGCAGCAACCACACAACCCCAATCTCAGCACTTGTTCAGACCCACAAACCCTATTCCGTTCCAGCAGACAACCAGAAACCCTAAACAAAAGAGATTAAATTTACCCACAACACGCCCCAACGACGCGGAAACAGGACATTCCGCAAATAACTAGCTTAGCCCACACCTACAAGTCCCATACCAATCCATACCCACTCCCAAAGTCCCCCGAAACTGATCCCCGACGATATGCAAGCGCATCCAAAATTCTAACTATCAAAGTGCCAATAGCTTCTTAATGCCAATCTACCACGCAATATCGAAAACCTAACCCCAAAACCCCGAACTCAACAGCGAAATGCCATGCACAATCCAATTACGTACACCGACACGACGCCATAATCCATCAATACACCCCAGCCCAAGACATCACATACCCCACTACCCCGCGGATAACCTCACCATCACAACATCCTGCTATCCAGCACCGACGCAGGCATCGCTGAAAGTAGCTGAAATCGCTATAATGACGAAGACGACGATGTCGAAGGCGCGGCCTTTCCGCGCTCAATCGCACCAAGAAGAGCCGCAACGCATCCTCACATGAACCGCAGGCATGCTCCGCTCCACCACCACCACCACCAAAACAACCCTCAATGGACCTTATTCGCGTCCCCTTCCCCTCTCTCTTGCTCTCCAAGGGACTAAGACCCGAGTTCTCTACAGTACGCAAACCACCGAACCCCAGGAATCGTAACGAACCCTAAAATACTCGTGAAAGCGCGCACCAGCTCGGACAGGAGGGAGCTTGCACAAGAAACGTTCCTTCGATAAAAAAATAAATACCTGATAACTTCGCCGCGGTAACAGACAAACAACCGTGGTAAATGACAAAACAGGTGGGTGGGCGGGGGGGGACGAAGAAGAAGAAGAAGAGATCGATCGGTTGATGACGATGCGGTGTTCGCAGGTGCTCGAAGGAAGATCGCAGATCACGAAGTGAAGATGATGGTCAATGTTAAGATGGATCAATGGACTGGTGGCTGCCTGTTACTTGGGGAGTGGGCAACGGGAAGCGACGAAGCTGGAGTGACGCGGACGTGACGGGATGATGCTGCCTCCACGATGATTCCGCTGCTTCCTCTCCCTTGCTTCGTATTTCTACAATATAATCAATCGATTCCTCTCTCTGCAAATTCGATCCCCGTCCTCCGTCCCACTAAATTTGGTCGCGGATCTCCTGCGAGACGAGTCGACGATCGAACGTCGGAACAAAATTTTCCCTCGATCAGCGTTTCCCCGCCCCTACGCGGTCTGTCTCTCTCCGCTACGGCACTTCATTCATCCATTCGATGGGTGCCTTCTGTTCATCCTTGGTAGATGGATGAAGGTAGGTGGAAAGTGCGGAACACACGAGGCCGACAAATGTTTCGAAGCCGTGTTCATATTATTACTACTACTATTAATATTATGATTATTAGGGTTATTTCCATCAGTGCTGGTTGAGCTTCGCTTGTTGACACTGTTGTGAAATTATCTTCGTGTCATTGGATTTCAAATGTGTTGATAGAATTATTTTTTCTGTTGTTGGATGTAGAAACTGTTTAAGTAAATTTCAATACATAATTCTTTTTTGTTTCTGTTCATTTGTCTTGTGCACAGATAGTTATTGTGGATTATGGTTAATATTTTGATTGATAAGGTACGAGTAAAATCTTAACCAATAGGAGGGCTGGCCTGTATCATCTGATTTTTTTTCCAATTTTTTAATCTTTGGCATAAATTTCTTAATTTGGACTTTTAGTTTAATACATATACTTAGATGGATATATGATTTAATTACAAGCTTAAATTCACATCAAAAAATAAAAGCTGTTCTTCTTATTAAAGAATAATACATAAATATAATATAATTGAATGATATACTTCAATTAGAAGCTTAGAGCTACATCAACATGGATAAGAGATAAACAAATAAATAAATGAATAAATCAAATAAAATAAAATGTTAACAAAAGAACATGGTCTTGCAATAAAGGACTAATATAATTGGAATTTGGTTTATAATGTTATTTATGTAGTTTTGATATTTAAGAATGATTCTAAACATACTAAGAATTCATAAGTAAGACTAAAGAATACTATTTTTATATATGTATATATATATATATATATAGAGAGAGAGAGAGAGAGAGAAAAAAAAAATATGTCTATTTTATATTTTAAAAATTGGTGTCTATCCTTAAATTCTCTAATTAGTTGAATTCCAATTGATACATGATTGGCTCATTTCTTTTATTTTATTTATGTCTTTTTGAAATATCTGCCAACAAATATATGAAATTTAATTGAAAATTTTGACAAAGACTATGGCAAAATACTTTGAAAGAGTTTGCAAAAATTATAGACACAAATTCAGCCAATAATTAATCAGATTTTCCAATATTTTCAAAGATCTTCTGATATTATAGTCCATTCATGATGACAAATTTTACTGCCTGATAAATTCCTTTTTGAGCACAACAATTATTTAGCTTGTTAAATGAGTCTCCTTTATAGCATACGGATATGATTTTATAAATTTTTAATAAGATATATTTTTAAAATATATTCTATTATATGTATATCCCTTAATTATAAAATAATTCTTTATCATAGAATATAATGATGATGAATTAAATCTACAAGATAATTTAAAAAGATGTTTTCTTTCCTGTTGTGAAACGCTTAACAGAAAATATTATTTTTGTAGAATATTATTATTTTATTTTCCTTCCTTACACATGTATTTGATAATTCTAGATATTTTATAATTTATTATAAGTAAACAAAAAAAATTGGAACAAAACAAAAACCCATTATGTACTATCCATAATTTACTTAATTGTGAAATTTCATGTTTTTTGAATCATTGCTTTTAAAAAAAATCTCATTCACACTTTTGATTAAGTTTTGTTTTTTTTATTGTCTATTTGATCTTTATTTTTTGGTTTGGCTGTAATAGTACAAAAAATAACTTTAAATTTTAAAACTTTTTTAGAATTATACAACCAAACACTACCAAAATTGAATAAAATGAGGTCTTTTAACACAAATCTCTTTGTCTTACTAGACCCTATTCAACTTTCCTTTAAAAATTGATATTCCTTCGATTGTAATTTACTTAAGAAGTTGCAATTAAAAAAATTCCTTCCTTCTATTTGGAATGATCATTACTTAACAGTAGAACACATATTACTATTTTGAGTATTGTAATACATAACAATAATTACACATTTCAAAAATTATACAAAAAATTTCTTGTGTAATTTTCTATGTAATACTATGTAATGTGAAGCACAGTAAAAAAATTTGAAATGCAATGCAAGACAAATACATATAAATTTTTAATTTTTTTTTAAATATCTAAAAATACTCTCACTTTGCAATGCAAAACTTGATAACATGATTTAAAAAGAATGGTGAGCATGATTTTTGAAATCTTTGAAGTTATGTCAAGTTTTTCTCTAAATTCAAATCATAAACTTATCCTCATTTTATACTCTCACTTACAAATTCTTTGACAAAAGTTCAAATATAATGCATAGATATCCCTAGTATATAAAATAAAAACTTTGTATAGATGCATGTTGCAAGTACAGAATGCAACTTCAAGAAAGGACAATTTTTTTGCAATTATGCCTTCTTTTTCATCAAAGACCAAACTTCATCTTCAATTGCATTGTGTATATGCAACAAATAATATATTACTAAATCCATTCATGTTCAATTAAACTTCAGCATGACACATTTCATTAATCACATTCAATTAATCACATTTGTAATGGTTACACCATACTGCAATCCTTGACCATCATATCATGCTTGCCGTATCCTTAAGATCTTATTCATAAATTCATTACCTACAATCTCAAAATACTTCTTTTTCAAAAGATAATATCCAATAATAACACTCTATAGGAAGAACCATCAACATCAATACCATAATCTCTAAATTCTATACAACATATATCTTGAGCCAAAACCTACAACATCAATCCTAGCAAGTAATGCTCTAATTGACATAATTGTACTAAAATTAAATTACATATAGAAATGTGATCATCAATATCAAATAATAATTTGAAAGACTTTGAGACCTCAAATACCTAAATCATAAGGGAGAGAGGAAGAGAGAAAAGATTTACAATCTAATGTTAAAGAAAGATTGAGCCTTTTGAATTAAGGCCAAAAAATTAGAAGAACACCAACTCACCAAGATGCATGTCATTCTTGCAGCTCCAATTTAAAATACCTTGTAAACTTTGTGAACCTCCAATGATCAATCATAAAATGTCTTATAGACTCAAAACTTATGAATCAGATGTCAGTATAGAAATTTGCTAGATACAATGATTAAGCCTGAAACTTATGAATTTTGTATTGATGTTTATATATGATATCAAGGACATGAATTATAAAGAAAGAAAATCTCAATATACTCTTATGTCATTCAAAAGAACTAAAAAATCACTTGAAAATGTTATAATATTAAACTAAAATAGTTGTTGTAAAAAATAAAAAGACTAAAAAGTCTTGAAACAAAACTAAAGACTAAAAAGGCATTGTCAAGAGTGAAGAAGGCTTCACTCTTGCCTCCATAGATACTATTAACTATGAGTTACATGGTGGTATCCCATAAAACCTCGAAAACGTGTTGATTTTGTAAGACATGTATCTTAACTTGTAAGGCAAGTTTTCTACATGTGTATTATATAATTAGCTTATTCTGCAAGATATCAATATATTGTTAACTTATTGACCAAATTTCTAATCTACTAATCAACTATAAATACATGTAAAGTCAATGCAGCATCTATGAAGCATTTAGAAAGTTTTTTTAAAAAATATTATAAAATAAATATATATTTATTTAATTTTATTTAATTATATAAGTAAATATTAGAATAAATATGTATGTCTATGATATTACCCTCTTTTTAGAGATGAGTTCTACAAGGAGCAGTCATCATATATTGATGAAATCCAAGATGCGACAAATTGTATTTGCTAAGGATTTTGATCTTTGTTTTCTTTGAAGATGGTTGATAGGTCCTCTAAGCTATTGATAGTGTCTCATATTAAGGCAAGAAGACCATCCTATTATTTGATCATTGTTGAAGTCTTTATAACTTCCTTCAAATAAAATATTTAGAATATTGTCAAAAGTTTGTTCTGACCTTTAATAAAATCACCAAATATTAGCAGTCTCTTCTAAGGTCATGATACAAAATACATTATATTTTTGACATTTATTTAAAGAAGGACATGTTATTCATGACGATCTTTATTTCAATTATATTAAATTAAAAGTTGTAACAATTGTAATGTTTCATTCAATAAGTTAGTAAGTGATAACTCTTAAATTAAATTTTCTTCTTATTAATTTTCTATCTTATTAGCATCACAAATGCACAAAAGTACCAAACAAGAGTAAAAAGTAAAATGGTATTTTTATTAGATTTTATTTCTTATATGATAAAGATTTGTTATTCTTTATCTTTATTTTGATGAATGTTATTGATGAAAAATCTCAATCTTTTTTGTTTCATTTGTAAGATTCTTTGGTAGCTTCCATGTCCATTGACTAATATCATATCCACACTAATGAACAAGATATTCTAACCTATTTTGGCATCGCCTTGAATTTAAGACTTCTTCCACCTTGAATTCTTGATTATTATCTATTTCTATAGGAAGAGGTGGAATTTGTCTTCTTTCTAAGATATTCATTGTCTTTTAAGGCTCAAAAAGAGATATATAAAGTGCGAGATGGTTTTTCATAGACTTTGGTAGATATAATTGATAAGCAACATAATTGACTTATTCATTAATAAGAAAAGGTCCAAGCCTACAATAGTCCAATTTGTCACAAGAACAAGTAGTCTTAATATTGCGACAAAATAGCCACACCTTATTACTAACATTGAATTGTGGTTATTCCTTGCAATAGGCATCGACATTAATCTTTTGTCATTCTTGAGATTCTTTTAATTGTGCCTTGATTGTTACATGTAATTCTGACAAATAATTTGCCAAACCTTCTATCATAGAGTTATTAACTTTTGAAAAGTCAAAAGTATCAAGTTATGGATGATAATCATAATTGGCAAAGAAAGATATTTGTTGAATAGAAGAATATATCAAATTATTATATGCAAATTTTGCCAATTTCAAAAGAGTTGTTCAATCATCTTAATGATAATTGATGGTATACCTCAAATACTACTCCAAAACTTAACTCACCTATTTTGTTTGCCTATTACTTTGAGGATGAAAAGTCAAAGAGAGTTTTATATCCATCTTTAATATCTTGGAAAGGGTTCTCCAAAATCTTCATATAAATTGAGTCCTCACATCCAATATTATATCTTTGAATAATCTATAATAGTAATAGATGTTGTCAAGAAAAAGCTTAGCCATTTTTTCACCTATGATTGATTTTTTACATAGTAAAAAATGTGCCATCTTGATAAAATGATCTACTATCACAAATATAGAATTATTCAAAGCTAAGATTACAAGATATGTCATAAAATCTATAGGTAATGGGTGAAGAAGTCTATAAGGTCTATGACAAGGAGTTTTGGATCTTAAACAAGTATCAAATAATTATACAAAGTCTTTAATTGCCTTCTATATTTGAAGCCACCAAAAATCTCTAGATATTAGCTTCAAAGTCTTCTTGTATCCAAAATGTCTAGTTGTTGGAAAGTCATGACAAGCTTAGATAACATGTAATCATATTTTGCCTTTAAGAATGTATAATTTTTCTTCAAAATAAGATAGATTATTCTTAAACTCAAACTTAAAAGTATTATGAGATTTAGAAGAATTATTCTTTATATTATAAACAAGAAGATCAAAAAACATACTTTATTGAATTTGCTTGACAAAATTTGAATTAACAATCAATTTTGATTTTATTGCTCAAAGATGAAAATGCTCCAGCTTCAAGAAAATTATATTTTATTGATTAAAAGCTACATCTCTTTCTTTTGGTATAAGATAAAAATATCTAAAAATAGAATTTAATAATCCTTATTATTTTTCAAGTCTATAGGTGATCTTGAAATCAAATCTTAATAAAGACATATTCCAACGAGCTTGGTGACGATTCAAAATAGGTGCCAATATGAAGTACTTGAGATTCTTATGATCTGATTATATAATAATTGGACTAAAAGTACCTTCTAGATAATGATGCTATTCTTGAAATGAATCTACAATTTCAAAAAGTTCTTTATTGTGGATATTAAAGTCAATATTAGCTAACTAAAATTTCTTGGAATAAAAATCAATTGAATAGAGCTTATTATTTTCTTCTATTTGTGATAAAATAACACCCATAGAAAAATTTGATATGTTTGTTTTCATAAAAAATGCCTTAAAAAAATGGACACTATACAAAATTGGTGCAAAAATAATTATTGTCTTTAAGGCTTCAAAAAATATTTTTGCTTCTTTGCTACACTTAAATTTGTCTTTACATGTTAAACTTGTAAGAAGAGTAATAACTTGAAAAAAAAATTAATGAAGATTTAATAATAATTAGTAAATCCTAAAAAATATTTCACATTTTTAATTATTTTTGAGATCTTCCAATCCATGATAGTCTAAACCATCTTAGGATCCATCATTAATCCATTTTTGAAAATGATGTATCCTAATAAATCAACTTGAGTAGTGTAGAACACATACTTTTCTATCTTTATATATAATCTTGCATCTCTAAGTTTTTGTAACATACAAAAAATATGAAATTTATATTCTTCTATATTCTTAAAATAGATTAGAATGTCATTTAAATAATAAACAACAAAATCACCAAAAAAAATCATAAAAGATATCATTTATAAGATGTTAAAAAGTAGATGGTATATTCATGAGTATAAAAGATATGACATTATATTCAAAATGTCCATACTTAATTTGAAAAGTAGTCTTCTAGTCATTTCTTTCTTTAATATGGCTTAGATTGTATGCTCCTTATAGATCAATTTTTGTGTAGATCTTTGCTTGATTGAATTGGTCAAGAAGTTTTGAAATCAAAAGTAGGAAATATCTATTTTTGATAGTGATTTTACTAAGTATTTGATAATCTATGTACATCCATAGAGATCCATCTTTTTTCTTTACAAATAAGATAAGAGCTTTAGCTAGAAATTTCAATTGGCATATGAAGTTTTTAGCCAAGTTCTTATCAATGTATTCCTTTATTATAGTCAACTTATTTTGAAATAAATTATAGATTGGTCCAAATGATAATTGAACTGCTTCTTGTAGATCAATTTTATAATCATAGGATTAATACTATAGAAGAATATCTACATTCTTCTTTTAAAAAATATCTTCAAAATCTTGATACTGTATAGAAATATTACTTAACATCTTTTTATCATAAAAAATGGATGTACATTATATAGCAAAAGATGGCCCTTCTTTTGCCACATGCATAAAAGTTCTTGTACCTACCAATAAGAATTTGGATGTATTAGGGTAATCTATTTCTACTTTACTATCAAAATTTTGGATTCAATTATAAGAAAAGTTGATATTACAAGAATTCTAATTTATATAAGGATTATATTATTTTAACCATAATAATCTTAAAATAATTATATTAAAAAGAGATATTATTATATTAAATATTACTATATTATTGTAATCTTTAATTGCTACATTTAAAATAATAGTCTCATGAGTAATATCTTCATAAGACAACAAATGACCATCTATGACTTTCATATGTACGGATTTATTTTTCTTGATTACAAATATTTCTTATTTTTTGACAAAATCTTCCTGTATAAAATAGGCTAAGGCTTGTGAATCTAGTAATGGAAAGACTTTGTAATTTTTAGGTCCTAAATACACATCTATTATAAAACAAGTTCAAGAATCTAAAAGAAGAATAAGATCTCAACTAGGTATTGTACTTAATTATAGCCACATAGTTCCTATTATACTTAGATAAACTTATTTTTTACTACATTGTCTTCTTTAGTAATTATGCTCCTTATTTTGTCATTACATTCTTTCTTTGAACAATATTGAGCAGTGTGCTTAGCTTCTCTACAATATAATCACAAATCCTCTTGATAATGTTCAATCTTTTCTTATTGTCACAGAGATATGCATGTAAGCCAACAATTACATGTATAAATAGGTAGAAGTAAGTAAAAGTAGATAAAAGTAAGTTAATTCTATAATATTTGCTATAAAAGCTTTCTAGAAGCTTTATAGATGCTGCTTTGACTTTATAAGTGTCTTTAATTGATTTTTTGGATTAAAAATGTGGTCAACAAGTTGGCCATGTGCCACACATATTTTTAGCTTGAAGACCAAACTAACTATGTGGCCCACATGTAGAAAAACTTGCCTTATAAGTCAAGGCATGTGTCTTACAAATTCAACACATATTGGATGTTATATAGAATATCGCCACGTAGCCCCTAGTTAGATAGTATATATAGAGACAAGAGTGAAGCCTTCTTCACTATTCTCAACTCTTTTCTTGCTTCTAGTCTAGTTTCAAGGATCTCTAGTTTTCTTGGCTTTTGGCAATAGCCATTCTAGTTTCTTTCTTAATATACATATCAAGTTATTTCTATTTTTTCATCTTTCTTTGAGAGAAATCTCACTTGTTTATTTATCTTTATCATGTTCTTATCCTTAACAGATTGACAAGAGTACACTTACAATATCAGAGCTTTGTCTAATCTTAATTAAGAGTGGATTATCTATTTTTCTTGATAAGACACAAGCATATTAGAAGTTGCGGATTACCCTCTTCTAAATTGATATTATCCATAGTATTTTCTTTGTTTTCAAGTCCTCTCTTCTATTTATCTTGAGCGATATTAGACACCTTCTCTTTTCTAAGTGTTATCATGGTAGAACTTGCTGAAATAAAGACTGCAATGGCACAAATGCAAGAGCAATTGAGGAAGTTAATTCTTGCGATGCATCAATTCAATTTACCACCACAAGGAGCAACAAGATTGGTAGGAAGTGAAGATATAGAAATAATTGGAGCTGCTTCAACATCTACACCAAATCATATCCCTTCTCTTATGGTGGAATGTCCTTCTAGTGTTAGAGAACCAAGAATTGTCCTACCTGAGAAGTTTGATGGCAACAGATCAAAGATTAGAGGATTTATCAATCAAGTACAACTTATGATTGAACTTCAACGCCAAAGCTATCCAAGTCTAGAATCGCAAGTTAGATTCATTGGTATGCTTCTTTCAGGTTCAGCATTATCATGGTTTTCATTTTTTCTTGAATGATGAGATCCAATATTGGATAATCTAGAGGCTTTTTTGATGGATTTTCGATCCATGTATGGAGAACGTGATGCAATTCGTGTTGTAACCAATAAGATCCATATTTTACAACAAGGTAATTGATTAGTAACACTGTATGCTTCTCAATTTTGACAACTTGCAACTGATATCAAGTGGGATGATGATGCACTTATAAGCCAATTTTTCTACGAATTATAATACTAGGTAAAAAAAAATAATGCTCAACTTACTTCATCCTCAAACATTGAGTCAAGAAATTCACTTTGTTGTAAAGTGTGACAATCATCTTTTTGAATTTTGATGTGAGAACGGTTCAAGTGGACCTCAAGGTTACTATAATTCAATGGCAACACCAACATCTCTTCAACACATACATTCGAAAGTAGAGGATATGTGAATTAATGCGGTACACTTCAAACCTCTTACTAAGCAAGAAAAGACTTATTATCATCAGGAAGGATTGTGCTTATATTATGGAGAACCTAAGCACACTGCTCAACATTGTCCAAAGAAGCAATGCAACCATAAAATGAGGAGTATGGCGATCAAAGAAGATAGCATGTTAGAAAACAAATTTTTCTAGCTACAATAGGGACCATGCAGCAAGAACCTTGTACAATGCCTAGTGAAGGTCCTATTCTCTCCTCAAAACCATCTCTATATTTTACGATAAATACTATTTTAGGACCTAAATATTACAAAGCGTTTGCCTTATTGGATTTAGGAGTCTCAGCATGTTTCTTAGATGAAGAATTTGCTAAAAGACATAGTATACTTTTAGTGAAGAAAATTAATTTTGTTCATATAGAAGTCATAGATGGTCGTCTGTTGTCTTCAAGAGATGTTACTCATAAAATCCTTCCTATGGAAATAGCAACTAATGATCATAGTAGCTTTGTAATATTTAATATCATTGGATCTCCCTCTAATCCAATCATTTTAGGTTTATCATAGCTAAAAAAATATAACTCTAAAATAGATTGGACTTCTTGTAGTCTTGATTTTTTTGAAAGTATAACTAAGAGTGTAGTTAATCGAGTAGAAAGTCATAAGTCTAGTATAAATAAACCTATATTTGTAGGTGCAAGAGCTTTCTTGCATGCTACAAAAGAAGGATCACCTTGTGTCTTTTATGCCACACTTGTTTCTACTGGTAGAAAGACTTCAAGTCGCATTTCAAGCCAATATCAAGATTTTTAAGATATATTTGAGAAGAAGCATGCAGATACTCTTCCAAAACATCGTTCCTATGATTGTTCAATTGACCTTCAAGAAGGAGAACAACCACTATTTGGACCAATCTACAATTTATCTCAAAATGAGTTGGTTGAATTCAAGGAGTATATTGAAGAGAATTTGGCCAAGAACTTCATACACCATTTCAAATCCCGAGCAAGAGCTCCAATTTTATTGATAAAGAAAAAAGACGGATCATTACTGATGTGTGTTAATTATCGAGGACTCAACAAAATCACTATCAAGAACACGTATATGCTACCTTTGATATCTGAACTCTTTGAACAGTTGAATCAAGCTAAGATCTATATAAAAATAGATCTACAAAGAGCATACAATTTGGTACACATCAAAGAAGGAGATGAATGGAAGACTGCATTTCAAACAAGATATGGACATTTCAAATACAACTTCATTCCTTTTGGACTTACAAATGCACTAACAGCATTCCAACATCTAATGAATGATGTCTTTTAGAAGTTCTTAGATGATTTTGTTGTCTGTTACCTAGATGATATCTTAATCTATTCTAAGAACTCAGAAGAACATGAACTTTATGTTCATCATGTATTACAAAAACTAAGAGATGCAAGACTCTATGCCAAGATAGAAAAGTGTATATTTCACACTACTCAAGTTGACTTCTTAGGATATATCATTTCAAATGATGGACTTATGATGGATCCTAAGAAAGTTCAAACTATTATGGATTGAAAGATCCCAAAAACGGAAAGAGATGTTTAATACTTTTTGAGATTTGTCAACTACTATCGGATCTTCATTAAAGACTTCTCTCAAGTTGCAGCTCCACTCACACGTTTGACTTGTAAAGACAAACTTCAATAGAATCAAGAAGTAAAAGTAGTATTTGAAGCTTTGAAGACAGCCTTTGTTTCTATACCATTCTTATATTGCGTCCATTTTTCTAAGCCATTTTTTATGGAAACAGATGCATCAGACTTTGCTTTGGATACCGTATTGTGACAAATGGGAATAGATGATAAACTTCATCCAATAGCTTTTTATTCCAGAAAATTTTCAACAACCAAGATCAATTACGAGATCTACGACAAAGAACTTCTTGCAATCGTGGATTCGTTTCAAGAATGGCGCTATTATCTAGAAGGTGCTTCTAGCCCAGTCACAGTGTATATGGATCACAAGAACCTTAAATATTTTATGTCATCACGTGTTTTGAATTGTCGCCAAGTCCCTTGAAATATGTCTTTGTTAAGATTTGAATTCAAGATTATTTATCGACCAGGAAAATAATAAGGTTTGTCAGATGCATTCTCTAGATGATCTTACCTTACACCAAAGGAGGAGATGTTTCTTTCGATCAACAACGAACAATTCTTTTGAAGCTAGAGCATCTTCATCTTCAAGCAATGAAATCAACACTAACTGTTGATTCAACTTTCATTAAGCAAGTTCAATCAAGTATGTCTTTTGATCCTCTTATTTGTGATATTAAAGAAAATCCTTCAAAGTCTAATGATACTTCCTAGTTTGAATTCAAGAAGGATCTACAGTATTTTGAGAGATGCCTATATGTTCCAAAAGGTGAAGCTTCATTACGTGTTCTTCAAGCTTGTCATGACTTTCAAACAACATGACATTTTGGATACAATAAAACTTCAGAACTAATATCCATGGACTTGTAATGACCCCAAATGTGAAAAGCAATCAAAGATTTTATACAATCTTGTGATGTTTGCTCAAGATCAAAAACTCCTCGTCATCGACCTTATGGACTGCTTCAGCCATTATCCATTCCAGAACAACCATAGTCTTCTGTTTCTATGGATTTTATCATGGATCTTCCAATTTCAAATTCTTATGACTCTATATTCGTGATAGTAGATCGTTTTACCAAGATGGTACATTTTCTACTATGTACAAAATCTATCATAGGTGAAGAAACAGTTAAGTTCTTTCTTGATAATATCTATTATTATCATGGATTATTCAAAGATGTTATATTAGATAGGGAAACTCAATTTGTATCAAGATTTTGGCAAACTCTTTTCAAGATTCTAAAAGTAGATATAAAACTATCTTCGACATTCTACCTTCAAACTGATAGACAAACAAAGCGTGTTAATCAAGTTTTGGAGCAGTATTTAAGATGTACTATTTACTACCAACAAGATGATTGGATAACTCTTTCGCCACTAACAAAGTTTGCTTACAATAACATAGTACATTCTTCTAGAAAATAAACACCTTTCTTTGTCAATTATGGTTATCATCCATGACTTGATACTTTTGACTTTTCAAAAGTTGATAATCCTGCTACAAAAGATTTGGCAATTTATTTGTCAGAGCTATATGAAACAATGAAGGCGCAGTTAAAAGAAGTTCAAGAACAACAAAAGGTCAATGCGGATGTCTATTGAAACGAACAACCACCATTCCACATTGGTGATAAAGTATAGTTACTTTGTCGAAATATCAAGACCACTCGTCCTTGTGATAAGTTGGATTATCGAAGGCTTAGACCATTTTCTATTTTTATACAAATCAATCCAGTTGCATATCGTTTATACCTACCAGAGTCAATGAAAATCCATCCAGTATTCTACGTGTCTCTTCTTGAATCATACAAGATAGTGGACATACAAAAAAGAAGACAAGCTCCACCTCCTCCTATAGAAGTAGACAATAATGAAGAGTTTGAAGTAGAAGAAGTCTTAGATTCAAGGCGGCACCAAAATAAATTGGAATAACTTGTCCATTGGCATGGATATAATATTAATGAATGCACATGGGAGCCAGTAAAAAATCTTGCAAATGCAACAAAGGCGGTGGAGGCTTTTCATTAATGACATCCATCAAAATCAAGATGAAAATCTTTCTTATAAAAAAAGCAAGATCTAAGCAAGATAACATTCTACTTTCAATCTTTATTTGTAGCTTCTTTGTAATTGTGACGCTGAGGAGATGGAGAACCAACAACTAGCAGATTCGACTCAAGAGCCTTTCTTTGCTAACTTGCCAGACGAGACATTACAATTGTCACAACTTTCAAGACGACACAATCTAGATGAAGATCTTCAAGAACGATATGATTTTCTTCAAATAAATGGTGAGATACAATGCGTTTGATATCATGACCTTAGAAGGGACTCCCGATGTTTGGTGATTTTAGTAGATGTTAGAACAACTCCTGACAGTGTTCCAATTATTTTATTCGAAGGAAGTTATGAAGGCCTCAACAACGATCAAATAACTGGGTGGTCTTTCCACCCTAGTATGGGACACTACCGATGGTTGAGAGGCCCTATCAATCATCTTCAAAGAGAACAAAGATCAGAGTATGTGGCGAATACAATTTGTTGCATCATAGATTTTTTCAACATATGATGATCGCTCTTCGTGGAACTCATCCCTAGAAAGGAGGGTAATGTCATGGACATATGCATGTAAGCCAACAATTACATGTATAAATAGGTAGAAGTAAGTAAAAATAGGTAAAAGTAAGTTAATTCTATAATATTTGCTATGAAAGCTTCCTAGAAGCTTTATAGACACTACTTTGACTTTATAGGTGTCTTTAATTGACTTTTGGATTAAAAACGTGGTCAACAAGTTGGCCATGTGCCACACATATTGTTAGCTTGAAGACCAAGCTAACTATGTGGTCCACATGTCGAAAACTTACCTTATAAGTTAAAGCATGTGTCTTACAAAGTCAATACATATTGGAGGTCCTATAGAATATCACCACGTAGCCCCTAGTTAGATAGTATATATAGAGACAAGAGTGAAGCCTTCTTTACTATTGTCAACTCCTTTCTTGCTTCTAGTCTAGTTTCAATGATCTCTAGTTTTCTTGGCTTTTAGCAATAGTCATTCTAGTTTCTTTTTTAATATATATATATCAAGTTATTTCTATTTTTTCATCTTTCTTTAAGAAAAGCCTCACTTGTTTATTTTTTTTTATCATGTTCTTATCCTTGACACTTACTCAATGACCGATTTAAAACATATTATATTAACTTGCATTGATTTCAACATTGATAAATAAGTTACTGAAAATTTGGAAGCTACCATCATTACTTGGTTTGTTCTTCTTCAACCAAGTCTTTATTCTTGATGCCTTTTAAATAATTGACTGTTGTATGTAATGGCTTGATCAATAAATTTTTCTTAAAATTTTGCTTTTGACATTGTTAATAACACATCTTTGATATTATCCTTCAATCCATATTAAAATTGGTTGATGAGGGCTTTGTCATTCCAATTCATACTGCAAATAAGATTTTAGAATTTAACAGGATATATGATGACTAATTGTGATTCTTATTATAAAGATAAGAACTTAGTTTTTAGTACTCTTTATTAATCACTTTTTTTGAATGTGGTTGTAAACACTTCTAAAAATGAATTCAAATCATAAAGAAGTTATGACTCCTTTTCCATCAAAGATGCAAACAAAGAGAGAGCACTTTCAGATAGAATTGTACTTATGAACCCAACTTGAGTAAATCCATTAGGATATTAGAAGAGATGTAACCTTAGATAGAACTTGATTTATTGTAAGAATCCTTAAAAATTTTGATCTTGTTCTATCAAACTTCTTGGGGTATACTAATCTTTATCCTTGTCATACTTATAGAAGCAAAACCTCTTGGATTTAGTTATGAGATTGATTTACTTTTTTCCTTCAAATATACAACTTTTTGATGTAGACTTTGGACTTCTTCTATAGGCATAGGAATAATATTTTTATAGTTGGCACTCATGATGCATGTAATTTCTATCCTAAGAATATTGATAAGTTCTTGAAAATCAATAATAGTAGTAAATATATTTTTACTTCCTCCAAGTTTAGCAACTATGATGTTTCTTTCTTTTTCAAATAACTTAACAAATTCACAAGTCAAATTAGAAGAAGATAATCCACAAACTCTAATATCAAATAAATTTTTTTATAGAAAGGGATAATCTATTCTTTTTAAAAAAGATATGAGTGTTAAAAAACTAAATAGTTTATTTAAAGATGGATAATTTGCAACCTTTAAAATATAAAAATAGAAGTGTAGTAATCCACTTATTTTTAAAATAAGATAAGAACAATGAGTTAGAACTCTTGTCAAATTATCAAGGATATGAAGCTTGAAAAAAAATCCTCAATATATTCTTGTGTCATTCAAAAAGTCTAAAATATCACTTGAAAATGGTATAATATTAAATTAGAATGATAATTTTCAAAGATAAAAAGACTAGAAAGTCTTGAAATAAGATTAAGGACCAGAAAGGCATTGACAAGAGTGAAGAAGGCTTCACTCTTGCCTCCATATATACTCTTAACTATGAACTATGTGGTGATGTCTTAAAATCAAAGCAATGTCTATAAAGCTTTTAGAAAGTTTTTTTAAAAAATAATATAAAGTAAATCTACTTTTATCTACTTCTATTTAATCATATAGATAAATATTAGAACAAATATGTATGTCCATGATATCTAGTCCACTAATAATCAAGATCAATACATGAAGATAACATACAAGCACACAATGCATTGATATGTGTCTTTAACCTTTCTTTTTCCATGTAAGTCAATTAATACAAAAAGTTATTTTCACTCAAACTATATTGAAGAGGAACCATGTGCTTTGAGACTTGAAGGAATCAATACCTTGTAAATTGCTTGATTTCTAATGAATACATCTGATCACAAAAATCAAAAAAACATCATAGAAATCAATGGGAAGAAAGAATCAAATGTAGATGCAGCTTATTATAAACAATGTGGTTTAGATTTCTACCATGGGAGCAAAAATGAATAAGATGGCATTCATAAGATAATGCATAGTGGTTTCTCTTCCATACTTGTAGTTATCTATAAGTAAGAAGCCTATTTACTCTAAAAACTTCTAATTGAAGAAATAATAAAAATAATATATATCAATAATAGTAATTATTTGTATTAATCTAATAATGAAATATCCAACATTTCTTTACAAACTTTTCTATTAATGCATCAACAAACTTTGCCATCAATATCACTTTGCTTTGTTTCATTCACTACAAGTCAATCACTAAAACAAAGATTTGATCAATTTATAACAAAACTAAGAAATGTGAGTAGTATGGCTTTGCTATCAATGCAAACAAAGATAGAAAAACGCCTTGTGAAATATCTCATAGAATTCCTCAATCAACCATAAAATGTAGGAATGAATTGTAAAACAAGTTGTGACCTCCACAAAATGTGAATCTTTTTGATGAAAACAAAGACCCATCAATGTCGTAAATAAAAGCCACCATTTGTCTCCTTCAACAATCTTAATAAATAAATGGATTATAGATGTACCACCTTAAAAATTTTAATCAAATTAATATGAAAGATTATAGAAACCAATTTAAGAAAAACTTAAAATGCATTAAATTTTTATATATTAAATTAAATTATTATTTACAAATTTTAAAAAAAAGTCTATTCTTTAATTGAAAATAAGTGTAAACTAATTATTCAAAATATTTTATTTTTAATGCATCATAGCATTCTATCATATTGATATTTTGACACTTAAAATTAGTTTTTTATTAATTATAATCTTCAATATAAAAAATTAAGACAAACTAGACAACCTGAATGAAGTTTGTACAGTCAAAAGAGAAAATAAAGTAAAATAAAAGACGTAGAAAAAAGTATTTAAGAGAGGATATGGATAACCTCATATTGGTCCAAATTATATCCTTAAGTTTATTAAAAAATTATTTTCAAACCTCAAAAAGAAATAGCAAGACTTCACTTGAAATCCACAGAAGAGAATTCCATAGCAGCATACAGCATTTCTATGCGCAATCACACAAGTTTTGATAGATTCATGAGTTTCATACAAGTGTTGAAACCTTATATAACTATGGTTTTGTATTTTGAATACCACCAAGCAATGGCCCAATTCACATCTTCCTAAACTCAACCTCTGCAGTCCCACCATCTCCCCAACACTGCAACATATTAACACATGTTTGAATGGAAGCTAGATCTTTCGGATACCCTTTGGGAATGTTGCCTCCGAACTTTCGAATTTGTTTTGAGAATATCACTTCCGAACTGCAGATTCACAAGCTTCGAACCCGCATTCTCGACGATTCACCCACGTTTGTTTTAATACATGATTCAAACCTTGTGGCGAACTGGTCTTTCACCGACAATCTGAAGGACATCAGATTGGCTGCATCATCGCGTTGAGTATGCAGTGGAGTATCAGATTATTTCTTCTATTTGTTAGATCCGAGAATACTATTTCCGGTTAGCAGACGCTGGACTCGTGAATCTGTGAATTTCCAGAAACAAGGTCGAGTGGGGAACTGTTTCAAACCGCTCATTGTCGCCATTCACTGTTATATGAACAGAATCCGACTGCCCGATTACACTTCTCCTCGTAAACTTCAGACAACCTTTCACCCTGATGATAATATCTGATTATCTGAACGGCTTCTGGGGATGCAACTCACTTATGGCACTGTCTAGATTATTAACATGTTACACACTGTCCACAGAAGCAACAGAGCAACGAGCAGACTAAACGGCGAAAGCTCTCTTCCTCGTGGCACATTGAATCACAATCCTATCAGACAGGAGTCATGGACGGTAAAAAATGAATGTAATGAAAACAAAACGAAGATCGAACCTCTGAAGAGTAGGTAAAACTCTGTGTATGATCGCCGGTTGAACACGATGAACCATTGCGTCCCAAAACGTCAACTGCACCAGCTCATTGAAGAGTCAGAGATGTTGGTGAACACAATATCCCAGTGGCATGGTATTCCTAGCAAGCACGCCGACAATTGTAACCGAAGTACCGTTAAATCATGCACGAATCCGGCGCCCGATGCTTGTCTCTCTCAATCTCTCAAGAGAGGCCCAGTCGCGTTAGACCATAACTGGATGACCCAGAACTCGATTGGCTATGCGTTAGCTCGTCTTCAAAGGTTACGACCTCTGAGCTAGTGCTTAGGAAACCACGCCCACTGATTAGCTGGAATCTGTTACGCCATGATTCCAGTCCAAGGTTATGAGTATTATTATTATTATTATTATTATCTTATTGCATCTTCCGGATCAGTGTGAGCTGCACCAGACCGCCAGTAACAGTAATCAACCGATTGCTAATCGAGGCTCTAACTCTCAACTTTAACGTCCCATCGCTGTATCATCTTTGCAGCGGCCCGTTGTGTGTGGACCAGGGCTTCGTGGTTTCCGTGTCCAGGATCTAGAAAACAGGCTCCGATCAATCGGCGGCATGCGTTCGTTGTCGTCATCGTGATCGAGATCTCCCGTAGGCGGCTTCTTAAACTGCGGGAATCGTTCGTTGGTTTAACATTCGTTCTTACAAGCCTTCATAAGTATCGTCTGAAATGATTTTTAAAAAATATTACTACAGTGTAGACTACAGTGCCTCACAAACTACTGATGCAGACCTGGGTTCTTTCTACCTGATCCACAGTCTGTGTTTTTTTTAACCTATACTCTTTCAGTCCTTGAATTATTTACAATTGTAGCATTCATCTATGTTAAATGGTAACAATAGCATTCATCTATGTTAACTGAATTTAATGAAGTTTTTGTTTTTATTTTTATTTTTCTGGAATATCTGAATAGCATGTTTTTGAGGAGGTTTGTCTGTTGGATTTGTGAGATATTGCTGTGTTGTATTGACACAAATGTTGGCAACATTGCCAGAGAATTTGCCCCAGCTGTAAACTAGGAGAGGCTGGACTCAGGAGGGCAACAACATGAGCTTCACAAAGGGCTTCAGAGCAAGTAGTGGGTGTATTTTTTTCTTCTCTCTCAGTGGTTAATTTTAATGTGGTACATGAGCAAGCAAGAGCAAGGAGTCCGGGGACTAGTGCTCATCCTTCATTGTCGAGGCTGTCTACTCAACTCTTCAAATAATGTGCTGGTTTGTGGTCTCACAGGAATATCAACATAGTTCAGTAGTTAGCATAGGACCTGTGGAGTTGAATTCTGAGCACTTTGACTCAGGTCCATTTGCTGTTCATGTTTGTTTTTGCTTCATTTGAAGAGTACATGGACTCTTCCTTTTAAATGGTTTCCCCATCTAATGTACAACAACTTAGCAACAATTTTTTGCTAGAGTGAAGCGCAATGTATGGATACAGTTGTTTATATATATATATATATATATATATATATGTGTGTGTGTGTGTGTGTGTGTGTGCTCCTATTTTACCATGCATTTTAATGGTCAGCTTTTGTCAGTAGCCTGATGAAGTTGTTGGCTTGGTATCGGATACTTTAGTTGTGAGCCTAGAAACACAAACTTTAGCTTTGGAAATGTCAACAGCTGTAGATGATAAATTGACCTCTGATACTGCCGAGAAATTCAAAGACAATGATAAACGACAAAGATAGGAATTGAGAAGCAGGAAAGGACAAACCAAATTAAAAAAAAAGGAAAAGAGAACCAGAAGGCAGACCAAGAGAGTTTAGAAGGAAAAGGGGGAAAGGAGTTGACAGAAGACTGCAGGGACAGAACTGGTTGTTTTGAGATTTGTTGACCATTTTGCAAGTTAAAAATCTGTTGAAGTTGCAACTTTCATTGACATGAATTTTCCATACCTAGTATTCTACAATGTTGATGGTATGCTGTTTGTTTAAATCTTACTAAGTTTTGCACATGTTTGAGGATGCAGATAGCTGATTCTCACCATGGCTTATAATGTTTTGTGATTATTTTTTTTTTTTGAAGAGTTCCACTGTGCAAGAAAGAATTATTTTTCCCATGATAATATCCTCTGCCATGATACTGTCTCTTGTGTTCCCTGACACGGTAGAGCTGAATTTTACAGAAGAGCTTGCATCATGTTCTTTGTCCCTCGATGCATTTACTATTCTGCAGGAGGAGTTCTATTTTATGAAAAAGAGCAGCAGAAGGAAGCAGGCTCTCATTCTTTTCGAAGTACTTTGAAGCTCATGAATGATAACAATTTCGAACTGATATTTACACCTTCATGATTGTGCGGTTTGTGGTTTGAAGAAATGATTCTGACGGTATCTTTTATGATGAAGTAGCCATTGAGAAGTGCAAAGAGTGCTTCTGTAGCGTCTACGCATTTCTTCCTTGAGACAGTTCATGACAGGACTTGTAAATTGTCTTTGAATGTCGCAATGTTCTGTAGGACCAAATTTACATTAAGTCCAAGAGTAGGAACGTTGGTTTCCTGGATGACTTTGCAAAACTCAAGGTACCATTTCCTGGCATCATATTAAGCTATTTGAGGGTCTGTTGGAATAATTTAAGAGCTCATTTCACTTGTGCCAAGTTGGCAGGCAGTGCGACTGTGTTACCTCATGTTTCGTGTAATCAGAACCTCTTTTTTTTTCTTTTTTTCTTTTTTTTTCTTTTCTATTTTCTTTTCTTTTTTTTCATTTGACCTAACACTGAAATACCATACAGGTTAATTACCAATTGTGACCGTTCATCTGAGCTCTTTGTGCTTGCCTTTGTAGTCATGTTCTGGCGATTTACACATCACAACATCGACGTGGCATGCAAATTGTTAGAGTCTTCCTAAGCTTCCTAAGCTTCCAGAGACATCCTTACGTCAGGGATATGTGTTTGAGATTATAATGCGCCTCAAGAATGTTAATAACCTGGATGATCGACATTGTACTCTTGGAGAAAACGCTCACTACCCATGTAAGCCACAGGAGAGATCTGCTCGTATCTCCTAAGTCCTTCGACACTTGTATCAAGTAAAAACATTCCTCCCTATTTTTGTGACCCGTGTGCTGCCCCCAGTTCTGTCCTCGTGATAACGGCCTTTGTGTTATTTACTACGCAGAAGGATATTCTTTCCTGCTCAAACAGAGATGTTGACATTCACTTCCTATTTTGCAGCAAACCTGGAATCTACTGTCTGCGGATCTTGATAACACAACTGATCGGGTTCTGCGGCAGTTGAGAAAGCTTCCATGGAGCGGATTGATGAAATGCTTCATGGAGGCCCTCAAAGGAAAATACAGCCAATTTTCACCTGATAGCCTCTTTAACTACTGGTCTTAGCCGACATGATGATGCATTTGCAAATGCTGTGGTTAACGAGGGCATGATTCTTCACTAGTCAAAGCCATCACATTGTGTTGTGCTTAGATCTTCTCAGCATCAAATACAGTAACAAATTGTCCGCTGTGTTTTGCTGTAGGAACGTGAGCCTGTATCTCACCTCTCCAAATTTGTCTCGGTATACACTGAATGGAGTTTTGGACAAGCTTTTTCCAGCGGGGAGATGAAGAGTTTTTGCATCATTTCAGTTGTAAACTGGTTAAATAAACATCCTCTTTACAGATGATCAGGTGAAACCATTCAGGTTCTTCAAGCTTTTAGCGTGAGTTTGAAGTATAAGACGCATTAGCGGCTCATTGCATATACGATTTCTTCGAGTTGCTACCGCTTCATTGACTCTCCTGCCATCTTTTACACTCTCTACCTGATCATTTGCTTTGGTCATGGAACTTCGGTGGTAAATGTTTTCATACCTTTTTGAGTTCCCTTTCATTGTTCAGTAAATTACATTTGCAAATAACTGACGAATCAATCATTTCACAGCTTTTCAGCATACCAGATTATTGATGTAGACTATGCAGGTAGAATTATGTCTTGCTTACAGCTTTTGTATGTTCTTTACTCCGTCTCATTGTTCCTGTTGTAGATTTAACTCTCAACATTTTTTACTGTTACGCAGTCGATGTTGCCTGCACTGGCAGTAGATATAATGGTTTGTTTGTGCTCGTTCAGAAACCAAAACTCAACTTCTGGGACTATTAAGCGATCATGCATGAATGATATCTTATTCCGTTGGGTTACTATTTGTTGCTATTTTGTTGCCAATAATGGATTTGTAAATTTCTGTCTAAATCTTATCTGCTTTCAGGTTTCGATTCTTACTTGCCGCTTCACTTTTGTAGGTAAATTGCAGCAAGACGTGCTGGATCCTCCAGAGGATTGCTTTCGACTTCAGATTGTCATCATGCTGCTTGAAACTTATGGACAATGTTTTGGTCGAGGTTATCCAAGGGTCGCTTTGATCATTTTCAAATCTATTCTCAAACATACGTTCTTGTTTTAGGAGTAATTATTCGGTCGTAGAATTCGGTATTCAGGATGTACTATTTTTCACCGTTCCTCATTATATATTTAATATTTTCATTGTCACACGTTTATTTCTGCTATTTTTACTTCATGGACAGCCTAACACTAGTTATGGGGTATTGTGATATTGTGGGACACGAGCAAAAAATAGGACATAACGGTTTGTTACTGTTTACAGGATCTATGAGCAAATCTCCGTCTAAAGATGGTGCGTTGCTTGAGCTAGATGAGGCTGATCACAACGTAGCATCTTCGAAGAAAGAACGTAGTTGTCGTCGTTCAAACCCACCATCTTAATCAGATGTCGTGGTGCATGTCAACAATCCAGCATCATAATATTTCAAAGATGCCGAAATAGTGGAGCTGCACCCTCTTAGGACAAGACCTTCAAGAGTTCACGTAGCGGGATGAGCTTACTAGGCGGACAACGAAGGTAGAACTATGGAGGCTGATTGCGAGGAGGAAGAAGAGGACCAGGGGAAAGTCTAGAACCCAGACCATGTTGATGAAAGTACTGAGCTCCATATCGCATCATAGAGTTGATTTGTTAGCACCAGATAATCTTCACCATATTGATTTTTCCTGGACTTCAGGTTTCGTATCACTGACGTATCAACAAGTGTATCTGATCACGGACATTGCAAGTAACCATGAGCTGGAAGGTGGGGCCCCGATACTGCAGGTCTAGAGGAAAGAAAGAGCCGGTGAAGGTAATGCTGAAGAAGGCGCCGTTTGTCTTGACAATGTATATTTATAGTGAATGTACTCTTTACACTAGGTGAAGAAGCCGACTCTGATCGTGAGCGTCGTGCTCTTGTGCTAGAAAGTATAGATTCTCGGAAACCCGAAATGCGATATACTCCAACAAACAGGTTCACTTGCCAGAAGTGCAAGGCAGAAAGGAGACAACAGAACTGCATGTAAGCTAGACAAGACCTCAAGCCCGTAGTCTTCGAATACAAAGGTTAGGATGAAGATGATCGACTGAAAAGAAAAGAAAATCATCTTCATCCTAATCTTTTCTTTTCTTTTCTTTGTCTTTTCTGTAAACAATGCATTGGGGAACACGCCGAGGAGGAGTATCTGGACGACGGCGTTATGTTTAATGCACTCATCCTGGTACCCAGTTGTGAAAACTTTTGGGTTAAGCATCCCAAAAAGTAAAACTTACTGCTACTCAATAAGAAAAAAGTAGTGGGTTTTAAAAGCGCCGCCTTTGAGGGTTCCTGGCGTTGCTGTGGGGCCCTTTAATTGGAGTACCAAAGTTGTTTGCCAAGCTGAGTTTTGTGGTGAATTCCTTCGCTCCAGATACAAATGTGATATTTGATATATTCAAACTTTGGTCTTGTTTGTGGTTCACAAGCACACTCTTCCAATGTAGGACATTGTTTTACATATCCTGTCTTAAGTTATGTAAGGCACAAAACTTCCACTAATAATTAAAGGCAATATGTTATTAGATATTACTAATAATTTAAAATTGAATTATTTTTTTCTTTTTTTATTTCCTCTCTTGTAGTGAAGCAAAAGGCATTGTTTGGTGTGCAACACCCCTTCCAATGAGAAATTTGTTAGATTGCATTTAATGTTGTCATCTTTCAACTTTGTCTTAATACAGGAAACATTTTTCTTTTTTTTCTTTTTTTTCTTTTTTTGTTGTGGAAAAATGTCCTACATCAAACAATTTGTCCTACATTAGAGGGGCCTCTTTATAAGTACTACATCATTACATCTGTTAAGGACAAAATAACAATCATGTCCTATTCTATCTTCTATTGTATTTGAGTTTGCTAATAAGAAGTATTAGATAGAGAGGATGTATTGATGGAGAAAAATGCTGATGAAATTGAAAATTGATAGTAAAGTAATAAGAACATATTCACAAGAAGTTGTAACTTGTCAAAAGAATATAAAGGAGATATCTTTGATTTGTTGAAAGTTATTAAATAAAGCTACATAACGGTGGATCAAACTCAAGAATTGGATATATCTCTTAGTACTTATTTAAAATAACTTCTTTATTTAGTAAATGTGTCACAAACCACTATGTTTTTATGCTAAAATATCCTTTAATGCATATGCTTCTAAATAGTATTAACAAAACTTATATTATGCTTTGGTAAAGGATTTAAAAAAAAAAAAAAAAAAAATTAGAAGTTATATTTTTAAAAATCCAAATGTATTCTGAATTATACCAGTATATGCTTAAACTGTTATATAATATATAAAAAAATTATTTTTTTATTTAGATTTATACACATATGGATGGAAAATTTTATGATCTATATAAAAAAAGTAAAATAAAAAAAAAACTCAAAATATAAAAATAAATAAATTTTAAAATTTAACAATAGATCTAAAAAAAATATAATAAATAAACAATTGTGTAGATGTGATATTACTTTTGGATTTATTTCAACAACATTGGTATTTTGATATAAAATTTTATTTTCTTATTTAATGTGTATATTTGTTTATTTTATAAATAACTAATTTATTAATATATAAATCATTAACCTTTTATTTATATGTCAGCACAATAAGTAAAATATTATTTTTAAATAATTGAATGCTGAGTGATTTATGAGTTATTTCGAAATAAATAATAACTGATAAAAAAATGACTAAGAAAAATATTCAAAAATAAAATAATAATATTTTATTTTGGAATCTAAAAAGTCTATGCAAAATAATCTCACACGGGCAAAATAGATAATAATTGAATAGAATAATTTATTTACAATAAAATCTGTAAATTCTTTGTAATACAAATAAATTTATGAAATGTTATTAATTGCTACAAATATAAATCTAATCATAATCTAAAGTGGTTATAAAAATAATTTGAAATATAGAAAAATGCAAAGCTACTCTTTGCACCTATCCACAAAAATTTAAAATTTAAAAACATTGAAGGATGAGATATGAATAAATCAAAGGCCAACCAAAAAGATGTTTAAACAAAATCTATAACAAATTACATATTAAGGTAGCCAAAGTGGGATTGGGATCAATGTTTTAGCATCAAGATCTTTTATATATATATATATATATATATATGGGAATGTTAAATAGACCTATGATTTTACTAAATTGATCCACACATGATGATGAATATGGTAATCATGATGAATGTGGTTGTTTTTTTTATTGGTTGTGGATCTAGTATTAGAGGAATGTGGTTGTTTTTTTATTAGAGAAATGAATCTAGAGGTTATTTTAGTTATTTATTTATTTTTCATTATGGTTAAGATGGGTGGGTCAATTTAGTAATAGCCAAGGTCAATTTAATATTCTTATCTCTCTCTCTCTCTCTCTCTCTCTCTATATATATATATATATATATATATATGTATTATCCAAGTTTAATCATTTGGAGCATGATTCAATATGTAAAAGGTTATTTAACATTAATGTTTTTTTATTTGTAATAAGGTTATTTAAAATTGTAATGATATAAAATTTAGTTTGTTATTTGTATTGTATATTTTGATTCTATGAATAATGTAAAGAATATTTTTATTTTAAGAAAATAGAATAAATAGTATTTGTTTTGAATCAATGAAACTTTTTAAAAACACACAAATTAATCTAATTAAAGAAAAAATAATTCAAAATGACAAAAAAATAAAATTAAAATTGTCTGGGAACGTAAATCACAAATAATGAAAAATTGAAATATGTTTCAAATATGAGAAAGCTGTACTCAAAATTCAGAAGCACAAGTTCATGTTCTTTTTTATTTATTTACACCCACACACATTTACAGACATATATTGGAAAGGCTGGGCAGCTCTTCAAGGGGAACTCGAAGGGAACGTGAAGGGGAACGAGGGAGGAACGCCGAGGACAATTACGTGGACCAGTTCCCGACTAGATGGACAGATAACTAGAAGAGAACGTCGCTGTGGTCCAGCCTTGCATCTCCAGCCCACTTTTTGAGACTCAGGTCGAGATTCAGGACGAGACTTTGAGCGAGTCGCCACCTGTTGCAGGGCAGCAGTTGTCTCGCGTCGCGTTGCGTCGCGTCCCTATGGTGGAGCTGGCCACGGGCACTGCCACCATCGCCGCGCCCACACCCCAACAACCAACCAACCTCGTCCTGCTGCTGCCATCGCCACACCCTCGCGCTCACTCTCTTTCTCTATCGATGCTGCTGCTCCGGAGCACTTGCCGTTTTCCACTCTTCGGATTCTCATTTCCCCCTTTTCCGTCAAGGGTACATGTTATCTCTGCTGGGGTGGTCTGCGTTGACGCAGTCCCTGCCGACGTGCTCTGTGCTGCGAAATCTGCTCGTGGCATTCGGAGGACGGGCTACATAGCAATGTTTGCTTTCGCAGACTTAACCCTCTCTGAGCTTCCCGATCCTCGATCTTGCCTGTAGATTTTCTCCCAGACGGTGGTCTCGTTTGCGAGGTTTTCTTTGTAGGTTTTTTTGGAGGAAGGTGGGTGGAAGTCGAAGGCGGGGAAGCGCGTTACACCGCAGCCTCAGCCAGCTTCTTTTAGTGGTTGTAAACTAGGGGTTCTACCGATCGGGGTTCTTTTCTCTTTGGGTTACGTTCCCTGAGTCTTTTTGTGGAATGTGCGAAGGGGAGGCTCTGGTTCTGTGTCGTGTATCGTAGGAGCTGTTTGGATCGGCTTCGTGGTATTGGACATTCTCGGTTATTTTGAGGCAGGTTTTCGGAGGTCTGGTGCTGGCTGTGTGCGGATCTCTTGCATTGCAGTCGCATGCTCAGATCGTAAGAGTGTAGATTTCTTTGAAGGCTGCGGTTGCAGATCAGCAAGACATTTGATTGAAATCTACGTAGGGTGACAAGGCGTAGAATACAACTTCAGAATCCGTCGAACTTTCGACAGAAGCCGTTTTTTTTTTGTCGGGTGGAGATGTCGAAGGGAGGTGGACTGCCCCTCTGTCTGTCGGGAGTCGGCATTATGAATCAGGTGAGTTTCTTTGCATTTCGTCTCGTTGTGCTGCATCTACAGCTCAATGACATTTTGTGGTTCTCTGTTCAACATTTCTTCTCTCTCAAGTGACATTTGCTTTATGTTTATTCTTCCTTGAACCTACATGTTCCTTCCGTTGCGATGACAGGTGCCGCACCAGAAGACAACTTCCAGCACCACTTTTACTAGGCACAGAAGTTCCTCCAGAGGCTCGTCCGCAACAGTAAACTTTGGTGTCCGTGCGACACTTAACCATAATGCCACGGAGACTTGCAGTAGAATCTGGTATGTACAGCATCGTGGACCTTGTACGTATCGCCGAAAAGTTTTTAAACCCAAAATAAAATTAGCGGAGTGCTTTGTATGAATAATCGATCTAGAGTTTCCTCGGGTGTCGTCTTACGGCTACGGCTCTTTACAACTATATCGTATCATATCCGATTATCTGAGTGGAATCGCCCGGTGTATATGAGATTATGCTTGGGAAATGTGACAGTGACTCGGAGGTGCGCCGTGAAGACTCTGGTGCTGCACCTTCGGGCTGCAATGGTTCTGACTCAAATTTTCACCGACCTCGGAATTCTGTTGCATTGAGGTACGCCCGCTTTTGGACTTTACCATTAATGCTTAATCAGTGATGTTAAGTTGTGGGCGTAGCTTATCTGACTGTTAGAGTAATTTCAACTGGTCAGAAACACTGCATTTGACTTTAATATGTAAAAGTACATGTTTTCTGTTCAAATTTTCTGTCACTGACGAGATCATGTTGTTTGCAGGATGGCCGAGTTAGATCGACGGAGATTATCATTGGAAAAGCAAAGGTTAGCGCAGGGTCTAGGTCCTTTTCTGAGAGAGCAAGCTTTCATGCTTCTGCGCCAGTCTAGTAGACCTCAGGAGAGTACTTGGTCTTCATTGCAAGAGCTGATCTTTGCTGAGATACATGCCAGTGGTAATCCCGGGTTAGATCGTTGTGGTGCCAAAGCTGCTTGATGCCTGTCTGCATCCTATATCATGTTCCTGTACAAATATACAATCCATTCTTCTTTTGTTTACATCATGTGATGATCAACAGTAAGTCAGTGTTGTACTGGTTGATTGCTTGATTGCCACTGATTCCCAGATCGTTTTACTGGTTTTGGAAATAGTTGACATGAGCGAGACTGAGAAACAATATCATTTTGCAGATGGTTTCAAAAAGATCCATGCAAGTGGAGTTGGTGTTCGTTGCCATGCTTGCTTCTCCAATATGTCTTTTCTCTTAATGTGTGTCTAAACAAGTGATGATGGTTATGCGAAATTTGTTTTGATCCTCGATTAGAATCTTATTTGTTTAATAGAAAAGTGACATCTAACAGCACCTGTCTCTAAATCGTATTCCACATTACTGGGCATTTACTTGGAGTGCATGATGCATAGTTTAGGTATTTCAAACATTGCATCAAGAGTTATCTCCAACCACCTATTCAAGAAAGAAATCTCTTGTTTGTTTTTCGATTATCTCTACTAAAATCTATCAATTTTGCGCAATCTGGTTAATATTAGTGGAACAGGCTTGTGTATACCTAATGTCATAACGCTTAATCATCTTCACAATTATTAAGAAATGTTTATAATGAATCATGGAATTTTATGTTTATTTAGCTTGACCAGCACAACAATTAGTCTGGCTAACAAATTTTTGAATTAGCTTTAGTGTGAATGTTCTTAGCGTGTAAGCTTTAATGAGGGCCGTATAATCAAATAATTTTGAAGAAAAATTCATTTACAAACTGTTTACCTATCATAGCATAACATCAACTGGCACTAAAGTTGACTTGTACGTTAGCAATTATTATCGATGTTTGTAGGCATGGCACAATTGGGTACCACGTGATAAATGCTTGCACACACCACGTATTTGTTTAGTATTTTGAAATGGAGACAGGATGTATTATAAGCAGTACAGATAGCACAACAGCATGCTAAATTTAATGTAATGCCCTTTTGATTTTTATACTCATAAACGCAGCATATGGCTGTGGATTTCATTAGTAAGAAAGAAGAGTTGAGAGCATTGATTATAACAAAAACCTAGTAGAAATCGAAGACTACTCCAGCCGCTTCTTGAGGGGTTCATGATAATCTTGTTTCGAAGACTGCTGGTAGTTTAACACTTGTCTTTGAGTGGATGCTCCACATTTTAGTTGCTTGGTTACAACAACTACAATTGCTAATAGAATTAGATGTGAAAATATGCAATAAGCTCATCAGCCATGCTTTTGCTGTTCATTGATGTCATTGATTAAAATCTCAAGCCTTGAAAAAAAAGATCAGTTTTCAAATCCAAAGAAATCTCCATATCACTAATTATCGTGAAATTGTAGAGGTAAGAAATTAGTAGGAAGACGAAGCACTATGATTCTAGCTCCACTTTTTTAATAAGGGTTCCAAAGATTCCCTCTATCAAACCAGTATTCAATCCTAAGTTGGTCTATGCAGCGCTTGTGCTACCCAGCAGTGACTTCAACTATGCTTGTGAAACTCTATTGCTTAATCCTTCTGACAACTGCTTCATCCGCTGACTACTGCTTCGAGAGAATTTATATTACAAGAACAGAATGTACAGATGTGCATATTAAACAGATAGGTCATTGTGGAGGTAGCACTCAGAAGCTTCTGACCTGTTGAATAGTATCTAACGTATGGATTCACAATCGCAAGGCATATCAACACCTGATATCTTTCAAGCTTCATCTTTTAAGATATCAGTACAAGGGCACATCAGATGGATAATCCTCATGATGTCTTCCCACAGTTGATCTCAGTTCCTTTTCTTGTTGTATGAGATTTCTGGGAATGGTGTCATATACATCCGTGAACAAATTTGTTAGGGGTTGTTTCATTTGACTGCCCGCACTCTGCAAGGCCGAGATGACCTGAACCACCAGTAGCAAAATCCCAAAATCAGCTCCAGGTTGATATATTCACAAAAAAAGCAAACCTTTCAAGTTAGTCAAGCACGACAGCAACAAAGGCTCACCAATCATACCGACTAAGCCGACTTAATTCCAGGATTCTGAGTATAAAAGAGAACTAGCATGCTACCTGGTCGAACCAGCAGCAAATTCAACTCTGTAATCGGTATCTGCAAACAACTAGATGAATTAACGAATGGCAAACCTCATTGCGTGCATCGGATCGAAGCTTCTGCTCTGCATCCGTGTCCCACCATCCTTCTCCTTCCAACCAACGTCGGAAACGCAAAACTGGATCACGCATTGTTTTCCAGTGCTGCATCTCGTCACCCTTGCGGTACTTACCAGAGTCATCTGATGTTGAGTGATGACCTACTCTGTACGTCAATGCCTGTTTTCAATCCAATTGGGCAAGATTTCAGCAGCTAGCAACGAAGAGCAAACAAGTTTAATGCTGAACGTGTTCAAGGTCCGTACAACACTTACTTCGATATAGTGTGGTGAACAACTTAGTGCCCAGTTGAAAGGAAAAAATGTTCTTGGGTCTGCTAGAGAAATAGAGAGTGAATTTTAGCTCTACCTCGATAAGGATGGGTCGGCTTTCCTCCACGGCCATCTTTCGTGCAGCTTTGACCGTAGCATACATTGCAAGAGTATCATTGCCATCAACACGTATGCTTCTCATTCCATATGCGTGACCTTTCGCAACTACCCCATCACCTTCTCATTCAAACAGCTAGTGAGACAAGTACAATGGCGGAAATATAAAAAATATTCACTACACTAACTAAAGTTGACATTAGTTGAATAGTACAATGAATTGAAGATCTACCACTTCTCAAAGACGAGATCGAAACCCTTCTAATATGTACACACAGAACATTCAACAGTAAGTTTCTAAAGGAGAGGGCCGAAACTGTAAAGATAATATATGGGTACATCAGTCAAAGAGGTGCATCTTACTCTTAAACTGCTCGGAAGCTGGAGTGCTGATAGCGAATCCATTATTACGGCATATAAATAAAACAGGTACTTCTAGAACAGCTGCAAAATTCATCGCCCCGTGAAAATCACCCTGGAAGAAGACGGGGAGCTCGTCAACGTCTGAGGTCAAATATTACCATCGGTTTTTTCACCAAAAATGACTGCACTGAAATGCACTCGAGAAAAATAAAATAAAATAAATAAAAAAACTAAAAAACAAAAATGAAATCGTCATCCTTTCGTGAAGGATTGCAGGCGTTAAAAGTGATCGTACATGGCGAACCTCCAAATTGATGTTGTGGTACAAAATCAGCGAATTACATACCTCACTTGAAGCACCTTCGCCAAAAAAAGTTGTCGTGCAAAGGGGCTTCTGGTCCATCTTGAAAGCATATGCTGCACCAACCGCATGTGGAAGCTGCGTTCTGCAAAAGCTCGTAGCAGACATATCAGATGTGGGTAACCACAGGATAGATGCGCCTAGAGACTTAAATCCATTAATTTGAACAACATGTTCGCAATGTACGAGCTGGACACAAAAAATTCCGAGATCAAGCCACGACATAAAGTGCAGAGGATCTCAGTAGCACTACAGATCATGACGTAACTTGATCTATGAATATCAATTCAAGCTAAACTTGGCTTTTGAAGAGCAGGTGAAGCCTCACCCGATAGGTGATGAAACAGTAGGGTAGTTAAGCTTTGCTGAGCCGTAGTGCACCGGCATCTGACGACCCTTACCGTAGTCAGCAACATTCGAGAAACACTGATTGGCAAACTCTTTAAGGGTGAAACCTCGCCACATCAGCACGCCTGGTTCTCGATACTGCATAAGAATCGAAACAAAATGTTCTAGTCAATTTATCTATTGTGAGACGTAGAGAAAGGGATCACAACACGTGCACATTCCAATTTGAACATTAAAGCTCGGAATAGTTTCTTGTATCACTGCTTAAGCCCTGCATAGGTTTCGTTCGAGTCTTGTTTTAATCTAAGCCCTTAGGGGATTCAAAAGATGCCTGAGATCAGTTCACCTGGGCATACACCATATCGTCATTATTTAGTGCAGCTGCAGACGCAATGTTGATGGCTTCCTCTCCGAACGTGGTCAAGTAAAACGAGAACCGACCTTGTCGCTGCGCTTCGAAGAATAAAGTGTCCATAACCTGAAGGGTCACCATATTTTGGTACATCCTAATTGCAAGAGGCTTATCCACCTGGATTACATCATCCAAATGTCTACATGAGATCAAAAACCATGCTGAATATATCCAAAAATGATGGTAGCATGCATCCATAGCAGAGATTGCAATTGATTGTTCGTAGCAGAATGCAAGCAAGAAAGAAAGACAGCTAGCCAGATAGCTAAATGGATGTGAAGGAAAATAGATAAATGCTTCGTTGTTGTCTAAGTTAGCACATGTCGTGATGCATCTACCAACCTCTGGCATGTAAGCATCCTTTATAAGGCGCCCATGATCGTCCAGGACACGAAAACAGGGCACCGGTTCCTGCGGTCGCTCCGCTGTGAACTTGATTTTGTTGATAAACCCAACCTTAGCCCCAGGAAAGTCGAGAAACTGCGAATAAAAAATAACTTGGGTAAATCACAAAATCGGGCCATTGAATTGCACACTATCTCGTGCGGAAAGTCAAGCAATCGCTTCCAGCTCTTTGATACAACTGATACATCCCGAAATGACACAATTTTCATACACTGCTCTGTTCCATCGATCCATAGAATTATGCTGGAATGAAATATAGAATCTTTTTAAAGAAAAATGCGAAGATATAGTTTGATTGTGCTACACCAGATGCATCTTCACAAACGACCTCTAGCCAAATTAGCAAGATACCACCACATGGAGCACAAGTTTTGATCCCAATACGCTTAAAACCATCCTACTAACAAAAAAATAAAAAAGCAACACATCTCCACAATCTGTAACTCTCCTCGTACATGCGAGACATCCGTCTAAAAAAAATCACAGAATCTCATGTAAACCTCCGTAGATAAAACATGAACAAAACGAGACGTGCAGTTAAGCACAACGCAAACCTCATCAAGATGATCCTCGCTCTCGTCGCCGCTAGAGGAACTCGAGCAGAATTGGCGTTCGCGCAAGACGGAAGCGAAAGGACCACACGACGGCGAAGAAGGAAATCGAACTGGAGCAATGGTGGAGCGCGAAGCGTGGAAGGGATGCGACGGACGACGAAGCAAGCCGGTCGTGATCAATCGGGCCCAGCTGGAGGCCGGCTTGGGCACCATCATAGAGGGCAAACTACCGATGCGAGAAACGGGAAGAATCGGCGAATTCACGGCAGCGGACGGCGATCGCTGCAAAAAAGCTCCGCATCTCACAACAACAACAAAGCCTCCCAGTTCAAACGCACCTACGGGGAAAGGCGATAGTGGCCTGGCCTTCCCTTTGTAGGTGCAGTAGTGTTGCCACTTACTAGGCAGTTGCGTACGTGGATGGGCTGCCAACTCAGCCTGATTCGTCGCTAATGAAGATGTGCCTGCCACGTCGGATCCTGACTCACGTCTTCGTCAGCCAACATGTTTGTAAGTCTGCCGACGTCAGATTTGGAGCTTCAATAAATTCTTCGCATTTCGCCATCATGGGCACTTTCGGAGGTTCCTCTTCTCACTGCTCACATTAACTAACCAACATTATTTGCTAATAATTTCTTATAATTATATGTAGTTTAAATACTATTCATATGAGTATATTAAATAATATCATATTAGCATTCTTTCTATTATTTTGTTGAAAAGTTAAATTTTGTTGTATAATAACACAATATGAAATGGGCATCTAAATCTCCAATGAGGATATATGCCAAAAAATATTCTTGCAACATAATATTACTGTGCTTTGCTACCTTTACTAAAAAGTGCTTTCTACTCTAAATTTTGACTAACTTCTATATTCTTTTTAACTTTGTATGCAAAATCTCATCTTTTTGTTTGATTTATTTATGCATAAGAAGACTTTATTCCACAAATTCTAATTGTAAGTATATTTTAGTGTCTCTATTAACAAAAAATAACTCTTTATATTTATAATTTGTTTTGATTGAATGTTATTACTTAATATAGGAGGTTTCTTTGGTGTTGACAAAACCACTCAAAAAGATTGTAGTATTACTTGTAGGCATGCATGGTTTATCAACAAATCTCTTGCCAAATCAATATAGACTTTATAGACTTCAAGCTTTAATTATATTGTTCTTATTTTAGATTATAGATCCTTCATTCTTTTTATTTGAGTTTTTAAATTCTACTCCTTCCAAGTTAGATTAATCTTTCAATCTTCAATTTCAATTCTTGTTTGAATTGTTTAACCTTCAAGATATTGTAGATTTTTTTATTTATTTATATTAGATCTACTTAGTATTCAATCTTTGAAATTAACGAGACAATATAGATTGCAAAAGTTCCAATAGGAAGTTGCAAATCTTTCAGTTATAATATCTTTCTTAAGCACCCATAAAAATTATTAATTTCTCAAGTACAATTTTAAAATTTTTTCAATTGATAAATTTTGCAAAACTACTAATAAAATGAGCTTTTTTTTTTTAATAAATAGATTGCGATAAAGATAAACAATGATACAGATTGTCAATAACCAGACAACTTTAGTAAGAAAAACTTTTTAATGAAATATTAAAATATTCCTTTCTTTTCATATTTAATTTATGATATTTTTTTAAGTTATATATGTATATATATACATACATAATTTTGTAAAAAAAAAAAATTTCTTGTTTTTATTTTTTGTATAAATACACTTCATTTTTTTCCAGTAATTAATAATTTGGATTTTAAAGAATTTTAAAAATTAATATGTTTATACAAATAAAATTTGATTTCTTTAAAATTATTTATATTTATATTTTTTGTTTCAATATTTAAAACAGCAATACAACAACAAAGAAATATCTACTTTTTTAATTTGGTGACCATGTTAATTTTTTTTGATTTTAAGCATAGTAATAGATCACACATATTTAAACCTAGAAGATTAATACATCGTGATAGATGTTAAAAAACAAACACAGAAATTTATACCATGCAGCAATTGTATATACAATATATAAGATTCGTTGACAAAAAGAATTTACATACTAAAAAAGAAGTAACCAACTTATCCACACAATGAATTAAAAATAGGCATTAACCATAGAAGTTTATCGTTCGGATACATCAAAATATTCAAATACCTTCAAACTTGCAGTATCTTAGAGATACATGTTGTTTTAAAACTATAAATGCATTTCAAAATAAGAGGTTGCTTGCCATTCATTTAAAATTTAGAAATAACTTTCAATGTTTGAAATCATATTGAAGTATTGTGAAATATTTTTGAATGCAACAACTAAGATTCTTGCAATTATTATCATCACAATTAACCAAATGGCCTCACCATGGCCTATATTATTAGAATTCAGAGGTTATTAGTTTTCGGGGGATTAGTAATGGGAGGAGCATTATTAGTTCCAAACAAAAGCTTAGACTTGATTCCAAACTTGACAAACTTATGCAACTATACTTCTCCAGTGACAACAACTTGGTCCGATTAAGTGGATTGTTCGCACTTTTCGAGTTGATTAACCAATGTTTCGAGAGCACATCCGGCAGGATGAAGTCACACCAGCCAAGTACAACGGTAATTTGAACGTAAAATAAGAAGCGATGGAAATTAATGACGAAGCAAGAAAATTTCGGAGACGTAGAACTATTACCTTGAACTTCACATCTCGTTAGCATGTTTCAGTGGGTACACGATTTCAAGGCCTTCACTAAATGGGTCATAAAGGGTTCATCAATAGACGACACTGGCAATGATACAATCCAATCGAAAATCAGTAAAACAAGCAGCCACAGAGAAAACGTTAGTTGGGAAAACTGTTGTCAATCTGCAAAGCACCCACACATTAAATCCCAAAGCTGGAGAGGAATCCACTGAAGTGAAAAATGCATGAGAACCATGTTTTGTAGAAAGTGCACAACATTCAGTCTGTGAGACATGGCTTGGCCCTCTCAGTTTCGGCGACGCCGCTTGCTATTGAGGCTCTCAAAGAAATCTTGGATGTCAGCACTTGTGACGGTCTTTCCAGTTTCACCGAATGGTGTCTGCAGTTAAGAAAAGCAAACAATCAAACCATAAATTCGTTGATCGATTACTCCTTGTAATTGTAGTTCCTTACGCACAGCGGCGGTCGAAGTAAAAGGCTGGTTTGTGAATGAGAGAAAAATGATATCGACAAAAGCATGGATGATTGAAGGAGGGAGTGGGAAAAGGAAGAGGAAGATACCAGAAAGGACTTGAGCTCGGCGGTCATGTCGTTGAGACCGTGGAGAAGTTCAATCCTCTGCACATGACCCAAATTCTTGAGGAAATCTGAGCCCACAGAATCCCGAGACTCCTCCCTCTTCCGCTTTGCACACGCTTCGTACTCCTGTAATGTGTCCTCCGGATCCAAGAGGAAATTTATCCGCCGTTCTGTATACATGAGCAGACATGAGGAACACCTGCACAGCTGCGATCTCCAGCTTTTGCTCAGAAAAACTGGCCGACCAGGTTCAAGCGCCGCACTTGAAGCTCCCTCTTTCAATGCACAGCAATGATCTCCATTTGCATCACTCGCAGGTTCAGACATGTCGTGGTCTGGTTTGCAGGGACCATCACCAGCATTACCTTCGTTTGAGGACTCAGGGACTGGCTCCCGTCTCTCAAGGTCTGCTTTGCAGGCATGTACTGCACCTCCATTCGAGGACTCACAGGCAATCTCAGATTTGATATTCTGTGAACAACTTCCGTTAACGTGGCGCTCAGACTCGTGAACATCAGTTATCCTCTCCTCAGCACCTGCATAAAGAATCAACTAAATCTGCTCATATTAGAACGTATCGATGATGGTCGTGTCAGTATTGTTTTCCACTTATATATTGATGGACAAGAAGTCGTCAAGGTTACCTGCTTTAATTTCTTTAACCTCAACGCACTCGACATGCTCATCTGCAATTGGCTGAATCAAAACCTCGGGGTATTTTGACAGGAATGAGCATCGCGGCACACAAGCCTGGCATATGATCTCCTCAAATGTAGGCTCTCCTTCGTCGTCTCTTGGAAACTGCAGCAGGCGGTTAGGGTTATGCAATGAAACTAGTACCAAAAATTAATTAAATTGCAGAAGTTGCAAAAAACGTCAGACGAGAACCACAAACCTGAAGGGTGGGCGGGAGGCCAAGATGGCGCTCATGAAACCAGTCTTCGCAGATACAACATTGCAGCATCTCCCCCAAGGCTTCACTGCCGGGGTCTGGATCTGGATATACACGGTGGCATGTGCAATAAACGCCTGTATAGTTCTGGTTGTAGCTGTTCTCACAGTTTTCAATGTCCTTGTTGGCTTGTAGCTTGCAGATACCTTCTCCGTATTTGGAGTTTCCACAGTCACATCGAAAATGTCGTCGTGTCCAAAGCTCCACTACCTCATGACCGTCGTGACACGCTAAGGAGCACGCGGTACAGAAACCAGCTCCTCCATCGGGTTTACAGGTGAGACATGCGAACACGGCTTGCCTCTTCATGTACCCCTGCCTGTAAGTACATTCTTTGCCTTCGTCCCCACCGAGCACAAGATCGGCTTCCTGTCGAACACCCAAAAGTTGTCTTGTAACCCCTATTTAGGTTAAACCACGACTGTGGCGCTTCAATTACACACTCTCCTCAAGGACGCTCACCGATCGCCCGCTATTGGATACATTAAACGTTCTTTACAAGCAGAGACTGCCTTACCGAGCGAAGAAACTACGCAGAGTTTGGTAAGTTCATGGCCCTTACGGCCATAAACAGGAAGAAGGAAAAACCCCAACGCCGCATCCACTTGAAAATTCGTCAAAAACTCTTTCACTCTAACGCACCATGCCCAAAACTCGCGCATCCAGCTACAACATGATCACAGAGACGTTGAGGAAATTCCAGAGGTACATACCAGTTCCTGCGCCTCGATGTCGTCAATGTACTCCGACAAGGTGGCCACATTGCCATCCTCAATGCTGTCTGCATCGCCGTTCTCCATCTGCAGACCGTTTCAAGCTTCAAAACGAGTTGGGCAAAACCGGAAGCCGTGCTGTGGGGAGTGGAACTGGATTGGAGTCGGAGAGTAACCGGGCTACCTGGAAGGGAAGAGTCTATTCTATCGCCGTAACGGCCCGTACATGACATTCCGATGAACTCTCAAAAAATACTCCAAGGCATATGTACCTCAGGATTACATAAATAGCGAGTTATCTTTACATCTGTTACATTCACTTCAGCTTCTCGCGGAGCGTCTTTGCTTTGTCACAGGCACGCTCTCGCAATTGAATTTCCGAATGAGACGTTCCGGATTTAGCTCTGAGACCCTGCATGGATTCCTACCAATTTTGTAATTCGATGCGAAGTTTTAGCAGACATGGGTTCAAAGAGCAGGAGCTGAAGAGAATCTCGTCGTTTTCTTTGGTTGCATTACTAACGCTAATTCCAGTCGTAGATTGTGTTTGGATTAATTCGGACACACTGTAGACTGCATAATCGGAGGAGGGCTATTTTTTATTCTGTTTTTTTGGTTGTATCATTTTAGCTCACCTCTTTGACATACTTGTGACTGTGTGTGATGCGTCTTTGTGTTTAAAAAGCTTCACAGCTTGGCCATCCCCGAGCCAGGTTCGATATTTTCAAACATCCTTGCACTGTCGAAATTCTCCGACACTCCGGAAACGACAACGTTGCAGCTTATTCGAGTTTTTGTTCTCGAAAATTGTTTTAAATTTAAATTAGTTAGGAATTTCTGTATCTCATCACGTATAAACATAAGCAGGACCCTGCGAAGATTGAGATTGACCAATTTCGAGTCGCTCCTGCAGAGCGAGTGATATCTAGAGTGGCGAGAGAGCTCGCCGAGGTAGTAGCTCGAGAAGGATCGTGGTCGCCGAGCTGGTTGCGGTAAAACAAGCTCCACAGTCTGTTGATCACAATGACGGAGACCATGAAACCAAACTCCGGGGTCTTAGGGGAAGAATTATACATGTTTCCCAACGGCACTGGATGGACATTGTAAAAAACGCAGTGCAAGGACCGATGGGGCAGTTTGTGCGTTTGCTTAGTGGATCATGCGTGCCCTGTGAATGCTCATATCCGCTCTCAATCACCACCACCTTGTCCTCCATCTCGACGCCTCCGCTTCATCGTATGCCCTTGAGCGGGTTCGTTGTCAGATTAGGGTTTCGACAAGACGATCATTAAGTTCAGAAGGAAGCGTCATCGACAGAAATCGGGTCGTAAAAGGATCGTCAATGATTTTGTGTGGTTACATATGGGCGACATATTGTCAATGTCTGTTCAACCTGTTCACCAATGCAGGCCGGGAATCGTCAACTCATCGTGGAAACGGTTGACAGTTTGATAAAGTGCATGGTGATAAAATGCCAAGGCGGCAACTTCTGTAGACGATGTGAGCTACCAAATCACCTACAACAGGGTCGTTACGCATGTGAAGCGGGGTAGCGATTGCCTTCCACCCCACCGCATATTGTGCTTCGGAACAGCACCACAGACTGCCGCAACCCTCAGCAAGTTCTCCATTATCAATCGGCGACTCCACTTGTGTGTAAAAACCCTCACACAACCTACAAGACAAAGCCTGCATAAGCCTATCTTCAGCGATTCAATCCCGTCGACAGGGTTTTCAGCTTCGAGTCAGGCTTCGGATTCACCAACTTCGTCTCCAACTTGCGGTAAGATCCTTTCATGCATGTCACCCATATTATCAGCTCGAAAACAACTCGGAAGCTCAATGGAGTCAACTATTTCTCACTGCAAAATGTCGATGTGCTGGTCCTATATATACTCACACTGTTTAAAGAATTCCAACAAACGTAGAACAAGTTGTCGTATCCAGCTTCCGAAGTAAGAGTCACCAAATATGCGGTCTACCATGCAGCATTACATTGGGTCCAATGAGTCTTTTGTCGCCAATTTCTTCCCATGCTTTCATCGGAGTTTGGACGCAGCCCTTCTTTACTTGCAATTGATTAGGCTACCTCGAGGCTAGGTGGAGAATTGTGAATTCTGGGAACTGTTTTTGTGTAGTTTGTGTGTTATACTCCAAAGACGGCATCAAAATATTGTATAGTATGCTCTGATTACTGTTTTTGTGACTGTCAAGTACCCCGAATGCTCATGTTGATGATCTACTTGCTCTCCACAATTGTGTAAGAAACATTTCTGAGTTGTTGTGTCTACTTTGTATTCTCCTATTTGTATTGAAGTCACAGTGAAATCATGTGAATGGAATCATGTGTGGTTATTTTTTAAAGATTTTTGTGAACTTACAGAATTCCACAATCCTAAGATTTTCTCTTTCCAATGAATATTTCTATTGTTTATTGTCTTTTATAGTGGCTCTCTTTTGGTACAATTTCAGGGCTAATTTAGCAAACCTTCAAATTTATATAGGTATAATCTATGAATTACTCATCTTTCAAAAAAAAAATTATATACATACCTTTATTTATTATTTTTAATATTAACATGTTTATATTAATGAGAGAATGGTGTAGTTAGGAGATTTTTTTTTTAGGACTTTGTTGAAGTTTATTTGTCATTGTTCTATTAAAAATTCTTTAACTTACTTAGTCAATAGGTGTCAAGAATATAAATCTCAAAGAATTAAAAGATCATTGAATTGTTGCATCATTCAAAAAAACTACAAGTTTACTCAAAGATGGTATAATATTAAACTAGAATAACTATTACCAAAGATAAAAAGAGTAGAAAGTTTTGAAATAATAATAGGGATTAGAAAGACATTGGTAAGAGTGAAGAAGGCTTCACTCTTGCTTCTATATATACTATCTGACTAGAAGCTACATAGTGATGTTTTATACGACCTCCGACAAGTGCCTAATTTGCAAAACATGTGTCTTAACTTACAAAGTAAGTTTCTTATAGGTGTGCAATATGGTCAATTTATAATACAAGCTATGAAGACATGTGATATATGGCTAACTTATTAGCCAAGTGTTTAACCTATTAACTTCCTGTAGGCTCATATAAAAATGAAATAAAGTATATAAAAATTTTAAGAAGCTTTTTTACAAGATATTATCAAATTAACTTATTTTTATCTACCTCTATTTAGTTATATTATCTAAATAATTATTTAAGTAGATATATATGTCCATGACATTACTCCCCCTTTTAGAAATAAATTCCAATAAGAGTAATAATTACATGTTGATGAAGTCTAAAATATAGCAAATTGTATTTGCCACATACTCTGTTCTTTATTTTCTTCAAAAGTAGTTGATAAGTCCTCTTAGCTATTGATAATTTCCTATTCTAAAACAAAAAGACTACCATATTATTTAATTATTGTTGAGGCTTTCATAACTTCTTTTAAATAAAATATTTATAACACTATTAAGAGTTGTTCTTATTTCTAATAAAATCACCAAACATTGGGAGTCACTTTTAAGGTTGTGATATCAAATGTATTGTATCTTACCATCTATTTGAGGAATAATGTATCATTCTTGAAGGCCATTGTTTATATTATGTTATATTGAAGATTCTGATAATCACAATATCTTGTTTAATAAGTAAACGAATGATAGTTCTTGAGTTGAATCTACTAGCTATTGATTCTCTATTTCTTTAGTGCCACAAATATATAAAAATTACAAAGAAGAATAGAAAGTAAAATACAATCTTTCTTGAATCACATTTTTTTTATAATAAAGATTTGATATTCTTTATCTTGATTTCGATAGATGTTGTTGATGAAAAGTATTAATTTTTTTTGCTATGTTTTTAAGATCCTTGGCTAGCTTCCATGTACATTCATTAATTTCATACCCACTCCAATGAACAAGATATTTCAACTTATTTTGGCACCGCCTTGAATATGAGACATCTCCCATATTGAATTCTTGATTATTATCTACAATCTAGTATTATACAATTCTTGATTATTATCTACAATCTAGATTTTTTTAAGAGGTAGTATTTTTTTTTTTTTTTTTTTTGGTATATGATAGATTTTATATATAGTCCAAAATATGCCATCATGATGAAATAATCTACTATTATAAATATAAAATCATAAGAAATCGAGATTGAAAGATCTACGATAAAATCTTTAGAAACAAAAAACCATAGTTGTTTTAAAATATGTAATGGCTAAAAAAATCCATTAAGTCAATGATAAGGAATTTTTTATCTTAAACAAGTGTCACATAATTGTATAAAGTTTTTGATTATTTTTTACATTTGAAGCCACTAAAAAATCTCTAGATATTAACTCCAAAGTCTTATTGTATCCAAAATGTCATGATACTAAGAAGTTATGGTGAACTTAAAGAATACGTTGTTGTATTTTGTGAAGTTTGCTTGAGAATACATTAGGCATCTAACTATAGAAGGTAAAAAGGAACTTTAAAAAAAAAGGTTCTAACAACTCTAATAGAATCTTAAATAAATTCTAATTAAATTATAATAACATAAATCAATCTTTAATTAAATTTCAAAATAAATCTCAAAGAAATAACAAAAAAGTATAAAGAATTATAAATTAAGCTTGAAAGAATATATGTAATAAAAAAATCTTGTAAAAACGTCAAATAATCTTTAAAAATATTAAAAATAAAATTTGTAATTAAATCTTAATCGAATTATAATATAATTCTAATCAAGTCTTAAATAAATCTTAATCTTTCTCTATTCTTAATCTTAGATCAAACCTCAATAAAATCTTAATCAAATTTTAGACCAAATTTTAGATCAAATCTTAATTAAATTTTAATCAAATCTTAATTCTTAATCTTAAATTAAATTTTAATAAAATCTTAAATTAATCCTATGTAAATCTTAATCAAATCTTAAATCCTCACGAAACTTTAATTAAATCTTAAATCAATTTTAATCAAATTTTAATAAAATTCTATTCAAATCCTAATCAAATCCTAAATCCTAATCAAATCTTTAAAAAATCCTAAATAATTCCATGTAAAATCCTAAGTATATCTTAATTAATTATTATAGCTATTTTGAAACCTCAATAAATATTAATTGAACCATGAATTTACTAAAATTTCAATAAAACTTTAATTCATAAATAATTTATAATTATACAAAATTTAAGAAGAATCAAACTCTCCAATTGAAAAAAAAGCTTCTAAAACGTCACGGATATTGGTTGCTCTTTTTCTTTGACTTGAATGGTGATTCTCAACAAAGATTTTTCTTTGCTAAATTGTTAACTTTTTCTACTTTAAAACATAGTCTTCTATTTATTTCCTATGTTTTTAGAATAGATTAAGATATCAAGTAGATAACAAAAACATTGAGAAAATCTCAAAAAATATCGTTTATTAGAAATTAAAAAACAATTGGTATATTTGTGAATCCAAAAGGTATGATAGTACATTCAAAATATCCATACCTAGTTCAAAATGCAATCTTCTATTTACTTCCTTTCTTCATGCATATCAAGTTGTATGCTCCTTATAGATCTATTTTTAAATAGATCTTTGCTTGATTGAATTAATCAAGAAGTCTTGAAATCAAAGGTAAAAGATATATATTCTTGATGGTGATTTTATTGAGCATTTAATAGTCCATATAAATTTTTAATAATAATAATAATAATAATAATAATTATTATTATTATTTTTATTTAAAAATAAGATAGAAGCTCCTATTGGAGATATTGAATGGCATACAAAGTTCTTAGTTAAGTTCTTCTCAATGCATTTCTTGAGTGTAAAAAATTTGTTTGATAATAAATTATAGATTGGTCCAAATATTAATTGAGCTTCTTCTTGAAGATCAATTGAACAATCATATAGACAATGTTGTGGAAGAATATTTACATTATTTTTTTCAAAAACATCTTAATAATCTTAGTATTGACTTGAAATGCTGCTTCTAGTCTTTCTACCAATAGAAATGGATGTGGCATATATGATAATAGATGATTTTTTTATTGTAGCATGCATGAAAGCTCTTGCACCTATCAATAAGGATTTTGTTATATTGGACTTATATATTTTTACTTAACTAACAAAATCTTTTTTTAAATTATAAAAAAAATTAAAGTTACAAAAAATTTAGTGTATTTAAAGATTATACTTTTCTACTTTTAAAAATCTTAAAATAATTATGTTAAAAAAATCTAATTATATTAAATATTACAAAGTTATTATGAGTATTAGTTGCTACATCTAAAAGAATAGTTTTGTGAATAATTTTGTAGATAATATCTTGAGAAGGTAACAAACAACTATCTATTACTTCTTCATGCATAGATTTAGTTTTCTTAATTAAGGATATTTCTTATTTTTTAACAAATGCTTCATCTATAAAAGAAGCTGAGGCTCTTAAATCTAATAAAACAAAGAATTTGTAATTTTTTTGTTCTAAAAAACTTCTATTATAAAACAAGGTAAAGAATCTAAAAAGGAAATAAGACCTTTACTAGGTACTATACAAGATTCTAGCTACATGGTCTCTATTGTAGTTGAAAAAAATTATTTTCTAATACATTGTCCTCTTTGGCAACCATGCTCTTTATTTTATAATTATATAGCTTCTTTGGACAATGTTGAGCAATGTGCTTAGATTCTCTATAAAAAAGGCACAAATCTTTTTAACAATGTTGAATCTTTTCTTGCTTAATAAGAAGTTTGAAATATATTGTATCAATTTGTATAGAGCTTGGCTTAAACAAATAAGCTTCTAAAAACTTATGAAGTGTTGCTATGACTTGGCTTATATCTCTTTAATCAAATCTTTGTTCTTTGCAGCTTTCTAAGAATCAATTATTGCGTATAGCGGCTTGAGCAATAAACTACTCTAATAAATCTCTTCTCAACACTATTATCAATAAATTCTTGATATTATCTTTTAATCCATATTGAAATTAATTGTTAAAAACTTTTCATTCTAATCTACATTTGTAAGTAAGGTTTTAGAATTCAACATCATATATGGTGGCTAAATGTGATTCTTGTTGTAAAGATATAAGTTTGGTCTATACTACCATTTTTTAATCATTTTTTCCAAATGTGGTTGTAAACACTTCCAATTATTGATTCAAATTATAGAATAATTGTGAATCTTTTTCCATCAAAGGTACAAACTAAGAACAAATATTCTTAGATAGAAGTATACCTATGAATTTAACTTGAATAAATCCATCAAGATATTAGGAAGGATGAAATCTTAGATAAAACTTCACTTATTGTAGAAATCGTTTAAACTTTGATCTTGTTCCATCAAACTTCTATGGCATATTTATTCTTATCTCCCTTATACTTGTAGGAGCAAAGCTTTTTGGATTCAGCTGTGAATTTGATCTACTTGCTTCTATCAATTGCATAACTTTTTGGTATAGACTTTGAACTTTATAATTGACTTCTTCTATAGATGTAGGAATAATGTCTATATGATTTACATTAAAAATATGTAAAATTTCCATCCTAAGAGTATTGACAAGCTTGTGAAGATGTGCAATAGTTACATATTTATTCTCACTTTTGCTAAGAATAATATCCATAATTTTTTCTTCTATAGACAATTCAAATAATTTCAAAAGCCAAATTAAAGGTAGATAATTAGTAACTTCTAATATCAAATGAAAATTTCTATATATATATATATATATATAAAATTATTATTAAAAAACTAAATATTAATTTAAATATGGATAGTCTATAATATTTAAAATATAATAATAGAATTGAAATAATATACTAATTTCTAAAACAAAAAAGAACAATGAGTTAATACTCTTGTTAAATTAATAAAAAACATGAATTTTATACAACTAAAGGATTAATAAATTATTATGTCACTTAAAGAAACTAAAAGATTACTCAAAGATGGTATAATATTAAACAAGAATGGCTATTGCCAAAGACAAGAAGATTAAAAAGTTTTGAAAGAAGATTAGAAACTAAACAAACATTGACAAGAGTGACAAAAGTTTCACTCTTGCTTTCATATATACAATCAACTAAAATTTATATGGCAATGTTCTATAGGACCTCTAATACATGTTTAATTTATAGACATGTGTCTTAATTTATAAGGTAAGTTTCTTATATGTGTACAACATGATTAGCTTATAATAAAAGCTATCAATACATGCAATATGTGACTAATTTATTGGCTAAGTATTCAACCTATTAATTACATGTAGATACATATAAAGGTGAAATTGTAATATTATTAAAATAATCTATTAAAAAGATATTCTCAAATTAACCTATTTTTATTTACTTATACCTAATTGTATTATCTAAAAAACTATTGGAGTAGATACATATGTCTATAACAATAAATAATATCAAAATTTGTAAGTCAATATAAACAATACAATGCATGCCTATTGAATCTATTTTTTGAATAGTTAAATGTAAATTTTTTAAATATAGTATAAGAAGAATTTAGATAAAAATATGATATTTAATGTATTTATCTATTTATAATATAAAAAGAAAAAAACTATAATTATATATATTTTTTTAAAAAAATCATACTATTTAGCAAGTAGTAATAGTGCATGTATTTTATTGAATTGAGATTAAAATTTTATTTTTTTGATATTAAGTTATTTAAAAAATATATAAGTAGATTAATTCTTAAGTTAGAATAAAATTTTATTTTAATTTTAAAATATATTTTTAGAATAATTATAATAAAAAACTTACATATAATTTTTAAAGCATAAAAATAGGATTAAATTCTTCTTGTTCAAATATTACAATTTGATTTATCATATACTATATTATTATTATGCCATCTATTTAAATAATTAATTTTAAAAATAGTATTTTTTAATAAGATGGTTATAAGATAAAAAATAAAGATTATGTTATAAAAGAGAAAAATTGAAAATATAATAGATATTTACTTCAAAATAAATAAGTTAAATTTAGAGAGATAAAAAAAATAACAATTTAATGTTAAAATTGTCATTTTTTATAAAAATGGCCTCTATTTACTTTGCATGATTATAAAAAAAATAAAATAAAGTAGTTCAGTAAAATTAATATTACATACATCTTTAGATAAAAGTAAAAATTTACTTTCAATAAAAATTATCTACAAAAGTCTTAAATTGATACCAAAAAAAGACCAGTTGTAAATCAAGATATTGTTAAAGATAAGAACTTGAAGAATAAACAAGTTGAATATTTTTCAAAAAAAAATGACAAAAAAGAAATAAGTTAATATGTATATTCAAGAAGAAATTAGAATGGCTATTGCTAAAAGATAAGAAATCTAGAGACTCTTGAAACTAAACTAGAAACAAAAAAGGAATTGACATTAGTAAAAAAGGCTTCACTCTTGCTTTTATATGTACTATTTAACCAAGAGCTATGTAGTGACGTTCTAAAAGGCATCCAATATACATTTAGTTTATAAGATATGTGTCTAATTTGCAAGATAAGCTTCATAAATGTGCACCATATGTCCAACTTTAATCACAAGTGTCCAACATTTATAACATGTGGCTAACTTTTTGATTAATTTTTCAACCTATTAATCACTTTTAGACACAAGTTGAATCTATAAAGTTTCTAAGAAGATTTTTTATAAAATAGTATCAAATTTATCTTCTTTTATCTTCTTCTATATACTTATATTATATATATAATTATTATATTAAATATATATATCTATGATATGTTAAAACCACATCTTTAAGCATAAAAAAATGTATATATGACAAATATGGAATTATTATATTAATTGAAAAAACTTAATAGGAATTTTTTGAATATTATTTTAGATTGATAAAAAATAAATAATGATAATGTAAGAGTTTTACAAAAATAGAGTTACTTTTAATGATTATATTTTTTATAGGATAAAAAAAGATTATATTTTAGTGAATTGTATGAATTTTTTAGTAAATCTATATGTAAAATTTTATAATTTTATAAATAAAATTTTATTAGATTTTTTATTTTTATTTTTAAATTAAAATTTATTAAAAATTAAATCAAAAGTAATTGAAATTTGAATGAATTTAAGTCTTGAAATTTGCATGTGAATAGTAGAAATAGAAGCAATTAAACATAAAAGATAAATATTAAGGTAGAAATAGGAAGATAGCAAATATCTAAAGAAATTATAAGTTTTTTGTTTTTTTTCAAATTTTATATACTTAATATCAACTACTAAATTGAGATGTGTAAATTTTTTGAATTAAGATTAAAAATTAAATTACAATTTTTTAAGTTTTAAAATCTATTATAAATCTTTAAAGTATTTTGATTATTTTTAAAAACTAAAATAATTAAATTTTTTTTTTTAATATTAATAGTTGATAAAAAATAAATATAGAATTTCAATAATTTTTTTAAGAAAATTATTATTTTTTATTAAAAATTATTATTTTTTATTAAAAATTATTATTTTTTATTAAAAATTATTATTTTTTATTAAAAATCATTATTTTATAATAAAATAATATTTTATATATTACTATTATAAATATATATATACTACTAAATATTACTTATTTAGATTTGTTTAAAGTTATTTTTAATATTTTAAAAAGTTTTCTAAGATAAAATCTTATCACTTTATAGAAGCTATTACATATAATAAAAGCATTTTTTAAAAAAATAAATTAACCAATTATTTATCATTAAATAATATATTAAGTAAAAATTATAATAAATCTTAAAAATTACTGTAAAGAAATATGATGATCAATTTTTTTAAAAAAATTAGAAAAATCATTCTAACATAAGTTTTTATTTCCTAGGTATAGATAATAATATAAAATAATAATTTTGAAACTTTTTTAAAATGTCTCTTGTATTATTATTATGGCTATAAATGAAGTATTAGATAGAAGATAAATATAGATAGATTTAATAATATATTGTAAAAAAGCTTTTTAAAAGCTTTATAGATACATATTTAATTTTAGACATGTTTTTAATTGATTGGTAGATTAAAAAAACATTTGCCAAAAAGTTGGCCACATATTGTACATGTTCGCAACTTGCGATACAAGTTGACCATGTGGCACACATATAAGAAACTTCTCTTACAAGTTAGACATGTGTCTTGCAAGATAGACACATATTAGAGGTCCTATAAAACATTTCTATGTAGCTCTTGGTTTGATAGTATATACAAAAGTAAAAGCAAAGCCTATTTTATTCTTATCAATAATTTTCTTGTTTTTAGACTTATTTCAAGAAAAAAAATATATATATATATATATATATATATATATATATATATATATATGTATTTGTAATAGCCATTTTAATTTAATATTATACTATCTTTGTCTAATTATCTATTCTTTTTTGAATGACATAGGAATGTATTGAGGCTTTTATTATTTATGCTTTATGTCCTTGATTATTTAACAAGAGTGCTAATTCATTATTCTTGTTTTTGTTTTAGAACTAAATGGATTAATCTTCTTCTTTTATTGTCTTTTAAAAGTATTTATTACAAAGATCAAAAAAATAATAATTGATGCTACATTGGCAGAATTTTAAATACATTTGTAATTATTGTAGATCTTTATGAGGTTGTCAACACTCTTAGGGTGGAACTATCACATATTTTTAAGGTCAATTGTAAAGATACTATTTCTTTGCCTATAAAAGAAATCAACAATGAAGTTTCAAGTCTATGCCATAAAATTGTGTAGTTGAGAGAAGTAAGTAGATCAATTTCTTAATTGAATATCAGAAGTCTTGCTATTACAAGTATAAGATAGGCAAGGATTAATATGCTAAAGAATTTTGATGGAACAAGATCAAAATTTTAAGGATTTCTATAATAAATCAAGTTCTACCTAAAATTATAATCTTCTCAATATTATGATGGATTTATTCAAGTTAGATTCATAGATGTTTTTTTATTTGAAAGTACTATCTATTAGTTTGTATCTTTGATGAAAATAAATTTAAAACTCTTTTATAATTTTAATTCATTCTTTAAAGTGTTTACTACCCTATCTGAAAAAAATGATCAAAAAAGAGTATGAGAGACTAAATTCCTATCTTTATGATAAGAATCACAATCAACCACTATATATGTTATAGAATTCTAAAACCTTACTTTTAATGTGGATTGAAATAACAAAGCCCTTATTAAAAAAAAAATTAATATGGATTAAAAGATATTATTAAAGATTTATAAATGATTATATCAAAAGTAGATTCATTAGAATAATATATTGCTTAAGTCATTGCATGAGGAAATTAACTTTTTGAAAAATGCCAAGAATAAAGATTTGGTCAAAAAATACAAATCAAGTCATAACAATAATTTCTAAGCTTTTAATATTTTATTCAATAAGGTGAAAACATATGCAAACTGATATAATATATTTTAAACCTCTTAATAAGTAAGAATAGAATTTATATTTTCAAGTATGATTGTACTTATATCGTAGAGAATCTAAGTATAGTACTCAATATTATCTAAAGAAACAATGTAATTACAAAATAAAGAGCATGGTTGCAAAAATAAATGATGTGTTAAAAAACAAGTTTGTCTTATTATAATATAAATTAACAACTAGAATCTTGAGCAACACTCAATAAAGGTCATATTCTTTTTTCAAATCCATCACCTTGCTTAATAATAGATGTATGTTTGAAACAAAAAAATAAAAAATCTTTGCTTTATTAGATTTAAGAGCTTTAGCTTACTTTTATAGATAAATACTTTATTAAAAAATAAAAAAATATTTTTAGTTAAAAAAACTAAATTTGTACATGTAAAAATTATAGATGGCTATTTTTTATCTTCTAAAGATGGTATTCATAAAAATATTCTTTTAAATAGAACAACTAATAGGTATAATAAATTAATAGTATTTAATATTATTAATTATCTTTTCAAACCAATTATTTTAAGTTTGTTGTAGTAAAAGAAGTATAATTCTTGAATAGATTGGATCTCTTATAATCTTGATTTTTCCTATAACATAACTCAAACTTTTGTTATTCAAATAGAAAGTTAAAAGTCCAAATCTTAAATGGATGCAAGAGCATTTATGTATACTACAAAAAAAGTCTCATCTTTTGTCATTTAATCCACACCTATTTTTAATAGTGCAAAGACTTTAAAAGGCATTCAAAGCTTATATTAAGATTGTTAAGATATTTTTGAAAGAAATAATATGGATATTTTTTACAGCTTTATTTTTTTTATTTCTAAATTAATCTTTAAGAAGGAGCTCAACCACCATTTGGACCAATCTATAGTTTATTATAAAATAAATTAGATAAACTTAAAAAATATAATAAAAAGAACTTGGCCAAGAACTCTATATGTTATTTGAAATTTCTAATAAGATCTTTTATATTTTTTGTAAAAATAAAAATAAAAATTAAATTACTATAGATTATCAAAGTATAAAGAAGATTATCTTCAATAATAGATACTCTTTACTTTTGATATCTAAACTTCTTAATCAATTGAATCAAGCAAAGTTTTATATAAAAATAAATTTATAGAGTTATAAGATTCTAAGCTAAAATAAAGAAGTATATATTTCACATTACTTAATTTGATTTTTTTAATATATATTTTTTAAATTATGATATTATAATAGATCCTAAAAAATTAAAACTATCATAGGTTAAAAGGTTCTAAGAATATTAAAGGACAATTAATATTAGCTAAAATTTTCCAAGTATTATGAGGTCTTCATTAAGAATGTTTTTTATATTTTAGCTCTATTTACATGTTTAATCTATAAAAAAAAATTTGAATAGAGTAAAGAAATAGAAGCATCTTTTGAAGCTTTGAAGTTTATTTTTACTTTTTTACCAATTTTCTATAGCATTGACTTTTCTTAGACATTCTTTATAGAAAAAAATACATTAGACTTTGTTTTAGGTGGAATATTGTTATAAATGGTAGAAAGTTGTAAACTTTATTTAATAATTTTTTATTCAAGAAAAGTTTTAGCAGCTAAGATTAATTACAAGATCTATAAAAAAAAAAAGCTTCTTATAATCATGGATTTATTTCAAGAATAGCACTATTATTTAAAAGATACTTCAAATCTAGTCAGCATGTATATGATTTACAAAAACTTCAAGTATTTCATATCAAAATTTTTTTAATTTTTTTTCTAAGTCCATTGGAGCATGACTTTATAAAGATTTAAATTCAAGATTATTTTTAGACTAAAAAAATAAATATATTTATTAGATGCCCTTTTATATATTTTTATTTCACACCAAATGAAAGAAATGTAGTTTTTGATTAATAATAATTAATTCTTTTTAAATAAAAATATTTCAACTTTAAGTAATAAAATCAACAATGACTATTGATGTAATTTTTTTTAAGCAAGTTCAATTGCGTATGTCGTCAAATCTTTTTATTCATGACATTAAGAATAATCTCTTTAAATCTCATGATATTTTTAAGTTTGAATTCAAAAATAATATATTCTATTGTAAAGGTCACTCGTATATTCCAAAAGGTAAAACATAATTACATATTCTTTAAGTTCATCATAATTTTATACTTCTTGAATATTTTGGATATAATAAGTATTAAAATAAGAATAAGATATAATTACCTTAGATACATTATAATAAAAATAAGATATAATTATTCTCATGGATATATATATATATATATATATATATATATATATATATATATATATATATTCTAATATTTACGTATATGATTAAGTAGTAGTAGATAAAAGTAGATTTATTTTATAATATTTTTTAAAGATACTTTCTAAAAGCCTTATAGATAGTATTTTGACTTTATATATATTTTTAGTTGATTGGTAAGTTAGAAACTTGATTAATGAGTTAATCACATGTTGATAGCTTGCATAACAAGCTAACTATACGGCACACATATAGAAAACTTGCTTTGCAAGTTAAGATATGCGTCTTGCAATGTTAATATGTTTAGGAGGTCCTATAGGACATTGCTACATAGCTCTTAATTAAGAGTATATATGGAGACAAGAGTGAAGCCTTCTCCACTCTTGTCAATGCCTTTGTAGTCCTTAGTCTTGTCTCAAGTCTTTCTAAATCTTCTTTTCTTTGGCAATAGCCATTTTAAATTAATACTATATTATCTTTGAGTGATTTTTTAAAACTTTTTGAATAATACAAGAGTGTATTGAAATTTTAATTCTTTAAGATTCATGTCCTTGACAATTTCATAAGAGTATTAATTTATTATGCTTGACTTATTTTAGAAATGAATAATTTTTTTCACTTTTATTGTTGAATTTTGAAGGTTATAGATTATCCACCTTTTAAAAAATTAATTATTTTTCTGAAACCAATTTTTTTATTTAAAAAAAAAGGATTATCCATCTTTGTAGAAATTTTCATTTGATATTAGAAATTATGGATTATCCACCTTTAACTTGACTTAAGGATTTTTTAAGTTTTTTGAAATAGAAGAAAAAATCATAGATGTTACACTTGATAAAAGTAAGAATAGATTTGTAACTATTGCAAATCTTCACAAACTTATCAATACTTTTAGAGTAAAAATTTCATACATTACTAGTGTCAACTACAAAAACACTAATTCTACACCTATGAAAGAAGTTCAAAATCTACATTAAAAAGTTGTGTAGTTGAAAGAAGCAAGTAGATTAATCTTACAACCAAATCCAAAAAGCTTTGCTTTATAAGTATAATAGAGATACGGATTAATATCCACAATAAATTTGATGGAATGAGATAAAAATTTTGAGAATTTTTACAATAAAAAAAGCTCTATCTAAAGTTGCATTCCTTCCAATATCCTAATGGATTTACTCAAGTTGGATTAATAAGTGCATTTTTATCTAAAAGTTCACTCTCTTAGTTTGAACTGTTAATAGAAAAAGATTCACGATCTCTTAATGATTTGAATTTATTTTTAGAAGTATTTATGGCTATATTTAGAGATAATAATGAAGATAGAGTAGAAAAGACCAAACTATTAACTTTATAACAAAGATTATGGTCAACTATCGTATATATTGTTGAATTCCAAAACCTTGCTTGCAATGTGGACTGGAATGCTAAAGCCCTTATCAAAGAATTTTGATATGGATTGAAAGATAATATCAAAGATTTATTATTGATAATATCAAAAACAAAATCTTTGAAATAATTTATTTCTTAGACCATTGCATGTAATAAATAATTATTTGAAAGGCATCAAGAATGAAGACTTAACTAGAGAGGAACAAGCTAAGTAATGATGGTAGCTCTTAAGTTTTCAAAAACTTATTTATTAAGGCTAGAATCAATGTAAATTAAAATAATATATTTTAAATTCTTCATTAGGCAAGAAATGATTCAACATCATTAAGAGGATTTGTGCTTATATCGAAGAAAAGCTAAGCACACTCTTTAATATTGTCTAAAAAAGATAATGTGTCAAAAAATAAGTTTTTCTAGCTATAATAAGAATCATGTGGCTAGAATCATGTACAACACTTAATAAAGGTCATATTCTCTCCTCAGATCCTTCACCTTATTTTATAATAGATATGTGTTTAGGATCTAAAAATTATAAAGTCTTTATATTATTAGATTTAAGAATCTTAGCCTATTTTATAGATGAAGACTTTATTAAGAAACAAGAAATATCTTTACTCAAGAAAACTAAACTTATACATATAGAAGTCATAGATTGTCATTTTTTATCTTCTAAAGACATTACTCATGAGATTTTTCTTTTAAATGTAATAATTAAAGATGATAATAGTATAGAAATATTTAATGTAATAAGATCTCTTTTTAATTTAATTATTTTAGGATTATTGTGGTTATAAAAATATAATCCTTAAATAGATTAGAATTCTTATAACCTTAAATTTTCTTACAATTTAATCTAAAATCTTGATAGTAAAGTAAAAATAGATAAGCATAGTATATTCAAATTTTTATTAATAGGTATAAGAGCTTTTATACATGCAGTGAATTCTTTTTATCTTTTGCTATATATACCATACTCATTTTTGATGGTCAAAAGATGTCAAGTGGTATTCCTAATTAGTATCAAGATTTTAAAGATTTTAAAGAATATAGATATTTTTTAAAAGTATCAATTCTATTATTATATAATTGATCTGTAAGAAGAAGCTCAATCACCATTTGAACCAATCTACAACTTATCACAAAATGAGTTGGGTGCTTTAAAGAAGTAAGTTGACTAGAATTTGGATAAAAACTTCATATACCATTCAAAATCTCTAAAATGAGCTTCTATCTTATTTGTAAGAAAAAAATATGGATCTCTATGGATGTATATAGATTATTAAGGACTTAGTAAGATCACCATCAAGAATAGATATCTCCTACCTTTGATTTTAAAACTTCTAAACCAATTCAACCAAGCAAAGATCTATACAAAAATAGATCTACAAGAAACATATAACATGGTCTATATCAAAAAAGGAGATGAATAAAAGACTACTTTTTGAATTAGTTATGGGTATTTTGAATATAATGTCATGTCTTTTGGACTCACAAATGTGCCAACTCTTTTTCAATATTTCATATATAATGTCTTTTATGAGTATTTTTAATAATTTTATTTTCTATTATTTAAATAATACTCTAATTTACTCTGTGAATATAAAAAGACATGAACTTTATATACATTGTATATTACAAAAACTTAGAGATACAAGTTTATATGCAAAGATAGAAAAGTGTGTATTCTATATTACTTAAGTTGATTTCTTAGGATACATCATTTTCAACAAAAGATTAATCATAGATCCTAAGAAAGTCTAGACTATCATGGATTGGAAGGTCCCAAAATCACTCAAAGATGTGTAATGTTTTTTTTGAGATTTGCTAATTATTATTGAATCTTCATCAAAAAAATTTCTTAAGTTATGGCTCTTCTTACACATTTGATTTGTAAAGACAAACTTAAGTTAAGAAAAGAAACAAAAACATCTTTTGAAGCCTTGAAGACCAGAATTATTTTTACACTGATTTTTTTAAGGCATTCTTTATGGAAAAAAAATGCATTAGATTTTTCTATAGGTGCTATTTTATCACAAATAGGAGCAAATAATAAACTCAATTTGGTAGCTTGTCATTCTAAGAAATTTTTATCAATTAAGATTAACTAAAAGATCCATGATAAAGAGTTTTTTGCAATTGTGGATTTATTTCAAGAATGGCATAATTATTTAGAAGGCACTTCTAATTCAATTATTATATATATGGATCACAAGAACCTCAAATACTTCATGTCAGCATATATTTTGAATCATTGTTAAGGACATTGGAATGTATCTTTATCAAGATTTGATTTCAAGATCACTTAAAGACTTGAAAAATAATAATTTTTATCAAATGCTTATTCTAGACGTTTGTATATTGCACCAAAAGAAAAAGATGTAAATTTTAATTCATAAAGAATAATTTTTTTGAAGCCAAAGTATTTTCAACTTTGAGCAATAAAATCAATATTCATTGTTGATTCAACCTTTGTCAAGCAAATTCAATGAAGTATGTCTTTTGATTATATTATTCATGATATTAAGAATAATTCTTCTAAGTCTTATGATACTTCAAAGTTCAAATTTAAGTTCAAGAATAATCTACTCTACTTTGAAAGACAATTATATATTCCAAAAAATAAAGCATGATTACATGTTATTTAAGCTTATTATGACTTTTGAAAAGCTAGATATTTTAGATGCAATAAGAATTTGGAGCTGGTATCTAAAGATTTTTTGTGGCCTCAAATGTAGAATACAGTCAAAGACTTTGTATAATCATATGATATTTGTTCAAGATCCAAAATTCTTTGTCATCAATCTTATAGACTTCTTTAGCCATTATATTTTTTTAGAACAACCATGGTCTTTTGTTTCTATAGATTTTATCATGGATCTTCTAATCTCAAATTTTTATGATTCTATATTTGTGATAGTAGATTGTTTTAAAAAAATGGTATATTTGTATGATATACAAAATCTATCATAGATAAAAAAAAATGGCTAAATTTTTTCTTGATAACATCTATTGCTATGAAAGATTACCTAAAGATATTATATTGGATAGAGGGACTCAATTTATATTAAGATTTTAAAGAATTTTTTTCAAGATTTTAAAGGTGGATATAAAGCTCTCTTTGGCTTTTCATCTTCAAATTAATGAGCAAACAATATGGATGAATCAAGTCGTGGAGCAATATTTGAGGTGTACCATTAAATATCATTAAGATAATTGGACAACTCTTTTGCTATTGGCAAAGTTTGGTTATAATAATTTGACACATTCTTCTACTTAACAAATACTATGAGTCACTAAATTAAGTCACTTAGATATTTAATATAAAAAATGCAATCATGGTACTTAAAATCAAAGATTTTATGAATTAGTAGTAGAATTTTTAGGAAAAAATAGAAAATAGATTGGTCATAGTGGATATGCAACCTAGAGTAGAATTTATTAAGACAAATTTCCATGATGAATAAGTTTTTTGTGGTTAACATTAAATGATGGCTTATAGAAGTAGCCCTCAAAAGGAAAAATAGAAAATTCTATTTTATTAATAGTTCTTGAAACTTAAATATATATATATATATATATATATATATAGACAAAAATTAAAATAAAAAGATGAAAAGAATAAAAAAATAGAAAAAAGAAGGAAAAAAGAAGAAAGAAAAAAAAAGGATGGAAAAAAAATTTAAAATTTAAAACAAAAAAAAATTAATAGGAGATCAAGGTGGCAAGAGGCTGCCCGTGAATGGCGGCAGCCTCCTTGGCGATAGGGATCCGGCTGTTAGATCCCTCACTCTTTTCTTCTTTTTTTTTTTTTTTTTTTTTTTGGTTTTTTCTTCACGTCTTCAAGAGCACCGGGAGCTTTGGAACTTTTTTTCTGTTCTTACACTTAGTGGAGGTATTGTGGTGCAGTATTCTCCCTCTTCTTGTTTCAGTTTTTTTTGCTCAATTGGAGTGTTGCGGTGCAACACTGCTTCACCCTCTTGTTCCTGTTTTTTCCTGTATAAATTTCAGCTCTGATCAATACGGGTCCCAGCTCCAATCGATACAGAGTTTGCTTTGAATTTTTTGACGTGCATGTGTTGTGTGGAATTTGGTGTGGCTGAGGTATTGCGGAGTTTAATTTGGTGAGGTTGTTGCTGGTTACAGAGCGTTGGATTCCAGGAGGCCTTGATGCAGTTAGCTGTTCAAACTGGAGTAGGCGATTAGAGGCGACGGAGGGTTATCTTCTGTAGCGTCACTCTTAGATCTTGTAATTCCATGTTGTTGAAAGGATTGCCTTGTAGGTATTGCAACAAGTTGCCGTACTAGTTGTTGTTCTTGTATTATGCGATAGGGTTGTTCCGTAGCCAGCTTACGCTATTTTGCATAGTTGTTATTTTGTCCTTGATCCCGTTATGGTCTATCTCTGATCTGCGGTGTAATCAGCTCAAGAATTGAATATTTTTGCGGAGGTTCCGTATTCGGCGGTTGCCACCTTGGTTCAAGTTTTGACCAATGATGGAAGTGTAGTGTGCTAGTGATTATCCTGTTGTGGCATACATTGGTGGTGGAAGTGCCATTCATCGGTGAATTTTTGTGCTGCCGTAAGCTGGATCGTGGATACAGGTATTCGTTTTGTACACCAAACTGCTCGCGGCATCGGCATGTGATCCTTTGGCATCTCTATCAATAGACTAAAGACATTACTGGCAGGTAAGATTCAGGAAGGAAATAGAATTTTTGGACTCTTGTGACAAGAACCAAGTTGAGAAGGGCACTCCTGGGACATCATCTCCGTAAAAGAGCTCGCAGGCGGCACTGGGGTGGGATTTGCCCTTGGATGCTTGACATCCCTTTGAAGAACTTCGTCAATACCATCTGTTATCGAAGGAAAGGCGGAAGATTGCTACTGAAATTCAAGTTGTCCAATAGATGTTCATCTGAGAGCAACTTCTAATGCCAATATCCGAGGTCAGCTCCAACATGGCGGATCGTTGGGTTTGAAATCATGTCGTCAGCCTCACTAGACGTGGAAGCTCAAATAGGTGCATAAATGTGGGACGCTGCTGAATTGTTCAACAACGACCCTTCACCAAGCCTTGTAGAGAGATCCTTGCACGTGAAATTAGGCGGAGGAAGTCAATGCTTGGCGAGAAATAATCCAATGTGGAGGAGCCCGTCACCCTACAGTTCAGCTCTTAACTTCTATGCAGAATTGAATCGGTTGTTATACCCCCTCAAAGTCATCATACTTGCGAGGTAATGAAGGTTAGACATAGGAAATTAGGCTCAGAAAGAAGAATTTAGGTTTTTATTTTATTTTATATTTTATTTTTAAATTTTTTATTTAATAATAATAATAAATAAGTAAAATAAAGTTTTGAATGAATATTTGATCACAAATGAGTTATTTACTATGGATGAATAGTCATTTAAGAATGAATTTTTATTGATGGATGAATATTAATTTAAAATTAAAACTATAAAAATTAATAATAGTAATAAAAAGAAATAAATAATTAATTAATTAAATAAAATAAATAAATAGATTGAAATAGTAGTAATGATGATTTTTAGATTTGTATAATATTTTGGATTGACTTATTTTGATATGTGTGAGTTGGTAGTAGGAATTGCTTAATAACTTGGATGAATTAAGAAGTTTTTTGGGTGACTTAAATTGGATTAAATAAGAGCTATAATTTGCAATAATCACATAGTTAATTCTATTGTCATGAATTAGGAATGACTCCAATGAGTAGAGGTTATTTTAAAGAAGATAAGAGTGATTTGAGTAGGATTTAAAAAATAGATAAAATTCTAAGAAATTAAATAGTTAATTCACTTATTATAAACTAGAATAATTTTTTTGAATAGTAAAGGTTTATTTTAGTTCACGAAGACCTTTCTTTGGTAATTATGGTTATCATTCATGACTTGATACTTTTAACTTTTCAAAAGTTAATAATCTTGTATTAGAAGATTTAACAAATCATTTGTCAGAGCTATATGCAACAATGAAGGTATAGTTAAAGAAAGCTCAAGAATAACAAGAGATCAATGTAGTTGCCTAATACAAAGAACAACCACAATTCAACATCAATGATAAGGTATGACTACTTTGTTGCAATATTAAGACTACTTGTTCTTATGATAAGTTGAATTATTATAGGCTTCGACCTTTTCCTATTAGTGAATAAGTCAATTCTATTGCTTATTGATTATATCTATTAGAGTCTATGAAGATCCATCTCATATCCCATGTGTCTCTTTTTAAGCCATATAAAACAATGAATATCTCAGGAAGAAGATAAATACCACTTCTTTCTATGGAAGTGGATAATAATGAAGAATTTAAGGTGGAAGAAGTCTTAAATTCAAGGCAGCTCTAAAACCAATTAGAATATCTTGTTCATTGGCATGGATATTATATTAATAAATACATATGAGAATTAGCAAAAAATCTTATATATACAATAAAGAAGGTTGAGACTTTTTACTGATGGCATTTATCAAAATCAAGATGAAGAATAATAAATCTTTGCTACAAAAGAAATCAGATCTAAAAAAATATAGAATTCTACCTTCTAATCTTGTTTCTAACTTTTGTATATTTGTGGCACTAAAGAGATGGAAAACCAATAACTAATAGATTCAACTCAAGAGCTATGACTTATTGAATTATTGGATGAGATATTACGATTATTATAAATGTTAAGACAACATAATCAAAATGAAGATCTTCAAGAACAATATGTCTTTCTTTAAATAGATTACAAGTTACAATATATTTTGTATTATAATCTTTGAAGAAAATCTTAATATTTGGTAATTTTATTAAAGGTAGGAATTAGTCTTAATGGTATTCCAAATATTTTATTTGAAAAAAGATACGAAGGCTTCAACAATGATCATATAACATGGTGGTCTTTTTGCCCTAGTATGAGACACTATCAATGGCTAAAAAGACCTATCAACTATCTTCAAAGAAAAGAAAGATCAAAATATGTAGCAAATATAATTTGTTTCAACTTGGATTTTCTCAACATATGATCGCCACTCTTCATGGAACTTGTTTTTAGAAAAGAGGTAATGTTATGGATATACATATTTATTTTAATATTTATCTATATAATTAAGTAGTAGTAGATAAAAATAGATTTATTTTATAATATTTTTTAGAAATGCTTCGTAGAAGCTTCATAGATGCTCTTTTGTCTTTACATGTATTTGTAGTTGATTAGTAGGTTAGAAACTTGATCAATAAGTCAATCACATTTTGATAGCTTACAAAAAAAGCTAATTATGTGGTTTATATATAGAAAACTTACCTTGTAAATTAAAATATATATTTTACAAAGTCAACATGTTTAGGAGGTCCTATAGGACATTGCTACATAGCTCCTGGTTAAGAGGATATATGGATGTAAGAATGAAGCCTTTTTTACTCTTGTCAATGCCTTTCTAGTCTTTAGTCTTGTCCTAAGTCTTTTCAAGTCTTCTTGTCTTTAACAATAGCCATTTTGATTTAATACTATATCATCTTTAAGTGATTTTTTTGTCTTTTTGAGTGATTTAAAAGTATATTGACATTTTAATTTTTTGAAGTTTATGTCCTTGAAAATTATCTTAAGTAAATTATTAATAATTAATAGATAATAAAAAAATGAATGTAACTTATTAATGTGGCAGCTAAGATTTAATATAAGAACTTGCTTAAAAAAAAACTTCGATTAAGTTGGATGGATGAAGATGATCATAGATGAAATTTAATTACAATGGATATAAATTCCTCCTATAAGTAAAGAGTATTAGAAGAGAGATGTAACTAATTCCATACTTTTCTTGTATACAACAATTCTAATTTCTACTTACTTGTATCTTACTTATTATAACTTTTTCAATAGTTTATGGGCCTAGACATACTTTGATGTATCATTCTAGTAAATTGATGTCATTCTTTAGTGGTTGTATTTGTGTGGAATAGATCTTATGATATTTGCTAATATTAAGATTTGTAAGATCTAAACTTGTATTTTGGCATAAAAAGGTGCTGATTTTGACCTTATAGATCTCTAACATTGTTTTAAGGATTCTTAACTCCTAGGATCATGAGTTTAAGACCTCATAGAAAGACCTTGATACTGTCTTTTTTGTATTGTTGAAGTAATTCTATTTATCTTGTATGTGTTGTAAAATAGTTATTTTAAAAGAAAGGAAGATCTTGATAGTAAGGTTCCTTAGAATGCACATACTTGTTAGAAGCTTCAAAACTTGATTTGAAAGTTTTTTGAGTGAAAAAGCACTCTATTATTCATAAGACATTCTAAGATTTTATTAATATTAAATTGATTTGATAATTTTGAGTACATAAAGACTCATTTTTTTGATATTTTTTAATAGAGCTCTACTTAGACATAGCTTTTAGTGAAGGTGAAGTTTTGAAAGTGATTGAAAAGTTTAGAAGAAATAATTTCTATTATTAAAAGGTCAAAATGGATCTTTTGTTAGAATCTTTAGATCTTTGGAATATTCTAGATGAAAGTGAAGAGCTTCTAAGCATATATGTACATACTAAAAAAAGAAAGAACTTCAAAAGGTATAAAAAGAAGACTTTTGACATAATTTCTATTAATTTGTATGAAATCAATTTTTCTCACATTATCTCTTATAAACGACTAACAAAAGCATGAAAGACTCTTTAGAACATATATGAGAACAAGAACTTGTCCAATATTATCTTCATAAGGAAGAAATTCTTGACTTAAAAGATGGAAAAATATGAAGATTTCATGGCTCATATCAATAAAGTAAAGACTCTTGCAAACCAACTAGCAATTATTAACAAGCCTTTTAAAAAATGTGATATTATCATGACCTTACTTTTAAGCCTTCTTGAGTCCTAAAACTACTTCATTATGGAATAAAAGTCTATTAAGTTAAAAGAACTTACAATGAACTACATGATTATAAGACTTGCCTAAAAAATAACCAAAAAAAAAAAAAACTCAAAGTGAAGATTTGGCTCTTTTTTCAAAAGAAGGCAAAGAGAGCTATTTTAATCAATGTAGAAATGTAAGAAATTTCTTCATTTGTAAAAAACTATGTCACTTTGTACAAAATTTCTACAAGGCAAAAAAAAAAAAAAAAAAAAAAAAAAATCAAGAAAGTACCAATAATTTATATGAAAAATTTGAAGGACTTGATTTTGTATTCATAGAAAGTGAAGGCACTTCTATAATTTCTAAATCTAAGTGGATTTTTGATTTGAGTGCCACCAAGTATGTGACTGTATACAAGTATTTATTTAATACTTATGAAGAAATTTTAGTAACAAATATTTTTATGGACGACAATGGCATAATACTAGCTATTGAAATAGACTCCATTGTAGTAGAAATTATTATGAGAGGACAAACTATGAAGATAAAATTAAAGAACATTGTTATATTATATAAAGTCTTGCTCAAGAATGCATTAGATACCTCGCTATAGAAGGTAGAATGGAAATTGCAACAACAAAATCTTAACTCTAATAGAATACTAAATAAATTCTAATTAAACCTTAATAATGCTAAATAAGCTTTAATTAAATTCAAAAGAAACCTTAAATAAATTAAAAGAGAAACAATAAGAAATCTTAAAGGAGTTGAAAGAAAATCCATAATAAATCTTAAAAGAATCCTTTACAAATCCTAAAAAAATATTAAAATAATGAAAAATTTATCTTAAATAAATCTCAACCAAGTTCTAATTTAATCCTTGTTAAAACCATAATAGATTTTAATCGAATCTTAGAAAAATCCTAAATCCTAAACCAAAACCTAGACAAATCTTAAATAAAAGCCTAATCCTAAACTAAATCCTAACCAAATCTTAACCAATTCAATCTAATCTTAGTATTATTTAAAACCTCAATATCTATCAATTGAATCATTGATCTTGCTTAAAAATTTACATACTTCTGAATAACTAAGTTAACAATAAGTAAATTTTTTTTAAAGATAATTACACTTATCAAATAAAAGAAAAATCCCAAAATCCGCTTAGGTATTGGCTTGCTTCTTACTCCAATCTAAATGTTAAACTTCTAGTACCAATATCTCATTTTCAAACTATATAATTTTTTTCAAATTTTATATATGTATAATAAATCAATTCTATTACTTTCATACATAAATTTTATTCCAACCCAACTAATATATTACTGAAGATCTTAGAAACTCTAACTATCTTTAAAATTCTAATTTTTGAGACCTCAACCTACTTGAAATTCAATAACCTTCAATTCAACTATAAGATCAAACTCAAGCTTAAAGCATACACTTCAAACAACTATTTCCATAAGTCCTTAAAATTTGAACCTTAGATCTACTACCAAACTTAGAAAATTCTCCAAAACGTAATAACTTTTTTATTTTGTAAATTCTTGAGTCACCCAAAACAATTGTGACTTTGTAAAGCTCTTGCAAAGTCATTATATAATAAAAACTCTCAAAATCAATGCTTAAAGAATTTTTTTAAAGTTTACTTTCTAATCTTATTCTTTGATTTGTAAAAGAATCTCCCAAGTTGCTGTAGGTATCATGTTTTATGCCTTACGATGTAATTGTAACCTAGGTTGATAATCGGTCTTCTCTGGATATCAATTTTTTTTCTTTTGAATTAATTTTGATTAGAATCAAGTTCTAATTTCTTTCTACATATGCTCATATTCTTTATTTTTTTAATCTATTTTTTATTTTTATTTTTTCATGGCCTTACAAAGTAAATAGAAGCTTATTCTACAAAAAGGTAGCATTTATACTTTTAGTTTTATTTTCTTTTGGACTATTGTCTATTTTTTAAGATAATTTGCTACAATATTTGAAGTAAGTTCTTCTATAATATAATAATTTCTTCACATTTTTTACCTATTAATTGTGTTACATCACAATAATATCTTATATGTACCTAAGATTAAAAAAAACCTCTTTTTGATGAATAAACTAATTTTATATAGTTATAAGATGTAATTTGATAAGAATGGATGCTTTATAAAGATATTGGATAGAGATGATGTTATCAAGGACTTTAGAGATGGCAACTTCTACTTCATTAAGTATAAAAAAGTAATTGGAATTGAAGTACCACCAATTACTGAGTTTTTATATGATAAACTTAAATTTGATATATAGCATGGATACCTTGGTCATTTGAATGCCAAGAGCATAAAAAAACTCCAATCTATAGTAAGTGGCTTGAATCTTTGTCAAATCATTCACAATGCCATGCTTTCAATATAACCTTCAATATATACAAAGAATAAGTGCTCTACAAGTACATTCACATCAATGGCTCTAAAAGAAGCATAGAAAAGGAGAAAACTTTTTATTTCACACATGAGGACTTTTGAGTGCATTGCTTATGTAAAGACATTAGATTGTATGAAATTCAAACTTGATGCATAAGGTACAAATTTTGTGTTTTTTTTGGATATTATGAAGGTTCCAAGGCATATAGACTAATGTATTTGGATACCAAGAAGAACATGAAAAATCATGATGTAAAATTTTTGGAGTATAAAAGTGCTTGTGAACTTTTGGAGATATATTCAAGTAGAAGTAATAGTATGTTTATGGATACATCTTCAAATTTAACAAAGAAAGAAGAAGAAGATGATGACAATGAAAATAGTAGATGTGTGAATGAAAGTGAAGAAGCAGTGAAGATGAAGAAAAAGATCTTTACAATTTCTAAGACCAACAATGAAGATATTGAAGATTATAATGATGATGATGATAAAAAATACTAATCTTTGAATGAAAAAGAAGCTTTAAAAGAAAAGAAGTTTTTAAAAAAATATAGAATAAAATAAGATAAAACTTCTTTAAATGAAAAAAGATATCTTTTCAGAGAAAGAATATTACGTAATAAATGATAGAAGAACCACATTTTTCTTCAAGTAAGTAAAGAATATATCAATGTTGCACTTCTTATTCATTCATTGAATTTATGTCATGCAATAAAGTCCATGGATGCTATGAAGTAAGAAAAGGCCATAGAAAAAAAATACAAATAATTTATGGATAATAGAACATAGGAATTGATTCAACTTCCAACAAATTCATCTTCAATTGGTTATAAGTGGATGTTTAGAATAAAAAAAGATGTAATGGATAATGTTATAAAATATAAGACAAGATTAATTTCCAAAGGCTACCTACAAATTATTGATGTTGATTTCAATGAAATATTTACTTTTTTGGCTAAATTCACTATCATTATAGTTATTGTGGTAATTGAGGTAGCAATGGACTTTCTTAAATGTAAAGTTGGAAGAAGACATATATATAGATCAATCTCAAGGATTTATTAAAAAAAGCAAATAATATCTTTTTTATAAGTTAAAGAAATTCTTATATAGACTAAAATAATTATCATATGTACAATTCCAATGTATTGACACATTCTTTGTAAATGAGAGATTTCTAAGGAATCAGGCTGATCATTCCTTGTATGTAATGCAATGAAATGAGTTTATATTGATTATCATCTTCTATGTTAATGATTTAATCATATTGAGTAATACTATAAAGAAGATGGATTGGTTGAAGGCAAAGTTAGAAAAGGAGTAGGAGATGAGTGATTTGAGAGAGCTCTACTATTGTTTAAACATGGAGTTTGTAAGAAATTGTGATAATAAGACCATTATAATGAGCCAAAGAAAATAAATTGAAGAAGTATTGAAATCATTTAACATGGAGGAGTGAAAGTCCATTGAAATATCTTTGGAAGCTAATTTGAAGTTGATGAAGTTCATAAATGAGAAATTTGCTAAAGTTGAAGATGAAATAAAAGATGATCCATATAAGATAGTAGTAGGCTCACTTATATATGCAATGATTGGCATAAGAATGGATCTTACATATGCAATAAGTATTGTGAGTTAACATATGTCAAAAGTTAGACCAATCTATTGGACAACCATCAAGATGATTATGAGGTACTTAAAAGGGTACTTTGAACTTCAAGTTATATCTTAGATGAGATAATATTACATTGAATGATTATTGTGATGTAGATTGGATTAGAGATGCAAATGATACAAGGTCAACAATGAGATATGTATTTTTTTTTTGAAATGGGGATAATTTCATGGAATTATAAGAGACAATCAAGAATTGTAAGGTCTACAATAGAGGCGGAACATATGATAGTAAGTCAAAGTACAATAGAAGCAATTTGGCTAAGATAAATTATAGAAGGCATTGGATTTGTGTAATTTGAAGCAACTTTAATGAAGTGTGATAATCAAGGATGTCTTATTTTTGCAAAGATTCAAAAGCATCACTGAAGAACCAAGCAGATTAACATTTAACATCACTTCATAATAAAAAAGATTGAAATTGGAGTAATTGATATGAAGTATTATGCAACAAAAGACATGCTTCCAGATTTGTTAATAAAAGTACTAGTAAAGGATGGGCATGAAAAGTTGATAAAGGCATTAGGTTTAAATGCCTTTGATTAAATATAAAGTAGGAGTATTAAAATAACAATAAGATATAATTACCTTAGATATGTTAAAATAAAAATAAGATACAATTATCTTAAATAAGTTATTAATAATCAAAAAGTAGTAAAAAAATGAAAGTAATTTATTAATGTAGCACTTAGGATTTAATATAGCACCTAAATTAAAAAGAATCTAGGATTAAGTTGGATGGATAAAGATGATTATAGATGAGTTTAATTACAATAGATGTAAATTCTTCCTATAAGTAAAGGATATTAAAAGAAAGAAGCATTTTATTCCATACTTTTCTTATCTATAATAATTTTATCATAGATATACATAGGTATTCTAATAAATACCTATATTATTAGATAGGAGTAAGTAAAAGAAGATAAAAGTATATTAATTTCATAAGATATTTTAGAAAAGCTTTCTAAAAGCTTCATAGATGCTGCTTTAATTTTATATGTATCTATAATTGATTGATAGATTAGAAACTTGGTCAAAAAATTAACCACATATTAGTAGCTTGCAAAACAAGTTAACTATGAGGTGCACATATAGAAAATTTGCCTTGTAAGTTAAGATACGTGTCTTGCAAAGTTAACATGTTTTGGAGGTCTTATAAGATATTACTATATAGCTTCTAATTAAGAGTATATATGGAGGCAAAAGTGAAGCCATCTTCACTCTTGCCAATACTTTTTTTAGTTCTTGATCTTGTTACAAGACTTTTTAGTCTTTTTAATTTTGGCAATAGCTATTTTAGTTTAATATTATATCATCTTTTGAGTGACTTTCTAATTATCTTTAGTGACACAAGATTGTATTGAAGATTTTTTTTCTTCAAGATTCATGCCTTTAATAGTTTGATAAGAGTACTAACTTTTTATTTTTATCTTATATTATAAGTAAGTAGATTACTCCACTTCTATTAATATATTTTAAAGGTTACAGACTATCCACCTTTAAACAAAAAAATCTTATTTTTTAATACTAATATTTTTTAAAAAAAGAATGGATTATCCTTCTTTCTAGAAATTTTTATTATAGATTGCGGATTGCCTTCCTTGAATTTAACTTTTTAAATTTGTTTGAATTGTCTATGAAAGGAAAGATTATAGATGCTACTCTCAATGGAAGTGAGAATAGATTTACAACTATTGGAGATCTTCATGAACTTGTCAACACTCTAAAAGTAAAAATCTCATGTATTTTCAACGTGAATCATGGAGGTACTATACCTACATATATGAAAGAAGTTTACAATCTACGGCAAGAAGTTGTACAATTGAAGGAAACAAATAGATTGATCTCATAATCAAATCTAGGGAGTTTTATTTCTACAAGTATGATGGGGATAAGGATTAGTATGCTTGAGAAGTCTAATGGAATAAGATCAAAATTCCAAAGATTTTTGGAATAAATCAAGCTCTGTCTAAGATTGCATCTTTTTTAATATTCGAATGGATTTACTTAAGTCTAATTCATTGGTATACTTCTATTAGGAAGTGTTCTATCTTGGTTTGTGCCTTCTATGAAAAAAGATTTATTACTCCTTTATAATTTGAATTCATTCCAAGAAGTATTTACAGCCATATTTAGAGAAAGTGATTGAAAAGAGTAATAGAGACCAAGCTCTTATTTTTATTGTAAGAATTATAGTCAGCCACCATATATGCTACTGAATTCCAAAACCTAGCTTGCAACATGGATTAGAATGACAAAGCTCTTATCAATCAATTTTGATATGGGTTAAAAAATAATGTCAAAGACTTGTTATTAATAATATCAAAGGCAAAATCTTTGAAACAATTTATTGCTTAAGCCATTGCATATGACAATCAATTATTTGAAAGACATCATGAATAAAGATTTGGCTGAAGAAGAACAAATCAAACAATGATGATATCTTGTAAGTTTTCAAAAACTTATTCATCAAGGCCAAAACCAATGTAAATTGATATGGTACATTTTAAATCCTTCACAGAGCAAGAAAAGTATTGACAACGTCAAGAGGGCTTATGTTTATATTATGGAGAAGCTAAACATACTACTCAACATTATCCAAAGAAGTAATGCAATTACAAAGATTTCTAAGACATTTTTTAAAAGAAGAACAAAGATATTCTTTTAAAGCATCATCTTTATGATTATTCTATCAAACTTCATGAAAGGGCTTAATCACCATTTACACCAATCTATAGCCTATTATAAAACGAGTTGGTTGTACTCAAGGAATACATTGATGAAAACTTGGCTAAGAATTTCATACATCATTCTAAAAATAATAAGAGACGTGCAATATTTTTTAGGCTTTGTCAATTATTATCAAATATTCAATAATAATTTTTCTCAAGTTGTAGCTCCACTTACACATTTGACTTGTAATGACAAACTTAAGTGGAATAAAAAAGACAAAGCATCATTTAATGCTTTAAAAAAAGAATTTACTTCTACATCAATCTTATATTGTATTGACTTCTCCCAGGTATTTTTCATGGAAACATATGCATCAAACTTTGCCTCAAATGCAGTATTATCACAAATGGGAGTAGATGATAAACTCTATCTAGTAGCTTTCTATTCCAAAAAAATTTCAACAATTGAGATAAATTATGAAATCTATGACAAAGAGCTCCTTGCAATTGTAGATTCATTTCAAGAATGGTGTCATTATTTAGAAGGCACCACGAGTCTAGTCACCATATATACAGATCATAAGAACTTCAAGTATTTTATGTAAGTACGTATTTTAAATTATCTCGAAGCTTGTTGGAGCATGTCTTTATTAAGATTTGATTTCAAGTTCACTTATCAATCCAAAAAATAACAGGTTTATTAGACGTCCTTTCTAAATGTTCTTATGTTGTACCAAAAAAAAAGAGATACATCTTTTAATCAATAAAGAATGATTCTCTTAAAGCTAGAACATTTTCACCTTCAAGCAATAAAATCAACACTAATTATTGATTCAAAGTTTATCAAGAAAATTCAATCAAGTATGTCCTTTCATCCTTTTATCCATGATATCAAAAATAACTTTTCTAAGTTTTATGATACTTCCAAGTTTGAGTTCAAGAATAACCTACTTTATTTCAAGAGATGATTATACATTCTAGAAGATAGAGTACAATTACATGTTCTTCAAACTTGTCATGTCTTTTTAACAGCCAAATATTTTGGATACAACAAGACATTGGAACTAATATTAAGAGATATTTAGTGACTTTAAATATAGAAGGTAGTCAAAGACTTTATACAATCATTTGATATTTATTCAAAATCCAAAACTCCTCACTATTGACCTTATGGACTTCTTTAGTCTTTATCTATTCCAAAACAATTATGGTCTTTTATTTCTATGGATTTTATTATGGATATTCTAGTTTCAAGTTTATTTGTGTATGAATATGATATTAGTAAATATATACAAAACTTAAACAAGGCTCTTTTAAATGCAACAAATAAAGTTGATACTTTTTTAGTAACAACATCAATCAAAACCTAAATAAAAAATTAAGTAATTTTTTGTTACAAAAGAAAAAAAAAATGATAAAAATTATATTCTATCTTTATTTGTAATTTTTATATATTTGTGGCACTAAAAATACGGAGAATCAAAAACCAAAAAATTCAATTCAAAAACTATTTGTTTGCTTAATTATCAAAAAATACATAGAAATTGTGATAACTTTTAAGACAATGTAATAAAAAAAGATCCTTAATAACAACATGTTTTTTTTTCAAATAAATGGTGAAATATAATATGTTTGATATCACAACTTTAGAACAAACTTCTAATATTTAGTAGTATTAATAAAGGTAGAAACTACTCATGATAGTGTTTTAATTTTTTTTTATTTGAACAAAGTTACAAAGGCTTTAATAATAATCAAATAAAAAAGTAGTTTTCTCATCTTGGTATGGGATACTATTGATGGTTGAAAGGACCTATCGACTACCTTCAAAGTAAACAAAGATCAAAGTATGTGGCAAATATAATTTATTGCATCTTAGATTTCTTCAACATATGATCACTACTTCTCATAGAAGTTATCTTTAAAATGAGTGATAATGTTATGGACATATATAATTATTTACATAAGAAATATTAGGTAGAAGATACATGTAAGTAGATTTGATAATATCTTATAAAAGAGTTTTTTAAAAATCTTATAGATGCTTATTTGATTTTAAATATGTTTGTAATTAATTGTTAAATTAAAAACTTAACTGAAAAGTTGACAACATGTTGCACATGTTGACAACTTATGATATAAGTTGGTCATGTAGTGCATATATGGAAAACTTATCTAAGAAGTTATATATATATATATATATATATATATATATATAAATTGGAGATCAAGTAAAAAAGAAGTAAAAAATAAAAAGTTTAAGTAGCCAAGATTTATTTTAATATTAACTTGATTATATGAATAAAGAATCAAACTTCATCAAAGCTCACATGTAGTGTATAGAGTGTTTTAGATAGACCGTAAGGCATTTGTCCTTACTTTTAGAATTTTGATTTTATTCTAGAAATGATATTTTTTAAAAAATTAGACTTTAGTATAAGATTTGAAAATATCCAATTTTCTTAAAAAACTCACTTGGTCTTCAAATATTTCTCTAATTCTTTATAATAGCCTCCAAAAAAAAAACTCATTCAATAATAATTTTAAAATTACAATATAAATTCTACTAAATAAAAATTTAAAGGTCTTTTAATATTTTTAAAATACCAATAAAATATGAGACTAATTATTTTATATCTTTATAACTTTTTATAGAAACAAGATAAAATTAAAAATCACAATTTGTTTTTATGCTTCTTCTATCTATCAACTCTCATTTATAAATTTTTCATAAATATTACCAAGAATTATATACAATATTAAAAATTATTCTTTAAAAGAATAAAAATATATAAAAAACCTATAAAATAATACAATAATTAAATTAAATACATCTAAAACTTACTTAGATTCAAATTTTATGATTTTTTTATTTATAAAAATACAATTACTTGTAGAAAATTTTAAATTCTACAAAGTACTTAAAAAATAAAATGAAATCTTAAAACTTAATATTTATTTATTTTTTAAAATTCAAATATTAATGTTTTAAATTTGTCAATTAAGATGTAATGGTAGAATTTATATATGGTGTTTAAATATTAAAAAAAAATATTTAATTATGAATAAAGAAATTACATATAAAAATTTATATAAGATATTTATTTATTATAAATCATACAAAAAGAGCCCAAAAAGACCAACATGATTAAATAAAAATATTTAAACTAGAAAATAATAAATATTTTTATTTTCTTAAAATTATTATTATCCATATATATATATATATATATATATATATATATATATATCTATATGTTTTTGTATGTATATATATATTTATATATATATAAATTAATATAAAATACTATATAAATCTTTTATTTTTGAAATTATTATATATTTTTTTATTGAGTTTTGTAAATTTTTCAATTTTTAAAGTTACTAATTTTTTAATAATATGAAAATTTATAATTTTTGAATTTTTAAGATATTTTAAACATTATATTTTTAAAAAATAAAGTAATATCATTAAAACTACTATGAATGACATGAATCTGGAAAAAGTAAAGTAATCTGGGAAAAATATAAAAATAATAATATACTTATGTATCATTTAATTATATATATATATATATATATATATATATATAATATCAAAAAGAAATAAACTATCTATTGCCAATAAAAGAAATCAAAACATCCTATACCAAGACTAAAATATTAGAAAGACAAAAATGACTTTAATTTTGTTTACAATTATGGTAGCTAACAATAACACCTTACAAAATAGTTGTAAAGCCTTGTAGCCACGAGCTTTAGGAACACTTTGTAATCTTTAAATCTTTAATTCGTGTGACTTTATTTGTGTGATGGTAGATAGTTAAATCAAATTAATATATTTTATATCTTATATTAAATCTATTATTTTCTTATAGTAATTATTAATATTCTAGACTTTCTATTAATGATTTTTTTAATTAAAGATCTTAGTTTGTACTAAGTTTTTTGAGAATACTAACCAACATATTAAAGGTTGTTATCATGTCAACTTTATTTACTTTTTATCTTTAAATTAATGAAAAAATGTAGTATATAAATTAAATAATAAAGCCATATTTATAATATACCATCAATTATCACTAAGACAACTAGAGAACTCTCTTAAAATTACTTAATTTTTTTATATAATAATAAGATATATTATTTTCCTAAAAAAACATATTTTTTTGTAAATTGTAATTATTTTTCATAATTTTTTAATTTTTGACTCTTTAAAAGTTAAAACTCAACAACAAAAGATTTGTCAAATACAATAATAAAACTTCATAGAACAATGAACATACCTCCAAAAGAGCCTCAAAACCTATAATAGATAATATAGATATTCTTACAAAAATAAATAAATCTTCATTTAAAGTTGTTAATGAGATATGATTACAATATTGTAATATAAAAACTAATTGACCTTGTGACAGGTTAGACTATCAAAGGCTTTGTTAATTAATTATTATTTTTAAAAAATAACTCAATTTTATATCAATTACACTCACTAAAGTTAATAAAATTCCATTGTATATTTCACATGTCTCTTCTGAAGTCTTATACTCCAAGCAATAGACCAAAAGGAAAGTAATCACCATCACAAAGATTAAGGTTATACAACATAAAATTTGTGCTAATAAAAATGAACAGTTTGGAACAAAAACCATTTTTGTCTATAATCTTTTAAGGTGGTCAACCAAAATTTATGGTGTCTAAAAGCGAACTAGGAGTACATAGATAATTTTAGAGAAATATATATTTATGAAATAGTATCATTATTACATGTGTTATATACCATTTATTTATCTATATATTTTACATATGTATCTAATATAAATTTTTCATATATTATGTAATAAAATTTTGGTAAAATATATGTTAAAATTTGAAACAAATTAAATATTTTTTTATAGTAGTAGATTAAACGTCTACACACATGTTTTGACATACATTCTAGATTCTCTACCATAATACACGAGGTAAAGTAACGGAGCCCTTGGACAGGAACAGCACCGGGCGCTGCAGAGAGAAAGGAGAGAAAGAACGGGAGTTGACTGGCAATCGCCGGTGAGGTGCGGAACCAGTAGCCAGTGGACGGCCAAGCAAATGTGATGCGGTTAGAGAGTGGGGGGTGGGGGGAGTGGGAAAAAACGGTTCCAGCAGGTGGCTATTGGAGCCCACCATGGCAGGCACGCAGGCAGGGGATGATGAGCCGGGAGATATCGCCGTCCATGAGGCAAAGGGAAAGACGACGACGAAGACGACGACGACGACGAAGGAAAAACAACCCCCCTTGGCAGAAAATAGCAAAATATGAGCAGAAAGGGAAAATCTACCATGACGGAGATGGCCAGGGCTTCAGATTTTATGAGATAATTGTGGCGAAAGACGTTCAAGGGGATGAAACGCACACGGATACTCCAGCATCACTGATTGCTCGCTCGCTCGCTCGCTCTCTTGCTCTCCCTCCCTCGCATCGCACGCTGTTATGTCTTTCCTCTGATGCGACGAGACCGGCACCATCGCCACCCCCTCCGACTTCGTTAGCCAAGCTGTCATCCCGGGCCTGCTTCGGGGCGCTCTGAGCAGTGGAGGAATTGGGAGGTGTTTATTCAGGTGCCTGGCTAGCCTGTGTGGGATTCGGAGTGGTGAGGCACGAGGGTGCTGACCGAGGACGGACAGGAATGGCTGTGGCAGGGTTAAAGCGAATGGAGGCAGCGCTGGGTGCGTGGATGGGTGAGTAGGACCCTTCGCTTCCCAGATGCTCGCTCTCCCAAGTCCTCCCTTTTGCTGCGGGGTGATTCTCATGGTGTTGAGTGTGTAGCGTTTCTCTTTCGTGTGTGTGTGTGTTTTTTTTTTTTTTTTTTTTTTTTTTTTTTTCTCTCTCTCTCCTCCTTCGACATCGTCTTCCAGGTTTGTGAGTCCAAGTGGATTGTGAGTTAGGCTTCGGCTGTGACAACGCGCTTGGAGCGGAGAAACTCTGCCGGTTGCGCATGTGCATGGTGCCTCTGTTCGCGTTTAGGTTTTCACTTTTTGGTCTCTGTAGGCTCAGATTTGTGGATATGGCCCTGCATCTTGTGTAAGAATCTGTTTGCCAACCGTCATCCTGCGTCGTTTGGTTTTCGTTTCGTTATCCAGCCTATTCATAGATAGCCCCAGAGTGAGAGTGAGTGAGTGTGTGTGCGTTTGTCCGTGTGTTTGTGTGTGTATTTTGCACATTAGACGGTTGAGCGTCTTTTGAACACGGGGAAGGAATTTTAGGATTCCTTGGCTGGGACAAGTACTTTTGCTCATGGTTTGAATCATTGGATCGTGGTGACTTCAACACATTTGGAATTCTTGATTTTGTGGTGGAGGGTTGTTGTACTGCCGGAGCGAGCTGAGAAGGGATAGCATTGGCGGGATCTTTATTTTGCAAGCCACTTCAAGTTTATCGGTAGCTGAACGTGTTTGCTGCTAGTGAAGTGAACATTTTCTTCATATCCAACTGGCACATTCAGTAGAAGAGGGTGACTTCTTAGATGCCGCCATTTAGAGGTAGAAATGATAAGAATGTCGGAAGCCGCAATCAGGTGAGTTGAGTGGATGGAGCATGATAGCATACCTGAGGGTGCGAACAGAGGAAGAGCTAATCGGCGAGGTGGTGTGAATCAAGAAGGCTATGGTGGACGTAAGAATCGAGCCAGATAGGGAAGGGGGTTGGGCTTGTCAAAATCTTGTAGGGGTTTCAAGGACGGACATAGTTGATTGAAGCTGTTTTGATCGAGGATGGCTACTAAAGTTGAGGTTCCTGAGGGCACATGCCCGCCTGGTAAACATCACTACATGCTGTGGCGAAGCGTATTCGAGATTGATACGAAGTATGCCCCTATCAAGCCGATTGGAAAAGGGGCTTACGGAGTGGTTTGCTCCGCAAAGAATAACGAAACAGGGGATCGAGTGGCTATCAAGAAGATTACAAATGCATTTGAGAATACCACAGACGCCCGGCGGACATTGCGCGAAATTCGTCTGCTGCGTCATTTGTTTCACGAGAACATAATTGCCGTGAAGGATATCATGAAGCCAGTTGGTCGTCAAACTTTCAACGATGTGTATATTGTGTATGAGCTCATGGACACCGACCTTCATCAAATTATACGGTCTTCACAGACCCTTACAGATGACCATTGCCAGTACTTTATTTATCAGGTGAGAGTGACTCGACCATGATAGGACCGCATTTTTGCTTTATTGTTTTTTATTTTATTTGATTTCGATTATGTTGTATGATGATTGCCGTCTCCTTTGTTTCTGACCACGCCATCATGTATTCCTCGCCGCTATCTTGTATGCAGTTGTTGCGCGGTCTTAAATACGTTCATTCTGCCAATGTTCTACACCGCGATCTGAAGCCAAGTAATCTGCTACTCAATGCAAGCTGCGACTTGAAGATTTGCGACTTCGGATTGGCGCGGACAGGGAGTGACAAAGGCCAATTCATGACCGAGTACGTCGTGACAAGGTGGTACAGAGCCCCGGAGCTTCTCCTGTCGTGCGATGAGTATACGAGCGCTATAGACATGTGGTCAGTTGGCTGCATATTTGCGGAGCTTTTAGGGCGGAAACCTTTATTTCCAGGCAAGGATTATATCCATCAGCTCAAGCTGATAATAAGCATCATCGGATCTCCGGACGAGACCGATCTGCATTTCATCCAAAGCCAGAAGGCGAGGAGCTACATCCGATCCCTTCCGTTCACGCCTCGCGTCTCTCTTGCTCGTCTCTATCCTCGCGCAAATCCCTTGGCCATCCAGTTGATAGATAAGATGCTTGTGTTTGATCCAAGGAAGCGGATCACTGTGCACGAAGCCCTGGAGCACCCTTACTTGTCGATGTTACATGACGCCACTGTGGAGCCCTCTGCTCCGGCCCCTTTCGAATTCGACTTCGAGGATGAAGACCTTAAGGAGGATGCACTGCGAGAGAGGGTTTGGAACGAAATGTTGTTCTACCACCCTGAAGCGGCCGCCGAGACGTGATTCCTCACATACCTAGTTGAGGACCTTCTTTTTCTTTTCTCTTTTTCTGCTTCTTCTTCTTCTTCTTCTTCTTCTTCCTCTTCTTTGGTTTGCTGCTTCTTTATCTCCTAACCTTTGAACGTCACAATAACCTATCCCTGTGTAGCAAGCGGCACAACCTAGTTGCACTCTAGATAGCAGCGTTCAAAACATTTCACGGCGAGATTTGGTTGATGTTCCAAGGGTCAATGGATTGTGACCATGCCCTGCCAAAAACGGTGTATTCTCCTTTTTTTCCTTGAGTACAGTAACGGGTGAAACAGTCAGAGAGGCTCAGCAACTGCTTCCAGTCCAGCTTGGCGAGAGTATCAACAGGGCCACGCACTTCAAGCGGCGGTTTTGTGTGCAATCCAGGGTTTACTTAGTTGGTCACTGTAGCAGCCGCAACCTCAGCCACAGCTATCATGTGTACATATGACCTTTTTACCAATACTACGTTTTTCGGACTTCAGCCTTTGGATGAGCTTTCTACCCTCACCGTTGGGAGCCTGCGGTGCCGGAGCCTTGCAGGCTTGTATCTTTTTTTCTCCAATCTCTGTGTGCCTCCGCTGCACCTCGACTCACGTGGTCGGATCTAGCAGGCGTTGCCCGTGCCGTCGATTTCCTCGTCCATCAAGCAACGAGAGGTCCACTGACTTGTATCGTGAATGATCAAAGCCAGTGTAACGTGATCTGCCACCAATGCGTTTGTTCGCCCCCCTCCCACCTTGCATCTCGGAAAAATCATCCCCGTCGTTCCCCGAGGGTCGTCTATCTCCGGGTCCCCCACGCCTGCAGTTCTCTGTCGTTGCCCTCGTCTGGAGGTCCGATGATGCTTCTCACTCGTATGAGATTTCTCAAATACTGAAACTCGAATTTTTCTTTCAACCGTGAATTATTTACAGCGAACCCTCTACGAGCAGTCTTCGTGGGTGTTTTAAGGCTGGGAAATGATGGTTTCACCTATCTCGTTTTGTAAACTCTCTGGTTGAAATTAAATTTCAGTGTATGCTTTTTATTCTTGAAGTGTTTGCTACAGATTGCAATACCAATATCAGAAGCTTTGGGGTTTTTTCAACATTTTCTTATATGAAAACGATTGTGTCACATAAATTGTGTAAACATGACCCCACAACCAGATACATATACATTATGAATTTCAACCATCAGTTTCATCACCCCTATCTTTTCGTAAACGATGAATTGTTGATATTGAAAACGCCTGCTCATTTTCACATTTAATGTGAAAGTTGTACAACTATTGACATAAACGCGGGGTCTTTTTATCTGACGTGTTAATAGTAAAATTGACGAAGAATAAATCGCCATTCTCTTGCCTTTCGAGTTGCGTTGTGATCCCTTGCGGCCGAGTTAGTGAGACCCCTCGTTTAGGAAGCGCCTCGAGAGGTCTTAGCGCAGAAAATTGGGTTAAGGTGAAAAAGTATCCAGTCCTAAACCTGCAGAGTTTTAACCTCGTCACCATTTCTCGTTCAATGTGGCTCATGCGTTTGGGTGTCAGCTGCGTACGTACAATCACCAAGCAGAAACACTGTAGAGGGCCCAAAGAAGTAAGAATTCCAGATTTTGTCGTAAATTCAAGGGTACCGCCCTGATGCCCACTATTGGGTAGGGTCCAAAATAAAGGACGATGCATGTGTTGCCCAGTGCGTTGTGAAGTTTTTGGTACCTGAAGTGGCTGATTTAGACCTTCCCTTTCGGCAAGACAGGTAAGTGTGTTCCGGTTCTTTATTATTTTTTTGCTGGAAATGGCCTGCATGAGTTCCAGATTGCAATGTTTTCTGTTTAGTATCCACATTATAACCCATTATAATGCATGGAGTCCTGTCCATTGTTGGACTTCGGAATACTGAAACTCTACAATGTTTCTTACCGTAGTTTAATGCTTCATTTGGTGCAGTACTTGCTTCTTCCACAGTATTCCGTTTCGTGTGTTCATGAACATAAAACCTCTATCTCACACACATACAATGTGCAATACTTGAGTGTTTTAGTTGATTCAGTGTTCAACTTGAGGCAGCTGTGCTGTGTTTTACACAAGCATGCATGTAGAAATTACATGAAACGCTTGTATTGAAAGAATGTTTAGTGATCAAGTTTGTATCGTTTAAGTTCAGTCCTGGAAGTGGAAGTTCATTGCTAAAATAGCCCACAATGTATGCACCATGAAGTGGTAATCTATTGTGGAGCGAGCACTAAAATTGAGTATGGCAGTGACCAACTGCAGTGCACGTTTAAGTACCCAAAAGGTCAAATAGGAGAGGGGCAAGGCAAGGCTAGAGCAAATTCATCCTCAATTTGGAATACAAGAGGATGATAAGTGATTATTTATTTATTTATTTATTTATTTCCATCCAATCAATGATTTTGGTCAGTCTAATTTTGGATCTTGAGAATCAAAGGGAAGAGGAGAATTCCAAGAGCCCAAGGAGAAGAAAATCTCAAGAGGGTCTAAGAGAAGATGAGTAAAAAAGACCAAGGAACGAGGGTTAAGAAAAGAAAAGAAAAAAAATTGCAATTTTTTTTGTTTTGTTTTTTTTAATTTTAAAAAGTTCAATTTTCTACACAACCATCTAGATTCTAATTGCTTACTTTTTAAGATGCATAGCTTTGTATTAACAACCTCCTCTATCCACTACAACTGATTTAATTTTTTAAAAAATACTATATTCATTAAAAAAGAAGTTCTATTAAGCTTATTCCTTGCATGTTGCCCTAAGACAACATGCACACATCAAGATAAGAAAAATCTTTTAAAAATGATAATTTATAATGTCACAGTCATCCAAAATACCAATCTCAGGGTAGATTTGTCAAACCTAAAAAGACAACTAGTCATGTTTTGTTACATTTGTAAATGAACTGATTGTTACTTTGATTTTTAAAAATTTAATAATTAGAGCAAGCAAATCAACAAAACTTACTTTAATATTTTTTAAAGAAGGATATTATATTGGTGTTTCTATATATATATATATATATATATATAATTCTTTTACAAAAAAGATCTAGTTCTAATATAATAATTCATCTCATATGTAAATTTGGTGCATATAAGAATTGATATTGATTTAATAATGTCATTTAATAAATATGTATTTAAATTTTAAAATTAATCAAATATGATATCTAATTTTAATAATGATGGCAAGATAGACTTTGCAAATATACTTTGTCACCAACCTTTAAATGTAATCATTCTCACTATCTTTAATTTTGTTATTAGAAATAGAACCTTAACAAATCAACTGCATTTATTTCAAATGTTAAATATTCTATACATCTAAATATGATACAAGAGTGTTGACATATTGATTTGATCCCACAAGCAAGTAACTACAAATTTAATTATTTAGTTTTTTTCTATAAATGTTTTTAATCATACAAAAAAATTATATAAAGAATAAAATTATAATGAGTCTACTTCTTCTAATTTTTTTTGTCAACATTTTTATTAAAAATATATTATTTAAAAAATATGTATTATATTTTCTTATTTTTCTATTGCTAATATGTTCTTATATGTATAATTTTTTAAGTTGAACCTTTAATTATATTTATTGCTATAGATGTTTTGCTATAATATTGAATATTAAATATTGATCATAAAAAGTATTATTAATATTCTTGCATAGAAAAAGTATTTGTGTTCTTTTATATATTTTTTTTCTAGCATTAACACACAGTCATTAAGAATTAAATCTACATGACCTTTGTGGGCCCAAAAGTGATTTTCTTCTTAGTCTCATTTTTTCTTTGTCTTTGTTAAAACCTTATGTCATATAAGCTTTATAAGCTAGCTTCAATGAGTATCTTTATAGATTGTGGGCTAGCCTTGGCAGATTCAGGTTATGCAAACATCATGGTAATTTATTTTTGTACTTATTTTAATGTCTCATTTGACTAGATTTAATATGATTTTCATTTCAAAACCTTTCTTTAATTCTAAACCTAAACTATAATAAGTGTAACTTCTAAACCATGATAAGTATAAATCCTAAACCATGATAAGTATAAATCCTAAATCTTGATAAGAATTAATTCTAAATTCTAAATTAAATCTAAATTATGATTGCTAGACTAGTAGCTATTTGCTTGTTCTTTCTTTAAAACTTTTATTCTACTTCTTCTTCTTGTCTTTTTAGGCTCAAATTAAATAATTTCACTTAGTTTTTTACATCTTAAAAAATTACTAGGTTATATTTTATGGCATTATTATAAAAAATCTACAAAAAATTTATCTTCTTAAAATAATTCTAATGCTTTATTTATAAAAATATTATAAAAAGATATGATTATTTTTTACTAAAATATTTATCATAAAAAAATACTATTAGATGTATAATTTATGGCTTTATATATTTGATGTAATTATGCATCTTAAATTAAGAATAATTTTATGATTTGTTTTATTTTATTTTATTTATATTGTTTATTTATTTATTTATTTATTTATATTTTGGATTTGAATCTCTATATTATACAAAAGTAAAAGATAAGATAAGAAAATAATTAAGATATTTATAAGTAATAATAGCTATGATGTTTTAAAAAACATAACAAATAATAAATAAGTATTCTTATAGACATATCTTTATTTTATTTAAAAAAGGATTTTAAAGAAAAAAAATGATTGATAATATATCTAATACTATATCTATCTTAAGAATAAATTACATATATATATATATATTTACAAAAGAAAATTAGAAGTAAGTACATTAAAGATAATTTTATTACTATATACTTGTCAACATAAATAGACACCAAAAGAAGAGAAGCATGGAATAGGCAAAGTAAGGTATCACAAACATCTATATTTATAAATATGATTACTTATATAAACAGGAATAAGTAGAATTTAAAAGAAGTAGATTAAATTATTAATATCTTATTGGGTAGCTCCTTAAAAGCTTTGTAGATGTAGAGAGGTCTTCACACCTATTTGTAGGTAATTGATAGGTTAAAAACTTTGTCAATAAGTTGGCCACATATTGCACATATTAGCCACTTGTATTACAAATTGTCCATATGACACATATATTGGAAACTTGTTCTACAAGTTAGACATGTGTCTTGCAAGTTAGACACATGTCATATAATCTATAGGGAGTTGATATGTAGATCATTAGCTAGATAATATATATGAAGTCAAAAGTGAAGCCTTTATTATTCTTGTTAATTTTTTATTTTTATTTATTTATTTATTTTGCTTTAGTCTAGTTTTAAAAATCTCTAGTCTTCTTGTCTTTAGCAATAGCTATTTTAGTTTTTTCTTGAATTCTTGTCCTTGAAAAATTGATCAAAATATAATTATAATATTTAAAATTCTTTTTTCTTAATAAAAAAAATAGATTATCCTTTTTTCTTGATAATATATAAGCATGTTATCTGCTTCTAAATTGATATTATTTTTGAATTTTTTTTCTTTTTTTTAAATCTTTTTCTTCTTCTTAATATAATTAGAATAATAAATATATATATCTGTTTATTATTCTACTTGAAATTAAATGAAATGATTCTATATTTATTAAATATTTTTTTATAGATTACAATATGATATAAAACATTTCATATTGAATTTACATAATCCTTAAACATTGAATCAAGCAATTGAATTTGTGTTAGGGACATAGTCCTTAGAACCTTCTAGAGACAAGTTTCTAGAACCTTCTAGAAGCAAGTCTCTGGAACCTTCTAGAAGCTTCCTAGTTAGTAGAAGTTGCTTGAGAAGCTTCCTAAATAGGAGTACATATTAGAATTGAGGCTAAAGAGTTCTTCAGTCTCGACAACACATCTCTTGGAGCTCTAGCTCACCTCTCTGGTGTTGTTCTTGTATTCATCTGATTAATCTAGTTCTTGCCATTTCTTCTTGAACTTCTTGTTAGATCTCGAGTCTGTATTTCTTTGTCCGTGACAGTTTGTTGAGACTTCACTCACCTCAGATATCAGATCTAGTTTCTTCCTCATTACAGTGTGGATTATTCCTCTGCTTGGAAGTGTACTAGCATTTTAGAGGTTGCGGATTACCCTCCTCTAAACTAATACTTCTTTTGTTATAATATTGGAGTCCTATTCTTCTTGGAGAGAGTAGACTATCCCTTTTCTTGAAGCTCTTAAGGCATTTTAGAGGTTGCGGAGTACCCTCCTCTAAACCAATATTGTCTTCTTGTAGAGTCATTTCTGTCCTTCTCTTAGAATGGCCGGAGAGGCCAAGATATTAGTATGACGGAAAGTTCAGAGTCCAAGTTGGATGCTATCATGAATGCCCTCGCTACGTTATCGTAAAGAACTGCAAAGATTGAAGGAGTCGTGGCAAGGCTTCATAATGATAGAGCATCTGGGATGGCACAATCTAGGTTGCACCAGCCTCAAACTTCTGCACTTGGAGAAGCAAATTTGCCTCAGGTTTGACAAGCACTACTGGTTCTACAACATAAAGAGCCCCAAGTTAGCCTTCCGGACAAGTTCGATAATACGCATTCCAAGTTTCGAGGATTCGTCAACCATATCAGGTTGATAACAGTTTTACAGCTCGAACGCTATTCAACAGAGGAGTCACGTGTTGGGCTTGTTGGAACCTTACTTACAAGGCAAGCTTTATCATGGTTTGCTCTTTTATTTGAGAAACGATCGTCCATACTAAACAACTTTGAAACCTTTTTGGAGGCGTTTGTGGAAGCATTTGGTGAACACGACAAGGTTCGATGGGCTACAACAAAGATCCAGTCACTACGACAAGGGATGCGCTCTACATCAGTCTATGCATCGGACTTCAGGCAATTAGCATGCGACATCAATTGGGATGAAGAAGCGTTGATGAGTCAATTCTATTGGGGTTTAAGGGACGATGTGAAGGATTTGCTATTAATTCTTCCTGATCCGCAAACGTTCAACAAAGCTATTAGCAAAGCTGTGAAGTGCGATAATTACCTATTTCAACGCTGTCAAGATCAACGTTCAAGACAACATACGGTTTGCCACGCCCTAACTATGTCAGCAAGCAGCATGAATTAACATTCAGAGGTAGAAGACATGCAAATTGATGCAGTACGTGTCAAATCCCTTACTCTAGAAGAAAAAAAGCGACGTATGGAGGAAGATCTATGCTTGTATTGCGGTGAAGAAGGCCACAAAGTTGGAAACTACTCCAAGAAGCAAAATCGACATATTGTCAGGACTAGAGGTGTATTTGTTCAGGAAAACGAGGATGCCCAGCCACAATATGAACCGTGCAGCTAGATAGTGAAATATTGCAACAACGACCAGGTTCCTTTCTTTTCGCTCAACCTGCCCTTTGCTTTACAATCCCTTTGCTTATTGGCCCTCAAAAACTGACAACCTTAGTATTATTAGATTCAGGAGCATCTGCTTGTTTCTTAGATGAAGAATTTGTGAAGCGTCATAAGATCCCTTTAGTACAAAAATCCAAACCTGTTCACGTTGAGGTCATAGATGGGCGACCTTTATTGTCTGGTAGTATCACCCATGAATCAGAACCTATAGAAGTGATGTTTAAGGGCCATAGTAGTCATATTATTTTCAATATTATTAGAACCCCATCAAATCCTGTTATTCTTGGTCTTTCCTGGTTAGAAAAGCATAACCCATCCATAGATTGGAAGTTGCGGAAGATGACCTTTCCCACAAAACCACCCAAGAGAAAGCCTAGTAGAAAACCTTGAATAGAGAAATCCTTATTCATCTCAGCAAGAGCGTTTATAAGATCGTCCTAGGAAGGCACACCGTGTGTCATTTATACGGCTCCAACTACCAGGGAGAAGATCTCAACAGCAAGTATACGTAAGCAATATAAGGATTTTAAAGACGTGTTTCAAAAGAAGAATGTCGACATGGTACCGGAACACTGACCATATGATCACACCATAGACTTGTATGAAGGAGCACAATCCCCTTTTGGCCTAATCTACAATCTATTGCAGACGGAGTTGGTAGAGTTGCAGAAATACATCGACGAGAATCTACCCAAGAACTTCATCCGTCATTCAAAATCGTCAGTTGGAGCACCCATCTTATTTGTGAAGAAGAAAGATGGCTCATTGCGGATGTATGTGGACTATCGAGGCCTCAATAAGATAAGAAAGAAGAATCGTTACCAGTTACCCTTGATTTCTGGTCTCTTAGAATAACTTGGACGTGTAAGGATCTTTACAAAAATTGATCTAAGGGGAGCTTACAACCTCGTATGAATCAAGGAAGGAGATGAAAGGAAAACAGCGTTCCATACAAGGTATAGCCATTTTGAGTATAATGTCATGCCCTTTGGTCTTACCAATGCTCCAGCAGTCTTTCAACATATGATGAATGACATTTTTTGAGAGCACCTTGACGATTTTGTTGTCATCTATTTGGATGATATTTTGATACTCTCCAAAAACGAAGAAGAGCATGAAAAGCACGTTCGTTTGGTCTTAGAGAAACTACGCGAGCGAGGACTATATGCCAAGTTGGAGAAGTGTTTATTTCATCAAATAAAGATAGAGTTTTTGGAGTTCATTGCGACTACTGAAGGCTTGAAGATGGACCCCAAGAAGGTAGAAGCAATCATGTCCTGGGAGGTTCTGAAGACAGTTAGAGACGTACAATGCTTTCTTGGTTTTGCCAACTTCTATTGGATCTTCATCAAGAATTACTCTCAAGTTATTTCTCTTCTCACTCGTTTGACATGCAAGGATAAGCTGGAATGGGGACCTTTAGCGGAGAAGGCGTTTCAAGACCTGAAGACCGCATTTACTACGGCTCCAATCTTCGTACATCCAAACTTTACAAAGGCCTTTTATTTAGAAACTGATGCTTCGGATTTTGCTTTGGGAGCTGTACTTTTACAAATGGAAGAAGACAAGAAGCTCTATCTGGTTGCATTCCATTCTCGAAAGTTCTCTGCTGCTGAAATCAATTATGAGATCCATGATAAAGAACTTCTTGCTATAGTGGATTCTTTCTAAGAATGGCATCACTTTCTTGAAGGAGCTGCACACCCAGTGACTTTATACACAAATCACAAGAATTTGGAGTATTTCATGTCAGCTCGAGTTCTAAATCGATGTCAAGCTCGATAGAGTATGTCGCTATCTAGGTTCGATTTTGTTATCACTTATCAACTTGGAAAGAAACAAGGACTATCTGATGCCTTATCGAGGAGATCGTATCTTGTACCAAAGGCTTGAGAAGCAACGTTTGATCAACAATATACGACATTGTTGAAGTCAGAGCAATTTTGACTTTGTGCTATTATTGTGCTAATTGATGCTGACTTCCTAAATCAAGTATGTGCCGTGACCATTGAAGATTCAGTAGCCATTGATATCAAGCAACGTGCCAATGACGACAAGTTCAAGGTGGAGGGAGATCTTTTATACTTTGAGGAGTGGTTGTAAATCCCAAAAAGACTAGCTGTCACGGCCATAATCATGTAAGCTAATAATTACATATAGAAATAAGTAGAAGTAAGTAAAAGTAGATAAAAGTAAGTTAATTCTATAATATTTAATATAGAAGCTTCCTAGAAACTTCCTAGACACTACTTTGACTTCATAGGTGTCTTTAATTGACTTTTTGGATTAGAAACGTGGTCAACAAGTTGGCCATGTGCCACACATGTTGTTAGCTTGAAGATCAAGCTAACTAAGTGGCCCACACGTAGAAAAACTTGCCTTGTAAGTCAAGGCATGTGTCCTACAAAGTCAACATATATTGGAGGTCCTATAGAACGTCGCCACGTAGCCCCTAGTTAGATAGTATATATAGAGACAAGAGTGAAGGCTTCTTCACTCTTGTCAACTCCTTTCTTGCTTCTAGTCCAGGTTCAAGAGTCTTTAGTTTCTTGTCTTGTGGCAATAGCCATTCCAGTTTCCTTTTAATATACCTACTTGTTTATATTTTGACTTATTATATCGAGATAGCCTTTTGGTGTATATTTTCCCTCATCGAGTCTTTGTCCTTGACAGATTGACAAGAGTACACTTACAATATCAGAGCTTTGTTTTTTCTTGAGTAAGAGTGGATTACCCCTTTCTCTTGACAAGACATAAGCGTATTAGAAGTTTACGGATTACCCACTTCTAAACTGATATTGTTCTTAGTATCTTCTTTGTTATCAAGTCTTTCTTTTCTTTTGTCTTGAGCAATATCAAACAAATTTTTCTTCTTAGTGTCATTATGGCAGAGCTTGTTGAAATGAAGAGTGCAATGGCACAAATGCAAGAGCAAATGAGGGAGTTAATGCTTGCGATGCATCAACTCAATTCACCAACACAGGAAAGAACAAGAATAGCAGAAAGTGGAGATATAGAGATGATCGGAGCTGCTTCAACATCTACAACAAATCACGTTCCTTCTCCAATTGTACAACACCCTATAAGTACTAGAGAACCAAGAATTATCTTACCTGAGAAATTTGATGGTACGAGATCAAAGTTTCGATAGTTCATCAATCAAGTATAATTGGCAATTGAACTTCAACCGCAAAGCTATCCAACTCCAGGATCACAAGTCAGGTTTATTGGCACTCTACTTTCTGGTTCTGCATTATCGTGGTTTTCGTCTTTTCTTGAATAACGAAATCCAATATTGGACAATTTGGAAGCTTTTTTGGTGGAGTTTCGATCTATGTATGGTGAACACGATGCAACTCGTGTTGCAACAAATAAGATCCGAATTCTGCGACAAAGAAATCGCTCAGTAACAGTATATGCTTCACAATTTCGACAACTTGTAATTGACATCAAGTGGGATGATGCTGCACTCATCAGTCAATTTTTTTATGGATTGCAACACGAAGTAAAGAAATTGATGCTCAACTTACCTGATCCTCAAACTTTGAGTCAAGCAATCGATTTTGCGGTAAAATGTGATAATCGACTTTTCGAATTTCGATCCAAGAATCATTCACGGGAACCTCAACGTTATTACTCAATGGCAACATCAACATCTTTGCCAAACGTACATTCAGAAGTAGAAGACATGCAAATTGACGCGGTACGTTTTAAACCCCTAATTGAGCAAGAAAAGATTTGTCGTCATCAAGAAGGATTATGTTTATATTGCGGAGAACCTAAGCACACTGCTCAACATTGTCCAAAGAAACGACGCAACTATAAAATGAGGGGTACGACGGTCAAAGAAGACAACATGTCGGAAAACGGATTCGTCCAGCTACAATAGGGACCGTGCAGCTGGAACCTTGTACAATTCCTAATGAAGGTCCTATCCTCTCCTCAGAACCCTCTCCTTGTTTTATAATAGACTTATATTTAGGACCTAAGAATTACAAAGCCTCTACTTTATTAGATTCGGGAGCCTCAGCATGTTTTTTAGATGAACAATTTGTTAAAAGTCGTAAAATACCCTTTGTACAGAAACCTAAACCAGTACATGTAGAAGTCATAGATGGTCGTCCCTTGTCTTCTGGAGATGTCACTCATGAAACTCATCCTATAAAAGTAACAATAGACGGTCATGATAGCTACATAGCTTTTAACATAATTAAATCCCCGTCCAATCCAGTTATTTTAGATTTATCCTGGCTAGAAAAATATAACCCTCGAATAGATTGGAATTCGCGTAAACTTGACTTTTCCCAAAGCGTTATTAATAGTTCTACCAACCAAGTAAAAAATTATAAGTCTAGTATAGTAAAACCCGTACTGATAGGTGTAAAAGCATTTATACACGCAGCAAAAGAAGGATCAACTTTTGCTATTTATGCTGCACCTATTTCTGAAAACGTAAAGACTTCAATTGGCATTCCAAATCAATATCAAGAGTATCAAGACGTTTTTGAGAAAAAGAATGCAGATATTCTTCATGAGCATCACCCATATGATTGTTCAATCGACCTCAAGGAAGGAACTGAGCCACCATTTGGACCAATTTACAGTTTATCGCAAGATGAGATGGCTGAACTCAAGACATATATTGACGAGAATTTAGCGAAGAATTTTATATGCCATTCAAAATCTCCAGCAGGAGCTCCAATTCTATTCGTAAAGAAAAAAGATGGATCTTTACGAATGTGTGTTGATTATCGAGGACTCAACAAGATCACAATCAAGAACAGGTATCCATTACTTTTGATATCAAGACTCCTTGACCAGTTGAGTCAAGCTAAGATCTATACAAAAATAGATCTAAGAGGAGCATATAATCTAGTACGGATCAAAGAAGGAGATGAATGGAAGACTGCGTTTCGAACCAGGTATGGACATTTCGAATATAATGTCATGCCCTTTGGACTCACGAATGCACCAGCTGCTTTTCAACATCTCATGAATGATGTATTTCGTGAATTCTTAGACAATTTTATCGTCTGCTATCTAGACGATATCCTGATCTATTCTAAGAACGTCGAAGAACATGAAATACATGTTCGTCAAGTATTACAAAAACTTAGAGATGCAAGATTGTACGCCAAGATAGAAAAGTGTGTATTTCACACTACTCAAGTTGACTTTTTAGGATACATCATTTCAAATGATGGTCTCATGATGGATTCTAAGAAAGTCCAAACAATCATGGATTGGAAGATTCCAAGGATAGTAAGAGATGTCCAATGTTTCTTGGGATTTGCCAATTACTATCAGATCTTCATCAAAGATTTCTCACGAGTTGCAGCTCCACTTACACGCTTGACTAGTAAAGATAAATTTCAATGGAATCAAGAAGCGGAAGCAGCATTTGAAGCCTTGAAGACATCGTTTGTCTCTGCACCAGTCTTATATCGTGTTGACTTTTCCAAGGCATTTTTTATGGAAACAGATGCATCAGATTTTGCCTTGGGTGCAGTTTTATCACAAATGGGAACAGATGACAAACTTCATCCGATAGCTTTTTATTCAAGAAAATTCTCAGCAGCCGAGATCAATTATGAGATCTACGATAAAGAACTTCTTGCGATCGTGGATTCTTTTCAAGAATGGCGTCATTATCTAGAAGGTGCTTCTAATCCAGTCACTGTGTATACAGATCATAAGAACCTCGAGTATTTCATGTCAACATGCGTGTTGAATCGTCGTCAAGCTCGTTGGAGTATGTCTTTGTCAAGATTCGAGTTCATTATCACTTATTGGCCAGGAAAACAACAAGGTTTATCCGATGCCCTATCTAGACGTTCTTATTTTGCACCAAAAGAAGGAGATGCAGCTTTTGAGCAACAAAGAACGGTCCTCTTGAAACCGGAGCAATTTCATCTCCGAGCAATGAAATCAACATTGACTGTTGATTCAACTTTTCTCAAGCAAATCCAGTCCAGTATGTCCTCAGACCCTCTTGTTTATGATATCGAGAATAATTCTTCCAAGTCTCATGATCCTTCTAAGTTCGAGTTCAAGAATAATCTATTATATTTTGAAGGACGCCTATATGTTCCAGAAGGAGAAGCACGTTTATGTGTTCTTCAAGCACGTCATGACTTTTCAGCAGCAGGGCACTTTGGATATAATAAGACTTTGGAACTCATATCAAGAGATTTTTGGTGGCCACAAATGTGGAAGTCAGTCAAAGACTTTGTACAATCATGTGATATTTGTTCAAGATCAAAAATTCCTCGTCATCGACCTTACGGACTTCTTCAGCCATTACCTATACTAGAACAACCATGGTCTTCTGTTTCTATGGATTTCATCACAGATCTTCCAAGCTCAAGATCTTATGATTCTATATTTGTGATAGTAGATCGTTTCACCAAGATGGCACATTTTGTGCCATGTACAAAATCTATCACAGGTGAAGAAACAGCTAAGCTTTTCATTGATAATATCTATCGCTATCATGGATTAGCTAAAGATATCATATCAGATAGGAGAACTCAATTTGTGTCAAGATTTTGGAGGACCCTTTTCAAGATTTTAAAAGTGGACATAAAGCTATCTTCAGCTTTCCATCCTCAAACTGATGGACAAACAGAGCGCGTAAACCAAGTCTTGGAGCAATATTTAAGGTGTACTATCAACTACCAACAAGATGATTGGACAATCCTTCTGCCATTGGCAGAGTTTGCTTATAATAATACGGTACATTCTTCCACGCAACAAACACCTTTCTTTGCCAATTATGGCTATTATCCACGACTTGATACTTTTGATTTTTCAAAAGTTGATAATCCTGCAGCAAAAGATATGGCAAATCGATTGTCAGAGTTACATGCAATAATGAAGACGCAATTGAAGGAAGCTCAAGAACGACAAAAGATAAACGCAGATCTATATCGTAAGGAGCAACCACAAATCAACGTGGGTGATAAGATATGGCTACTTCGTCGTAATATCAAGACTACTCGACCTTGTGACAAGTTGGACTATCGTAGGCTTGGCCCCTTTTCTGTTTCTGAACAGATCAACCCAGTTGCATATCGGTTACATCTACCGGAGTCAATGAAGATCCATCCTGTATTTCACGTGTCTCTTCTTGAACCATATAAGATAGTGGATATACAAGAAAGAAGACAAATGCCACCGCCTCCTATAGAAGTAGATAATAATGAAGAATTTGAGGTGGAAGAGATATTAGACTCAAGGCGGCGCCGAAATAAGCTGGAATATCTTGTTCATTGGCGCGGATATGATATTAGTGAACGCACATGGGAGCCATCTAGGAATCTAGGAAATGCATCAGCTAAAGTCAAAGTTTTTCATCAACGACATCCATCAAAACCAAGATGAAAATCTCTCTTATAAAAGAGACAAGATTGAGGCAAGATAACATTCAATTTCCTATCCTTGTTTGTAACTTCTTTGCATTTGTGACGCTAATTAGATGGAGAGCCAACAACCAGCGGATTCAACTCAAGAACCTTCGTTTGCTGACCTGCCGGACGAGACATTACGATTGTCACAACCTTCAAGACGATGCAATCGAGATGAAGATCTTCAAGAACGACATGTTCTTCCTCGAACAGATGGTGAGATACAATGCGTTTGGTATCACGATTTGGGAAGGGACTCTCGATGTTTGGTGATTTTGCTAGAGGTAGGAACAACTCCTGATGGTGTTCCGAATATTCTATTCGAAAGAAGTTACGAAGGCCTCAACAATGATCAAATAACTGGGTGGTCTTCCCGCCCTAGTATGGGACACTACCGATGGTTGAGAGGCCCTATCAATCATCTTCGAAGAGAACAAAGATCAGAGTATGTGGCGAATACAATTCGTCGCATCATAGATTTCCTCAACATATGATGACCGCTCCTCGTGGAACTCGTCTCTAGAAGGGGGGGTAATGTCACGGCCATAATCATGTAAGCTAATAATTACATATAGAAATAAGTAGAAGTAAGTAAAAGTAGATAAAAGTAAGTTAATTCTATAATATTTAATATAGAAGCTTCCTAGAAACTTCCTAGACACTACTTTGACTTCATAGGTGTCTTTAATTGACTTTTTGGATTAGAAACGTGGTCAACAAGTTGGCCATGTGCCACACATGTTGTTAGCTTGAAGATCAAGCTAACTAAGTGGCCCACACGTAGAAAAACTTGCCTTGTAAGTCAAGGCATGTGTCCTACAAAGTCAACATATATTGGAGGTCCTATAGAACGTCGCCACGTAGCCCCTAGTTAGATAGTATATATAGAGACAAGAGTGAAGGCTTCTTCACTCTTGTCAACTCCTTTCTTGCTTCTAGTCCAGGTTCAAGAGTCTTTAGTTTCTTGTCTTGTGGCAATAGCCATTCCAGTTTCCTTTTAATATACCTACTTGTTTATATTTTGACTTATTATATCGAGATAGCCTTTTGGTGTATATTTTCCCTCATCGAGTCTTTGTCCTTGACACTAGCACGACTCCGAGATCTTCAATCTCGCCACGATTTTCCAATTGTGGGACATTTTGGATTCAACAAGACCTTCGAGCTTATTTCTCGAGATTTTTAGTAGCCCCAAATATGGAAGGATGTGACAGATTTTGTCCTCTCCTGCGACATCTGTTCAAGATCCAAGAATCCTCGACATCGCCCTTATGGACTCTTACAGCCATTGTCGATTCCACATCGACCATAGTCTTCAGTTTCCATGGACTTCATCACGGACCTGCCATCATCGAACTCATTTGACACCATCTTTGTCATGGTAGATCGGCTTACAAAGATGGCGCACTTTGTCCCTTGCAAGAAAACATCGTCCAGTGAAGTCACAGCAAGACTCTTTCTTGATAATGTGTATCGATATCATGGACTACCACATGATATCGTATCAGATCGAGGAACCCAGTTCGTATCAAAGTTTTGGAGATCTCTCTTTGAGATACTGAAGGTCGATATCAAGCTTTCTTCGGCTTTTCATTCTCAAACTGACGGCCAAACGGAACGGGTGAACCAAGTCTTGGAACAATACTTACGATACAACATCAACTATCAACAAGACGATTGGACCACATATCTGCCGCTAGCCGAGTTTGCATATAACAACACCCTCCATGCGTCGACTCAATACACATCATTCTTTTCCAACTATGGGTATCATCCAAAGCTTGATTTATTAAGTCCGTTAACAAATAACAATCCAGCAGCTGATGGATTTGCAAAACAACTATCAGAGCTTCAAAATACGTTGAAGCTTCAATTATAATCCGCTCAAGAATCCTACAAGGCATCTGCACATAGATTTCGAAATCAAGCACGTACTTTCAAAATTGGAGATAAAACATGGCTTCTTCGACGGAATATCAAGACCAAGCGACCATGTGATAAGTTGGACTATCGAAGATTGGGACCATTTATCATTCAGAAGCAAATCAATCCAGTGGCGTACCGTTTGGAATTATCGGCTTCTATGAAGGTACATCTAGTCTTTCATGTTTCTCTGTTGGAGCCTTATCGAGAGTTATCTTTTCTTGGAAGAGTGCAATGTCCGCCACCTAGTATTGAGATTGAGAACCATGAAGAACACGAGGTTGAAAAAGTGCTGGATTCATGGCGAAGGTGGGGCAAGTTGGAGTATCTTGTTCATTGGTGCGGCTACGACATTAATGAGTGAACGTGGGAGCCAGCTGAAAATCTCGCCAATGCGCCACAAAAGGTACAAGAGTTTCATCAACAACATCTTCATAAACCTAAGCCGGTTTGACGATAGCTTCCTTTTGAAGCTTGCTCACCCAAGAATATAAGAAAGGGAGAGAGCACCACCAAAATTTGTAGTTGATGTAGTTATTTTCTCCAAGATAAAGTAGAATTTTTTCAGTAGCCATAGTTTGGTCTTCTGATATAGATAGCCAAGAGATAGATACTATGCTAGTTAGATTATCTCAACCAACTAGCTCACGAAGGTGATCCCAAGATGAAGAACTGCCTACACCACGACGACGACGGAGGATACCGAGTAATCGATCATTGGTGATTGTATTTGAGTTCAAGCCTGCTTATGATGGTCAGCCAGAAGGCGTGTTTGCAGGACAATTTCACAATGAGGACATGGAAGTTCATGCTTGGTCAGAAGTCGAAGGCATGGGCCACTATTGTTGGCTTCAAGGGCCAATGAACTACTTGCCTCGTGAACAACAATTGGAGTTCATAGCAGACGTTATGCGACAAATCTTCATTTTCTTGCGTTGGTACTGATTAACAACAACATTTCTTCTCAGAGACCTCAAAGCTAGAGGGGGTGATGTTAGGGACATAGTCTTTAGAACCTTCTAGAGACAAGTTTCTAGAACCTTCTAGAAGCAAGTCTCTGGAACCTTCTAGAAGCAAGTCTCTGGAACCTTCTAGAAGCTTCCTAGTTGGTAGAAGTTGCTTGAAAAGCTTCCTAAATAGGAGTATATATTGGAATCGAGGCTAAAGAGTTCTTCAGTCTCGACAATACATCTCTTGGAGCTCTAGCTCACCTCTCTGGTGTTGTTCTTGTATTCATCTGATTAATCTAGTTCTTGCCAGTTCTTCTTGAACTTCTTGTTAGATCTCGAGTCTGTATTTCTGTGTCCGTGACAATTTGTTATTTAGTGTGATAATTAATTTTTTGAGGTTTGATCTAAGAATCATACAAGTATGCAAACTATTGTGATGTAAAATAAATCCTCACTAGTTGGAAGTCTATTCTAATTCACAACAATTTAATTATCTAATTATTCTAATAATTACGATTAGAATTTGATTTAATGTCCAAGAAGTCGTATAACATTCCAATTGTGATCTAAAATAAACCACTCTAGTAAGTGATTTACTCTACTTCACAACTATCAACTAGCTTCCAATTTAATTGCTTAAGTTACCTTTCACTTTGTCTTAAATTCTTAATTCTCAAACCAATTACATTCCACATTCAAACCTCTATAATAATATACAAGCCACTTTAACAACTCAAACACCACACACTTAAAAGTGATTTTTTTAATATATTTGAATTAATTTTAAAAATTTAAAATTTAATTTTTTTATATAGTATTAATTATCATCCAAAAAGATTCATCCAATAACAATTTCTCATCCAATAACAATTTCTCATCCAATAACAATTTCTCATCCAATAACAATTTCTCATCCAATAACAATTTCTCATCCAATAACAATTTCTCATCCAATAACAATTTCTCATCCAATAACAATTTCTCATCCAATAACAATTTCTCATCCAATAACAATTTCTCATCCAATAACAATTTCTCATCCAATAACAATTTCTCATCCAATAACAATTTCTCATCCAATAACAATTTCTCATCCGTAAATGAGTTTTCATCTACAAATGATTTTTCATCTATAATTGAAAAAGCATCCAACTTTAAACAATCTTCATCCATAATTTATCATCCAATTGATTGAAGTTTATCTTTGATTAAAGTTCATCAAACATCCAATATTTTCATCCAAATTAATCTAATTCAAACCTAACCTAATTCAATTGCATCTAAATCTAATTTAACTTCCCACTTGAGATCTCACAAAGATGATTCGTGGATGAGCACGGGTTGTCGTTGGATTCCAAACTTCTTCGAGCGGCTGTCGCAGCAGGTCGGAGCTTCAGAGTCAATGCTTCCTGCGACTAGCTCTAAGGCAGCATTGATTTCTTCTAATTTCTTTCCGCTATGAGAGCCTCAGCAACAAACTTTGGTTCACTCCAATTGAGAACCCACCAACCAAATTCCTCTGCGGCTCAGTTGGTAATGACGTCAATCTTTTCAGACTTGCACTCTGACAAAGAATCAGGGAGGACAGCAAGGTCGCGACCTTTTGATCAGCACTACTACAAGAATTGATAATAATGCTAATTACAATTTACTAGTTCCTACTCCCTCGCTGCATTGCAAGGCCACTTTGTACTCCGACAATTCTCGGACTTGCCACTCGATCTTCTTTGAATTCAACACCCAGCTTGTGTACTTTACTGCAGCCACTAGGTTCAAGCGCCACCAAAAACCGCCACTTGAGCGTAGAAGGAATCGACCTCAATCGCCGCTGCTTTCTTGTTTTTGCTGCAAATCCACAAGCCTTTGACTCGATTGTTGTGGAAGTCCGCAACCACAACAGCAGACCGCTAATGTCAACTCCAATTCTGATCAGAAAGACTTGTGAATATTAATATGGAAAATGGAACCACGCTCACTTGAATTCTTCAGATGTGCGCTTCCTCCCTCCACTTCTCCAGTCCAACTATGTCATAGGCGCCACGACGTAGAGCTACATGATACCTTATGGATCAACTAGAGCCCCACTTTCGCACCATAACCTCCTACTGCAACGGGCGCCGAAGTTGCAAACGCCTGAATAATGTGCAATCCACCTACAGAGTTTATATCCGAAGCAAGAGCCTCTATGCTCCTTTGCACGCTACCTTCTGAGCCTCAAAATCCCTTGCTCCGCAGATGACCCTTCAATTGCGACCAGAAGGCAACGTTGAACCGAAAAAAAACTGAACAGTCCAGCCGCATCACTCGAGGCGCAGATCCAGATGGGGTCTCGTCAAGATCAGTAACCAACAGGAGACTAACAAACCAGCAGCCATGCTGCTCAGTCCAACCGGAAGAAAACCTGCGAACAAGCTGATGGCCGCTACAGCGCCTTCCGCACACAAACAACAAAAAGAACAGAACACGAGGAGTCTAGCATCCTTGGCTGCACCGCAGCTCCTCGCCACGTCGACTCTTTCGAAGCTCAAAAAACAAGATCAAATAACGAAAACCAGAGAAAGGCAGGACGAGTGAACTGTCGCTCCAATTGCAGCACCAGATAAAAACACCTCCTTGCTGCACCGAAGCAAAGAAGGGAAAAACAACACAGTTGCAGAGGTCGGCCTTTGCGACGCTAACTAAGAAAAAGAAAAAAGAGAGAGAACTTACGGCGGCTAACCCAGTGTTGAGAACCGCCACCCGATGACCGGGTGACGATACCCCGGCTTCTACCTCGATCCGGATAACCATATGGCACAGTATCCGGTACTGTACTGTATATCATATTTGGGTTGTATTTCCTACTATATGGCTACTATATTTTCTATTATATAGCTAATGTATACTGCATGGTATACTATCTATATAATTACTATATTCCGACCCATATACTAAGATATTTTGACTATACCTCATACAAAACCTATTATTGTGTCTACTATGTATCAAGGCTGTGTTTATACCGTATATGGCTATCTAATATTGAAATTTGGAATATTCTAATTATTTTATAGATGCTCCTAAGATACTAAAAACATACTCAATTGATACTTTCTAAGATAATTTCTAAAAATTAGAATTTCCTACTAGAATTTCTATACATAGTTATGTTTTATCCACTAATTCTATTTTACTTATGTTTAGCATTTTCTCCACCTCTTGTCAATTGACACTTGACAATTAACCCTTCTATTATAAGCTTTTGTTCTGACACAAAATGTGAGTCAATTTAGTAACTCACAATTGTCTATAATTCATTTGCTATATCAATAAGTTTTCAATACATACATTTTACTGTTGAGATATATAAATTAATGCAATGTGTTTCAAACTTTTTAATAAATAAGAAAAATCTTGATACAGTCAAAAAAGATTATGTCAGTATCATACATGATCTAATCTCAATGCTCAAAATTATTTTGAAAAATAACAAAACCACAAAATAAAAAATATAGTTGTTAAAGAAGACAATACACCAAAAAATGAGTTTATTCAATCATAAAAAAATTGTGAAGTTGGACTTTTATACAACATCTTGTAAACGTTGTATTTTTTCTTTAGAATCTTATTGCTTTAAGAGATACATTTGTTTAGAATCTAAAAATCATAGTCTTTGCCTTGTAAGATTTGGAAGCCTCAACTTGTTTTTTAAATGAAATAATTGTAAAACATCATAAAATACTATTTGTAAAGAAAATGAAATTGGTACATGTAGAAGTCATAGATAGTCTATTTTTATCTTTTTAGAGATGCTATTTATCAAATCAATCTTATAGATGTAACAAAAAATAGTCATAATATTTAATATCATTAAATCTATTAGTAATTTAATCATTTTGGATCTATTGTTAATAAAAAATAAAATAAAAAAGCCTCTAAATAAATTGGATCTCTTGTAATCTTATTTCTTTTTAATAGTCTATTTAATGATATTTTCAATCAAATAATAAGTGTTAATTTTAAAACAACCAAAACCTTATTCGTAGCAATAAAAATATTTATGCATATTACAAAAGAAAGATTTTCATTTATTATTTATGTAAAAATAAGTTTTGATGATAAAATAGCAAAAAATAGGATGTCAATAGAAAAACGGTCTCTAATAAATTCTCTTTGATAATTTTTTTTAAAAATAAATATATTTTAAAAATATTTAACTAATATATATTTATGATTTTTTTCATTGTAGTCTTATTTCCATTAAATATTTAATGGAGATAAAAGTTAAATGAAATCCTTGATCTAAAACAACCAAAAAAAAAAGAAAAAAAAAACTTGGTAGTTTTAGACAAATAAAATAAAAGGATAATAATAGAATAGAAGAAGAAAAGGTTGAGGGTAGGGAGAGAAAAGAAAAAACAGAAAGAAGGAGATCAAAGAGAAGATTAAGAAAGAAAATAAAAAGTAGGAAATAAATAAAATAAAAATAAAAATAAAAAATGAAAGAAGTGAAAAAAAAGAAAAAAGAAACAGAAAGGCAATTAGGAGGGCTAGAAGCTACCCAAAAACAATGGCAACCTCTTTGTCAATAGGGGTCTAACTACTTGGATCCTTGCCTCTCTTTTTTCATTTTTTTGAGAGTGCACAAAGAAAAGGCTCTAGATTTGATGGACAAGCAGATGGATTATGTTCTTTTCCTGTCTACAATCGTTTTTTTGAGAAGGTTATTGGTGATGCTGCCAAGTTGAATGTATTCTTCATTGAGGAGGTGTTGGAATCGTCGCTCTAGTACGGTGGAGCAAAATTGTTGTTGTTGACATTACTATCTTGTTGAAGGAGCCGTTCAACTCTATCTAAGACATTTTTGCAGCATTGTGTTGGCGGCTCATCTTCTGTGGTGCTTGTATTGCAATAGAGATCTTGGTGGCTTGTTGTTCTACTGATGCACTATGAGCTAAAATAAACCTCTACTAATTGGGAGTTTATTCTAGTTTACAATAAGTAAATTAATTATTTAATTCTTAGAAATTTTAGTTCTTATCAAAATCTTAATCTATTCACTACTAACCTCCTTAAATCATCAAGTGTGAAATAAATAACCCTTTACTATTTGGAAGGTTGTCCTTGTTCATAATAATTGAATTAACTAATTTTTTTTCATAAGTTGTAACTCTTATTTAAATTTTAATGAAACCACTCTTCAATCTTATTAAAAAAAATCCAAGTCATTAAACAAAACCTCTCCCTTTAACTCACATACAATAGCAAATTACTCACAAAATGCTTGCCAAAGAATTCCTTCTCTTAATTCTTAATTCAATTGTTTGTTTGTTTGTTTGATTGTTTGTTGTTTTTTGAGTTTTACGTTTTTTTTTTTTTTTTTTTTTTTTTCTTGTATTAACTTTCATCCATTAACAAAAAATCATCCAAACAAATTTATCATCCATAAATGACTTCTCATCCAATTTAAGATTCATCCATGCTTTATAAATTTATCATTGATTTAAAAATTCATCCAAGTCGTTTGCCCTAGAACCTAACCTACTTGCACCCAAAATCCACCCTAATCAGTGTAAATAGTCTCACTGAGCCGAAGGAGATTGCTGCACTAGTCGACCTGCTGTGAGTCGAATTCCATCGCAGCCTGCCACACTCTGCCATCTTTGTCTGATCGCCCAATTGCAAAACCCAGTGAGGGTCGACCTAACAACACAGCACCTCAATCGCTTGGAAGACTAAGCAAGTCTGAAATTCCCGATCTGAGCACTCCTTCCTGCCGTCGAGAAGATGGAAGACTTCCTCTACCATCGTGCACAACTTCTTCAACTATCTACATCCTCCTCAAGACCTCATCCACAAGCAAAGGCTCTCTTGCTCCACTTCTTGCATCAGTGCCACCATGAATGTAACAACTGCAGATCAAAAGTCAACGCCAACATCTCTACAAATTGCCGCACCCACAATCTTGCCCAATCCGGAGTTCACTCCGTTGATCACAGAAGGGGAAGAAGGATGCTGCCAAATGTCCAGTCACATTTGCCTCCAGTCAGCCGATTTAGCAATAGGAATGTAGGGTGACAAAGTCGGAGTTGAATGCAAGTTCTCCTCCTTCTTATCACACGGTTTGGCTCCGCATCAACAACTTGGAGATCCTCGAAATGCTCAACCTTCATCTCTTGCCTCTAGCACAATCTTGATCGACTAGAGTCCAACGATTAGGGCTTACCTCACACCCACCAAACGAACCTATTAACTAAATGTATGAGGCGACTACATGAACACGGATGGTATGTCATGAGGATAATTGTGGTTTGAATCTAGATTTATCAAGTAATAGAGCCTTTAAGTTCCGTAGATGCTGAACTATGGGGTACAACTAAGTTTGATTAAGTGTCGCAGGGCGTTCATATGTGCACATTAAATTGTGATCACGCACACTTGTTGGCGGATAGAGACTCAATCAATCCTACGAATTCTGTAGGAGTGGCATGAAAATCTAAGCTGCAGCTTTAGAACCAAAATCTAAGGCGACATCGAAGAAACATGCCGTACGCAACCAGCTCGAGGGCGTCGATCACTAATTGACTGGATTAATCTTCTATACACCAATCTCCGAGAAGATCCAAAACTGTCCGGATTGGCAGCAATTGGACTCCAAAATCACCTAGCAACGTCGGAGAGGAGCCAACTGCCACCCTAGCTGATCAACAAATCCTTGATTTAACCGCAGCGACGAGGCTTTATATCGTCATGTCGAGTCGCACAACCACCGCAAACAACACCTAGTGTAGCGTTGACACCAGAATGGATGGCATTCCAACTGCGACAAGATGTGGCTCACTTCGCCCCACGGAGGTTCAAACTGCCAGTGGAAGTGAACATGGAACCGCCGCACGCTCCACAACCAACCTATGCTTCTGCCGAGGAAAAGAAGAAAAAACAAAAAGACAGGGGTGGCTTTTCACATACAGACACACCCTCCAACATGAAAAAAAACACAACCCGCAAACTTCGCTTGACTCGAAGTTCAGAACTAAGGAAGAAATAAAATTTGACAAAGAAGGAACAAAAACACCAGTTCCTCCTAGCGTCGTCGGCCACCTACAAGATCAGCACCACTTCCCCCATCGCTAGTTGCAAAGAAGTCGTATTCCTTTACACTACCGCAGCATATCAGGACTGGAGCAAGCACAACACCAACTTTGAATTCCACCTCTATTCCCTTTCATCGAAAAGAAGAGAAAAAATAAAAGAACCACACTTTGATCTCTCACCGCATCATCGCCACAGCACTGTCGCTTGTTGACCTTGTGGCTATCAATGGAGGATCGTGACTCCAACTCGTCGACAACTGCCAAAATGGCTTTCTCACACTGTCGAGTATAAACTGGAAAGAAGAACTATTGCATCGACCATAATTTGTCAAAATCTTGCGTACAGGGGAAAAAAACTGATTGAACCAACATTGACAAGAACAACCGCCTCACTGCAAGAGCCTCCTAGATTTGAGCTGGTAAAGATCAGTATAGTGACTTAAGTCAGCTCGTCAACCTCAACTTAATCAAAGAAATCCAATCAAAATCCAACTAAAACTGGTGGCCCATTGCAGGCATTGTAACCTAACTAGGAAGGGAAAGGTTTGACAATGTTGCCACTCCCTAGTAGCACAAACAATGTTGCCCTAGCTGCAACACAACAGAAAAATTGGAGCACCCAAAAACAAAAAAACACACACGCACACGATAAAAAGGGAGAGTTCGGGGCCGCCCAGACGCCTATCGAGGAGGCTGCCGTCATTCAAGGGCAGCCTCTCGCCCTCCTGATCATCTTCATATATATATATATTCCTGGCTACTTCTACTTTCTTTTCTATTTTTTCCACTTTTTTCTTTTGGATTGATTTAGATCAAAGATCCTTCTTAGCTTCTAGCCTAATTAAACAATTCATGATAATAAAACTATTATTAAATATCATAATTTATATTAGCTAGTTTTAAGGAGAAAATGTTTATTTTGGAATTTCTTTTCAAAAATTCCACTAGAGCTTCTTTTTACAACTACCATTCTATTATTTTGCTATTCATCTCAAACTCCTGTACTAATTCATAGTTGAACTATTCAAAGAGGAAAAGAATCCACTTGATTGCATATAGAAAAGATCATGGTTAATGAAAAAACTTTGGAAGAATCTAAGCTATTTACTAAATTAAGGTGAGATATTTCTACAAAAAAAGAAGAAAGAAGGAAAATCAAAATAATAGAAAATTAAAAAAGGGAGGAAATTCAAACTATTAGGAATATAAAATCTAAAAGTTAGTATTATAAAATTCTTTTCCAAGGAGAAGAATGTAGATTAGAAGCCATAAAGGCCTATATATCCTCTAGGTTGCCCTAGTTGGCCACTTTCTTGCTCTAATACTAGCTCATATAAATAGCTATCTATAAGAATTGGATTCAAATCCAAATCAAGTTTGACATAACTACTTTTGTGGCCAACTATTCATCAACTTGAGGAAACAAAACTATTCTAAATTATTTATTTATTTATTTATTATTATTATCATTATTATTATTTAAAATTCTTATGTCTTAGTAAGTAGAAGAGATAATATTTTAATAGAATAAAAAATCGTTTCTAAAATTGCTTTGTTTTTCTAATGAATCAAGATCCAAATTTACTTAATAAAAATCAAATTTGATGTTGTATGGCTAGAATTCCATTCAGCTCAAGTAATAAGAATATAACTTATTTTTCCACGATATGATAATTTTTTCACATTCTATATTTATTACATTTATTCTCGGATGTTCTTGATGGAAATATTTCACCATTTAATATTTCTAATTGTCACGAGTTATTGTCAAAAACTTCCTAAATATGATAAAGAACTAATTAAAGAACATCAAATGTGTTAGGGGAATCTATTATCTTAACATCTTATAACAATACTAGCCTTTTAGGTTGTAGAATGCTCATCTTAAGGTTTTTATCTAGAATTTTTTTTTTTTTTTTTCCTTTGAATTACTTCTATATATTGAGCTCTAATCCTTTAAAATTCATTCAAGCTTTTTAATTATTTTATTCTATTTCTTAAGGATTCTTGGATAGTTAATTCATTATCTATTGCTATCTTGAGAAAAGTTCTATATCCATCATTATTTTTAAGAAGATTGTGAAAAATTCCATTAACAACCATAGTTCTTGATGAAGAATATTGCATTTGAAGAAGTGGAACTAAGTCATCATCCAATTTAAAGACTTCAATCTCTTCTTTTAATATTCCATCTACATCAATGCTAAGGACTTGTGTTTCTTTGACTTCTACAATTTCTAACATCTTATTTAAATAATTAACCAATTTATAATAATCAAAATTAAAATTTGGATGATTTTTTTAATCATTGTTTGAATTTCTTGTCATCCTTTTAATGATAAAGGTTGGGACTTAGGTATTCTATTTTCTTTGAATCTTGGTTAATTGAATTAATTACTTTTGTTAGTTTATCTTGTCTTTTAGATTATTGAATATCTTCTAAAAAAATCAATGGGATTAGTTTTTCTATAATCAAAGATAGGTCATTTGGAGATTTTAGTTCTATTCTTCTAAAGACCAAAGGTATTGTGAGGATTGTTTCTTTTCTAATTAACAATGGCTTTTGAATCTTTCAACTGTAGTCTATTTAGTAGTGGGAGAAAAGAATCTTTTGACATATGCATCCAAAAGACATGGTATATCAAGGCATATTCTTTTCTTTCAATCTAAGTCTTATAATTTTTTATTTTGCCCATTAGAATAGACAAGATTTTATTTGCTATCTTAATAACAAAAAGAGAAAAGCTAGTAACATTCAATCTTAGATTTTCTATAGTTTGGAAGGGCATAATATTCAAATCACTTTCACCATCTACAATGATATAGAATATTATCTTTCCCACAATAAAACCCTCAATTTTTATTACTTTAGCTTATTTTGTTTAATATATATATATATATATATATATATATCTATATCTATTTTTATCACCACCTTAGTCTTACGCCTTCTTTGATTTTTTATTAAAATATAATTTTTTAGTACTTTTCAATAATTGGATAAATGTAATATTATCCTTTAACTTCTTAAGATCATTTCATAAGTTATATTTTCGAATATTGGATTATTTTCCATCCTTAGACTATTGAAGAATTTCAAATGTGGAAATTTTGAGACCTTTTTAATTATAGTTGTATGAATTGATATTTAACTTGTATTCAACCATAAGATTTTGAAATAGTAGTTTTTCTACCAAAAGATCAAATCTTGTAGATTTGAGAATATTATTTTGAGCTGCTTTAATTGTATCTCTCATGACTCAATCTAAATCCAAAAAGCAGGATAGACTATTTGAGATACTAGTCTCTTCTTCTTGATAGATAAATGAAAATGCAACTCTAAATATAGTCATCATTACAAAAGTTAATACTACAAGTAAGTTTTTTTTTTTTTTTTTTTTTAAATTTTTTTTTTAAAGGTTATTAAATTCAATTCTAGAAGAAAAAACTTAATTAATACTAGTTTGTGAGAGATTTTGAATAGCTTCCAACTCTCCTATGGACTAAGATACAAATCTCACATCTTGAAATCCTTCACCATATCTTGGTTGATAAGAAGGATTTTGATCTTGAAGTTGACTTTCATTAGGATTTAATAGAATAAATCTAGAATCAATTTTAAGCTTATTAGATGCATTCTGAATTTTTCTATTATTTTCATAGTCATAGTATAAATTTAAGGACCTTAGATGGTTATTTATTGGAGATTTTTTTGCTCTCCTACAATTATCATATGACTATTGAATATAATTATTAGATAGAAGTTGCAAAAAAATTATTCTATCTAATTTTCTACAAAACTTTGTAGGATGGTTACTACCACAATTTCTACACTTTATCTGGTTTTTAATCCAACATTGACCAAATAGATGTCTTTTTCTACAAAATGCATAAAATTCTACTTTTTGTCTTGCTTAATCTCTAGAATCTTGGTTCTTAGAATTAAATCCTTGTTCCCCCAAATTATGTCCTTGAAAAGTTTGACTTTTTTTTGGAAGAACATATGGTTGAAAATAATAGTTTTGTGGAGGCATGGAGTTGCAAAATTGAGCCGAATGTCCTAATTATCCACATTGAGTGCACCATAGTCCTATTGTATGTCTTCCTGATTCAATAGGTGGTAGAAGAGGATTGAGGTTGGAATTTTTAGCCAATCTTGCTGATTGTTTTGTTATTAATTTCAATTGATGAAAGATTTGGATTTGAAATTCTAACTCAGATGCCTTCATCTTTTTTTGAAAATTCTCCTTCCATCTATTATCTTCCTAGGATAAATCAAGGCTCATAAAGGAGGTAGAGGCCTCGTATTTAAAGATAAAAAATAGGCTCTTGGGATTGTAGGAACTAATAGTAGTTATTCATGTATCTAAGAGCTTGATGCATAAGAAAGCTTAACATATATGAAAATGAAGCTAGAAATATTGTGATCTTCTTTATGCCATAGCCTTTCATACTCTCTATTTATTTGTTCTACTTTCTTCACAACATTTTTGGTTACTATAAGATCTTTAAGTTGTTCATGGAGGATTTCTTTGATTGTCTCCTCTTTAGCAAACCTTTGAATGAAGAAATACTTCAAGATATTGTCAGTGAATAAGGTTCCTACAAACCTTATTACCACTAATTCAAATCATTAAATATATGATATAATGTCTTTGTCTTTCTCTTATCTAAGTAAAGATAAAGCAATTAAGTCTACGCTTTATTCTACTTCAGATCAAAATTGCTCTAAGAAAGTATAATAGATCATATTTCAACTTAATAAGATATTAAGAGAGTGATTGCTATACCACTTATACGCCTTTTTTTTTTTTTTTTTAATGTGGTTGAAAATCACACTAAATAATAATAGCCATCTATTATTAAATATTTAGTGAGTATTTTCATAAAAAATTCTACATAAGCTAAAGGATCCTCATCTCTTGTATCTTTGAAGGTGAGAAGGTTAAAAAGCATAGGAGTAGTACTAAGTTCCTCTAAAATTCAAATAGATAAATTCTTTGATTGAATCAAGGAGTTAATTGATATAGATAGTAGTTCTTTTCCTTCTGCTCTATTTGGATCTATTGTCTCTTATCATTAATATGAATGAATACTCCCTTTGTTTGAGTTACTTCTACTATCTATCAAAGGTTTTGATAATACTTTTATTGAATCTTCTTTAAGATCTTTTAAAAAAAGATCTTCTAAAGAAAGATCTTTAAGTTCTTCCAATAGATTTCTAAGCATATTTAAATCAAGTTTATGAATTGAAGTTCTAATATTTGGTAAAAGAGGTTTAGTAGTTCTTAATGATTCAAGATTTTTCAAAGATTGTATTAATATGGATTTATGGCACCTAGTAAAATGTTGCATTAAACTTTTATAATTACAACGTCATGTCTAAAAAATTTAAAATAATTAAATCAAGCCAAATTAAATAACCATAGAATTTAAGTTTTTAATATTTTGTACTTATCAACATACATCCCACTTAAATATTTTTGATAAAGAAGAAAAATCCAAAAAAAATAATCTAAAAAGAGAATGCTTACTTATGTATTACCTCAAGCAAGTCTTTTCTTCTTTTAGACTATTATATGGAATGACCTTGTATGGAAGTGATTCTAAGCAATATTTAGTACAAAAATATATCGTTTTCAATAGAAAGTCTAAGTTTTATTTTTTATTTTATTTTTTTATTTTATTTTATTATTTTTTATATTAATGTAATTAGAAAATTATCCACTACTTAATTATAAAAATAATTATCAAACAAAAGAATTTCTTACATGCATAAAGCCATTTTGAAAGAAAACTTACTTGATTGTACTGCTACCTATCCTATCACTTGTTAATAAATTACCACAAGAAATTTCTAAATAATTTGTTTAATTTTTTATAAGTTAAATCTAAAAATTATAAGGTCAAAGATAAAGAATAAGGTCAAAGATAAAGGTTCTATTTTATTCTACTATACTCAAGTTCTAAAAGAAAAAATAGATAATTACCTCTTTTGCTTCTTCTTCTCAGGTTCTATCCTCCAATTCCTTAATCTTTGCTCTAAGTATATGTACTAAAATTTGAATAATTAAAATAATTAACAAATATTAAGAAAACTATTCAAATTTTATTCTCTAAATGCTAAGTTTCTTCTTCTAGCTCCTTACTCCTTAACTCACAATCAAGATTAATTTAATAAAAAAATTATATAAAAAAAAAATTGTTCTAGGAAAACTTAGCTTAGAATGTAGCCTTTAAATTTTGAATTTTTTCCTTCTTTCTTATTCTTCTCTTTTACTTCTTGTTTATTTTTCTTTTCTTTTCTTTTCTTTTTTTAAAAACTTCTTTATTTATTAGTAAAGTACTCTTGAATAGTATTGAAGAATTCTTTTTTATACTACACCTATGAATAGAAAAAGAATATTAGATAGATATGGTGATTAAATCCCTCTACTACTAAAAAAATTTCCACCAATAAAGAATTTATAATTAAATAAAAAGAGAAGATATGATGGATAGAGAAGGTGATTAAATTCTTCTACTTACTAGAAATGGGCCCTCAATAAGAATTTGACAAAGAAGGGAAGTAATGACCAAATTTGAAGAATAGTTCTATCTTTGATGAAGATCCTTGTTTAATCCTAGACCACTTTTAAATCTTAAAATAATTATAAATCTGTAGTTAAGCTTCCTTCTACTCTCTTAGTAAGGATCGACTTAACACTATAGCACCTCAGCCACTTGAAAGACTAAGCAAGTCTAAAATTCTCAATTTGAGCACTCCTTCTTATTGTTAAGAAGATAGAAGACTTCCTCTATGATCATGCACAACTTCTTCAATTATCTTCATATTACAAATATATATTTATTATTATTATTACTTGAGTAATATGAATAAATAAAAATAAGAAAAAATAGATTAATTTCATAATATCTTTTATGAAAGCTTCTTAGAAGTTTTAAAGACATTGCTTTGATTTTATATGTGTTTGTAGTTGATTGATAGGTTAGAAATTTGGTCAATAAATTAACCACATGCTATACATATTAATAGCTTGTAGAACAAGCTAACTATATAGCATCTATATAAAAAAATTGTCTTCTAAGTTAAAATACATATTGCATAAAGTCAATACATTTTGAGGTATTATAGAATGTTGCCATGTAGATCCTAGGTAAATACATATAGATACAAGAGTGAAGCCTTTTTCATTCTTATCAAATCTTTTTTTGCTTTTAATCTAATTTTAAGAAGTTTCTAATATTTTTTTTTTTATCTTTTGGCAATAGCCATTCTAGTTTTTTTTAATATATATACTTCTTTATTTTTATTTTATTATAATTCTTTAAAAAATTCTCACTTGTTTATTTGTTTTAACTGAATTCTTATCCTTAACAAATTCATAAGAGTATATTTATAATATTAGAACCTCACCTTTTCTTGATTAAGAATAGATTATCTATTTTTCTTAATAAGATATTAGCATATTAGAAATTACGTATTATTCTCTTCTAAGCTAATATCATTTTTTTTGTTCTCAAGTTTTTTTTTTTTTTTTATTTGTCTTGAGTATATTAGACATCTTTTTTCTTCTAATTGTTATTATGGTAGAACTTGTCAAAATAAAGAGTGCAATGGCACAAATGTAAGAACAATTGAGTGAATTATTGCTTGTAATGCATCAATTCAATTTACCACCACAAAAAAGAACAAAAATGATAGAAAGTAGAGATATAGAGATGATTGGAGTTGCTTGAACATCTATATTAAATCATATTCTTTCTTCTATGGTAGAATACTATTCAAATAGTAGAAAACCAAGAATTTTCTTACTTGAAAAGTTTAATGGCATAAAATTTAAGTTTTGAGGATTCATCAATTAAGTACAATTAAAAATTAAACTTCAATTCCAAAGCTATCCAACTCTAGGATCATAAGTTAGACTTATTAAAATATTACTTTTTGATTTAGTGATATTATGATTTTCATCTTTTTTTTAACAATGTGACTAAATATTGGACAATTTAGAAGCTATTTTTATAGATTTTTGATTTATATATGAAAAACATGATGTATTTTATATTACAACAAACAAGTTTCATATTTTCTAACAAAGAAATCAATCTATAACATTATATGCTTTATGATTGATATAACTTGTGATTGATATCAAATAGAATGATACTACACTCATTAGCTAATTTTTTTATAGATTACAATATGAGGAAAAAAAAATTTATGTTTAGTTTATACAATCCTCAAATATTGAGACAAGCAATTGATTTTGTTATAAAGTGTGACAATTAATTTTTTAAATTTTGGTTTGAAAATTGCATAAATAAGCCTCAATATTATGATAATTCAATGGAAATACTAATATCTTTTCAACACATTCCTTTGAAAGTAGAGGATATGCAAATTGATGTGGTGTGTTTCATATTTCTTATTGAGTAAGAAAAAAACTTATTGTTGTTAAGAAAGATTGTGTTTATATTACGGAGAATCAAAGCACACTACTCAATATTATTTAAAGAAGCAATGCAATCATAAAATATAAAGTACAACTTTTAAAAAAGATAATTTATCAAAAAACGAATTTATCTAAGTATAATAGGAAGTATACAATTGAAACCTTATACAATACCTAATGAAGTTCATATTTTCTCCTTAGAATCCTCTCCTTGTTTTACAATAGACATTAGTTTAGGATCTAAATATCACAAAGTCTCTACTTTGCTAGATTCAAGAGCTTCAATTTATTTTTTAGATAAAGACTTTGTCAAAAGCCATAATATATTTTTAGTAAAGAAAACAAAACTTATTCATGTAGAAATCATAGATGGTCGTTTGTTGTCATTTGAAGATGTTATTTATGAAATATTTCTTTTAAAAGTAATAACTAATGGTCATAGTAATTTTGTGGTATTTACTATCATTAAATCTCTTTTTAATCTAGTTATTTTAAGTTTATCATAATTAAAAAATACAATCCTCAAATAATTTGGATTTCTTGTAATTTCAACTTTTCTAAAAGTATAACTAAGACTCAACAAGATCACCATAAAAAATAAGTACGTGCTATCTTTTATATCTAGACTTCTTGATTAGCTGAATCAAATTAAGATCTACACAAAAATAGATCTATGAGGGATATACAATCTAGTATGCATTAAAAAAGGAGATGAATGGAAGACTGAATTTTAAATTAAGTATGGACATTTTGAATATAATATCATACCTTTTGGACTTATAAATGCATCAATAGCTTTTCAAAATCTAATGAATGATGTCTTTTGAGAGTTTTTGGACGATATTATTATTTATTATTTAGACAATATCTTAATCTATTCTAAAAATACAAAAAATTTAAACTTTATATTCATTATGTATTGCAAAAACTAAGAGATGCAAGATTCTATGCCAAGATAGAAAAGTATGTATTTTATATTAGTTAAGTTGACTTTTTAAGATATATTATTTCAAAAGATGGATTTGAAGAAAATTTAAACTATTATAGATTGAAAGATCTCAAAAATAATAATAGATGTCTAATGCTTTTTGAGATTTACCAAATACTATGGGATCTTCATCAAGGATTTCTTTCAAGGTACAACTCCATTTATATGTTTGACTTATAAAGACAAACTTTAATGGAATCAAGAAGCAAAAGTAATATTTGAAGCTTTAAAAAAAAAGCTTTGTTTCTATACCAATCTTATATTGCATTTATTTTTTTAAGTCAGTTTTTATCAAAATAGATACATTAGAATTTTCTTTAGGTGCTATATTATGATAAATGGGAATTGATGATAAACTTCACTTAGTGGTTTTTCATTTTTAAAAATTTTTAGTAATCAAAATCAATTACAAGATCCACAAAAAATAACTTCTTGTAATTTTGGATGTACTTTAAGAATGGCACCTTTATTTAGAAGGTGCTCTTAATCCACTTAATATATATATGGATCATAAGAACCTTGAGTATTTTATATTAGCGTATGTTTTGAATTATTGCCAAGCTTGTTAGAATATGTTTTTATCAAGATTCAAATTCAAGATTACTTATCAATCAAAAAAACAACAAGGTTTTTCAAATACACTTTTTGGACAATCTTACATTGTATTAAACAAAAGAAATGTCACTTTTGATTAACAACAAATAATTCTTTTGAAACCAAAGTATCTTCATCTTGAAGCAATGAAATTAATACTAATTCTTGATTCAACTTTCATTAAAAAAGTTTAATCAAGTATATCTTTTGAACCTCTTATTTGTGATATTAAAAAAAATCCTTCAAAGTATTATGATACTTCTAAGTTTGAATTCAAGAACAATCTATTATATTTCAAGGAATGCTTATATATTCTAGAAGGTGATGTTTAATTATAAGTTCTTTAAACTCGTCATGATTTTCTAGCAGTAAGATATTTTGGATATAATAAGACTTTAAAACTAATATCCAAGGATTTTTGGTAGTTCTAAATGTGGATGGCAATCAAAGATTTTGTACAATCTTGTGATATTTGTTCAAGATCAAAAATTTCTTATCATCAACTTTATGGACTTTTTCAGCCATTATCTATTCTGAAACGACTATGGTCTTTTGATTCTATAGATTTTATCATAGATCTTCTAGTCTAAAGTTCTTGTGACTATATATTGTGATAGTAGATCATTTCACTAAGATGGTACATTTTTTTTCATGTACAAAATCTATCATAAATGAGGAAACAACCAAGTTTTTTATTGACAACATTTATTGCTATCATAGATTGTTTAAGGATATCATATTGGTTAAAAAAACTCAAGTTATATTAAGATTTTAGAAAATAATTTTTAAGATTCTTAAAGTGAGTATAAAACTATCTTTGACTTTTCATCCTCAAACTGATGGATAAACAAAGCATATGAATCAAATTTTAGAGCAATATTTGAAATGTACCATCAACTACCAATAAGATGATCGGACATCTCTTTTGCCATTAGCAAAATTTTCTTATAATAATATGGTATAGTTTTTTATGCAATAAATATTTTTTTTTCCTAATTATGGTTATTATTCATGGCTTGATGCTTTTGACATTTCAAAAGTTGATAATCTTATAGCAAAAGATTTGGCAAATCATTTATCTGAGCTACATATAACAATGAAGGTGCAACTAAAAGAGGCTCAAGAACAACAAAAGAGCAATGTGGATGCTTATCGTAAGAAAAAACCTTATTTCTACTTTGAGATAAGAATAACTCTTGATAGTATTACAAATATTTTGTTTGAAGGAAGTTATAAAAGTTTCAACAATGATTAAATAACAAGGTGGTCTTTCTACCTTAGAATTGAACATTATTAATGGTTGAAAAGATCCATTAACTACTTTCAAAGGAAAGAAAGAACAAAGTATGCCACAAATATAATTTTTTACATCTTAGACTTCCTTGACATGTGATCACTATTCCTTGTAGAACTTGATATTAGAATAGAAGATAATATTATGAACATATGTTTATTATAATTTTTATCTATATAATATAAAAAGATACAAGTAAGTAAAAAAAGATTAATTTCATAATATCTTCTAAAATAGCTTTTTAGAAGCTCCATAGATATTACTTTGACTTTACATGTATTTATAGTTGACTGATACATTAGAAACTTAGTCAACAAGTTAATCACATGTTATTCATATTATTTTTTATTATTTTATTTTTTATTAAAACTCATCTATTAACAAAGTTTCATCCAAAAATGAGAATTCATCCTTAAATAACAATTCATCTACAAATATTATTTCATCTAAAAAATTTAATCTGTGATTGAAATTCATCCTTGATATAAAAAGGTCATCCAACTATATTCATCCATTCTTACCTTACCTTCATTTACTTCAAGATTCGTCCATGTGCAACTGCAATACACAGGTTCTCGCTACTTACGGATTGCCTACAGAGCAACAATTCTTGAAGGGCCTCCGATCCAGTTTGCCATTCGATCGAAAATCCACCACTCCTAAACTGCAACTTCAATTTTTTCAACTTGTAGCAGCTCCACAACTCCAACCCTCTCTAATTCTTGACCAGTCAAAGCACGCTCCCTTCAAAATTGCACCCGCTATAGTCGACAAGCCATGAATAAGTGGATGTAGTTATCCTCAGTCACCAATGATCCTGCAAGGTTCACGAGGCATCAATTGCCAAGGGTTGTCGATCTCCGTGTATTCACTGGGTAACTCGAAGTTGTTGCTCCGACTTCTAGATCGACTGAACATGAACAGATCCACCTATCTAATGAACTGATCCACCTACTAGATCCTATACTGAGGCGGTAACAAGCTCATGTGCTAGATCCTTCGACCGACTGCGATAGTGTCAACGCCTTCTAGCTCCATGGACTCGATATTGGCAATTGTATATGCAGCAGCGATTTCTGCTTGTGCTCTCTTAAGTCAGGTGTCATAAACGATTCTTTTTGCTTTTCACAAAATTTATGAAGCTAAAGAATTTTTAAAGGAATTAAATATCAAAATCTAATGACCATTAATCCAATTCAATCCATTTTGTTGTAGATTACAAAAAAAAAAAAAAAAAAAAAAAAAAACGTGTATGTTCATACGGCAACATTAGTAGAATTGCCGAGAGCTCCACTAGGGGAACTCTTCTAGCTCACTTCCAGTGATTGATACGCACCAACGGTTCGTCGCAAGGAAAAAACAACAAAAAAACCAGAATCCCTTGGCTTCCACCTACTCCACAACAATTGATGAGTTTCGCCTAAGGAGGGACGATAAACCAACTGCTTAACAGTTCTCTACGTAAGTAATCCCGCCACCGCCCGCACCGCAGTTGATGAGGCCGCGGCTTTCGCAAGCAACACACACTCGAGGCCAAGGAAAACAGGGATGCTTTGCATGTGCGAGCTCTGGCCGCAATCCACCGTTGCAACAGTCGACCATCTTGCCTGAACCGCTGCACGCCACAAAAAAACTAGAACATACACAGCTATAGCAGTATAACTCTTGCCGCACGTTGTAGGAACCACCAGGCTCTGCTCCAACCTCGACCGTGCCGCCACCGACGAAACCAGAGAATTAAGAACAGCAACCCCCGCAGACAACAACCACCTCCATCGCAGGACCAAAAACGGAAGACGACGCCGCTCTTTGCCACTTATAACGCAGCTCCAGCACTTCTACCGTCGTAGCCCCACTTCAACGATAGTGAGATTACCAGCAGCGCTATAGTTCCAGTTAACGAATGGAAAGGACTAAACCGTCCGTCAATCAACTATAACTAATAAGAATAACAGAAGGAAGTAAAACAAAGGGTTAGCGTAGGAGTGTCACGACTCCTTTGCATGAACTAAAAGAATAACCAAAAATTGAAGGAGATCGCTTCGGTGCTCCATCGCAACCGACGACGAGAAAAACAGAATCAAGGGATAATGCCACAACAACTAAAAACTGTAACTCTAGATTCCCAAAACTCCACAAGAGAGAAGCAGGGTGACAATTGTCAGGGAGGTATAACCCGACAAATGACGACAAGAGCTGCAGGAGAATGGCAGCTTGATCCCGCTCCCTTCAGCCGCAGTTTCTATACCACCACACACTGCGCTAGTCCAATCCAGCGACTAGCACTCCGCATTGCTCCGCCAGCTAACAACAACAGCTTCCTGGTTTCACAACCAGCGCCTCATCGAACCCGTAGAGCCAGAGAGCCTTGAGAACAAAAAAACGCCGTAATCGCAGGGCCGCCGAGATCAGCAACCAGCTTAACAGGAAAGACCTGTGTTGACACGGCCGCCAGCTTGCCGAAAACAACACAGGCCGCACCGCAGCACAAACTACATAGAACGCACCTCCGCTAGACAAGGCTACACATTTCCGCAGCCAACAATACCATCACAAGCTAAAGTCAACCGCCGTACTGCAACGTCATCCCCCGTCCCTCAGCAGTTCGAGCTCCCAGCTACAAGCAAGAAGGAAAAAACAGCCTGCACAACGCGGAGCTCCCGCAACAAGAAAAAATCGAGAGAGAGACTACACTAAGGCTGGGCCTCCAACGTCTCTGGACACCGTCAGCTCCCTCCTGGGAATCCGGCAAGCACCTCCTTTGAGGATTTCCGGATCAAAAGCCTCTTCCGAAAAGATCAATTAGTAGACCATACTTTATTTTTTTTACTACGTTTCTTTTCTAGTTTTCTTATTATCGTTTCCCACTACTACTCCTACCATTCTACTACTATTTTTTTTCTTCCTACTACTCTCTTTTCTAAGAAAGACAATCTTCCTATATTTATTTTATTTTATTATTGAGATGTAAGTATCATAGGATTCTTTCAAGGTAAGCAACTCCTTGATTTTTAATTTTGATTTCTAAATGTCTTTGATTTTTAGCAATTCTAATAATGAATAAGACAATTGTAGAAGTGTTGTGTCCAAATAATTTCATCTATTATTACCTTTCTATTACAAATACTAGATCTTTAATAAAATTTGCTAATTTCTATAATAATTTATTTAATTACTAATTTTAGGTAATAAAAGTATATTTTTTATATAAAATTCATAAATGAGTCGATTTTGTGACTTACAACTACTCAAATTCTATTACCAAGATGTTGTTATGTATGTAGAATTGACTTTATAAGTATCATAAGTGGTAGTAGGATGCATTATATCCCTTGGAAAAAAGACAAAAATTTTGTTTGAGGAGATAATGACTTGCCAATTGAAACAATGGATGTTGTTTATGTTAATGAGTAAGTAAAATCAAAAATCATTGAGCAAGCCATGAACTCATCTTTTTGCAAGAAAAAGAGTTATGCCATGAAGAAAGAACTTGATTCTTTCAAAGATCGTAGTATATGGAAATTTTTATTTTTACCAAATGATAAAAAGGTTATAAATTCAAAATGAGTATCTAAGAAGAAATTTGCTAGCAATGGCTCCAATAAGCATTTTAAAGCATAGTTAGTTGCAAAGGATTTTACTCTAGTAAAAGGTCTTAATTACTAAGAGACTTTTGTACTAGTTCTTCATCTTATAACAATTTACATATTTTTTGTAACTTTTGCTACTCTTAATTGGAATATGTTGCAACTTGATATTATTTCAACTTATTTAAATGGTAAATTTATAGAAAAAGCCATCTATATAAAGATTCCAAAATGATTAGAAGTTCTATTTGAGTACAAAAGCAAGGTGTTGCAATTGCTAAAGACTTTGTACATTTTGAAGCAATTTGAATATGGATGGAAGAAGAGTTTAAATAGACCTTTATTGAATCTTCGTTATGAATGTTCAAAAACAAATTCTTCTCTATACAAAATTTATATTGAAAGCTTATTCTTTGCAATAATCATCTATGTTGATAATATACTTATTAGTGGCAAAAACTTTGAGATTCCTATAAAATGAAAAGATGAATTGAAAGAGTGCTATAAGATAAAAGACCTAAGTAAACCTTATTATTCTTTGCATTAAATTTTTATAACATAAGAAGAATGATACTATTAATTTGAGCTAAATTAAATATATTTGTCAAAAGTTGGAAGAAGTTGGAATGAAAGATGCAAAGGCAATTGCCACATGGTAATGTATAGCCATTAAGTGAAAGAAGAAAGAAAAGATTTTATTATAGAAGAGCTTAAATAAAAATATTTTAGCATATTATCTTTAAAATGTTTTTACAATCTTGCAACATCCTCCAATTTAATTGAGGTACAAATTAGTGAGAGCAATTTAGACTTAGAAATCTATATACTAGCCAATTTTTTAAGCAATTTAATAGTTCAAAAAGAAGAAATCATTATTGGAAGATCAACATTCAAATTAAAGAAAGAAAGGAGCCAATATCTGAAAGATTTTGGAGGTTTTTCTTTCAATTGATGAGTTTAACCAATTAAGATCTATTAGTAGAACTTATGGTATTGGTCATGGAAATGAATTTATTATAAGAAATATTCTCATAAAGATATTGATATCAATAGATGAAGTTAGAATTTAGATAAAGTTAGGTTTTTAGATGAATTAGGATTTGTATGCAAATTGGTATTAGATGAGAATCTATTCTTGGATGAATTTTTATTTTTGGATAATTTTTTAAATAATAGATTAATTACATTAAAATAAAAATATAATATAATATAATAAAAAAATTATTATCAATACATGAATTTTTGAATGACTTTATTTTACAAGTACAATTAAAGTGATGGTTTTTGTTGACTAAAAGAGGTTAATTTAAAGAAGATATAGAATAATTTAATCAAAATTTAATCAATAGATACAATTTACAAAATTTCATAATTAATTCATTTATGAATTATAAAGAACTTCTAGCTAATGGAGGTTTATTTTAATTCATACATAATAAGACTCTACCTTAGCCATAAAAGGTCTATGAAGATAGAAGTGGCTTAAATTGAGTCATTGATTGGTGGGAGAAATCATTGGAATTTAGCAACAAATTGGAAACCATAGGATTTTGGTAAACATGTTGGAAATCATAAGGTTTTTATAATATGTTTAAAATCACTAGATTTTGACAATAAGTTGGAAATCATAAGGTTTTTGCAATATATTAAAAATCACTAGATTTTGATAATAAGTTGAAAATCATAATATTTTTGCAATATATTAAAAATTATTAGAATTTTGATTGATAAACCATGGTAGTTTACTAATGAGGCCTCAACAACTTCAATAAAATAATTGTATAAAGGCTTAAAATAATTCTAAACTAGATCTACTTAGAAATGTGGCTAAAAATAGTATGTCTTATTTAATTCTTAATTTTCTAGAAATTAAAGAATTAAGAAAAAAATAAAATAATTAGTGATTAAAGGCTAACTTGTGATAGTAGAATAATAAAGACTACTAGAAATATAGAATCACCTATAATAAAAGAAATTAATTATTTATTTAAAAAAATATATTGGTGGTTGTACATTAAATTTCAATAGCACAAAAAAAAATAGAGCAAGTTTATGGAGCCATCTAAGAAAAATAGAGGTTTTTTGGTATTGTAAACACCATTAAACTTGATGACTTTATCATTGAATTTGGAGCTGAGTATAATAGCCAAGCTAAGAAGAGATTAGTATTCAATCCTTACAACACCTAGCAAGTATTCTTCTAATACTAAAAAGGTGCTTCAAAGTACAATCATTCAAAATTTAAAGTCCAATAAAAAGTAAAAATCAAGATGTTCAAGAATTATTGGATGTCAAATTCTAAGAACTCATTTTGAGGACCAATAAAAATTAGTGGTCAAAGAGTTGATATTGGCACTTTATTGATTAGAAAAAATATAGATCCTAAGATGAAGATTAAAGATAGAGAAAGTTTAGAAGGAGATAAGTATAAAATCAAAGTAGATAAGAAACAACAATCATTATTTAACTTTATTTTGAGTTTGTTTGAAGTGCTTTGATTGAACTAGTGAGGCTAGAAGTTGAATAAGATATTAAAGCTCTAATAATTTTAATTGAAGAAAAAATAAACCTATTGTGATGCTTATCATCGGCTCAAGAGGCTGTTAGAAAGAATTGAAGGAGTATTAATTGTATAAGCCATCAATTATTAGTATAATATCTTTGATTTTGAATTCAAGGACTTGGCTAGAGGTAGAATATTGAGATTATCTTCTAGTAACCTACATACAATGAAATATTAGTGAGAAATCCCATGGCATACTTTTACCCTAAACCCTAAATCCTAAATCTTAGTTACTTGATAGTTTTATCTATAAATATCAACAATAAATGTTATTTTGACAAGCAATGGATTTGAATTTTTTGACATAAATATTAGCTATTTTTGTAGAAGAGAAATAATATTTTTACATTACATAGTCATATGTGTCATTATATTTAAAGCTATAGGCTGCAATACATAATCTACCACATCTTAGAATAGATGATATTGTAGCTAAGAGCAAGAAACAAAAGCCATTATAATCTTAAAAATAGTAAAGTATAGAAACACCACTTGAGGGATATTTTGCTATATCTTCCAATAATAATTTTTAAAAATTATTTGTCAATAGAAATGCCAAAACAAATAATGGTATGAGATTTTTGTTGGACATGTTTGCTATAGAAAAGACAAACCATGTATCTATTGAGATTACATAATAACCACTAAGAGTGTCATCTACTTCAAAGAAGGAAAAGCTACTATTAATAGCAGAGAATTGGAAATCAAATATGAGGCATGAAAAGGGAATAGAAAGGCAAGACAAGAAAAAAAAATTAAAAGAATTTAAAGATTTTTTTACTTTTAGATTGAAAGATTTAGATATTCTTAAAAGATAAGAAGTAAGGATTGAGTTGGTAGATGATGCTCCTATTTTTTACAAACCTTATAGGTCTAGTATAGTAAAAAAAGAATTAATAAATCTATAATTAAGGTACTTTTAGATGCAAAATTGGAAAAAAAAAATAATGAAAAATATGCATCAACTACTATAATATCTTCTAAAAAAGACATCTTTAGATATTGGATAGAAGAGTCAATGTATAGCAAGTATATATCTACTAAAAAAAGAAAAAAATTAGATAAATATAACATATCTATTTTTAAAAATATATTTGATATTTTTAGATATATAAAGAACTTCAATACATTGGATTTGATATTTGGATATTATCAACTACCATTGAAAGAAAGAAATAGACATAAGAAAATATTTTAGAAGATTGATGTATTTAAAAAAGATAGATTATATAAATAAAATTTTCTACTATTTAAAATAAAAAATGTACCTGCTAAATTCCAAAAGATGATTGATAGAGTGCTTATGGAACTATTTTTTTGAGATATTATATTTATGATATCTTTTTTTTTTTACCAAGAAAAAGAAAGAATATTGAAAAAATCTTAAAATGATGTTGGAATACTTAATAAATCATGGACTAAAGTTGCATCTAAGTAAATATATATTCTTTTATTCACATGTAGAATATTTGCGGTACAAAATTTATTTAGGAGGCCTTGGTTTTGTGAAGAATAAGGTAGAAGCCTTGGCAAGCATTCCAGGCTACAAAGATATGAATTGAATGAGAAATTTTCTTGGATTAATTAATTATTACTAAAAAATTGTTGCAAATTATAGCTGCATATCAAAGTCTTTAATTATGCTTATAAAAAATGTTCAAGAGTAGATATAGAGTGATGAACGAGAATCAGCTTTAATAAAACTTAAGATAAAATTGGTTAAAGCACCAATCATGCAAAGGCCTATTTCAAGGAGGCCACATCAGTTGCATATAAACTAGATTACTTTAGGTATAAAAGAGAATATTTAGGTACAATATGGGAAATTGTATACTTTCAATATTATTTATATAGTAGTAAATTTTTTTAATAATAAACCATTAACTACTTAAATGGCTCATAGAATCTAATAAACTGATTGAAAAACTTACAAGGTAGGCCTTTATGCTATAAAAATAGGACTTCAAGGTTGTGCATATGGCAAGATTGGTAAATATAGATGCAAATGGATTGAATAGAAATCCATGCCTAAGTCAAAGGAATTCTATATGAGCTAGGTATTGAATTAGAAAGGATAAGGTAGAGGTATCTATATAGCATGCATTGTTGTATCTTAGTTTATTAGCAATAAATGAAAATTCATCAAAAGATATTTTTAATGAAATAGAAGATAGAAAAGAGTCTAAAGGCATCAAAGATGTTTTTAAGGATAGACAAATTTTGCATTATCTAAAGATCAAAGAATTACCACTTGAAATAACTTCTAAAGAAAGAAATAGGATCCAACAACAAACCAAATAATTTAAATGGAAGGAGGCTCATTTATTTAAGAAGAATCCAAATGAGAAGAAATGTGTGATACTAAGGCCACAAGAACATGAAAAGTTAGTACTACACATCTGTAAAGAGTTGAGATATTTTAAGATGAAATAAGCTTATAGTCTTCTATAGAGTTAATATTGGTGGGTTGGCATGCAAGAAGAAATACATCGGATTTTTTTAGGTGGTAAATGTGTAACAAGGTCCATACTTTATTTAATATACTAATGCCAATTTTTCAACCTTTATTTATTATGGGGCTAAGATATCAATCGAATCTAGATTTTACAAGACTATTATTAATGACTAAGAGGCATAACAAATATATATTAGTAATGATTGAATACTTTTCTAAATAAATAGAGTTAAAAGTATTTCTTCATAAATTTAGTAATTTTTTTTTATTAGATTCTAAGTCAATTTAGAGTAAAAAAATTAAAGACAAAATAGATGCACAAACTCACAAGTTTTCACCTATCAAAATATTAAAATAATTAAAAATTCTTAAATATATAAACTCTCTATTATTTTTTTAAAATACAAACCATTTTAAACCCTTTTTATATTAAAAAGCTCTAAAAAATTCAATATTAATTTGAATCACTTAATATTAATGCTTAATCAAATCCTAATAAGTTTGCTCTCTAATTTATTTTTTAATTGATAAAAGAATCACAATTTAGTTGTAGGGGTATGTTTTAGTGCTTGGGATCATATTTCTACCCAGATTCATGACTAATTCTCTTCAAGTATAATGTAATTTTTTCTTCTTTCTTTCATCCATTAGCTGTATTACAACACAATATCAAGTGAATCAAATGTTATAGCAGTTCTTATGATGTACTATCAACTATTATTAAGGTAATTAGAAAATTCTTTTACCAATATTAAAGTTTGCCTATAATAATATGATAAATTATTCTACTCAAAAATCACCATTTTAAGTTAACTATGGTTTTCATCTATGATTTGATCATTTTTTATTATTTTTAAATTGATAGTCTTTTAGCAAAATATTTGGCAAATCAATTCTTAATACTACATACAACAATAAAGGTATAATTAAAAGAAGCTTTAGGATAACAAAAGTTCAATGCAAATGTCTATTAGAAGAAGCAACTTCAATTCCAAGTTGGTAATAAGATGTGGTTATTTTGATGTAATATAAAATTAATCATTCTAATAATGAATTGGATTATTATAGACTTTTTTTATTTTCTATTAGTGAACAAATCAACTTGGTTGCATATTAATAATATGTACTAGAGTTAATAAAGATTCATCTTATTTTTTGTATGACTGTTTTTAACTATATAAGATAGTAGATATACCATAATATAAATAATATGAATATTAAAATATAACCATCATAAAAATAACCAACATAAAAAAATCATATAAATAATATAAATAATAATATATGAACCATCAAGATATTAAAGAATACAAATAATAATGTCTTTAGTATCAAAATTCTATTTAATTCTAAAGTTTTGAACAAATGGTAATGTATAAATCAATTTATTATTTATCATAAAAATAAAAAATGATAAAATAATAAAATATATGTAATATATTTTGTAATATTTTAAATAAATTTAGAATTATTTATTTGATGATATTATTTTTTATAATAAATTATAATATTAAAAAAATAAGTTCGTATAAGCATCAAGACAAATATTCTATATCATATTTTATATTTTTAAAGATTTGATTATAATTTTAAAATTTTAAATTAATATAATTGGTACAAAGTATTTATCATTTGAACATATATAATAATTTTAAAATATATATATTTAAATTTGACTTAGTTTAAATTTTTTGTGATATAAAAAAATAAATATGTATAAGTAAAGTCGTAAGTATGTAATTCAAGAGCCTTTGTTTTAAAAGGTTTTTATAAACTAGATTTGTAGATGAAGAGTTCTCTATATATATAAGTGCCACTTATTGAGATAATTTTTTGACTCCTTGATTGTTATTCATTACAAATACAATTGCAATCTCCATTGTCTTTCATTGTTATACCACTTCATTTATTTTTGCACTTCTTTTGTTTCTTTAATATATAAGGCCTTGTTGCACTCTTCTACTAACATACATACATACCATTATTGGTCTAAAAATTGTACCACACTCACTTAGATTGTTTCATTATTATTATGCATGTTGTTGTATTAAAAAAAAAAAAAAAAAAAAAAAAAAATTATTGAAAGATGGGCTTTTAGTACATAAGGTGTCAATTCAACTTCGTATTAGGTTTGAAATAATTGGTTGCATTTCCAATAGGTGTACCTTATGGGGTTTTGATGTCAAGACAAATTAATTGCAAGTTTTATCTAATGTCAATAAGCAAAAAATCTTATATGATATTATAACATATAAGGTAGATATTTTTGTTTAAGTTTTTGCAAATCATGCTAGTAACACCAATATGGTTATGTATGCCTAAATAGTAAAGTAATATGCTCAAGAAAATGGATTATGAGTGGCATCAATAACCAAAAAGCCATTGTTATCACATTTTCACTATCAAACATATTTGGACTTTGCCAAATAATTCAAGCACTCAATTATTAAAGACTAGCAAAAATTTGTATAGTCTAACCAGACCAAGTTGAGGTTGGATAAGAGAGAAGAAAGTGGAAAGTAATTTGATATTAGAAGCATTGTTGAACCATACTTGTTGGACAATCACCTAACACGGTAGTGGTTTGAAATTGCATGACCACCTATATCATATGTTATTTCACCAAGATTAAAAAGAATATGGATGCAAACTTCTATTACAAAATTTTATTCAAATAGTTCATAGAGACCTTGGATTATTAAAACATGGATATCAATAATGTGATTTTTTAGAAAGACAATGATTTAAAGCACACTTTCAAAAATAACAAAAGAATATTTTGATAAATTTGGCTTGTTGTAATAGCTAGCGCATTCTTTGGACCTCAACTCAATTGAATATTTGTGGGAGCATCTCAAATATTGTTTGAATGCTTGACCAACTCAACTATCTAAGATATTAGATTTATAGGAGAAGGTAGAAGAAGATTAAGAAGAAACAATTAAAAAGTCATTCTCAACCTTGTAGATAGCAAGCCATGTTGTATGGAGGCACTTTTGAAGGCAAAAGTAGAGCCAAGAAAGTATTGACTTAATAGTCAAAAAATTGTTGCAATAAGTTAAGATATGGAATAAGTACAAACATTAAGACAATTTTTAAACTCATTACATGTATACATATGCACATTAGAATTGAGGTCCCTTGATTTGCTTTTAAAATAATATGTAATCCAATGGAATCCTAAATACTTTTGTGGGGATGGAAATCAATTGCTACAAGGAAATTTATTCTTTAAAATAGGATTAGAACAACAAAATTGAGTGGCATGTACATAATAAGTCTTGACTATTTATGAACCGCATCATCATTCCCCATCCTAAGAATATCACTTGGTAACTAGCCTACAAAAGTTATCAATTGAATACAATCTTTCTACAGTGTTCGTGATTAATGCACAAATATTACTTATCTTTCACATCTTACTCATGCTGCACAACATCCACCTCTAGAAAATATCCTATAAACCTTCATACGTTTGAAATGTTCTGTAAAATCTAGACTTGCCGTGACCAAATCCTGTTAAAAAAATCCTACTTCCAAATCATTTCAGTCTTAGAGATATATTTACCTTCATTTTTCCACTAACGCAAGAATGAATAATCCTCTGTCCACTGATGAAACAGAAACAAAGAACACCCACCATCTGTCATCAAATTGGACTAATAATGTATACGAAAAAAAATTCATTATCACACGATAAACGGAGGTGTACAGCAAATGTAAAAAGCCAAGCTAGACCAATCAAAAACTAGATCTTGATTTCAAGTCACGATTGGACGTGACTTCCTAATCTAATGCCTGCAAAATCATCACAAGAAACACATCAATCACTGAAGAAATTCAAGTACAAAATGTAAAACATTCGTGTCTCAACATGATGAAGATGAATATATAAAAATAAGTTTCCGTGATGTGATAAGGCACAACACATCACCGCAACTCCGAACAGTTCTCGAGCATTGAGGGGACTTCAAAAAGACAGAAAAGTAAGATGGCATACCTACCAGAGTAAATTGTCGCAAAAATATCCTGGTTCCAACTTCCGGGTCCAACGAGGACACCAAGCCAAGACACTAATCATACCTTCAAATGAGAAGCCATGGATACTATGCACAATCTCCGAGGACAATTATGAAACTCTTTGACTTTCTGGTACCCACATGCCTGGACCTCTACCGGTCTGCTCCAACCTGAAAACGAAATATCACAGTTAGTGCTAGACACTGCAGGGAATATTGCAACACCTCCAAGAACAACCTGCAGCTGATATAAGTAGTAACAAATTTCACTTTCAAGCTAACGAGGAAAACGCTGGGCTCGTACGTTGGTGCCAGCCGACCAAGACCTTTAAGTTCAACCCCTGTTTCTGCTTCTGTAAGACGTCCATCAATATCCACATTATAAGATTTTCCGGGAGTTCCTGGTAAACCACGCTTCTTCAGCAGCTCCAAGTCTTTATGATGTAGTTCTCTACCGTTTACCAATACTCCAGTTTTCCCATGAGAACAATGCCTAGCCAATGTGAAGTTTAATTCCTCAATGAAGGGCTGCACACATGCGATACTTTGTGAGACCTTGTAACCGATAACAGCTTCAAGAAAGCACACTAGCACTGCACAAGCTTGAAACTTCGTTGAAGAATTTATTTTACTCACCGGAATCATCCCAAGACAAGGTCCCCCCATGACCCCCCAGAACCCAGCACGAATGTCGTACCTGCAAATATTAACGGATCGCGAACTCAGATACTCTCACAAAATAACAGACCTAGCTTGACAGCATAATTTGCTAGCACTTCAAAGATAATCCAATGCTAAACAAGAATTAAATGCAATATATTGACAGATTCTGCCAGAAACGACTCAAACCAGACCAAATCAGCTATGGAATCAAATGAATTCGTACCAATCGACTAAAGAATAGTGAATAGTTAGAAAATGATGATACAATAATAATGCTTCCAAGCACTATAATTGCATCTTTATTTTCTACGGTTTGCAGACAGTGCCACAAGAAGCAAATTCAATGGTGGCAACAAACCCACAGATATTTCCGACTTCAATATCAATAATATTCAAGGAGAAAAAATAATGAAGTACAAGACTTACAATAATCAGACCAATTAAGCTCTAAACTATAGGTGACTTCGAAGCTAAAGTACAAACTATAGTACATGTAATACGTATGTGGTTTAGCAACTGATTATCAGAAGCATACCGAATCACCAAAACTTCTTGACCACATGAAAAGCTATCATGTATGACGGTGAAGCAACTTACCAGTAAGAGCCTGGATGTATGAATCCTGCGTACTCCTCAGCTTTTTTGACTACGTCATCAGGAAGAGCATGACCATTCACTACAACCTTGCGACGATACTGATTGGCTTTTTTCCCCTTTGTCAGTTCCTTGACACTTCGTTTGAAGAACGCTTTAAGACCTTTCAGCTCCTGTCCATCATCAAAGTCAGGAGTATCAAGAGGCCATGCACTCATCGGTGTAGGTAAAGCACTTGGTCTAATTTTTAGATGAACCGAAGCTTTCTCTTCATCAGAATCACTGCTAGATTGCAACAGTTTGCGATCTGGTGATATCTTCTGCTGACGACTTGTCCCTACATCCTGACTTGTGCTGGAGAATGTAGGTGAGAGTGTCGTATGAACTAACTCAGCCTCACTTGATGGAGGCAAGTCAGCATTCTCCTTTCCACTTCGCATTATCTTCTCAGATGGGCCCAAGTCTCCAGAGGTATTTGGAGATGAGGTTTTAGAGGTTTCGGATGGTAGGTTTGAACCCAAAACCATGTTTACTAACTTAGATCCTGAAGCAGCACGTGGATTATGTCGCCCTGAAGGTGGGACGGGAAGGCTAGCTCCTGACTGTGTACGGATCACCACTCGATCCTGAGATCCAGTTTCTCGATTGGACCTTGTGCCGGAATACCCATCAGAGCTGTTCGAACCGAGTCGGAAAGAAGATTCGGGTGAATTGTCACTTGCAGCTGGGGATGAACCTCCACAAAGTTCCAGTAAGTGATTCAAGCGAAAGCGTGATATTTTCCAGCACGAACCACAGCGAAGTTTCTGTACACCTGACTCGCTCGGAGAAAGATTCTGCGGTACTTCCAATTGCAGCTTACAATGTCGACACACAACATGAATACGATCAGGTACATGGAAATTAATTTGCAATCTAATTGTTTGAGATTTCCCCTTCAGCAAAGAATAAGCTGAACCTTTCACCTTCTCTTCGCCAAAACCAACACTATTTGACGATTCTGAAGGCCCATTGAGATTTTCCTGCACCGGTTGCTCCCGTTGATCGCGTGCTTGAAATTGATTGGCACTATAAACTGATTCGGGAGAAAGATGAGGAGAGAAACGAGGAGAACCACTAGATACAACGGGTCCAAATTTACCAGTGACGTCCAAGCGCTCTTCAGAGCTCGAATCAGATCTCGTCTCAGCAAGATCTTGCTCCTCTTCGTAATCCGATCTGCCACTGTCACCACCAACCTCAACTACTTGGTCCCCTTGTCTTTTATGAGAAAGGGTGGGTGGTTTAAGCTCTTCGGAGTGCAGCTTTGAATCAATCGGGTAGGGGTCAGGGTCGTCCACATTGGACGAATCATCACTAGTATCATAGTCCAAAACATCAGGTAGACCATAAACATCTAATTGAATCGAAGGAGTATCTGAGACCTGACGTGAGCGCTCTTGTGATTTCGAGAAGTGCTCTGGATGTAGCTGAAAACCTCCACCTAAATATTTAGGAAAAGAACCAGGTGGAGACATCACTACATTTCGAGAAGGTGACAAATACATTCTGCCCGTTCTCGAGGACTGACCAACCAATAGTTCTCCAGATTTGCGCTCGTCGTCAGAAGGATCCCTTTTGATAACAAGCTTTTCTTTGTGAAATTCGTCGTGACTCAGATCCTTTTGCTGCCTCCACTGGACCAAAGATATATCTCCACCAGATGGCAGGCCTTGTTCTGATGGAATTGATAATTCACTATTTGTGTCGTTCAACTGACTAATAATATCAGATGACGAGATCCTTGCAGTCGAATTTCGACCATGTACTTCCGGCACTTCCTTTACTCGACCGCTTGGTGAATGGTCTCTGCTCTTCTGTTTATCCACTGCCACCCCTGCACTTTGAATAACTCTGTTCATATTTGGCGATAAACGACGCACAGACGACTCTTCCTCGGGGGATTTATCTATTCCCGTGACATGATCTTCAAACCCCCGTCTCCTGATGGTATGGAGACCTGGATGGCCAACGAAGATATCATTTCCAAAAGCGCTGATGGCCACACTGTCTGAGCTCTGTCGCCGATGCAAACCAGGCTTCTCTTCTGTTGGTCCACCTGAGGAAGGACCAGACTCTAGGTTTTTGTCATGAACCAAGTCAGTATGTCTTCCTTCCAAATATTCGTCCCCTAGGGACTTATTCCTACCCCTGCTGCTAGGACCTCCTAGAGAACCACGTGGTGAAAAACTGCTTTTAGGTCCCGGCCCAAGCTTTTGTCGCTCCTTCAGCTTATAAAGTGGACCTGCATTCTGAATCGCAGAAAGAGCTCTCGTGGGAGAAAAATCATTATCTCCTTCATCATCTGATTTTCTCTGCTTCTCTTTCTCCCTGTAATTTGGTGACTCGCTCGCCATATTCGCTGGTTGAGGCTTGGGGCAAGCTCCCTCAACAACCAGGTCTGTAGTTGAAGTCTCCAGACGAGAATTAGTGTTTACATAGGTATGTGCATTTCGAGATAGCAAATCTATACGCCCCATTCTTTCGCCTGTTAGATCATCTACGGCTGAAGAATTCACAGGCACTGCTCCTGGAGGAGACCGGTCCTTGTGATGCACGTGACTGAATGGGCTTCTACCAGAATTAACATCTCCATTCACTGGACTAGAAGCCTTAGTTTGAGGCACATTTGCTGGAGCCTCCCTACCACGAACATCATCATCTCTGTTTCTACGAACTGTCAATGGGTTAGGTGGAGAAAGACTGCGATCATCATGCGCAGACCTGTGATCGCTGTCGTGGTTTACATTCATGTTGTTTGGCATACGTGTGGGAGGTCCAGGTCCAGGATTACCATGGTGTACCGAGTAACTAGGTGAATTTTTTCGAGCAGCGACCGCAGTAGGTCTGTTCATTCCAGTTCCACTTCTAATATCATTACGGTCGTTTAAATTTGCGGGACTTGACATGTGATCAGGTGGCATTGGTTTAGCGGGCAACGACCTAGCATCAACACTATCAGGATGTCCAGCTGGATTACTCCTATTATGCCGTTGCGGACGCTCCGATACTCTTCTAGTCCCAGAGCCCTCAGTTGCAGCATGTTTGGCTGCAAAACATTGAGAGAACAATAATAGACCAGGCTTAACATGCGAATGAGGAAAACACACATTTTCAAACCGAATGCCAGGAAAAAGTGGTATTCAGTACTCAGTGAAGGTCACGAGTTAAAAAACAATTCTGTTGAACCCCATGAGAGCACGAACTCATAATAAATCATGCATGCTACTTATTTCGTCCAATTCACACAATAAAAATAGCTTAATATCGAAATAGTTACTGAGTCTTTGATGAAGATGTTAGGACTGACAACGTTACGCAAAACATTCAAGTGACAAGTTTCCTTTTGATAAAAACAGGTGTTCTCATAGGCCACGTCTCAATGAAGAAGAAATACCTCTCAGGACAGTGGAGCAGTTGCCACACTTGTATAAAGGGGTTCCTGGAGGAGGCTCTTGCAGAAGTGCAAGACACCTAGGACACCGTACAATCCGAGGTCTATCCATTGTAGCCATTGCCCAGCTACAAATCTGCGTAAGAAACCCGAAAAGAGCACTTGAGCTTCCCTAGTATCCCTCGTTGTGCAGGTTTCAGTATACATAGAGAATAGAAACAATTTTAAGAAATCATCGCATCCAAGAAGAACTAGAACTTCGTCATTTGCTAGGATACCTGTTTGCCCTTCACCCGTAGCTCAACTCCACCGCATTTCTTTCAAACTTCAATCCCAGCGTACATCAGCACAGAGCGATAGGTACACATTTCAACCCACCACATTCCTAACAAACTTGACCGCCTGTATAATACTCCAATAATTCCCTGATTGTCCCCATCGCGTTGACTGCCTCTCTTCTGAACATCACAAGCCATTGCCTTCTGAGGAGGTTTGCAACTTGCTCTGCCTCGCAACAACTCGAATCTAAGTGAAAAAATCAATTCAAGAGCACTGATATGGTGACACTAGTCCATTAGAGAGAACTATAAAACAGCAAATTGATCGCTTTAGGAAAAGCAGTAATGAAGTATGTATCATATAAACACTACGGTCTTATTTGTAAGATTTGGATTATACGATTCAAGGATAAAAAGCTGCAACACTCCAGGGAATACACAAGCACTAATTTAATTGCAGTAGGAGTGTATCTAAGGATGTCGGAACCAGAATATGTCCTGACTATTAAATCCATAAATCCGGCAAAGTATGACTACTTACGTTCCGCTATGCTGAGGATGGAGCTAATGTATTAACAGAGGTTCATAAATTGCACGTAACCTTTGTTCAAGCTACCCACAAAACGAGTCGACAACTTTCTTACTCTGAACTTCGATGTATAAGCCGCCCCACGTAAAAAGGAATCAGATAATGACGAACAAAAGTTCTATAACTATATATACTTTGTCGTGTTCTTTTGGATTCAGTATCTAGATTATGCTACGATTCTTGTGCAATGATTACAGATCTTAATCATTCTTCATGACCATTCTTCGGCAAGCTTAGAACATGAGATCTTTAAACGTCCATACATGCATTCACTGCATCAGTTGACAGTTACAGATCGCATTTCATGATCCCAATCCAAGCTGCGAAGTCGACTTCAATGCCTCACTTCTCGAAACCACAACGTACAAGTGGAATTATATAAGGGACATCTAACAGGGATCGGCACCTACAACCTGCCACAGAACTCAAGTGATCTGAAGCATTTACTTAGTTAAACCACATGCTAGATAAAAGCTAGATATGTTGTAAACAATCTTTTCCAATCACCAGCCTGTTGATCCGGCTCCTGGCTTGAACTTTCCCCTCGGAAAACGGAGGCTGATAGGGAGGGTTAATAACAGCGAGGATAAATGAACCTTCCATTTCATCGCTGCCTCGTTTCAAAAGGCCAGGATTGACGTAGGGGACTTCTAATTAAGACAAAGTAAGCTCCATTTCCAGAGCCCAAAACATAACGGAGGTTTGATTTAGAAAACGGATTCACGGCCGGATATGTCGTGGGAGGTATCAACTACAATCACAAAAATCATCGAGAGCCTCAACAGTGAGCAGTGATATTGTTGTCTCCGTCGGGAAGCTAGTGTTGTTTGGTTGACCACACGTTCTGAACGGGAAACCAGAATAGAATAGCTCAAGATGTACACAAAATCTTACATACTTCGAAGCCTAATGTTATTGTACAAATCCGTTACTCACACATAAACATGACTACAACCAACATCGAGAACTAATTTTATCGAACCAGACATATAGACGTCGTGCAGGCCTAGCACTGTCTGATTTCTCTTCGATTAAAACTCACTTGTAGAATTGCAGTGAACAGAAAAATCACCTGATTATTTATGACAGCAGAGCTAATCGCTGTGCTGTAGAATCCGCCTCACACAGTCCTGATCCAAAAAGCAGCCTCCCAGTCGCAACCACATTGAATAGAAGCAGGATGAAAGAAGGGGGGAAAAAATCTAAATCCCTTCAATCTGCTGTGCCACGATCTCCTGGCACAAGAAAATAAGAATGTCGGTAAACTAGTCCGGCAACCAGAAAGACTATGTTAATGCAGCCGTTTTCAAGCACAATATCCCAACGCTCCAGAAACTGCCGACCAGCACCGAATTCCCAACCAATGCGATACGCCCCCCACTCACACCAACGCACTCAACTCAACATCGCATCAACCCAAACCTACCTTCCGCGAAACCATCAATGCCACAAACCACTACTTCCAATCCATCACCCGCCCTTGCATACTCTTACCATGGCGTACTCCACCTGAATAAAACATTAAACCTTGAACCATGATCTAAATCGACTCCAGATCTCCACACCGTAGCTCCCTAAAAAACTTGATCACCGCACTATCCAACACACCTAATTCGAAACCCGTGCTACGCAAAGAAAAACTTGCCGCACCTTCTTTGCCCTACACATCCCGACGCTCCATCTCGGCTTCCCTCACCACAGCTCCACCTTCTTCCTACCTTCCGTCACTCCGCCTCTCCCGCTCTCTCTCTCTTTCTCGCTCTCTGTCGAGGCCACAGACATTAGAGTACCATTTCCAAGAGCGAGAAATTTACACCCTGAAAAGAACGCGAGGGAAGCGGGCTTTAGCGATCTAGCGGTAACCACTCCCGACACGGAAACACGGTTTGGGAGCAAGAGCGTCGCAGAAAACCGAGGCAATGCTTACGACCTCGTCCTCCTCCTCCTTCGTCCTCTCCCTCTCTTCCTCTTCTTCCTCCTCATCGTCTCCCTCCCCACCCGGTGATGCCCGATGACAGCCCGACTCCCCTCGCCCGTGCTGGAATAAAGGTACCCATCCCAGCTGCCCCGTCAGATCACCTCCCCATTCCTTCTTCTCCCTTGCTCGGCTCCATCCCGGTCTCTGGGTTCGGTGCCGCACTCCATCTGGGTCCTGAACGTCCTTCCTGCCACCTCGATGCCACTCGCTCCACCTCTTCCAGGATGATTAGATGTTTCTAGATTTATGCTATTTTGGTAATTTGCAATTTTGAGAGAGAAAGCCATTTGTAAATGTGAGCTTGCTTGTTCGAGATTGCGATGTCGTTTTGTGATAAGAGATTCATTGAGATCTCCACTTTCTATTTTTTTTATGAAAGAATATACATATTTGTGGTTTTGAACAAGTTTGGATATGTTGTTAGTTTCGAAAATAAAAACACGGACAGTTAATGATTATTTTAAGTGCGGTTGATTGTATTTGTATTTACCACTGGTTACTTTTTGTATAAGTTTGTATAAGAAGAGTGTTTACTCTTTTTTGTGTTGTGTACAATAGATAATCACACTCTGATTAGTATGTGCATCACACTTATGTAAAAAAAAATTAAAGACCCACTACACCACCAAAAACAAAGGAAATTCTAAGGTAAAAACTAAAAAGGAAAGAGGAGTTGATTAATACAATCCCGGTTGAATGGGGGAAAGTTATGCAACACTATATCGTCATTCTAAGCCGGCTTCCGTAACGGTACAATACAGTGCGATTACATCTACCATTAACTTTTTCGTGTTATGTACAAGCTATGAACACAAAATATACTGCGAATTAACAGAAGGTGGCTTCCCCCTCAACCTTCAAGGTCCATGCCATCCACAAAGTCGAAGTCCCACTCGGCAGATCCATCATCGCTTGAAGTCATATCCATGGATAACTTGCTGCAATCAACAGGGTAACCAGACACATGTCATCTCGAGAACTTAATCATAAAATTCTAAAAAAAGGCCTGGAACTGCTTTCTGCCCAATCGACTCTGCTGCAAGAGCAATTGTGAAAACCCATTATCCCCACATTTCAACAACAACGTTGTAATAAAAACAAGTACTACAAAAAATGTTAAGCATTTAATAATAGCATACAACCGATGAAATAATGACAGCATATAACTGAATAATGTCTATCCAGATCAGGCAATGCACAATGAATGAAAACTACCTTGCACATCGTGAACTGAAATAGAGTATGCGCTTCTGCTTCTTGTTGTAAAAGAAGTAGTTAAAAGACCATCTAGAGGCCCACGTAACCATTCAGCATTAAAGTGCAATTATATTAAAATACAATTGACCTAATCCTATGCACCATACTTTAGTCGACTGTTTTCTGCTCAACAAAAACAAGTCAGCTACAAAGCAGACGATCTGCTAACCTGCATTACAAGAACTTCTGTCTGAGCTTAATCCCATGGATTGAAGCGTATGGTTATCAAGGTGCATGAAATCATCAGTAATCACTGACAATACTCGGCTAATCAAAATAGGCAAGGTCCAATGTAAGGCTCAACGTAGACTCAAGGATAGACTCCTAGGGAATTTAAAGATACATTTAAAAGTCATGTTTAAGTCTAGCACTCACATGCTGCCAGTATCAGCAAAAGGATCCCCTTCAGCATCAGGAGAATAACTGTATACTTCACAATCCTCCAAAGTCATCACCTGCTAGATGGGGAACATATTAAACTAAGAAAGATGCCGCTACACGTCTAAATTTGTTAAGATCGGACAGAAACAGGAGCTTTATTCACCCTCCGATGATCTACTTCAACGTTGCAGAATTCAGCCCACGAATTAAAAATTACTGCCAACTAATATGGTTTTTAACTTTGACACCTAGACAATCCACAACTGTATCTTCGCTTAACAACTACTGTTTCATCGTAATTTCTAAAACATCCAATACCGTTCACTCTTGAAGCGAAAATCTTTAACTGCGTAAGGTATTTAGTGCATAGTGCCTCAATAAGACATAATGCATTTGCGAAATCAAAATGCTGCACAGAACACGCATGCTAGATCCTGAAATAGATTTTTTAACACTAAATGCAATGTGTGATAAAAGCAAGCATAAACTGAGCTACATAGTAGCTCTCTATAGGACGAAGATGATTGAAGCTCGATTAACTATGAATGTGGAATTGAACCCCAAATGATAAATATTATAACGAAATGGCTTCGACCTAGTGATAGTTGCCAATCTAACAGTACTCCACTCACCTCATCAATGGCATTCCATATGCTGTCCATCAATGTTGTTTCTTCGCCAACTTCTGTGAACCAAATCTGCTATTGAAATTGTGTTAAAATGTACCCACCCGTCGGAAAGCTTCAAACTCCAGTATATTGCCTATCCACTAATCAGTAATAGGAGGCATCGATTGGAACATCAAATCATGTTAGATTCCACTTAACTATAATTACATCGGAAACATGTTGAAATTTTAAGGGAATCCATCAGATCAACCCGTGTGATTCTTTGACAGTAATCATAACGCAGCAAAATTTTACTCGCTCATGATTAAAGAACACTATCATTGGACTTGCCAATTTATTTAATGCGCAATGGAAATAACAGCATTAGTTCACCACGAAACCATTAAAGAATACAAATTCTCCACCAGACGATAGACGATGGAACAATTGATGTTCTACCTTGGATGCCTCAACCAAAGATACGTCAATCTTTTGCTTTGCAGCAAAAACTCCATGTTCTTTAATGAAGTGCTGGGGTCGCAACATACTGATCAGTATATCGACATAAGCATGTCAAAGTATTAGTCAGATTAGCTTTCGACTTCTCCCCGATGTGAAGCTGTTTATCATTATAACTGCTCAACAAGCTACGTATAGGAAGTAATAGGAAATGGAGAGACTTGAACTCTCAGCTCCTTCGGGAGCAACGGTTTTATACCGCTTGTCAACCATTGACAACACTTCCTAATTCCTTTCAACAAAATGGGTTGCCCGCCAAGTAGGCACTGGCAGTACCCAAAGAAACCTAACTAAACCCAAACCAAAAAAAATCGCAAAGCCTGAATGACCAAAGCCTCCTCTGATGACCGTCCAGAGATGCATCATAAAATGATCATAGAGGACTAAAATTTGAATGATGTCAATACCTGAAATCGTAGTCAGGATACATATGATTCAAGGTCAAAATCAGGTAAATTAGTGTCCTGCGACTGAAAACAGATGAACCAAGCGGTTAACATTTCCATGATCACAAAAAAATCATTAGAGACAAAATCTCGCTGAGCCATATAGAAAGAGATGCCTCTGCATCCAAAAACATGTAATCTCACATAAAAAACATCCCACCCACAGGAAAAGAGGACTACGCTGCCATTAAGCTAAATAAAAAGGGACTTTATGAGCACTCTTTCTCAATTGTATACTTAGATACCTCTTCTAAAAAGGAGATTAATAGCATCCACAACAACTAGATAACATTTTTTGTCAAATAATAACTCAAATCGATGGAGTTGTGCACGCTGCATGGTGGTAGACACACAAACTTGCTAACATATCCTTCGAGACGAAATAGACCCCAGACAACGCGCACATGCCAAAATGATCAGGCTCAAGTAGTATAACACGAGTACTTGAGTTTCGAAAGTCAATCGGACTTTGAGATCGATCGTAACTGAGGATAAAATTACCTTGCAGTACTAGAAAGGGACCCAACAGGCGAAGTGGAGAGGTCAAAGGGTAAATATGCCAATGAATCCACAACCTGTAAAACAGCCCGCTCATGATTGAGACAGAAGAGGCAAACGAGACCAACATAAATATCAAGAAATTGCTGAATAAATCATACTAATTATGCAATAATGAAGGGAGAAAAATAAATAAATAAATAAATAAATAAATCGAACACCAACCTCTTGCTCCAAACTTCGTGACAGCTTCTTATCAACTCCTGCAAGCTTGCCTGCACAACCAAAAGAACTAGCTACCTGAGTGAAACCGCTTACCACTATGAAGGATGTTGAATGCACGCTTTAAGTTCGCTTTTTCACTTCATCAAATTTCGAGCTGATAACATCCAGCACAGTGCAACTATTCAACCTACTTTATTTACTAATCACAATTTTAACGATTACACCGTCGCAAAAACAGAGTGTATGTGTATGTGTGTGTGTGTGAATATATATATATATATATATATATATATATATATCCTCAATACTCACGGAAACATTAGGTTCAAAGAGAAAACTTACATGAGTATGCCTCCAAGCCACCTTGAATCATGCATCCTCCCACATCAACATGCGAGAGAAAAGCGTTTATTCTGCCAACGTAGGGTTTACATTGCGCAAGTGACACGGCGCAAGTACACAGAACGGTTACGGCACTAGGCGTCGGGTACGGCAAGGCGAAAAAACACGAAACGAAACGAAGGAATTACGAGGAACGGGAGTAAGAGATAGACGGCAACAATACCGAGCAAGCGGGGTATACTCGAGGAACTTCATGGTGCAGCAGCGTAGGGATGCAACGTAGCCTTCATAAATGGGAAGGAAAGGTGCAGCGGATGCGCCAGAGCAACAGAATAACCAAAACCAAACAGCGGCACGATGCGTCGGAGCGGATGCCTCTACGTGCGTACGTGCGTGCCTGCGTTGGACTGGGCCAAAACGCGATGAGGTCGAGATGATTTCTGAAACGATGACGACGACGAGAAGAATGCCCAATCCTTGGCTTCAATGTCCCCGAACCTCAACCCTCACCTCAGCCTCGGTACCGTAGCAGAGGTTCGGCGGCGAAGATGAGGGGGCACGGGCACATCCACGTAGGTTATCTGGTAACCAATCCACGTGCAGTATTTGTTGGTTGCTATTCCCAGTCATTAGAAGAGAGAGCCTTGACCTTGTTTATACAACTAGTGGGTGTCATCGAATCCCATCGCTTACTTTGTACTTTTAGTCACTTTTCATTGCATGTGGCATTGCAAACAACTTTCCCTTTGACTTTTTCTTTGCATATTAATTCTTTATGTAGAAAATTGGTTTTTTTCATGTGTTATATTATTGACACGAATTCAAATAGCCCTGCTCATTCCTTTATATTAGAGCCACACACTCAAATTAAAAAATAATAAGAATTTCGTTATTTATTTATTTATTTTTGTAAAATATTTAGTATTAATGTAAGCATTTTAAATATCTATAACAAAATTCCAAAGAATATATAAAATATAATAATTCTACTGGTGTATATAAATATTTTAAAATGTGTATTAATTCTACACATTTACCAATTCTATACAAATCATGTATACACGAAGTCAAATTTCAATTAGTATTTTGATTGCATTAGTTATAATTTAACATTTTATTGATACCTATTTTTTCCAAATTATTCACTATTTTAATCAAAAATTTTGTAGAAGATTTTATTTCAACTCTAAACTAACTGATGTTGCTCCTGTATTAGTTTTGTGGGGCCCACGGAACCAACACCAACAGTTGCCCCCATCGTCCACGTAACTCGAACATGTTCATCGGAAAAAGACAAATATGAAAAGACGAAACACAGCGTGAAACAAATCGTGAAAATCGAACTCAACAGACAACCAATTCAATACAGACTATACCAACCATTCATTTCAGAATGCATGTGTGTTCTGTGTGCAAGCTGAAGGACTCAACAGACAACCAACTATTAGCGTGTGCTGCCTTTTTACTACGACACTCCCATATCACATCATCCACAAATAAAGAACTAGATGTTGGAAACCAATGCGTGGCAAGAACCCTTTTTGAAACCTCGGAATATAACAAAATACACAACCTCAACTGCACAGTTGAGAAAAGAATAGCGGAGAACTGAGAGAGTAACACCGCTGCACAACATACCAAACCTCTGTCAAACTATGAGTGTAAACCCCTATGAAATGGTTGTTGACCCATATCCAAATTCAGCATCTAAAAAGTCAAGCAAACGTTGGGTGCGCTGCGCAACTTCACAGTGAAAGGGAAGGGGTGATCTACGCTGAACGCAGGTAACGCCAACGTTAAGCCAAGACAAAGCATGCAGATCTGAAGCCACAGTTTGTAGGATTCGTTGCACTTCCAGTGCTTGTTCCTTCGATTCCACGACTGCTGGCTTAACGCCTTTAGATGACGTGGCAACGCCAGAAGAGTCTTGGGCCGTAGTGGAGGTACCGTAATGGGCAACCAATCCCATGCTCATAGTAGAAGGCCAGTCCTCCTTACTTCTTTGAGCGAAGTCATTAATAGTGGAGCTTGTACCTGCTGAAACAGTATAGGCGGTGGAGACTGGACAAGCAAGCCCAGTGCTTTGGAGCAGCTGTGCCAAAGGGGATTGCTCAGTATGTGGGCATTTCAAGAGAAGCTCCACCGAGGAAGTAGACAGGGGTCGATTCACGTGAGAAGGAACAATCGAATATGACGCCCCCGTCCATGCTAGCGTTTTCACCGTATTTACACCCACGCTCACCACTCCACTTAAAACGGAGCCGGAGCCTGCTGGCCATGAAGGTCCTGACGAGGAAGTTCCCTCAGCAGGTCCTGCAGAAGTATGTTTACGAATATAAAAGATTAACTACACATCCCATAATATGTACCAAAGTATTTTCAAGGACTTCCCTAAATCTTACAAGTAATCGAAATAATAATTGTTACCGTGTTTTGGAAAAGGTGAACGTTGTAAATAAATGAAAATAAACTAGGAGAAGTCCCATGTATTAGGTGTCATACCCTCAGTAGTAGAAAGAATCTGTAGACTCTGATCCACACGCACAGAAACCAAGCTTACACTGTGAACCCATTTGAACATTTCCATGGTAGACTCAGTTGGTCCCATTTGATTCGAAGCTTGATTCTGCCGTCGGTTTAGCCCGGAGCTCATATCTACTCCAGGTTTACTGGAATGAGAAGTCTTCTCGCGTCCACCGAATGAAGAGGACGAGGGAATAGGTGAGGTTGGTCCACTGCCACCAAGGCCAAGACCTCTGTCAGACATCAACCCCATGTCCGATAAACTTCTCGCTCCTCCCACACAACTGGAAGTATGACAGTCCGGGTGTCCTATCTGGACCGGCCACTTTCGTACTTCATCAGCTCCTGCTGCCATTATGACCCGATGCCATTCTGTTTTAGGGTTACAAGACACGACAATTGAATCAGATAAATCGAACACATATATCTGTGCATCCAATGCACATTCCCCCCAAAACAAATCATTATAAAAAGTATGAGTTCTCAAGTCCAAATCAGAAGGTGTTCAAGCGCCCAACTAAATACCATGACTTTCTTTGGCATAAAATCCACCAAGGCGGGTGATATTCAACCCTCGAGATCTACAGCTGCCTGCTTCAACCGCCAAATTCAACAGCTGTAGGCCTTGCTGTAAAATCTGATGAAATAATATCTGCAGACAATTCTCTCTTGTAGTATCAATTCCAGTCAAAGATAGCAATTGGGTGTCCAAAAGTTCTCCTCTAGCATCAGTCCACACTGACACCAACCAATTCCAATCCACTGACCAAGTATAGCAGCAATAAAGGTCAGCAGCCTGTTCAGCAACACCATTTGCATCCGCATCCATTCTTTCCGTTATTGCAGTAGAGTCTACGTCAGATCCGCTACTCGCATTACCAGTAGCCCTGGGGTTGCAACCAGCCACCGCATCACGTATGGCATCAGAACAAAAGGCTACGGCTGAAGCTTGAGCACCACTTCTAGCGAGGATGTACGCAGGCTCATACAGATATCTTACATTTTCATCAGTTACTTGATTAATTGCGGTACCTGCTGGCACAAGAAACACCATTAATGGCTATGAAAGACACTTCATTTTTCATTCCCATCATCTGTGTCGCGGAAATGAAAAATTCAATTTGAACAAGATTAAGACAGAGAAGCCACGAGGGACTGTATATATCTATCTATCTATCTATATATATATATATATAGATATATATGGTGTTGCAATCTGCACTACCTGCACAAGAATACTAAAACATTTACACAAGACTATTCGAAGTGAGCAAATACCTATATCAGTTTGTGTAGATGACTTCCAACCACCATCCCATATGTTGTGGTTCTTACTGGAATTCAATGTAGCAATTGTAGCATGGCCGCTGCCTCGTTGACCGCTACAGTCTTTCCAAAGACCAGGCATGGGGGTATTTGATTGCAATCCCGAAGGATTTACAGTGTTCCCAAACTGACCACGTGCATCAGAAGCTCCAGAATTCTGCAGATACTCTGCCTTTTGAGAGTGACGTGGTATGCGACGAACTTTATTGTACACACCCATTGCAACCTCTTTTAAGACATCTACACATGAGGCTTGGGGTCCACTACTCTTGAATATTGTTTCAGCGGTAATCAACTGTAAACAAAACCGAGGGTTTGAAAATCCTAAAAGGCTGGGGGGCATGGTGTCCTCTCCTGATGTCGATGGTGCATGACGTTGAGAATCAGCTCCTGTTATAGCAGAGCCTAAGCTTGCACAAGCATCAACCATGGTTTGAAGTATCCCAGCAGGGTCCGAAACAGGACACACAACGTAAACAACCTGAAAAAAAATTACGGCCAAAGTTGTGTGATAGGTTCATACACGGTGAAAAGAGTTGAATAAAATTGTTGCACACTTCCAGATCTAGTTCATCACACTTTAAACTGTTCAACTCATGATTGCATGCAGAAATGAGCTCCACTCAATAGACTGTAGAAATAAGCAAATATATGTTAGATAAGCGTGACAAAATACGTACCGTGGACGGGCCGAGTTCTAGTTCCCTCTGATTAGCTGAGGATCCAGATGACAAGGGCAATGCCTTACAAACTTTCCTGAGAGCCTTCCTATATTCCGCCATATTCCAATTCGCAGCCATATCACCCATAAAAGCCTTAGCCAAGCTATAGTTAGATGCGTTGTGGAACTCCCCACGTGCACCTGAGTGAGATACACCAGGCACATCCACAAGAGTAAAGCCAGATAGCGACTGTTTGCTAAAACTTCCGACTGAACCAGTTGGCCCAGCGGCTGTTCCAGACGGCAGGTGAGAGCCAAGCCGACAAATTTCATACACTGCATCCAAAACCAACATAAATACATTATGATTTATTCACAGATAGAGTTGAACTGAACCAAGGCTTGCAATTCAATAGCTTCAATTCAAAATACTCAAAGAGGTATTACCAAGAGATCGATTCAAACTGAAGTCATCTTCATTACTAAACCGAAAGATAAAGCAATTAGGCATACAATAAAATGTACATATTCCAACCAGTTTAAACAGGGAAAGATTAAGTTTAAAGATCACACTAGAGCAAATCTCCGCACTTAAGCTCGCATGGGTATCCTCCCTAGAGTACTAACCACTTAAAATAATTACAAATACACGAGGACATACCAGAGCTGAGTTGCTGGAAAAAATCCGCAGCAGCAGTAACAAGCGGTTCTGAAGCTAAACATATCACATGATAGTTCACCTGGACAACCAAGAATATAAACCGTGATCAAATCAAAGAACTTGATCCGAAAAAAATAAGGCGACCAAATGCAATATAACCACATGAAAAAGAAGAAGAAATCCCTAAATTTGTTCACATCTACACACAACAAGTCTACGATTTTGTCTACAAACCTCGAATGTGTGATTTCAGAAGTTCGAACATAAAAATTAGTTACCTGTTTAGCAAGTGCATATGGTTCAAGCGGAGCCTTCTCCCAGAGATGAAGAGCACTGCAAGATGTCTTTAACCAATCCTCCTGGTAACTGCCACGAAACCATCCAAAAGCTCAACAAAGGATAACGTAATGAGCAATTATCATGCGCAATATGTGCTCTTAAACAGAAGACCGAGCAGATTATTTTGTGTGTGCATAAATATATATATAGATATATCAAAACACGAGTTGATCGATTACGACATACGACCAAAACTATTGGATACAGGTGCACAATAAGGAGTTTTACCACAATCTTGCAAATTCAACATAGCAGCAACCGATAAACTTACCCAACAAGCAAGGATGGTGTGGGAAGAGCGAGAATAGAGGTTTCATTGTAGCCGAAGGCATCAGCGTGACTAACAGCAGAATCATCGCTCAACCCTCTCCTTTGAGAAGGGTCAGTCTGATCCGAAAGAGACGACGAATCAATAGCACGACTACTGCTGCTGTTCCGCCTTATGTCGTCAATGTCAGCCCCTTTCAAACCCCCACCAGACTGGGACGGAGTCATAGATTCTCCCACAACAGTAACAATGCTATTCACTTCTGTATTTGTACTCTCTGCACAAAGTCCACCATCTGAGGATTGCACAAAGCCTTTACACCAATCAACAAGAGCCAAGGGTCCATCGGCAGCACCATCTCCAAAAGCGTTGGCCATTGCCACCCTCATATCAGACTGGAGAAGGTTGGATGCTGTTGCTGCTGAAATCTGATCAGATAGTGGATCAAGTATTTCCATTCCTGACTGGTCAAGACACCTCGTGAAAGACAGCATGCCCCCTCCTCCTTCTTGACTGCAATCTGCACTGCTCTTGCGTTGCTGCCTCTGCACCTCTTGTGCAGCTAACCAGCCAAATGGTCCATCCCCATATCGCCCATCCAGTGAAACATCCACTGCTATAGACGCTTGCTGCGCCAGCATCGGAACAGCTTCTAGAAGCTCCCGCCATTGTCTCTGACTTTCGCCAGAAGCCGTAACATCGTCCATGTCCAGGTCTACAGTAGAGGTCGAGTTTGACACACGCGAGGGAAAATCTACAGAATTTGCATATCTGGAGGTGTTGGTTGATCGCAATGGTTTCGAAACACCCACGGGACGCCACACACCAACCTGAGCAATTCGGCTTCCACCATCATGCATGTCACCATCCGCAAAACCAGCGATTCTCTCTGGTACTTTCTTTTGCCGCTCTCGCTGAGTCTTAGGAAGGCCACTCGCAGACTGAGCTAGAAGGTCGAATTGTACCTATTGACAGTTCACAGTTAAGAACATAATGGTGGTCACCTCAAAAGAAGACAATTTTATCGTGAATTCTGTAATAATAAATACAAATTTTCATTTGAAGAATATGACAATCAAGCCAACAACATCACGAAAGCTTCAATATATTAATTCAATGAACTTGAGCTAAATGGTATGAAGTTAAAGCGATACCAATATCAATTTCCAAGAATAATTGAAAAGCAGTTAACACACCATGAAGAGAGACAGGCCAGATAGTCACGGTGGTAGGAATTGCACCTGAGTGATGTCAGACCCACCATCTTTTGACGGCAACGGAAAAGATCTAGCTGCCTCAATTCCTGGGCTTGCTGCAACTGAATTGCCAGAAACAGAAGGGGGAGAATCCTCTGTGAGGCATTTCATCACCTGCAGTAGAGCACACTCCAACTCGGTTGCTAATACAGCAACAGGGGATCGAATGGATGATTTTGTACTCTCTTTAAGTTTCACAGTGGATGGAAATTGAGCAGAGAAAGGATCCCCTGGAATCTGAGGTCCTTTGCCACCACCACTGGTATCCGCTGACTGCTTGTTAGATTCCAGAGTCGTACCTGCAGCTCTATCAGGACCTTCATCAACAGAGGTAAGCAACTTGCCATTCAGATGCTTGGATCCATGTGCGCCTGAGACAACAATATAATCAGCCGTTAGCTCCTTCCTTTTGGATTCACCAGATTCGTTGGGAGACTTCGTGCTTCTTTGTTCATCCTTCCCAACATCAGATCTTTCGGGCTTTGCGTATGAAATGGGTGCTGCTGAGTACTGATAAAGGTCCTTCTGAACGGACTTGGGAGCATTTCTTTTCGACGCAGGTACATATGGGTCCCTGCAACGAAAATTACCTTGTATATAATTCAACATGAGAAATCCAAGTACAATAAACCCACTCCAAACATTACAATATAAATCACTCCGTACACTCTAGCAACCCACGATCACGACACAAAATTTTTCAAAGTAATCACAACCACGAAACATTTTACACAAGCAAAAGTGAGAAATGAATTACAGCTGTAACGTCTCCATTGTTCACAAAAATTAAATGAGCCGTTATTAGCAAGAACAGGCAACAATTATAATCAATCTGACCTTAAAGTAGACACGCCTACATCTGGCACGCTGGCCATGTCAACAGGCTCAAATCCGGAAGCAAAACAGAGCATAGCTTCAGACTTCAATCGTAAATTGAGCTCAGGAGAATGCCGAGAAGGAGATGAAGGCCCTTCAATAGGAGCCTGAGAAACTTCCATTGACGAAGTAGGTTTTATGTCACTTAGAAGGTCCCCTGTATTTTGATCCATTCCTAACATAGGAAAATCAAGAATAGGAAGCACCAGCGGATCTGATACATCCAAAGGTGCAGTGCCAGGAGTCTGACTGACCTCCCCATAATCCGGGAGAGAGAACATCAGTGCTTGAGATTCAGCTGTGTCAGGGGGCTGCAAAACCAATAGTTTGTTTTTAGAATTATCTAAACAAAATTGTTGAATCAAGAGAGCTTAGATTACACTGATTAATCGTACAGTATAGACCCCTTTACAGGGGGACTCTGGTGAAAAAAGAACTCAACGTCAACAATTCATTCAAACTTCGCCAATTCAAACCGATCATAAATACCTACAGTGAATTTGTGGAGAGTACTCACCTCGCCAAACCCAAGTCCATCATCTTCAAAAAAATCTCCAAAATCTCTGAACTCAGCTAGGATGTCAGCATCACTTTGTATATCCATGCCTAGGCCCATATCAAAGGTGTCATTATTATCCCACTGATCCCAAGGGTTCCCAAGCTGACTTCCACCTCCAATGATACCACCCCCTAATCCGCTAGATTCTCCCAAAAAACTTGTTCCCTTCTTATCACTGTTTGTTCCATCCATAAGACTCAGAACATCGTTACCAATGCTACTGGAGCGTTTCAGAGCCTTCGAGGGTGGATCAAAGGCAGCAATTGATTTTACTTGACGCCCTCTTTTAGTGCACTGTGATATCAACAACAGGTTACCAATCTTGTAACAGCATTAACTTTCCTTGATTGAACTTTGGCTCTTCGTATAATTCCACATTAAAACGATTCCACCCCTCATGTTAAATAAAAGCAACAAGTTCATGGCCATGCACAATCATCCTGAACCTTTCCAACACTAGTAACTACGCTCAAAAAAATGGGCCTAAAAATCCAGCTAAAAATGTTTAATGGCCCAACCTGAGAATAAGCACCATGTGAGTTTTTCATATCACCGATATCCATATCCAGTCCCTGTGATGATGTGGAAGGAATATGCATGTCACTGTTCTTTGAGATTAAAGCTCCAACTCCCTTACTTCCCAAAGAATCTCCATCAGCTTCTATTTCTCCCAATCCTGTGCACAATTCAATCATCAAATGCAATTCTGCAGCACCCAAGCATTGTGGAGCACTTCAATACTAAATGCTGCAGGTAAAATAGCAACTTCATTCATACAATAGCTCAAAACCATTAAACCGCTATCAACCTGACCGGTGAAGTCTTGAAACTCTCCAAACACAGTTCAGAGAATCTCAAAAGCCATACCATCTCCGTCAACATCGCTTGAACTGGAAGTGTCACTACTGCCTTGACTGCTGTCGCTACTTCTACCTCCACTACTATTGCTGCTCATGCCAGGCCCATTACTGTGACCAGGAACAGAGCCATTAACACCAATTCCAGTAATACTTGACTTCTCTCTGCTTTCACCATCATCGAGACCGTTTTTTCTGCAAAAAAAGCAGCCATAAGAACTTCAGTGGGATGCCGTCCTATCAACAGCCTAAAAATGTCCACTTCTAAAATCTGAAAGGATCTGATACTACGGACAAAGTTGCTTCTGACAGGTTGTACACAGTAGTGAAAATCGCTAACCTATTTGAAGGAAGGATTTCCTCTTTCGTCCAGTCTTCCAGCCAAGTTGTGCCTGCCCATTCTTGAAACCAACATCTATGCAGACACAGGAAATTGTCAGAATATTAAATAAAATAAGCCAAGACTCACTTCAGTACGATTCGGGTGGTTTACGAACCTTCGAGTAAGCGGTTGAGTAGGAACTAGCGGCCGCATAGGTGCAAGAACTGCGTCCAATGGATAAACTAAAACATGCCCACGGTCTCCTGCATTCCTTGATTTTCCGTGCATCTTAGTATTTGCAACCTGAAAATACAGTTGAGATAAAATTAAAAAAATAAATTCACTTCTGTCAACAAATAAAAAACCTCCATATTGTCAATACAAAAAGCAATATAAAAGCCAATCAAGCTAACATCTTCGAAGGCCCAAGTGCTGGAGCTCTATAAAAAGTACTCACCCCAGGAGCAGAAGACCTGTTAGTTATTGTGTTGCCTGAGAATTCATCTAACGTTACTTCTGCATAACATTGTTGCACTGGTGAAGTTCCAACTGCTGATGTAGATCCTACGACACGGAACGGGAGGGATGATGCGTCATATGCCTGCAGCTTGCTGCAACAGTGACAGCAGGGGGCAATGTATAGTACTCTAATCAGCATGAGTGGAAACGTACGCAGGTATCACGCCAGCCATCCCAGTATCTGCAGTCCTCCCCAGTGTAATACGGGGTTACATCTGTGTAGCTGGTATAGTCCAGACGCATGATGCACCAGTAAATCATGAGGTTTGGCAACTACCCACTCCACATGATCTACAATGGTGAACTGCCATTAACTTGCAACAGATGTCCTTTTAAAACAGGTATTTAACTGAAAATGATCGTCAGAGTTCTCATACAAGGCCGATCAATTAAGCTAGGGTAAGCACAAGCTTGTAGACTGAACTGGGAGACTGAAAAATACACACCATAGTCACTACGCAAACACAGAACAAAGATGGAAAAGCTCAATTCCGGAAAATCACCTTTTATACAGCTGTGTCACTAAATCATTAGGAGAGCACCCAGTGAGCCGACCAGACAACCCATTTGGGGCCACAACAACTGCAACGACAAAGACAACCCTATTAAAAAGAACCCACTAAAAAAGGCCACCAGATTACAAACTAGTTAAGCATTTGCCAACCTAATCCAACACTCACAACCATCAAAACAGTAACTCTAACCAAATTGTAGCACAGAGAAGAGAGAGACCTGCAAGACTGTTGCCACCTACACCCAAGCTGGATCTCTGCTGAGAAAGTGCTGCCTGCAAATCACTGAATACAAGCTGCCGAACTCTCCTGCGATGTAGTGCGCAATCCGGATATCAGTTCTCCAGCAATATTTCCACATTCACAAGCACGTAGGCTGGAGAATTTGCACCGCAAAAAAAAATTACGACGACCCACCACTCTTAAAATAACTCGCCCTTGGATGACCTCCACTACAGTACAAATGAGAAGACACTGAACGCTTCAGTTTACAACAGACTCACGAAAACTCCTAGCTTAATCAAGAGTGCCTCACAAGGTTCTCTACGCACTTTCGGCGCACCAATATGTGCACAAAGATGGAGTCGCTGCTTGTTGTTAACATAAGATCGCAGCTGAAAAGCGACTTCCTGAAACAGAAAAGAGCGCGGAAACAAGAAAGGCCTGTTAAGTAACATTCAGAAACGACGAAGTCGTATTTTACTTGACTTTCTTGTTCCTACAACTGAACCGACTGAAGTTCAAAAATCAAAGCAACCATGACAAGTATTTCGGATGAATACCATACGGTCAAATGCACCTCAGAAATTAGGATTCCACCACAACAAAGAAGATAAAAATCAGGTTCCTAAAGCGATACTAACGTTTACAGCCTTCAGTATGAAATTAATTAAGTTGCCGTGAGATGAGCTTCGCAGTTAACGTGCAGTTTCAATACAAGAAAATTGATTGTTCTTCTACTTACGCAGGACGCACTGTGGGGCCCATGTCCAAAGCCAGGATAGGATCACAAAGACAAAAAGAAACGGAACAACGCTATCAAGCCATTAACCGTACCTCAAGTTCAACTCGTTGGTACTTTGTCGCAAGCACTTGATAAATACATCCCCAAATCGAACATAGGACACAGTTTGAAGTCCTCTGCAGCAGAATTAACATTGTATGCTTAGCTTCCAAGCGGATTCTGTACAGATCAAGCGATATACTTAACAAGTAATGCGTTTCTTGATGACATATTCCAAATACTTATAATCAAGTGCAGGTTGTCAAATCTTACTTTTCTATTCGATTTCGCAGTGCCCGGTCCAAGGCAAAACCAATTTCAGTGCATTCCCCAGGCGCACGCCAAAGTCCAGAAGCAAGTGCTGCATTAAGCACGCAGGAGCATGATCATCACTATTAGCCTACGCCTGAGGATTACAGATTAAGATCACTTCAATAAACATTAGTGGCCGGGCAACTGACCTTTAAGACCTGTAACTGCAACATGAACCCGGGGGTTGGGGCTGTCATGTCGCCCTGGTAAAAACAGCCATAGTTTTACTTTACCATCTGCACAGAAACAAAGTCTTTCATCAGTACGAAAGTATTTGTAAACAAGCAGAGACCATCCGAGGAAAAGTAAAAGCATAGACTCTAACACAAGTCGACTTGCCCAAGTGGAATAATTTTAAAACTCACTCAGTGAAAATATCTTGGATCTACAATAAGAAACCTAAGATACCTGAAATGGTCCAGCTACTCAGATAACCCGTCTCTTGAAGCCACATGTGTGCCCTCATCATCTGCATTGCAGCTATATCCTGTTGCGGTCTGTCCTTCCTGTCAACAAATGCAACCGCAATTTGGTTAAGATAGTTCAAAGCACCAAGACAAACTCATTTTCATAATGGAAAGTAGGCATCAATACCAGCTGATGCACAACTGATTTCAAATTCTGTTTGTCGAAGTAAGCTTCTCAAATCACAAACATAGTCATAGGAAAGCATATGCACCTAGAAGGAAAATTGGGAGAAAGAGTCTCTCCCTCCGCAAGGAATTGAAACCATGACATTTGGTGTAGTCCTCCCTGCAAAAGAGCCGGATTATCATAGAAAAACTTAATACAGAAATACATGCCTAGATTGTAAAAGTTCAAAAAGCAACAGATAGTATCACTTTCAATTAAGTATTTCATGCCTGAAATTCTTCTCTAATACAGTTCGTCCCAGTAAAACATATAAATCTCTCTTTCTCTTACAAATATACTTTCAGCCCATCAATTCCTTCTTTCTATGTGTCTTTCCTATGCTGGGACAAGATCACAACCCAATTTAGAGGTTCGCACTGCCCCATCTAAAAAACTCTAATTACAGATAAGTTACATGTGTGCTAGCCTATTCTTCTACGCTTACAATTGGATTTTTCTACTGTTACTGTACACAGAAAAATATATCTTCCCGGCTCAGAAAAACCTATTTCCTGTAGAACCACATCAGCTCGAGTTCCAAGTGGATGGCTAATTCGATGAGTGGAATTGGAAGGGAGAGTAGTTTTCAATGCAAAATAAAGCTCGGCTAGTAAATTTAAGCAAGCTTTGTTGACTCAAAAGTGCGAAATTGAGTTTGAAACCACCCCCCCCCCCCTCTCTCTCTATTTCTCTCGTCACTATCTCTTTCTCTTCATGCACACACTCACATCAACAGACACGGAACCAATGATCACTAGAAAATTGCAAGGCTGGCTTCGATTTCCAACTGCTGTAGTGATACACAGTCACATTGCCGACACCGTTGCCTCGGAAACGACCACAAACACGTGCATCATGCTCGAAACTCTTGAGGATTTCCAACAACAGAGTGACCAGCGGGGACGCAATCTCACAATGCGGAAGACATTGGTGAACATGGTTGCAGCTCCGGGCTGGAGGCCCAGCTGCCGGCCTCAGTCACAAGCCACGGCTCCGGCCTAGCTCCCGCCCCACCGCGTACACAACATCTACAACGCACGCAAATCCCCCACTTGGACACAGCCTGCCTTTCCAAACCTCCTCACCCCCAAACCCAACTCCAAAAACTGCACCCAGCACTGTCAATCCGCACTCCCAAACCCCTCCCCTCCCTCCTCCTCCCTTCCAACTACCCTGCACACACACACACACACACAACAAACCCAGCCTTCGTCGCCGATGAAACAGAATCCCAAATCCCAGACACGGCGTAAAAGAGAACGCACGTGAGCAAGAGGGTGCGGACAGGATGGGAGCGAATGGTGGGTGGCGAGGCATCCACCAGGCAAAACCACAGCGAGATAGCGAGAGCGGGTAAGAGTGTGCTGGGCTAGGGTAAGTGGGAACAGTGCACTATTGCACTAGGGCAGTGCAGTATGACGAACCAGGGTGGTGGGTCGGAAAGCTGGGTGGGTGAGAGGGATGACTGACTGAGTATGTGAGTGTGAGTGAGAGGCTTGGTGTTCCGGTGGCGGTGCCCTGCTCTGTTCCCCCTTGTTGACATGGAACCCGCGAGTTGCTCCTTCATGCTTCCGGGGACATGAAACCCGCGGGCGTCGCTTCATGTCTTCCCCAGCGCCTCTACCGCCTATCGCCCCACGCGCGGCCATCACGGCACAGTATGCCGGCGGTGTATGACAAGTACACGGTTTATATTGGGTTTGGCAATTTCGTAACCTCAATTGAGGTGGCAATATTGTCCAGGAAATAGTGAGCCTTGTTCATTTCCAATCCCATGTTTCATTAACTCTTAAATAAAATAAAAATAAAATAAAAAACATGTTTGTGCATTCATAAAAATAGACATGTATAAAACAAAGAAAGTAACAAAAGACAAAACAGACATGGCATTATATATAGTGGTTGTGTTTTAGGAAAAATATTAGCAACTAAGACTGTAGTATAATTTTAGAAGTTTTTTTTGCAATTGATAAATGATGAGGATTTTAATCAAATAGATGTTGTATGACTTTATTTTTGTGTTTTGTTTCAATCTTATTATAAATAATTTCATAACCTTATAGAACAAAACATGTTTAAATTATTCTATTTAAACTTGGTCATTCAAAATATTCTTAATACATATTTTTTTTCACTACAAAGATCTATACTATTAATTTTTTTGAATAAAAATAAATTTGTGTTATAATTTTGAAATTTTTAATCACAAAACTCTTCATAGCAATGTCATATTTAATATTTAGAAAATATGCATTCATCTCAAATGCATTCATGTTATGGTAAAGATTTTTTTTTATTATTTTTATATTTGATTTAAAATTTTTAAGATAAAATAAACTAAGTCTTGAATCTTAAATTTTTATAAAAGTTTAAAATATCAATATTTTAAAGTTGAGATTGAAAAACTTTAAGAAGAAAAAAGATATAAAAAATTGTTGATATTTTTTAATCTAATTACTATGCTTTTTATATGCATGCATTGGCAATATCTTTTATTTCATGTTACTTTGTTGGTGACATTTGCATGTAATGATCTTTGTATTATTATAATTTTTTTTCTTTGTAATAACATCATTGATAAAACTTATTATTATTATTGTGATTTTTAAATTATATAATGACTTATATATAAAATAAAAATTTAATATTTTTTTACAACATGAAATGTTATATTTTTATTTGAGTTATAATTTAAAGAATTTCTTGATTTTATGGATGATTCTAATTAAAGATAGTATTGTAATAATTTTTACTCAAAATATATAAATTATGAAGATATTTGAAAACAAAAATCTAAAATGTATATATAAATTTTCTTATAAATTAGAAAATTGTTACATGATATCATGTTGATTACCAAATCCCATTGGATATATGTGATTTAGTTTGGATTTAGTGGTTTTTCTATCTATTTAGCTTTTTTTGGTACTTGAATTTATTAATGTCAAGTAAGATTTGAATACTTAGGTAAAAAACCTTTTTGATTTGACATTCTTGTCAAATCAAGTCTTACGAGTGATTTTGATAGAGACTTATAAGATTTTGCTTGGCTATAGAGATTTAGCTATTTACTAAAGTTTTAGGATTTTCTTCTACTGATACTTGCACTCTTGGATTCTTCTTTTGTGATGTAAGAGATAGCTTGATTTATTTGTGTATAGATTTATCAACTTTGACTTAATAAGAATGTCTCCTTTCCTTCAACTAATAGTACAACAAATTAATATGGAGTAGATTAAATAAATAAATAAATCTTTTTTCAATTTTTTGAATTTTTGTATTAGAAAGCATTGTTTTGTTGCAAGATTATTTTGCAACACAATACTCTATTCTTCGATACAGATCTAGATACATCATAAGGCACTACATTATTACATGATACATAAAAATCACAGCATTGTTTTGCATTAGTGCTAGGTTGCGTTGTTGTATTACATGAAGTCATACTTGAGAATGTATTAGGCACTTGGTTGTGGAAGGTAAAAGAAATTTGCAACAACAAGTCCTAAAAATTTTAATAGAATTTTATATAAATTACAATTAAATTTTAATAAATATAATTAAACATTGATCAAATTCAATTGAATTTTCAAATAAATTATAAAATAAATACAAAAAATCCTAAATCCTAAATCTAAAAGAAATCTACAAAATCTTAGAGAAATCTAAAAGAAATCTAATAGAAATCTTTAAAAAAAATCTAAAAAAACTAAAAGAAATCGACAAGAATCTTTAAAAAATTCTTAAAAATTCTTAAAGAAATCCTAAAGAAATCATAAATCTTAAATCAATCCTAATTAGATTTTAAATCCTAAATTAATCCTAATCAAATTTTAAATCTTAAACCAAATTCTAATCAAATCTTAAATCCTATCCAAAACCTAAACAATTCAAACCAATCCTAAAGCAATTAAGAATCTCAATATCTATTGACTAAATTATTGATCTTACTTAAAATTTTATTTATCTCTCAATTTCTTAATTAATAATAAGCATAAAAAAATTTAAGAGAATTAAACTCACAAAATGAGAGAAAAACATCATAATCCACTAAGGTGTTGGCCAACTTCTAACTTTAACTTTAATATTGATTTTTCAGCAATAATAACTTCTAATTGAACTATTAACTTACTCTCAAATTTTGCATAAGTCTTGGAAGTCAAGTCAATTATTAGCTTTAATAAAAAAAAATCACTTCAATCTAACATGCAAATTGTTGCAAATCTTAAGTAACCTTGGTAGGACTAAAAATCCAATTTCCAAGATCTTATTCCACTTGAACTTCAATAGCCTCCAATCTAACCATTAAATTAAGTTTAAATTCACAACATATATTTAACACAATTATACTCATAATTTCACAAAATTTATCTATAAATGTAATGTAAAGCTCACAAAATTGTCCAAATAATAAATCTTATTTTATTTCAAAAAATTTAAAGTCACTTAAAAAAACTTTAACTTTGAAAAGCTCTTACAAAGCCATTACAAATTAAAATTGCTCAAAAATAATGCTTTAAAAAATCTTATAAAGTTTTCTTTCATATTCTATTCTTTAATTTATAAAAAAATGCCAAAGTTACTATAGGTGTGTGGTTTTATGCCTCGAGGTCTAATTTTGATCCAAGTTAAAAATTACTCCTCTCTAAATTATCTTTTTCATGTAATTTTTGCTAAAACCAATTCCTAATTCCTTCTTATATATTCTTATATTCTTTATATTTCTAATCTATCTTGTTTTGTCTTATTTATGGTTCTACAAAGTAAATAGAAGTCCACTTTGTAAATAAGTAGCATTTGATCTTTTAGTTTACTACCCTTTGACTTTTATTTATATTTCTAAGCTAATTTTTTATAATATTTTGAAATAAATTCTTCTAAAATATAATATTTTTTGCACTCTTTTACCTATTAACCATGTTATATTACAACATCTACTTTTCTTGAACTTGTGCATTTTTTAGCATACACCAAATTTCTTTAACATATTAATATAGAATGCTCTTCATCTTTATCGAATTCTTGATCTTCAATTTATTTTTTTTTAGTCTCATTTCAATTTTTTATAATATATTTTTTTCTTCATTAAAATAAATACCTTCACTTCTTTGTTTAAATAATTTGATTTGCTTGCTTACTATAGGTACCTTCAATTTTATACTATCAAGTTCTTATAACAAGTATGTTTCATTATTGTATATTTGTTTGATAACATAAGATCTAAACCATTTCTTTACAAACTTCTTTATTGTATTATGTTGATTGTCTAAGCTACTATCATAAATTAATAGCCAATCGCCATTTTCAATTGCCTTAAGTTATGGTTGATGTTTTTTTTATTAAATATTTCTTTATTCTTTTTCCTTGATTCTTTCAATCTCTCTATTGCAACTTCAATATCATTAGGTCTTCTTTCTAATTATTAAATCTATAATGCTAAAAGTTCTTCTCTATTGAAATCATCCTTCTAAGGCAATATATCCCATGTAGGCCATATTTCTTCTATTAGAATTATTGATTATTCTCCATACATTGATTCAAAAGGTATATAATCTATTACTGAACCATGAATTGTGTGATTTATCCATAGTACAAGTGATAGTAGTATAGGCCATTGATGTACTTTATCATTACATGACTTTATGAATGCTTTAACAATAAGTGAATGTCCTTGTTCACTCTTTCCATTACCTTCTAGATTATATGCTATTGTCAAAGAAAATTTAATTTCTATCCTACTAAAGAATTCATTTGCTTCTTTTCCATCCAATTCGTCTCTATCTACAATGATTTTTTCTTATACAATCATAGTAACAAACAATGTCTTTTAAAAAAAATCAACATACACTTTCAATACTTTTTGTTTTTAATGCTCATCTTTCAACCATATTTAAAAAATCTTCATCTACAAGTACTAGATACTTCACTTGACCAAGTTCCATAGGTATTGCTAGTAAATCTACTATGAACTTATAATGTAGTATTAGAGGATAAGTTGGATATAATCCATCTTGATACCAAATATTTAAATATATTTATTAAGTTTCACAAGTTCCTACAAAATTTCCTATGTCTTTATATATACCCTTCTACAAATATTTTTCTTTCAATTTAGTAAATGTTGTTCAAATATTCCAATGTCCTATCCATAAACTTTCATGAAATTCCTTCATAAATTTTTTTGAACTTCTAAACCACATATAACTCATTGTGGTATTTTTCTTCTCATCTTTTGATACTTCCATAAATATCCATTGTATGATAAAATATCCATAGGATTTCTTACAAATTTTCTTAAATTCTAAATATGTTAAGTCTTCTTCTCACTTTAATGTGATTAGATACTTTTTAACATCTTTTTATTTTCTTTCATATAAATTTCTTGAAAGTATTTTTAATAGTGTATTCAAATATATACCTTCTCCTTTTGATAATACATTAGTATAAAAAGTTGTATCCACATTATCTTTCAAATCAAACATATCTTTTTAATGTACTTAGATACTTTTTAACATCAAATTAATCATATCTTGAATAAAGATTTCTCATAGAATAATTTTTTCTCCCCACAAATATCTCTTCAAATTCATCCATAATTGAACTTGAACCCATATTTTTAATAGTTGCTTTATTTACTAGTTGTATATCTTGAATAAACCTCAATGTTCTATTTTTCTTAGGTACTATGAACCATCAATTAAAATATGATGTAATAGATGGTCCTAAAATTTCTATCATAATTTTTTCATTGAGCAATTCAACTCGCTTTGGCAAATGAGCCTTTAGAATTGGAATTGGCTTCAAATTCCATGGTTCATGTATAATTCTAAAAATAACCATAGGTGCTACAATACTTGAATTAATACATCCTATTTTATATGATTCAAATACAAATGCCTTATTATGTGGTAAAAATATTTCTTTGAAACATCTCTCCTCATTCATCATTAAAAAATTCTCACAACCAATTTTCAAATCTTCTAATATCAATTCATCCTTGAATTCATGACCTATTTTTTTTAGATCTTTTAAATTGGATTTTATAGAATCTTTTTCAATCTTTTCATAAAAATCCAATAATAGTATCAATGCTACTAGTTTAATCTTCTTTTCAATACTCTTATATTTTGTATTCACCTTCATTTCATACTTATCTATATATTCTTTCACTTCATCATAAATTTCCTTAGAATGCATATTTATTAGCTTATCACCACCTTCAAAATCTAAATCCAATAATATTTGAAAAGTATCTATAATATCACCAAGACAAGATTTTTCACCACCTTTGATATGTAATCATCTTCATCAATCACTTTGTATTTTTTTCAATTCATCTTCTATATTTTTTATATTTTTTTCTCTATCTTTCTAAAATTATCTGTATTTTTAAATGAAATATATCCATTCTATGATAATCCTATAATGGCCTCACTTCTTCTACTAGGTAGAAAACCATCACCTCTTCTACCATTGCAACTTTGCTTTATAATGGCCTTTAGTAAAAATCCTTTGAATTTTTAAGATCTTCAAATTCTTTGTATATTCTTGGCAAAGGATGCTTCTTCAAACTATTCCAATTACTTTCATGATTTGTATAAATTATTAAAAATTGCATTGCCCTCTTTCCATCTTGACTTCTTAACTTTGCATAGGTTAAACCATCATCCATTATCTTTGTTTCTATTTGTATAGCAACAATATATGTTTGCCTCAATATAATAGAATATAGAGACATATCTTGCATAAAAAAATATTATTCATGAATAACATCTCCTATTGTCATCTTGATATTTGGATAAGCTCCATACAAATCTTCTTTTGAATTATTTACTACTCTTATTAGCCACCTATATTCAATATCAATAGGCCATTTTTTACTTTCATATAATTTTTTTGATATCAAATTAATTTAAGAACCGTAATCAATTAATACTACAATTGGTTTTTTAAAATTTTCTAATTTTACCAAAAAAATTATAATAGCCCTTGTCTAATAACTTCAAGAATAATTACTAAAAGCTTGAATTAAATATTTCTTTTTTTTTTATAAATCTTACTTGTAAGATATTTCTAAAAAAAATCATTTCATCTTCTTCATCTTTATTACTTTTCATTGTGCTTATTCCTTGTACATTTGATGTCATAGTATCTCCTATAGATTGTCATTTTTTCTGTATTGTATCAATAATAACTTCATAAAATTCATGCTTTGTGATTCTTAGGATTTCATCAATTATAAATTCAACCTTTCTACTCAAAATTCCTTCCTCTAATACTTTCTTCAAATTTGTAGTAGCTTCAATATTTGATTGTAATTTATAAGTATGAACTTTTGCTCTTTTTTTTTCACAATTTTTTTTTCTTTTGTAGAAATATTCTCTATTCTCTCTTTATGCATAGGATTCTTTTATTGTCATGTTTCGTTTTTCTTGTAGTACTTTTTAATGGCCTTTAATTATTTTCATATTTTTTATTTTTCTTCTATTAATGCTTCATATTGGCTCCTTGCAATATAAACATATATTGATAATCTACCTATTAGATTATTCCACCTAATAATTTTCTAAATATTATTGCCAACACGTTTTAAATTATCTTTAGTAAATTTTTTCTTTTTAGCATAATTCATTACATTTGACTACAAAGAATTAGATTTTTTTTTAGAAATTTTAAATTTATGGTTAAATATTTATCTAAATTTTCTTCTATTCAATATATTGATGCTTCATTACTTGAGATCGTATATATTTTAAAAGAATTTTCCACAAATACCTTCATTCCTCTTTTATCAAAATTTATTTCTAATATTTCTCCACTTTCTTTTAAATGTGTCATACCTTCTTTGAAAAAAAAATAAATAAATACATAGAGCCTTTGTAAAATCTTCACATTCCCCTCTTAAATGATCTATGCTATCACACCACATATATGTATGTACTACTTTTTTCATTGGTCTTAAATTTTGTTTTATTGATACTGTCAATGATTGACCATTCTTTCTAAGTTTTGTAAATTTTATTTGAAAATCTCTCATTCTTTATATAATTTCATCAATGTATGTTTTTTCTTTCTTTAATGTAGCCATTAAAGGTTGAATCATATATGTATGATGGATACTAGGCATTTTTTCCTTAGATGCTTGTAATGGTCTTTGAATATCTAGCCTATCCATTCTCCTTTCTCTTTTTGCAAGCAATTCTATAGCCTCTTCTACTTCTTTCCAATTTTTTGTCAATCCTTCATCATTTTTTTATTTTTTATTTTTTATTTATTTTTTATTTTCAAGCAAGATTTTCAACTTCTCTTGCAACTCTCTATTGGCTTCTTGAAGAAAATACTCTACTTTATTTGAATCCTAAAATTGCCTCTCTTTCTTTGATAGATAAGAATATTGCTTTTCAAATTACTTTAATAATTTTATTTTTAGAAGATCCTTTTTAGGCCTTTTAATCCATTCAAAAAATGGCTTTTTTATAACCTTCTGACTATCTTCTAAAAAACATTCATTCTTTAATGCTTGATATGATTTTTCCCATGAACCTCTAAAATATCCTATAATATACTTCACATGATTTTTTATTGCTAATATAGTAGCCAATTCAAATAATTGAACCATTTCTTTCTTTGAAACATTCTTTAATTCTATTTTTTTTATATAATACTTTAAATATTTTGTAATATCCTTCCCTTCAAATTAATAAATCTTGTCTAAAATTGCTTGTAATGCTTTTTTTGCCATATCTTCTTTGAGATCTTCTATATGTTGTTGTTACATGAATAGGAAAAAAGCCTCAAAAATGCTTGCGGAGTTGGAATCAAAATACATATCTTGTATTCTACTTGTAGCTCCACTTTTAACTCCACTTGCAGCATTAATTGAAATACCACCAACAATTCCTCCTTCTATTCTTATGCCATCTTTTTCTATATTTCAAATAAATCAAAAAAAATTCCAAACCTCTTCCACACTAAGTTTTTTATGTTTGGTTTACCAAATATATTGTATTATATGAAGTCTTGCTTGAAAGTGTATCAAGAATTTGATTGTGGAAGACAAAAAAAAATATTGCAACAACAAGTCGTAACAACTCTAATAGAATCATATATAAATTAAAATTCAAGCTTAAAAAATATAATAAAATATTAATCAATTCCAATTAAAATTTGAAATAAACTATAATAAAAAAATATAAATATATGTATTTTTTTAAAAAATCCTCAAAGAAATATAAAAAATATCCAAAAAAAATCCAATTTTTTTTGAAAGAATCCATAAAAATCTTAAAGAAATCTGTATGAAATTCTAAAGAAAACCTAAAGAAATCCTAATTAAATCCAAAAAAATTTAAAGAAATTCTAAAGAAATTCAAAAGAAATTTGAAATCCTAAATCAATTCTAATTAGATCCTAAATTTTGAATCAAATTCTAATTAAATCTTAAATTTTAAAAAAAACCTAATCAATTCAAATTAATCCTAGAAAAAATTAGAAACTCAATATCTATTTATTAAACCTTTGATTTTATTTAAATTTTTATTTACCTTTCAATCTTTTAATTAACAATAAGGACAATAAATTTGAAAAGATGGAAAAATAACAAACTCAAAAAATGAAAGAAAAACATCATAATCCACTTGGGTATCAGCTAGCCTCCATCTTTGACTTTAATGTTGATCTTCTAACATCAATAACTCTTAATTGAACCATTAACTTGCTTTCAAATTTTGCACAATTGTTGGAGGTTAAGTCAACTATTAGTTTCAATAATTCCACTTCAATTCAACTAGCAAATTTTTACAAATCTTAGATAACATTATTAGGCCTAAAAATCTAATTTCCAAGATCCTAATCCACTTGAATTTCAATAGCCTTCAATCCGACTATTTGATTTAGTTCAAATTCACAATATATATTCAGCACAATTATACTAACAATTTCACAAAATTTCATCTATAGATCTACTGCAAATTTCATGAAATTGTCCAAATAGTAAGTTATGTTTTATTTCATAAAATCTAGAGTCATTTAAAACAACCCTGACTTTGCAAAGTTCTTACAAATTTCATAAAATTTAGAGTCATCTAAAATAATTTTGACTTCATAAAGCTCTTATAAAATTATTACAAAATTAAATTGCTTAAAACCAATGCTTTAAAAAATTCTATGAAGTCTTCTTCCAAATCCCACTCTTCAATTTGTAAAAAAACCATAGAATTGTCGTAGGTGTGTGGTTTTGTGCCTTGGGATCTAATTTTGACCTAAGTTGATAACCACTCCTCTTTGTATATCAATTTTTTTTTTATTTTTGAGGTAATTTTTGATAAAATAAACTATTAATTCTTCCTTATATATATATATATATATATATCTATATTCTTTATTTTTCTAATCTATCTTGTTTTAACTTATTTATGGTCCTATAAAGTAACTAGAAGCCTACTTTGTAAAAAGGTAGTATTTGTACTTTTAGTTCACTATCCTTTGACTATTATTTATGTTTCTAAGATAATTTTCTACAATATTTTAAAAATATATCTTTTAAAATATAATATTTTTTTTCAATCTATCACCTATTAGCTATGTTATATTACAACAATATCTTTGGAATTGATTGCAGCATCAAAGTCTAAAGTTGTGAGAGTTTATTGATGCAATAATATTGTAATGCTAAGTAATTGGAGGTTATGGTATAAGAATAGGTAGTATTGTAATACTGAAGGTTTAAATCATAATACTATAATACAATGTGGCTATAAGGCAAAATAATGAAACACTTAGATTATAGTTTAATTGGAGCTACAAATTAGAATTAATAGACAAACAACATTAAGAACACAATATAAGAGTAGATCTTCATGTGATATAACTTGAATTCAATATTAAAGAATTGACATGGCATCAACTTGTTTTTTATTTTATTGCCATAAGCGTTATTGTCCTAGTAAAGAGTAGATTGCTGGTCTTATTTGCATTACAATGTGACATTGCACAAGCATTGCAGGTAGAGGAACACAAAGAGGAGTTGGATCAATAATAATTTATAGAAGCAATTGGTAGCTTGCAATGATGAGCAATAAAAGAACATCATCTTTTAATATCAATCTACATTGATAGGAGCTTAACACAACTTTAGGCTCATATTGTAATTATAGGATATAATAATAATAGAGATACATAATTATAATATACTACAATAATATATTATATGTAATCACAAGATCTATATAATGATAGATAATTATATATAATAATAAGATTAAAAATAGACAAATAAATAAATTTTTCTAAAATTCTTAAGTGTAAAATTTGGAAGTTCACTTAAAGAGCATATGGAGTCAAAATTGGACCATTTTTGAATTATTTTTATTTAGAAGATGCTTAACAAAGCCAATGGTATTGTTGATTTATGAAGTAGAGATCAATTGGAGTATCGAAATGGTATTTATTCAATGTCAATTGCTTTCTAAGTTAATTTTAGATTTTTCTTATTTCTTTGTATTTTATTTTATTTTTATTATTATCATTATCATTATTATTTATTATAAGTTTTTTGGTTCTAACTATCAACTATAAGTGGATGCTGATTGCTCTAATTTATTTTTAATTGTGATTTCAACTACAACAGGTCCTAGTTATTTAATTCATTTGTTATTTTTTCTTCTATATTATTGGAAATAAAGATCTAATGTAGATTTTTGGATTTTGTCTTTGGTATTTTTACATAATTGTAAATATTATTCTTAGAGGTTTTCTAGTATTGTCTTATTTTGTGTCATACTAGTCAATGTTGATAGGCATACTATAAGAGTGAAGTCAAATTGATGGTCAGCAAGATCTTTTTGTTTGTTGATTTGTTGGATCTCTAGTAATCTAATATTATTTATTACTATTGTATTGTATAAAGCCTTCTTTGAAAATAAATTAGATATTTAATTGTAGAAGATAAATTAGAAATTACAACAACAAGGTCCTAACAACTATAATAGAATCTTAAATAAATTTTATTTTATCCTTAACAATCCTATTCAAATCTTAATCAAATCTAAAATAAATCTTAAATAAATCCTAAATAATTTCTAAAAAAATATTTAAAAAATTTATAAAAATCCTAAAGATATATCAAAAATAAAAATCTTAAAAAATATTAAAAGTAACTTTTTAAATTAAATTCTTATCAAATCTTAATTAAATCCTAACCAAAATTTAATAAAATCCTCATAAAAACTTAAATAAGACATATTCAAATGTAAAATAAATCTTAATTAAATCTTAATAAAATCTTACATCCAAAATCAAATCTTAAAATAATCATAAAATAACTTTAATAATCCTAAATCCTAAATCGAATTCGAATTAAATCTTAATCAAATTTTAGATCTTAACAAACTTTTAACAAGTCCTATAATAGATTGAAACCTCCATAATTAATAATCTAACTATAGATTTTGGCTCACATTTTGTACAAATTTTAATTACTTACTTGAAAATAAGCACAAACATTTTGAAGAAGATTAAACTTATCAAGTAGAAGTTAAATCTTATAATCTAGCAAAAAAATGCCTCCAACTTGTTTCAAGAATTGATTTCTCACCATGCTATAAAGATCGTTCTTTATCACATAAAATGTAATATGTATATTATGTGATATTCAATGGAAATCGTATCTACGTGCACTGGAAAAGAATGGACTCTATCTGACTGACTTCACACCTACCACTTGCTTAGGAACAAGAGCACATCTCTGAAGTGAACTGGTTGAAGTTGTGCATTCTATACCACACTCGATGCAAGGTTAATACTAATTAGCATAATATTAGATGGCCTGCATGTGTACTATCAACGGACTTGGCTGCAATTTCAAACAATGCACTCACTGCAAGCTTGAAGTGACATCCCGAGAGAAAACTATTGACAACAGTAAACTAAAATCATAGCAACTTTTTTAAAATATCGCAACTGTTCAAAGAATCGACAGCTACTGCTAATCGTACTAAAACCGCAAAAATAAGTGAACAAGGTAGTCTTCAAAACCTGCCTATGTCTCCACGTTGTCTTTGTAAAAACCTCCGAAGGTATACCAGTTTGAAGATCAAACAGGTGAAAAGACACTCTAATGCCAGTACCTTCAATGAGATGTGAACGGTTGCAAACAAAGCGAAAAGTACGGTTACAGGGAGTAGCGAACTATTTATGTATGCTTCGACACTCACTTGCGGTCTTTAATATGAATACCGGTTCTGTAAACAATTCACAAATTTAGCTTGCAGTCGAAACTTCATATTCTGCGCAAAACACACACTCCTTTCTGTGAGCTTCCTAGAGGTCGAGCAAGTTGTTAAAGGGAGATTATCCCTTACTAGGTTGAAGCATAGAATCTCCTGTGTTGCAGGTGAACGTTCCAGACGTTTGTTGTATAAGGACATTCTTGTAGCTTCGCATCCTCACAAACGGTTAATTCGACTCTCTGAGATCATATTGACGAAATCCGTAGTTTGCCGAACTTCAGAGTTTTGATGGGAACTGCAGAGAGGAATTATACTTGATTTTTCAAATCAGGTTTGCATCAGTTTTGGTAAACTGAAAGGGTGAAGGCTAAGGAGGAATGTTCTTCTGCTACCAGATAATGAATATCCGCGTCTTCTCTCATGACAATACTCCAAGGGAAGTGACCTACGATCCGTGAAATCGGTTTCCTTCTTACTGGTGTTGGACAGAACAAATCCACACCAGAATCCACGGCACACCAAGTTGTCGAGTGAAAAAATTACCGACCTTCTGCACTTGAGAGGCCCCTCAAGTTTATAGGTTCTTATACACTTACAAGGAAAGCATGTTGCTTCGTCGTAAGGCACCGTATTCTACAATTCTTGTTCTGATCTGTTGCTAGTGTTTGCATGTGGCCAATACTGGTTACGAACAGATTTTGTGCTCGCAGCTAGCTTTCTGTTCACTATTCACCTCCGTTTTGCCATGTTCCTGACTTGGTCAAGATACGTCTCTTCATTAGAGATTGCGCATCCTGTGAAAGACTTAGTGTCTCCTGCTCTTAACTCACACGACATACTTCATCAACTGCGAAGTCACAGCACCTGTTCAGCCACAAGTACAACATGAATATGCTCTAGTCCAGTGAGGGACGAACTTGCAATCCAATGGTTGTGGCAACCTTTGGGGCACACTAACAGATTCCATGTGCATCCCATCTCAAGTTCAAGAAATGCCGACAGACCAATCTTGTGCATGTATTTATGCCTCAGAGGCAATATGATAGTGATGTGGCATGGCTCCCACGTACATTTATTCCCATACGGAGAAGGAAAAATATATATATATATATATATATATATATATATATATAAAAAATTATTATAAAAAATTATTATAAAAAATTATTATAAAAAATTCGGCGCACAGGTTTCTCCGGTTTCGGCCAAGTTTCACATGAATTGCCTTGTTGCTTCAAGAAAAGGGAGCCAAATTCGATTCTAGAGCTTATGGGTTGTAGTTGCCTCCTCTGATTGAATGCACCGTCTTCTCCTGCGTGTCGCCAGCTCCACTGGTTCCTCTGGTTACGCTGGTTCCTCCTTGTTACGCTGGGATAGCAAGATGTCAGGCTTTAAGGTTGGCCGTGACTGGATTGAAGGAAACCTGTCGAAAAATCTGTGGTAAACACGGTAAGCGGCACTTCAGAGCACAGAAAACTTTGCTGATATGCGCCTTTGCCTTCTGTTGTTTTCACTTACAGTAGTGCACACCCTCAACCTGTGTTTGGCCCGTCTATGTTCTCAGGTCGATTGTGTTAGTTTCGAAACGCTTCTTTCCATTCGTCTTCGCAGTCCATTTCGTGTAAAAGCGGTGGCATATGTTTTCATCTAGTTCACTGGGTAGTAGTCTTTACTCCGGATTTCTATTTAATTTCTGGACTTTCTCACTGACATAAGATGATTATTTTGTTTTCTGGGCCTTCCTATGTGCTTCCAATGTCACTTGATGGTGCACTCACAAAGATCACCAACTCAGGATTGGCCATTCCCAGGCAGACCCTAAAAAACACCAATCCCTGCCCGCAGTTGCGATTGGCGTGCAGGTTTCGATTATGTTTTTGTTTTTTTGTTTTTTTGTTGTTTTCGTATCATTCTCGCAGTGAGGAGCTACGCATTTGCTTCCTCGCTATGCTGGGATAGGAAGATGTCAGGCTTTAATTGTCCTGCCACGAATTAAGCTCTGTGCGCGTACTCTTGTTTTTGGTCGATTTTGTTTCCTTTTTTTGTTGCTTGTTGTTTTTGTATCGTCCTCGCTGTGACGAGCTACGCACTTGTTTCCTCTTTACCACGCTGGGATAACAAGATGTCAGGCTTTTAGTTTAGGAAAACCTGGCCGTGACTGGATTGAAGGAAACCTGTCGAGAAATCTGTGGTGAACACGGTAACCGACACTTGAGAACACAGAAAACTTTAGCTGCTATGCGCCTTTGCCCTCTGTTGTTTTCACTTACAGTGGCGCACATCCTCAACCTGTGTTTGGCCCGTCTATGTTCTCAGGTCGTTTGTGTTAGTTTCGAAATGCTGCATGCCATTCGTTTTCGCAGTCCATTTCGTGTACAAGCGGTGGCTTATGTTTTCATCTGGTTCACTGGACTTTCTCACTGACATAGGACGATGATTGTATTGTTTTCTGTGCCTTGTTACGTGCTTCCAATGTCTCGTCATGTTGCACTCACAAAGACCACCAACTCAGGATTGGCCATTCCCAGGCGGACCCTAACAATTCCCAATCCCAGCCCGCAGTTGCCATTGGCGTGGAGGTTTTGATCCACTGAGAAGATGGTTGAGTGTATCTGTTTGTATTTTTTTGTCCGAGTGCATCTTTTAAGGGTATCACTTCTTGTGTCTATTCAACGCTATTATTCGATTGGGAAAGGTAGAGAGATTCACTATCCAAGGTCTGCACTATATATTGTGTGTTTTTCACTTTGCAAGAAACAGACAACATTTTTGTATTTCGGTAATATTGTTGTGCTGTTGTGATGATATTTTAAAATAACAAGCCCCTACAATAATTAATTTCTACTTCACAAATGTCTAGAACCCCATTTCCTTAACAACGGACTTCCAAAGCAAGAGTTCAATTGCTAGTTGTCCCATACAGAAGCTTGCAAATTGGCACTGTGGCTATGGTTCCAGGGGCTGTGCTAAATGATCGTTGAGAATCCACTGTGCTACACCTGTCCTTTGTACACATTGACTTTTGGATTGTTATCAAGGCGGTGGTTTTCATTTGACATCGGGTGTCATCGTTTCGTACCCGTCGGCGGCGTGTAAACTTAACATAAATATGTGGCGGTGGGACTCTCTTGCAGTGGACCGTGTGGTTTTCTTTGAAGACAGCCCACCCATCCACTTCCGTACCCTTTTCGGGTTCATTTTCGGCATCCTTCATTGTTGTTCTAGTCGTCCTCTCTCACGTGCTCAAGTCCTGACTTGCAGGTTGGTCGAAGACATGATCCCAAACAAAATTGCTTGTTTTCAACTACAAACGCATCTCATCGACGCTTGGACGAAACAGTAATTATATCCGAAATTGCACGTTTTCAACAACAAACAGGACTGAAGGGTAAAAACAAAAGAGAAACAGGAACACATATTCAACAACTTATTAATGTCAGCATTAATCAACTAATTGATTGGGCATCGATGTGAGCAGAACTTGAAAATACCGACTTGCTTATCGCCGACCATTCATATCCATACGCCCCGCAATCTTTGTTGAGGCACTGCACCCCTGCATGAGTACGAATGCGTTGAAACACAGTGCTCAGGAGGTCCAAGGCGTAAGTCTTCAGCGTGGATGACTTGGGAGTTGCGCATGTGTCCCAGTTGACGCAGCGCGAACATCAGTTCCGTGTGTGAGGTTCAATATTTCATCAGCTTCGAGAGTTGCGTAGGCATCGCGTGCTGCAAAACTGCCCCGGTACCATGGGTTCCAATCCACTTCCACCTCTTATCCCTCTACACCCCGGTCTGACGTTCCTGCCCTTCGAGATCGATTATCTCTTCTATGCAGGCCCTCCTGCCGCGCCTCCAAATGACCCTCAAGTTCCTGCTCATGAAGTGGAGCCCGACCAGGCTGATGTTGCAATCGACATGCCCGTGTAAACCCCACCATCTCATGAAACAACAAAGACCATGGACTTGGTTCTCTTGCGTTTGCTGGTACACATGAATTCAGCAAAGGGTAACACTAGTTGACACTGTCGGAGGTTGTTGTTTGATTTACAGAGCGAAGCACTCCGATTCATTCTGATGCGAATGTTGGCAACGGTAGAAATATGAGTCACCACCGTAAGTGGTGACGACTGTTCAGATGACAGTAGAGCTTGAAGTTGCAGAACCAAGTCACGCACAGCTGTTGATGGACTCCACGTCTATGAGGGTAGAGTCAAGACTGCTGGCGAGAGGGTATTGCAACAGCGACGAATGTGGTGCAATTTCCAACAGCCGAGAAGTGGTGAAGTCCAGTGGGTAATAGTGTACATGGTAGCTCTAGTAAAATAATGCGGGATTGCATTACTTTGATGCGCTGCATGTTGTCCAATAAGCCTCTTTATCACAAAATTTGTCTTGTAGAAGCTTACCTCTTCTTCCCCTTGTCGGTTGGTACACTTCAAGAGATGAAAAGACTTGTGAACTTTTCCTGTTCTTGCTATCTTCCGAAAAAAGAATCGTCAATTCACTTTTCCCTGGCGATGCCCCTGTTGTGTAAATTGTGTGATGACTCTGGGTGAACAAAAATGTTGGTTAATCGTTATTCAATTTGTGCAATGTGTGGATACAATTCTGATCCAGTGAGTGCATTCGTAGTATACCTGGAATGACGTATGTCGGGGCTTCCGAGCAACAAAAGGACATCCTCTACCGCTCTTGACTGGATCTCAGGAAATTTCTGAGCCACTGCTCAGTCCTCGCCTACCACCAGCTCCATCTTGTGATCTTCTGTCTACGCTAATCTTGCGTCAACAGAAAATAAACCAATAACATCCCGAAGGACGCCCTCCACTTGCTAGATGTGCTACCTATCTGCTTGGTCACGAAAAGATGTCCTGTCCTGTGAGCTCCCTGGCGCTGGTGCTGTGAAGGTTTACACCCCTGTGATCGAGCTGCATCGTCCACCCATGCTAATCAGGGTTCGCCGGAATCGTGAATACGGACATGAGTGCATCCCTCTTTGTTTTTAACCTTGTCTGTAGTTCACAGGCCCGTTAACGTTGATCGTATCAAATGACTAAGTTGAAATGCATGATAATAATTTTTAGTTGCGGCGACTGTAAGCATATTATAAACCTCACACGATTTTAACTTGGTCTGTGGACCGCTACAGGGTGTTTCCTCTCTCTTTTACACTTTGGTGAAGGACAAGCGCTTTCATAGGTAATTAGCTTGTACACTGTTGTTCCAACTGCCTTCTTGACTTTTTTCTACAAGTGGAGGTTACTGTTTTGGCTTTGATCGGCCTTTCCGTGTTTTGTTGCGCATTCGAAGACGTCTTTTTACAGAGCATTAGCTTCAAGTTTTGCAACGATTCGCACAGTGGTGCTCTGGGAAGGTTAGAGAATGCAACCGAACGTTTGTCACTGGCAGGAAGGAGGAACTGATGGTTATTGTGATCTAACTAATTACGCTCACTGTTTTTTATGACAGATTTCAGGAGTTCATAGTATTTTTTGTTCGGTGACAAATATTTTTTGAAAAACAGTTATTTGATCGCCTTACCAAGGTGTGGCTCTTTGTGTCAATGGATGTGGTTGGAGCACACCTTGAGCTTAATGTCAGCTAGACTGGATCAATCTATCTCATTCATTTCATAATGCAGGGAACAGTGAGGATGCGGCTGAGGGTTAGGACTGTGGTAATTTAGTGAATGAAGTGGTCAGTTGTAATTACATCTTCATTACCTCACACCAGAGTCCGGCATTTGAGATTTCGCATTCTTTTGGTAATGACATTTGTCCTGCAATCATATTTGCGAATGCAATCTGGACTTTTCATTTTGCTGACAAACTCCGTCTATGCAAATAGAGGCTGTGAACTGCGTGGAAAAGCATCACAAAATATAAACACATTGATGAACCCGTACTTAAACTGATTTTGTATGGTACAGATTACCTCTTAATTAAGAAATGGGGCCTTAAATGCAATGACGGGGGTTCAGAGTACGGATTTTTTCAGAGCGGTCTCGCAGTCCGTGCCATCGATTCCGCACAGGGTTCCATCCCGGCAAGGGCTGAAGCACATCGATCGCCACCCGGATGAGTGGTGCCCGCCGTGGAAAGATTCAAGCTAGGACGCAGCAGCAGAGTTCAAAAACGATCCTTTCTCTCAAAGGTGAGCCCAATGCAACTCTTCCTGTCTGCAAACCCTTCGTTCTGAGTCCACATCAGATTGGCCTGATCACAGAGCTATGGTGATGAGCAGCTATGCGAAGTCTGCAGCGAGGGAGAGCAGTATACAGCTGACGATCCGTGCCAACCCCGAGGACGAGGTCCAGAACGAAGTTTATACAGTTTTATGGAAGAATTGAAGTACTATGCACATAATAAAGATATCGAGTATAAAGTATCAAAGATGTTTCGTTCTGAAGTTGAGACCATTTACCAGAGGAGCTATTTCCTTTATTTTGCTTATTTTGACACAGCACTATGAGTTTGTTAATGTGGAACTGTGCATTGAGCCAGAATGGGCATCAGCGCGTTGTTGCAGATCACCATCAAATTTGCCGCAGCCAATGGCGTAATTGAGCTCATTCACACCTCATTGCAATGGTAGCAGAAGCTCATTTCAATCAACAGAGGTTTAGACTTCCGGACGCTTGCAAGTCAGCCAAAAGCTATAACGGAGCATTGGCATCATGCCTGCAAACATGTTACAAGTTCATGCATCATGCTAGATTAATTACATTCTGTCATGATTGAAATCTGATACTTGAAGCCATATGGTTTGCCTTTCACAAAGAAAGTAACCACGGTGTCTTAATGCCTACAAAGAGTAGCAGGTTCATTGGCTCATTGTATAACCCATAGGAAACAGGACACTTTCTATGCTCCATCGAAGTCAAGTTCCCGTCCAGCAAGGCTGACTTGCTACTATCGCTGTGGAAGTTCGAGAAGATTTCAGCAACACGAATCCAACCCATAAAAAGGAACAGTTGTGGAGATAGACAGTCTTGACATGTGCAAGGCAACATTCTGGAGAGATTATGCTCCACCGACTTGGACCCTCATTGCTCAGAGACCTGACTTCGTGGCGTGGCGATTAATGTTGAGCTTCATCCAGGTGAGGACTGAACCGGTGTTGGTGTTCATTTACTTTGGCCTACTAGCATCCCTCAGAGTGGTTTCGTAGTGTTTGCTAGTTCATGGATGTTGTATGAGTGGAAAGGAGTGGAGCACCAATCTGTGTTTCTGATTTGATCGTGGAGTCGTGAATGTTATTTAGAGAGTGAAATCAGCATGAGATCTACAGCAGTAAATATCGTAGTTAGGATGTATCAATCTTACAATTGAAGCGTTTCACAGGAAGTAGATGTATGTTAGTATTTTTGTGGCTATTTCGTCGACCGAAACGTGCTTCTGACGTGATGTGATTTGGTGGAACAGCTGGGGCGAGAGGGTGACGAAGCGGGAGGCCAAGACCTTGGCTGGCGGCGGAGTGTTTGATGTGTTGGCCACAGTGGCGAGGCAGATTCTACAAGGGGCGGGAGGAGAGGACGGTAGCAGGACGTTCCAGATTGGACATGTTTTTGGCTAGCATATTGTGGGATTATTTATCAACAAGCCCGGTTTGTGCCACTATGTTGGTTTCTGCACCCTTTTTCTTTAATGTTAAACACCTCGGTTGGATGTGATCAGAAGTCCTTCTGTCTTACAATGTTATAAAGGAGTTTGTTTCTTTTTTTTGTAGACACGAAATTAATGCTGGAAACTTGAAGTGACATTCTCTTTAACAACAATAGCTTAACGGCGCTAAAAACTCAGAGTAGCCACAAGGATACATCCCAATGGTGCAAAATACTGTCCGTTTCCAGCACATTTCATAGTTTGAAATTCCCTCAAAAAATATTGAGACCCCGGATATGATTTTTGGAAGTCTCACTGAAAGGTAGATACATAACATATACAACAAAAAGTATAGATTCTTGAAATTACACGTGTTAACTAGGTAATATAGTCACATGTGTTATGTGACTAATCAGATTCTTAAGATTCCATGATAATGGCATGGGTTCATTTAGTTATCAATTAATCTAAGAATAGTAGTTAAAGAATATTGAATAGCTTGGGTACATTAGTAATTATACATAGAATTGATATATAATTGATACATAATTAACATTATATTAATATACTTTGTATAAAAGTTTAATAATATGTTTTGACTTAAAAGGCTATTATCATAAGATATTTTGAGATAGTTGTATGGTTTTTACCATTATTTTAGTCCAAATTATCAATAGAATGTATTGCAATTTAAATCCAAAAAATCATCCACATATGATATTTATCATCTATATAATAAGCATAAAACCATGCACAATATGATATCAAACATGATATATTTTTATTTTTTTTGTATTTCTACTTTCTTTAGATTTGATAACTCTAAAACTTTAAATTGAAGTAAAAAGTGATATTTGTAATATATTAATAAACTACCAACTTTTGTTGCAATAAATCCTTGATTATCTATCAACTTTAAAACCACCTTACAATAAATCTGCAAACTTTCATTTTTAGAGTTGTTACAGAATTCATATAATTCACTAAAATACTATATTTTTATATAATACAAAAGAGAGTCACTTAAAACAATATTCACTTTGTAAAGCTCTCACAAAGTCATTATGCACTCAAATTTTTCAAAACCAATGCTCAAAGAAACCATATCAAGTTTGCTTGATTGGATATCAATCTAAGGTTTTTTTAGGTAATTTTGTGCTAAAAGCTATTCTTTAAATTTACCTAAAGATGTGAATATTTTTATTTTTGCTAACCTGGTTCCATTTGACTTGGATATGATATTATATAATAAGTAATAGCTATTTTTTTTTGTTTATCAAAAAGCAATATATGCATAGTAGATGTTCTTTATAATCAAATCAAATTCTTTTGTCTATTCTCCTATGGGAGTAGATTTAGCTCCAAAATAAATCACTTATATATTTTTTTCTTAACTAGTTTCAATATGGTTTGATTTGTGTGCATTTGTAACAAGTTCCAACAATTAGTATAAGAAAGAAAGTGAGTATACAAGTATAAAAAAATGTAGTTGTAAGTGCAGCGCAAAGATGTTAATGGAGCTTCCAACATTGGAATCGTGTTTCTTGGTTGGATATTCATTATAGCCTTGATAAAAGCTTGGTAATCAAAAGAAGTGAGTGATTACTTGGTTGTCTTGACTTGATCTACTGTGGTGTGTAGATATGTTTTAGAAACATCTAAACAAGTTTGAGATTGATCGCTTGAAGCAATTGAATGATGAGGCTGTGTAAGTCTTCAATTTAAATGTGGCTAGGCTAATTTTTTATATTTTAATGGGCTCTATTAGTCTTACAAACTTGGATTGAGGGGGAAAAAATGGCATCAAAGATCTCAAACATGAATTATGATAATAAGTGACAATGACTAAAAATTTTATATTTATGTATTTGTAAGTTAATTCAATTATAGATATTATTTATTTATAATAAATTAAGTAAATAAATATATTTTAAAAAATAAAAATTAGACATATGATAATAAATAAATTAATTCAAAATTCAAAATTCATATGTGTTTGGGATAATAATCAAATTCTTTTCTTGATGTTATGTTAAATTATCATTGATACATGAAAATTGGAAAACATTTATCATATATCATGAGGTTGGTATTCTATGTAATTGATAAAGTGAATTCTCTAATATCAAATACTTAAATTTATAAAATGATGAATTTCTTTGCAAGAATTATAAATGTATATAATATTATGAATATATAAAATTAAATATTTGTGATGTTTCTAATATATCAAATAATATTTTCTTATGTAGGTTTGAAAAATTGTTGTAAAATCAACAGGTATCTATATCAATTTAATATGCTTAAAAAAATTATTCTTGAAATTTTTTTTTAAAATTTTTTTATTTTAAAAAAGAAATATATATATGTGAATACTTTCATGTTTTTGATAGAAGAAATCTACCTTATTGATACTAACAATGAAAGAAATAAAAAAAAGCTGTTATTAATTAACATTTTTTTGAATCATTAATAATAACGTGTTATTTATTGACAATATATAAATATATAAACAAAGCAGATTGGATTGTTTTACATGTGCAGTTCATTGTATGTTAAATCTATGACCTAATTTGTTAAAGATAAACTATCTCCTGCTACGTTTCCAGAGTCTACCGATTTTTTTTGTTTCTAGACTTTGTTGTTATATTAATGTAAGATCAGTTTTGAAGAACATGATTGCAAAATTTTCCAACTAATATGCAAGGAGAAGTGCTTAAGAAGCTGAGATCTTGATATCAACAAAGTGAACTTTCTAGAAATCCATATTAGGAATCTGTAACAATGGCACGGATTCAACTAGTATATACATACATACATATATATATATATATATATATATACACATATAATGTATCAAGTAGTTCATACAATAGATATATCCAATAAGATTGTTATAACCTTTATAGATAATATGCTATTTTAAAAAATTTGGTTTTGCATATCTTAATCCTAATTGTTGTTATAAAAAATATAACAACAAAATCATTATTTTGAAAATTTATACTTATTTTTAGTAACTAATTTAGTTACATATTTGATTTTTAGGTTTTAAATTTATTATTTTGTTTATTTATTTTATTTTATATTTTTTAAAATAAATTATATTAGTTTACTCCCATATAATTTAAAATATAAACATATATATATATATATATATATGTGTGTGTGTATATTTATAGGAAAATGATAAAACAACCCAAATTTTTATTAAATCAATCTACAAGTTTAAACCATCATTGTATCCTATCAACCTTGTTTTGAGCCATTCCCTTGTTCCCGATCGTTGCCCCCACTTCCAACATTCCTAGCCTCTCCCCTCCTTTAGCAATGGTTGGGAACAAGGAATGGCTAGGAACATGGATGGGAGCTGCAAAGGTGAAATGATGATTAAGATAGAGTAGGTTGCTTTTGAAAAAAAATTGATCATTTTATCTTTTACATATATATATATATATATATATATATACATATATTTATCCTGAAATATAACATAATAAATAAGATAAATAATGCATTGATACTAAAATAAATCAATTAGATTTTAATTAAGAATGCTTATTCAATTGTGTACATATTTTGATTACTTTGTAATTTGATTATAAGATAGGAAAAAAAAACTTTATAAACTATTTGAATTTTTTTTCTAAAGCACTATATTTTATTTTTATTTTTGGTTTACAAAAAGATTTTTTTACATAATAATATTTCTATTATTTTTAATATTAACATAAGAGCTCAAAATTCTTTAGAGTGTAGCAACTTTATACTAATGCATAAATTGATTCAAAAGGTTGTTTGAATTTTTGGCACTAGAATTTATTATTCCAAACAATAAAATATACATATCTTTATACAAATAGGAATGTTGTCTAGTATGGCCATCATGAAGATAAAAATAAACATTAAAAGTTATATTTTTCTTAAACTCTGGAGATAATTTTAATAATGTATATAAGTTTTTAAGTCTAATTAAGTTTCTTGATTGGTTTAGATATATATATATATATATATACATACTAAATTGATAAAATTTTAAAGAATATTTTATTGTTGAACAAATTCCAGAATATTAAATATTTATAAAATACAATTTAATATATTTTCTATAATAGATAAAATAATTAAATCAAATGAAGTTTTGAATAAGGTTTGGGTCACCTTTGGTAATTAAAAAAAAATAAAAATAAAACCAATCTAAAATTTTGTTTAAAGTCTTTTAATTTTAGTGTTATTTTGGTTCGTACATTACAATTCAAATATCCCATATTTCTTTATGTATTAAGTATTCTACTCAAATTAAATCATAGGGATATTTTTAAATTTAGATGTGGAAAAAAAAAAACTCTATTTTAATTTTCATTACTCTATGTTATATATGCTTATTTATTGGTTACACCAGTATTTTAAACTTGTGATTGTACAATTTTTAATAATTATATTGCTCTCAACATTAACTTTGTTGCACTTTAACTAATTAATCCATTACCAGTGGACTGTTTGTCACAAATGGGCAGTTTAAATGGTTGTTTGTTACATAGATTACAAAGTGATTTTCAGTGAAGTTAGTTTACTGACTAATCTTCACACACAAAGCATCCAATCTGGGGCTAATGCAAGATGATATTAGCACATGGAATGTCCACATGGCATCGGGTTTCACACCACAGAAGCATTCAATGAGTGAGTCTAGTTTGCTTCTTCATTGTGTTTGCTCACCTACATTATAAAATAAATTATTTTTACTACATATAATGCTTGTGTAAACGTACTGATTTTATGTATATTTTAGATGTTGTATATTTTTGTGTGTATATATATATTTATATATGTATATATACATGAAGGATTAAATAAATTATAAATAAAAAAATATATAATTTTCAAAATAATTTAAAAATAAAACCAAAATCAGTAACATAGTTAAAATACTATAAGATAAATGATTTTACTTTAAAATTCTAAGATAACAATGATTTAAAAAAAAAAAAAAAAAAAAAACAAAACAAAACAAAACAAAAAAAACATTACAGATGTTAAAATAACATAAAAATCATGTTATTTACTCGAAAAGGGATAATTTAAAGTTTATTTTATATTTCATCTTTAATTTTTTCAAATATCTAGGTTCAATAATTTATTTCATTTTTATACTTATTTGATTAGAATAGTTTTAAAGCATTCGATTAATTCCTAGTTTACATATAAATTTGTTCAATTTTTTTATTTTATATAACATGTTGTACAAATATATAAATTATTTCTAAAGTGATAAAATTAAATAAACTTCTACATAAGCGTGTGTATGTATATCTATATATATAGAGAGAGAGAATTTAATATAAATATTAAAAAAAATCTAGTTTGTTATTTGTTGTTCCAACTATATTCCATTATCAAAACCATAAATATTAAACAAAAACATACAAGAGATTAGTTATAAATCTAAATTTAATAATATAATATATTTCTAAAAATCATTTTTTTATTATTTCAATTATAAAAATATCTAAATTTTCATATATGTATATAATATTTTTATGCCTATTATTTTATTGATTTTATATTAAAATTAATCATTTCATAATTGCCAGGTATGTAATAATAAAAATTATAATACTAAAATATGCTTTAAAATTATTTCTTAAACAAAATTTCATACAATAATTTTTTTTTGAAGGTTTGAATGGTTTGAATGGTTTTTTTTTAAATAAATAAATAAATATATATATATATATATATATATATATATATATATTTAAAGGTATATGTAAAAAATATGATTAAATTATTTAATTTTGGCATTTATTAAAGTTTGAATAGTATTTGAATGGTTTTAAATACTGAATTGCAAGTAAATCCTAATTTTTTATAAAAGAAGAATATATATATTTTTAATTTTCATTAAATTTATAGATTAAATTATGTGAAGAGTTCATTTAAACTATGTGAAGAGATTATTTAAATTTTTTGATTACAATAATTAAACTTTAATTAAGCAAAAGAAAGAATTTACATTAGAAATTGAAGTTAGTAGAGCTATGATTTTTGTTATCTTTTTTTAATATTTAGGAGTTAATACATTTTAATTTATATAGATAATTTTTTGGCATAAATTTTAAAAGAAGTAAGAATTCTTAGCTATAAAAAAAACTTAGCTATGTCTTTTAAAAGTGAATATATTAAGTCAACCTCTCTAATAATAAAAGTCACCAAAAAAATTCTCATATTTGTTTACTTTATATCTTTTAATTTTTTACAAATACCATTAATTTTAGCAGTTTAGAAATACAAAAAAAATTGTACATAGATTAAGATTGATATTCTTGTTGATATTCAAATCTTTATTATTTTATAAAATTTATATAAATTGTATTGATAAATTTTAGTTTGTCTAATTTCTAATAACTTATTTTGAAATTAAATTTATGCATAAAATTATAAATCATATAGGACAAATTTTAGTTGTGGTGGTTACATATTAAATTTAGAAATATTAAATAAACCCAATTTTTTACTAAATTGATCCATCCATCTTCATCATCATTAAAAAAATAATAATTTTTAGATTTATTTCTCCATTATTAGATCTACAACCAATAAAAATCAACCACATTTATCATGATTACCATATTCTTCATTAAAGGTGGATCTATTTAATAAAAGCATGGATTTACTTAATATTTTCTTAAATAAATAGGAATCTATTTTTTTCATTTTATATTAAAAAATTAATTTTCATTTTTCATTCATTCCTCAATTTTTCATAAGCAATTTTTTAACTCATCTCTCTATGTTGATGCCCACTATTATATGATGACTACAATGTAAACTTGTCAAAATTTATTGTTGATGAATTAACAAGTGATAGATCACCATATATTCAAAATAGATATAATTATGTATATTTAAAGATGGATGTGGAGGAGATGCCAAATGATTTTTCTACGAAAAAGAAAATCTTCAAAGTATTGATTGAAGCCAATGGAATACATCTACTACCTCCAATTCACTCTATTTCAAGGTCCACCACAATTGTTCACCTATACATAATTATTCACTTATATACAATTGGTATTGTCAATTTATTGCAATATGATATTCTAATATAGAATTTCAATAAAATAAAATAAAAAATCCAATCTAGAGTCAATGCAAATAGAGGTCCAAAAAATATTGACATACACATTGCCAACCATTTTTTTCATATTCTCTTTAACTTATTTATATGGCTTTACACCCATCTATATATTAAGATTGTTCAAAGAGACAAGTGGTGGCTCTCATTCATTGCATATACCCCTCTTAATATTCATCAAAAAACTTAACGTTGTCTGGAGTTTAAAAAAAAATAAAAACTTGACCAAATTTCAAATGGAGTTTATAAGGAGTTCATAGGGCTCATTTTTTTTGCAATTGAATGTGATTAAAAATATGATTGAAGCTACATTTTTTTTTTTTTTTTTTGTAATGGAATACAATTAAAAGTAAAGTTCAATAATTTAGAAAAAAAAGAAGCAATCAAATAGTAATAAAAAAAGACAAGAGCTATGAGAGGAGATGGGATTTTGATAGGTGCACACTGCTAAATCCATAGATTATTATTTTGCAGAGAAATTCATGGAATATTTATATATTGCAAAGCTTTTGTGCTTACCTCTCATTTATAGTTTGCTATTATGTTATAAAGTTTCTTAATGGATAGCTAGCAAATAGATTATTAACGGATAAATTATCAATATTTTTGAATTACTATTGTAATAAATCATTAATTTTGAAAATTTTATCAATTATGTCTGTAGTTTAGGATTTGAAAGTATACATGAGTTTTGATTTTAGGTGAAAATTTTATGCTTGATTTATCATAAATACTATTTATTGAGTAATTATATACATATATATATACATATATATATATATATATATATATATATAATTTTTTTATGGTATATTATTTTATTTTTTTTATATAAATAATGACTTTATAACAAAGTAATGACCAAATTATACATATTGAATCACATTGTAGGATTTTTCATCTTATTATGGAAGAGGTTGTTTCTAAACTGCATATGCTAGAAATTTTCAAATTATTGTGGATGCTTTAGTAGTTGATATTGACTTTGATTATGAAGATTCTACATGCAACCGAAGTATGGCAAAAGGACTTTCTCAGATAAGTAATTTTAATAAATATCTAATTTTATAGAAAATGTATTACTTCAAAAGCCTTGCCAAACATACAAAGAATTGACCATCATTTTTTTGCAAGTTCCAAAGAATTACAATCATAAAGTAGAAGCAAATTAAGGCCTCATTATGCCTATATTAAAAAATATCCAAAGCCTATTACTTTTGTTGATCTCTATACATTCTTCTAGTGTTTTAAAGTGCAAAATAAAAGATACTTTTTTTTTTATTGTGCTTGATATTATATATATATATATATATATATATATATATTATTCAAAAATAAACAAAATTAAATAGTACCATTGTATGCCTAAAATTGAACTTTGTATTTAATCATAACAAGTTTTTATTTTTGATTTGATATAGGTTCATTACTATATGATTTGATATAGGTTTAAGTACAATATTGTCTACCATGCACCTTTTCTTTTCTCTACATTTGATTTATTGTTTCATTTTCCACAAGTAGAGCTAAGGAGAGGATGTAAAGTGATTTTGTATTTTTTTGTTTTTTTTTTATGTTTCAAAATATGTATTGAAGTTGAAAAATCGCATCGCATTTTAGTTTTTTCATTCTTCTCATTCAAGAAAAAGGTTAGAAGCATAAGCAAATAAATTATTCAATCTAAGCTTAAATAACAATAAAAATCAAGAAAGCATATGAAAAATAGTGACATTTTTTTTTGTAATATCTAGCAATAAGAAAGAATCAATATTTATGATACATTGAGCACTCTCAATTTTGAATATTAAAAAAAAAAAAAAAAAAACCATACCAATTTTAAACTTATATTAGAATTGACAATAATAAGCATTGTTGCTATGTTTCTGAAGATCAAACATGTTAGCTACTTTAGAATCAATTTCTTCAACAAATAATTGTCATGGATATATACCTACTATAATTTTTATTTATTTAATATGAATAAGTAAAATTAGATAAAAATATATTAATTTCATAATATCTTGTAGAAAAACTTCTTAAAAGCTTTTTAGATGTTGTTTTGACTTTACATATGTTTATAGTTGATTGATAGGTTAGAAACTTGGTCAATAAGCTATCTATGTGCCACATGTGTTGATAGCTTGTGGAATAAGCTAACTATGTGGTACCTATATAGAAAACTTGCCTTGCAAGTCAAGATACGTGTTATAGAAAGTCAACACATTTTTTAAGGTCTTATAGAATGTTGCCACATAGGTCTTAGGTAGATAGTATATATAGAGATAAGAGTGAAGCCTTCTTCACTCTTATCAACTCCTTTCTTGCTTCTAGTCTAGATTCAAGAGTCTTTAATTTCCTTGTCTTTTGGCAATAGCCATTCTAGTTTCTTTTTAATATACATATTTCTTTATTTTTATTTTATCACTTTTCTTTTGGCATGGATTTCATAGGTTTATGCATCTCCTTTCAGTTCATATTTTTGACAAATTGACAAGAATGCACTTACAATATTAGAGCTTTGTCTTTTTTTGATTAATAGTAGACTATCTATTTCTCTTGATAAGACATAAACATAATAGAAGTTGCAGATTATCCTCTTCTAAACTAATATTATTCTTAATATTTTCTTTATTTTTAAGTCCTGTCTTTTGCTTCTCTTCAGTGATATTAGACATTTTTTTTCTATGTATTATCATGGAAGAGATTTTTGAAATGAATAGTGCAATAACACAAATGTAAGAGCAATTAAGGGAGTTAATACTTTCAATGCATGTGCTTAGTTTATCGCCACCAAGAGCAATAAAAATGCCAAGAAGTAAAGATACAAATATAATTGGAACTGCTTCAATATCCATACCAAATCACATTGCTTTTCTTGTAGTAAAACACCCTTCTAGTGTTAAAGAAGCAAGAGTTGCCTTATTTGAGAAGTTTGATGGCATAACATCCAAGTTTTGAGGATTTATTAATCAAGTACAACTTGAGATTGAACTTCAACTCTAAAACTATCCAACGCTAGATTCACAAGTTATATTTATTAGTAAACTTCTTTTAGGTTTGGCATTATCATAGTTTTCATCTATTTTTTGAATGATGAGATCTAATATTGGATAATCTGGAGGCTTTTTTGGAAGAGTTTCGATCTTTGTATGAAAAACATGATGCAATTTGTATTGCAATCAATAAGATTTGTATCTTTTAACAAAGCAATTTATTAGTGACATTATATGCTTTACAATTTTGACAACTAGCAACTGATTTTAAGTGAGATGATGTTACTTTTATCAACCAATTTTTCTACGAATAATAATATGAAGTAAAGAAATTGATGCTCAACTTACTTGATCCTTACATATTAAGTCAAGCAATTGAATTTGTTATGAAGTGTGATAATTGGCTATTTGAATTTTCAATTTGAGAATCGTACAAGAGAAATTCCACATTATTACAATTCAATGACAACACCAATGATATCTCAATCTAAACATCTGGAAGTAGAAGACATGCAAATTGATACAATATATTTTAAACCTATTACTAAACAAGAAAAGACTCATTGTCATTAACAAAGATTGTATTTATATTATGGAGAAGCTAAGCACATTGCTCAATATTGTCTAAAGAAATGATACAATTATAAAATGAGGAGTACAACTATCAAAGATGAAAAAATATCAAAAAATAAATTTGTCTAGCTATAATAGGGATTGTGTGGCTGGAATCTTATACAAATGAAGGTCCTATCCTCTCTTCAAAACCTTCTCCTTGTTTTACAATAGATGTGCATGTACGACCTAATAATCACAAAGCCTTTACTTCGATAGATTCAGGAGTCTCAGCTTGTTTTTTAGATAAAGAGTTTGTTAAAAGCCATAGAATACTATTAGTACAAAAAACTAAATCCATACATATAGAAGTCATAGATGGCCGTCCATTATCTTTTGGAGATATTACTCATAAAACATTTTCTATAGATGTAGTAATAAATAGTCATAATAGTTGCATAATTTTTAATATAATTAGATCTTGCTCTAATTTGATCATTTTAGGTTTATTAAGGCTAGAAAATAATAATCCTTTAGTAGATTAGATTTCTTCTAAACTTGATTTTTTTCATAGTATTATTAAGAGTTTTTTGGAAAGCCATGAGTCTAATGTAGCCAAATCCATATTCATAGGCACAAAAACTTTCTTACATGCCATAAAAGAAAGATCATCTTTTGTTATTTATGCCACATCTATTTTTAGTGATAAAAAGACTTTAAATAGCATTTCAAGTTAATATCAAGATTTAAAAGATATTTTTAAGAAAAAAATTGTAGATATTTTCTCAAAGCATCGTCCATATGATTGTTTAATTGACCTTAAAAAAAGAAGTCAGCCACCATTTGATCTAATCTATAGTTTATCATAAAATGAATTGGCTGAACTCAAAAAGTATAATGACAAGAACTTGGCCAAGAATTTCATACGCCATTTAAAATCTCCTACAAGAGCTCTGTGAACTCTCAATCATACTCTAAAATTTAAATTTTTATTATTTTCCTATTTCATGAAAATTAAACATGTTAGATTAGGATTTATATAAGTAGAATTCAGTTTTATAGAATTTTTAGGATTACAACCCTTGATGGTATAAATCATAGCCTAATTCCTTGAATTAGATGAATTAGGACTAAAGTGATAAGAGTTAGAAAATTAGAATAGCAACTTAGTTAGTTTAATAATTTAGAAGTTGTTAGTCATTATTATAAGGATTGATTAAAAGCCTATGAGTGCATCTATAATCATTCACATGATTTAGGAGTTGGAATCATAATTCTCTAAAAATATCTTTAAAATACAAGAGAAGCAATGAAATTCTCATTTTGAAGAATTTCACAAAAATTGCCAAGATCCTTGTAAGTAAAAACTTCTATGAAAATTGTAATTGACCATGGATTGAGGCATGTGAGTAATCAATCTTAGCTTAAAAAGGTGTTTTGAACACTATCAAGTTATATTTACACAAAAATGTTTTCTTCACCACTTACAAGAATCATCAACGTTGGTAACGAGATTGGCTCTTGGATGAATGAAGGCCGTAGATCTAGATTAGGGATCTTAAAAATCAAGGGTGGAGATGTAGCCACCCTTTTACGAGCCTCCACTCAATTGTATAAGAGAGGCTTGGTTTTCCAATCCCTCTCTCTCTCCTCTTTTGGGTAAAGGACAAAGCCATGCCAAAATTTGGCCAAAATTCTAATCTTAATTTTATTTAGATTTTAATTCTCATTGTGAACCTTGTGATTGTGTATGTATGGATTTTGCATTGTGAAGGATGGTCATTAAGTTTTAAAATATATTTCATTGAAGTAGATATCTCCTCGGTCTTTCAAATACCCCAAGGGTTTTAAGGGCCTCGGATTTTCTTCAATCGGTCATTCAATTTCTGTTGTTTCAATGTGAGACTTTGAATAGTTGTAGCTTTTGTTGTTAGCTTTTCAACAAGATAAGACATGCTTTATTTGGAATAAGAATGAAGTTTTGGTGAATTTTTGAGTTTGAGGGAGTCGACTGCCTTTGCAGTTTGAATCAATCGAGTTTGGAAAGGCATTTCTCAGTGTCTGGTAATTGGATTTATTTGAAAATTTTAAAGCATCAATATTTATAATCCAAGATTTGAAAGGCATTAGTTTTGATGAATTTGAAGACGATCTGAATTTCTAGTGAATTTCTAAGTGAAGAGGGTTGGCCACTGTGGCAGTTTGGATCACTCAACTTCAAAGGATGAATTCTCAGGATTGAATCATTAGATTGCAATGAAGATTGTTGGATCAAAAGCATCTTCAAGTCAGCCTTGTAACAAGCTAAGAATCATTCAAATTGAAGCCGATTACAAATTTTCGAAAATTTTGGAGTAGAAGGGGGTTGCTGCCTTCAAACCTTAAGTGTTGTCAAGGTACCTTCGCTTTCACCTCTCTCACTTTATTTTTACTATCGTCTTCACAATGACTTATAAGCTCCACATTTCAATTTTTGGCTTATAAATTTTAAGTTTAACTTTTAACCTTTAATATTCTCACTTTAACTTTTAAATTTTAACTTTAAATTTTAACTTTTAACTTTTAAATTAAACTTTTAATTTTAACTTTTCACTTAACCTTTAATCTTAACTTTTAACTTGATTTTTTTACTTAATCTTTTAATTTTAACTTTTAACTGGACCTTTTAATCTTAATTTTAACTTTAACTTATTTTTAACTTAACTTTTAATTTAGCTTTTAATTCAAACTTAAGTTTTTATTCTTATAGTCAATTAATAGTAATAACTTAGTTAATTATCTTTATTATATTTACAAAGTAAATTTCATTTAACATGTTAATTTAATGTTAGTAACCATTGCTTAGAAGGCCTAAAAATAATTAAATTTTTAATATAAAGATTTAAATTAGTCTAACAATTACACAATTAGAAGCTCTCCAATTCCACTTCTTGGACTTGTTGTGTGGCTTAAGTTTCATCAAGTGGTGAAATTTGGCCTCACAAGCTCCTATCTTATTTGTAAAAAAAAAAAGATAGATCATTGTGAATATGCATAGATTATCAAGGGCTCAAGAAGATTACCTTCAAGATTAGGTATCCTCTACCTTTAATATTTGGACTTCTTGATCAATTAAATCAAGCTAAGATCTATACAAAAATAGATTTAGAAAGAGCAAATATACAAGCTTCTTTTCAGCATCTTATGAATGATATTTTTTGTGAGTTTTTAGATGATTTTTTTTTCTATTACTTAAACAACATTTTAATCTATTCTAAGAACATAGAAGAGTATGAAGTTTATGTTTATTGTGTGTTACAAAAACTTAGAGATGCAGAATTATATGCCAAGTTGAAAAATTGTGTATTCTACACTACTCAAATTGACTTTCTAGGACATCATTTCACACAAAGGACTTATGATGGATTCGAAGAAGGTTCAAATTATTATAAATTGGAAGATTTCAAGAACAATAAGAGATGTGTAATACTTTTTGGCCTTTGCCAATTACTATTGGATCTTTATCAAGAATTTTTTCCAAGTTGTGGCTCTTCTTACACATCTTATATGTAAAGACAAACTTGATTGGAACAAAGAAGTTGAAGCATCTTTTGAAGCCTTGAAGTTGGCATTTATTTTTGCACCAATTTTATGTTGCATCAATTTTTTCAAAGCATTTTTTATAGAAACAGACACATCAAATTTTGCTACAGATGTTGTTTTGTGACAAATAAGAGAAGATAACAAATTCTACCTAGTAGCTTTTTATTTTAGAAAATTCTCACTGACCAAGATTAACAATGAAATCTATAGCAAAGAACTTCTTGCAATCATGGATTCTTTTCAAAAATGGCATCATTATCTAGAAAGTGCTTCTAGTCCAATCACTATATATATATGGATTACAAGAACCTCAAGTATTTTATGTGAGCACATATTTTGAGTTGTCACCAAGCTCATTGGAGCATGTTTTTGTTAAGTTTTGACTTTAATATCACATATTGGCTTGGAAAATAACAAGATTTTTCTTATACTCTTTCTAGACGTTTTTATCTTACACCAAAAGAAAGAGATGCAGCTTTTTATAAAAAAAAATAGTAATAATTTTATTGAAGCCAAAATAATTTCATCTTCTAGCAATGAAATCAACATTGACTATTGATTCAACTTTTCTCAAACAAATTCAATCAAGTATGTCTTTTGATCCTCTTGTTCATAATATCAAGAATATTTCTTTTAAGTATTATCATACTTTTAAGTTTGAGTTCAAGAATAACCTATTTTATTTTGAAGGATGCTCCTATATTCCAGAAAAAGAAGCATGTTTGTATGTTTTTCAAGCATATTATGACTTTTCAACAATAGAAAATTTTAGATACAACAAGACTTTAGAACTTATATCTAGAGATTTTTGATGGCCGCAAATGTAGAAGGCTATAAAAGACTTTTTTCAATCATGTGACATTTGTTCAAGGTCAAAATCCTCTTAATCAACCTTGTGGACTTCTTCAACCATTACCTAATCTAGAACACTAAGGCCTGAGGGCCTAAAAATCCATAAACTAAATCTTATGGTATTTACGGCAAAGCAATCTATTTGTGCACTTGCATAAATTTACTCGACTATCAAAGCTAATAGAGGATAAAGAAGGCCATGACAAACTAATAGTCTTTTATTTCCTTAGCCTTTTATCCTAAAATTGATAGACAAATAGAGCATATAAACCAATTTTTGAAGCAATACTTAAGGTGTACCATTAATTATCAACAAAATGGTTGAAGAACCTTCTTGTCATTCATACAGTTTGTTTTTAGTAATACAATGTATTCTTCTATGCAACAAACACCTTTCTTTGCCAATTATGGTTACCATCCACAACTTCATACTTTTGACTTTTCAAAAGTTGATAATCCTATGGCGGAAGATTTGACAAATCAATTATTAGAACTACATGCAACAATGAAGGTGCAATTAAAAGAAGCTCAAGAATGATAAACGATCAACTTGGATGCCTATCAAAAGAAACAACAACAATTTAATGTAGGTGACAAGATATGATTATTTTGTCATAATATCAAGACTACTTGTTCTTGTGACAAATTAAACTATCGCAAGCTTGGACCTTTTTGTATTTGTCGACAAATCAATCCAATTGTTTATTGATTACATCTACCGAAGTCAATAAAAATCCATCTTATATTCCACATATCTCTTCTTGAGCCATGCAAGACTATAAATATACCAAGAAAAAGACAAGTCTCGCCTCTTCCTATAGAAGTGGATCAAGTTTAGGATTTAGGGTTTAGGATTTATTTTGAATAATAACATCCTTTTTAATTTTTATTACATGCATAATTTGAAGTTTAGAAATTTGATAGAAGTCTAGGATGCCCTGCTAAAAGTAACTTGGTTGCATAGATATGGTCGGATTTGATATATATGTTTTTCTTTTGTTTGATTGTGTACTTCAATTTTATCAAGCATTGAAAATGTGCACATGATCTAAGTGCAAGTTTTATGAGTTTATGAGTGGATTCTTGGAGATTTGGTGCTTCATCCAACGAGGTTGTTAATTCCACATTTAATATTTTTTTTCAAAAGTTTTAATTAGATTAATATTATTAATTTATTTTTTATATTTTATAAATAATTTATTTATGTATTAACTTTAGAACATCTTTAAATGTATTAACATACTTTTATTATTTATTAATGTAATTTGGTGTTTTTAAATATTTTCACAAGTACTTCCTTGAACAAAATTACTTTTTTTGCACATTATTTGTAACAACGACATGAATTTACCTATCCTATTTCATAGTTGAAAGCTCCATTGTGTAATTTATTTCTTTCTACTTGTATTGTATTTGAAATATATTCTTTGGATCAAAAAATGCTTCATTTGAGTCATATTTTCAGTGATACCAACACTGGTTTATCTAGTGTATGTTTATGAGTTGAAGCTCACAGCCCAAGTGTGTGTGTACTTTAAGTTCTAGTCGTTCTTCTTCACTGGGAGTGACTTGGTGGTTGTACATGAATCCAATGCGGTGAACCATTCTAATTTTCAGCTCCGTGAGTCTAGTTTGTACTTCAATTGCATTGGCTTTCAGAGTTGCACAGAGAAATCGTGAACTGTCGGTTATCCAGCGTCATCACCATGCTTCCAATTCTCCTTCTACACCCTAGTTTTATCTTGCAGCCCATGGAGGTCGATTATCTCGCCTTCGGAGGCCCTTCTCCGGCCCCACCACATGCGCCTCAAGTTCCTCCTGCAGCTGAGCTCCACCAGCCTAATGTTGCCGCTGTCACCCTCGCCGCAGCCCCACCATCCCAAGCTCCACAACCAAGACTGCAAACTGGGTGCGCTTCGGTTGCTGGTGCACATGAACTACCCAGCTCAGTTGCAGACTCCAGCATAGGATTGGATTATGGGGCTCATTGGTGGGTTGTTACTCGACTCGTGGAGCAATACACTGTGATACGCACGTTGGCTGTTGTAGAAATGTAGAAATATGACTTGTTTATGATGACTGGTGACGACTGTACAGACGATCGGAACGCATCGTAGCACCAAACCCAGTCATAGGATGCTGTCGGTAGGTCACACTTGGATGAGGATAGAGTCGAGGCTATTAGCGAAAGAGTACTGCTACAGTCATAAATGTGGTGCTTCTTTCAATGGCTTATTAGTTGTAAAGTGGACTGGGCAACTTTGTACAATGGTAGCTGGAGTGAAATCTAGTGGGCTACAGCTAGAATTATTAAAGAATATCTGTGTTTTCTTCTTCTTTTTTTTTTTTTTTTTTGTTGAGCTTTTGTTTTTTTCCATATTTGTTTCGAGAATAAAAGCGAAAAATGTAAATTTTATTTTATATGTACCAAGTGGTGTACTGTAAAATTTTAAAATGATTGTACAGAAATGAATGAATAATGTAATTCTTTAGAATATGTGTGTATGATTTTTCATATTTTGTTTACTTGTTTTTAATAAATCTCAGGAATCAGTAATCATGGCTCTATCACCTTAAATGTAATCAACTTGATTATTTTGTATTAACTATTCTATATAAATTTGAATCTAAAATGTAAAAATATATGAATTTTCATAAAATGCCATGTGTACAAAAGAATATGATGGATTTATGAAATATTCACACTTGAATGTGTATGAACAACAAATCAGAGTTTTTGAAATTATGTTATCTTTTTTATTATTTTTGGCAAACTATGACATTACCAATAAGTATTTTATACAAATTTGTATACATATGCATAAACATAAATGTACACATCAAAATATGACATAATATGATATTGGTGGTTGATACTGTGAAGGTAGACCAGATGGGAAAAAATGATAAAGATGTTTGAAGCATTTGATTGAATGAGAAATCAAATAGTACTACAATACAGCTGGATATCAGAGAGCTGTGCAAAACATAAAATGTCAACATACTCACAGTATTATTTACTATCTTTTCTTATATTCAGGTTTTTATTACAATAATCTTTACAATAATAATAAAAAAGAATAATGTGAGTTTTAAGTTATTTTGCATAATTTCATAAAGTGTTTAATTAAAAACTGTTGCAAAGAGCAGTTGACTTATTTCATCAGATTTGAGGTTATACTTTTAAGTTACTGAGATGTTGTCATGAATAGAACTCTCTTTTGAAACTTAACAGTACACAATCTAAGTAACAGTTTTATATCAAGATCTGTTTCTAATTTGTATCTTATCAGTAAATATAACCTATTAGTTTTAACACATATCTAATTTATACTAATGTCATACCAACAAATACTACCAAAGAGAATAGAGAATAAAATTTGAAGTTAACATGATGAGAAAACATGTCTCTACTTTAAATTATTATTTGCATATACAATCATTATGATTGTGCTGTTTATTTGTTAGAAATACATCTAAGAATCATAAGTAGAGCTTTGTAATTATTTTTATATCTTAAGCTACTCAAAAAATGTTGATGTGAGCCAGTGTACAATGTATATTGTTAGAATCACTAAATAAAAAAGGGAACTGCAATAGAAATACACAATGTTATATATATATATATATATATATAATAGTATAAATCTGTAAGAAACGAATGGTAAACTGTTTTTGAATAACTTGTCATTGAATCAATGCTTATTGTTTTTTATTACATCTATTAATTAATTTTCAAGATAATATATTCTGTAGTTATGCTTACTGAATTATGGTTACTATTTTTGTAATAATTCAATAATTGCATTGTTGTTACTTTGTTTTTATTATTATGTCATACTCCATGTTTATAAAAGGTAATTTAAATTTTTGTTATGATAGTTCCGATTATAAAATTTAAATTCAAAGTTTTTCATAATACATTTTTAAGAAATGAATTCAAGAAATTAATCCTCAGTCAGTTGCAAAAATGTACACAGAATTTTAGTTTTTTAAGAAGATCATTTTTTAAAGGTCAGTCAAATATTAATAAATTTTAATAATAAAAAATTCATATGATTTTGGCCCTTTATATATATTTATGTATGTATATTTAATACATTGAACATACATACATACATACATACATACATACATACATACATACATACATATTTATTTATTTATTTATTTGAATATATATATATATATCTCAAAGTGTAATAAAAAGAATTATTTAATTTTATTTATTAATGCATATATTTATAATTTAATTTTCTAATTGAAATAATTAAAATTTTATTATTATATTAGTTAAAAAATAATAGTTATGTGATCCAAAAAGTATAAATTTCTAAAAAATATATTTTTTTAATTATTAAATTTTAATTATTTTAAAATTTTATTATTATATTAGTTAAAAAATAATAGTTATGTGATCCAAAAAGTATAAATTTCTAAAAAATATATATATTTTTAATTATTAATTATTAATTATTAATTTTTAATTATTTTAAAATTTTATTACATTTAAATACAAGATAGACTATTATCAAAGACACAAAACATGAAAAAACTTTGAAAAGAAAATATACTCAACTTTTGTTTAATGTTACATGTAAGCATTTGTAAAGAGCAAAAGTGTAAACTCTTCATAATGAACTTTTGCAAGATATTCTTAATATCATTATCAAGTATAATAACTTCTATCTAATCAACAACATCATAAAAGAATAATTAAAAATTGCAACCTTAAGTATTCTTAAATATTTAAAATATATATAAATCTCAAAGTATTTTATATTGTAATAATATATATATATTTATTTATTTAAAAAATATTAAAACATCTTAAATTATATATATTTTTTATTTATTTTACATCAATAATTTTATTTAAATTATTCTACTACTATTTGAAAGTATTATCTTTGTTGTAAATCTGTGAAACCATATCCTTTTCTTTAACTTTAAAGACAATAAAACTTATCTTCAAAATAATCCATAGCTTATAATTACTATCTTCATTTCTATCCAAATATCTTCCTCTTTTTAATTTTTACAATACTCTTTTCCAACATCGCAACCTCTTTTTTTCTCCTAAAAATAACCCTACAACTCTCAAACTCAAGGATATTCTATTTTAAGATCTTACAATCTCTGTGTCAACCTCAATAAGTTCTTTAATTAATCTATGATCATCTTTATATGAATAAGTTGTAAACAACTTCAAACTTGCATCTTTGTCAAATTCTTAAACATCAAATTTAGAAATTTTTGTAAGGTAGTCTTTATCACCTTCTAATTTTGTGTTGTCATAATTAATATGCTACCTTTGTTAGAATATAGAACATATATAAGTAACGCATTATTAATATGATTCTTATTCTTTATATCATCTAAAATTAATATAATTTTTTTTCTCATCATTAATTCTTTTATCATAATTTGTGCTTCTTCTAAATTCTTTGATTTAGATTGAAAATTCAATTAGTCCAAAACTTTGTAATTTATTGAAAAAATCATCTTCCTTTTGAATAATTTCAATAAAATATGATACATTATACATGTATTACATATTATCAAATATAGTCTTTGCTAATATAGTCTTTGCTAATGTAGTCTTTTTAATTCCATCCATATCAAGAAAACATAAGGCATTTATTTCTTTTTTGCATATTTATTTGATATTTAACAAATGTTGTTCTATATCCATTAACTTGTCTTCATAATCATGTCTATGTTCAAATAATTAAATCATGATGTTAATAAAAGATACAATCTATGTCATAATTTCTAACAAAAGAATCTAATTGCATATTTATATTTTATAAAAGATCATTAAAAGACACATGTTTGATTATGTAGATTTTGAAATAAAATAAAAAATAATAAATTCAATGCATACATCAAAAAAAAATTCTAATATAAAATTTATCAATGTAATATCAACATGCACATCTTTTGATTTGCTCATTTTACGATCTTTTTTCTTAAATGCTCCAAAATAAGGTAATTTGGCTATATCAATTTCTATCAAATATTTTTTCTTCAATGTTATAAGTCTCTTACAAATATTTAAAAAACTTAGACTTTATAAAGGATCCAAATTCCAACATTCTTGGATCAATTTATTAAGATCATCATAATTTGAAGGTAACTTTGGTCTTTCAACTTTTTCAATTTTTTTTTTAAGAAATCTCCTATTTTGTTTATAACATCTAATGAATAATTTCTTGAAAGAATCTTAAAACATGTTATTAAAAAATAATATATATGTGCTTCAAAATTACATATCTTTATTGATTACATTGTATTTTTTTAATATCTTAGAAATCATATATCTTGAAATTCTATTTGTGTATATTTTTTTTTAACTTTTGGATTCTTTTCTACATTCATCTTTGAACAACCAAAATCAATTAACTTCACAATAATACATTGAAAACCATTATTAGACTTACCATCATTTATAATATTATGTAATATATTATCTTGCTTTAAATATTGATGTACAATTTCATGTCATGCAAACTATACAATTTTCTTGCAATTTGATAAATAACATAAAAAAGAAGAAGTAATATGGCATTGATCTTTTTGCTTCTAATATAGTCCTCAAACTTCTTTGTATCAATTCCATCACCAAGTATACTTTTTTATTTGAGTTATTTATTATTGAAGACTCTCTATTCTCATTTGCATTAATTTTTGCAGCATACTAATATCAGATTAAGTTTTAATAGCTTGAATTAATTAAGATATCCACTTCTTTTATAAGCATTGCATTCAAATTGATATTTTTTATTTTTTTTGTACTTGGAAGTCCAAATCACTTTGATTCATGAACTTCTCCATAAAAATCCTCATTTATGACTTTCGCAAGCTTTAAACTTTTGATATCACTTGATACTTCTAAAGAATCCAACTCTCCACCTTCTAGGCACTAAAAGTCCTTCAATATTATTAATAGATAGTATGCCAATCTATGATCCTTAAATTGCATATCTTTATTTATATAATCTAATCTTTGATGAATTTCTTCATCATCTTATTTAACTTCTTCATAGATAGAAACATTAAATAATATTAGTGTAATGTCTTCCAATTTTTTTAGATACTTCTTTGAAATTAGATAAATTCTCAGATCATAACAAGTCTTTAAGTTCTCAATAATTCTCTAAATATTTCTTTATTTTTTATTTGAAAGATTTTTGCTTCACATTAATGTTCTTGTGTATAATCTTTTATCAACATGTGTATCCTTAATGTTGTATAGTGAAATTTGAAAAATAAAATTTTATACTTACTTCTTTTATTGCTAAAAGCTCTAAAGCCTTCAAATACTTTGATAACATGGCTAAATTGTTTGCAAATATTTATAAATTGATTTCTATTCAAAAAGACTTTAGTATTTAATAATACCTCAATTTCTTGATTGTAATTGTAACATTAAGTAAGCACAACTCCTACATCAACTTTCCTTGCTTTGAATATAACTCCAATACCCTCTACAAACTTGTTACAAAATTCCATAATAATTAAAAATCCTAATATACAAAAAGTAAATAAAAAACTCCATATTATTGAAATATACTTTATAATAAACTTCACAAAATAGGCCATAGTAAATATTTGAATAATATGTGTAATTTTCCTTCAATTATATAAATAAAATCTCATTTTACATTTTCAACATTTTAATAAATTTTGACCACCAACATAACAAATTTGTTACTAATAAACTTTGAATGGACAAAATGAATCTCAAATGACATTTGTGATTCTTATTATAATTTTTTTTATTATCTCTCATTATTTTATGTACAATAAATAGTCACACATTTAAATAAAATAAAAATTAAGTGTTTATTTTAAATATCCACCATCTATACAAAATCCTTGTGATAAATATTCATACCTTAACAAATAACTAACATATGATTCTTGAATATATTCCTTCTTACTTAAGTAGCCATAGATTCTTGAAATGTTGATTGATTACCACAAAACCGTCTTACAAAGACAATATAAATTTACATGTCAATCTTAAAACATGTTTCATACAAACAAAATTGATTCATATCTTTGATGAACATTAAATTATAATATTCTCTCACAACACCACACATCTTTCAACATTTATCATGTAACACCAACTGTTGAAAATATTTTTATGAATGTGATATACCATTTAACTACTCAGTTAAAATTTTCATCTCCTCTTATTAACTTGTTTCTCCAATCCCTTGTGTTTCCTTAATCACTCATTATACCAATGACACAATTAAGGCAATCAATTTGTGAAAAGTCCACAATCTGCAACAAATGACTTGCAGTGAATTGAATTTCTACTAAATAGAAAGAAACAATGATGCATCTACTATACAGATAATAATAGGAGTTCCATCAAAAAAATTAAAATTTGAATGTATTATCATGTGCTAATCAACTTTAACAAAGTAAATGGCTCAAGAAATCCCAACACAAGGATAAATCAATATATAAATAGCATGACAGGACTGTGATTTACCTACATGAGAAATATTTTCAATGCACACTACATTTGAGTTTACAACCTTCCACTGCACATGTGTGGTGATGAAATAAAAAAATGTAACTCAATAAGATTTCAATCAGAGGTTTATTTGCTTTCTACACAGTTGAAATATGTTGTCACATACTACATCAAAATCAACACCAGCTCTTCCATGATTGATCATAAAGTAGATGAGATCCGCAACGAAAGTTGAGTATTACATGCAGAGAAAGAGCTCCAGGTCAGATCTTTTGTTGAGAAAATTGAGTCTTTCAAGATACATGACACAAAGAGATTGCAACTGAGAGTCAAGTGTGTGAAATTACTGAAAGTGTGAATCATCTCTGTAGGATTTGAGAAAGACAGAGTTTTGTGGATTCATTCTGTTCAGATTGCAGCCATGATTTGTTGTTCTAGAATTCAATTTGAATACTGCATGGGAAAATCATCTTCAACTTGTATGTCTACATTTCACTGCTAATTTGTGTTAAGTTAAACTTACCATTGAGATTTTTCTTGATGACAATGAGAATAATTGTAGTGATTGTTATTCTTGTTGTTGTTGTAATTCATTTAAAAGTATAATAATGATTCATCTATTTCATTCAGCTACTGAAGAAGCCATACTAAAATTGAGAACTTGATGCAGAATCAGGAATTTGAGTACAATCATACAGGGTGGAAATTAATACCCATCCTTTTTAATTGTTATTACAAAGTACAGATGGGTCTATATTGTCCATTTCTTGTGTTAGAAAGACAAAAAATATACATATATATATATATATATATATATTGGTCTAAACTGGGTGTGAACACAAGGGCTTGGCCAACAAAGTTAATCAGAATTAAATCAAACAAAAATGTGAAAGGGCATGAACTCTCTGATTACACCCTATAGACAGAAACAGAGTGGAAAGGCCAAATAATTGGCAAACAAATGCTGCTCAACTGGGTCTATGAGGTATGCCAAGTCACAACATGCCACATGATTTTATTTTGGATTTGGATTTTTTTGGTATTCTTTTTGTATTATTAATATAGATTTTTTCAACCCCCTTCTATGCATTTCATGGTGTAGGATTCAACAGGGAGGATTATGACAGTGCTTTTGGAATTTGGTCATCATGTTGATACTGCACCACACAAACCCTATCACCACTACCACCACAACAATGCTTTTAACCAACATTGAGATTCTACACCTTCTTCATTATCCTACTCTGTTTAATTGTACAGTTTTAACCGATTGATTGTTGTCACTGTTGTTGTTTTTATGCTCTTTTCTCTTTTTTTCTTCTTTTTTTTTCCTTCTTTATGTATACATTTTTCATAATATCTTCAAACAACAAGAACATATGTACCTGGTTTGATAATTACAAAACTGATGAAGCAATGATTTGGCATGAGTTGGCATTGCAGTGGAGGATGCCCTCTTCATGAGACTTGATGAGGCGAACTGGGATCACAGGTCCAAATGGCTCCTCTTAGTCTATCTTCATGAATGAATGAATGAATATAAATATCTATCTATATATATATATATATATATATATATATATATATCACAGTATACTCATGACATTACATTATTTTTATGTGATTGCATCTTTTCAATTGACCCATAATCAGTTTTTGTTGTTATCATGTTCAGCTAGTTTTTAAAGGAACAGTTTTAGACAAACATCCATTTAAAAGCTTCAATGAGTTAAATTAACAAATATACTTTCTTAATGATCAATAATTTTTTTGATTAAATATATATATTTTTTCTTAATCATGAATTTCTCAATCATAAGGTTTTAGAAGTGGTTTGATTTAACATGATATTGTCATCAAAGACATGGAATTTTCACAAAATTGTCCTCCAATTTTGTTGTATTGAAATTGAAATTCTCATTCTTGAGATTTTTAATTGTATGTTTGTATAAAAAAAATATCAAAATATGTTTTCTAATATTGAAAGTAATAAATACATGAGCTATTAAATTTTCACACTAATATGCAACAATCTTTAATAACAAATTGCATATAAAGAAGGGTTGGAGGCAGATGTGCTTGATGCAGATGGCCAAGACCAAGCCCTTTGGAAAGGTGACCATGAGCACGCACAACACTCTGCATGCACGCAAGGATCAATGACTTTATTATTTCCTTAAACATCATCTTCAAAGTTGTAATCACCTATTCTGCCTTCAGTTTCTTCACATGTGAATACACCACGTCTGTGTTCTGATAAGCTTATTAGAATGTTTTAGAGTCCATAACTCAATACTCATTCAACTTCTAGAACCTCACAATGTCTAATTCTCTTTTTGTTTCATCTTCAAGTCATTTCTTTTATTTGAATAAGATTTATGTATTCTTATTTATTATGATTATTATTATTATTGATGGATGATGAGTACCAATTACCATGTTTGAATTTGTCAAAATACAAAATATTTATGTGCACTCAAAATGTAAAAACTAACTAGTTTCTTTACTAAATTCTTGTTGATTATGATGTATCCATGTGTAAAGATTTCTTTCTATTAATTTTTTGAATAATTAGAGTCAAGATTTTTATTTTCCATCATCAAAATATGTTTAGCTGAATATGTAATCTAAAATCAAAACACATCACCTTGCATTATTTATCGTATCATTTTTATTTTCTAAATATCAAATGAAGACAAACCAATTCTGAAATTATTTTTATTTTTGAAAGCCTCCATCTTGATGTACAATAATGATTCTAAGTTTTTGTAACATGTGAGAAAATATAAAGTTCATGCTTTTTTGTATTTGTAGATTAGATTAAAATGTTGTTTAGATAATAAACAAAAATTTATTTTTTAAAATTTTAGAATTTTAACAAATAAATTTTATTCTTATGATTATGATTATTTGAAGATCAGTTAAATAATCATAAGAATAATGTTTTAGAAGAATATCAACATTCTTCTTTTCAAAAACCTCTAAATAATCCTTATATTGACTTAGAATGGATTAGCTTGATTTACTTTATTAAGATTATTTTATATTTTTTGAAAGAAATTTTCATTTATAAAACAAGCTGAAGCTCCAAAATCTAACAAGGCAACAACTTTGAGATTTTTTATGTCCTAAACAAACATCTTTTATTAAATAAGATGAAGGTTTTAAAGGGAGAATAGGATAAAATATTATATCTATCTATATATATATATATATATATATATATTGAAATAAAAACATCATACATTGTTGCAAATCTTATTGTAGCTATTTTTTAATTAAATTATTAAATAAAATTGTAATAATTTTTAATATTCTTTTAGTAATTTTAAATATATACAATAAAAATTTAGTTTAAACTTCTTTCATTTTTTAACTTAGAAATTTTGAAATTATTTTTTCTTCTAATATTATAATTATTATTATATAATTAATAAATATTTAATAATAAATTATATGATGTATTTATATTTTATGCATTAAATAATTTTTTCATATAGGTGTTGTAAACCAGATTTCCATCTTACTTCCATTTTAAAAATTTACAAAAATATTCAAACATACATACATTAAGTATCTTTTCTGTTCCAATGGTATTTAGGGTTTGTGCTTGTAATTAACTTCTTTGTACTCTTTGCACTGTATTTAACACAGAAAAATCAAAATGCCAATATACATATATATTGTTATAAAATATATTTTTTTCAATCCACTAACTTTGATGTGTCTCAAAAATATTCAAGAAGCTGAATTTGAAATCTTCAACTCAATTATCTGCATGTGGGCAAATTAACCTCAAGACTTCCATTACACTTATCAAAAAAGAAAAAATACTCATTATATTTCCATGAGTGCAGTTGATTTTATTAGAAATCTCCACTGACCGATATACGAGAAAAAGAAGACATTAAAAGAAGTCTTGTAGTTTCGTGGTTTTTTCTATTACCACTCATTCAATCATGTACAATTTCTCAAAAAGAATAATAATCTCATAAGTCTCAAAATCTTCGAATGGATATCTTCTGCAAAAACCCATTTCATCAAATTATGCCCAAAGCTCGATCATCACAAAACCAAATTTGTTGAAGCTAGCTGAAAGAAAACTCCAGGTTCAGAGGTTGCGCAGCTGATACAAAACAGTGTGAGATCCAAAGTAGAGTGATGAAGTCGATAACTGGTATATTGCTTGCAGGAGAAGTACAAGCAGAGGTTCTATGGGTGAGATTACTCAGACACATAACAAACCAGCAATACCGAATGCTGTCAGGACCCCACCAGTGTACAGTGGGGTACAGAAATAATTCGAATTTTTTTCTAGAGCACCACTTTTGCTGAAAAAATCTTGTTGTTCAATTGAATGCTATGATCATGTTGGAAGGAATCTTTCCCCGACACTTAGCCATCTATTTTTGGAGTGCAAGAGGTGTCTAATTACATGTAATTAGCCATGTGTCTTCAAAAGCAAATTGCAAATGTGATGATTAATGTGGAAGTGGTTAGGTGAGCTAAAAAATCATAGTTACAATTAGGCATGCATGCAGCCAACAAAATGGAGTGATAGCATAGAATGCTTGGATGGGGTGACTTATATAATCCATCTGAAGATGTGAAGCACATTGCATTGCCACAGATTGAGATTGTGAAGCACATACAGATTTTAGAAGTGTTCTTTTTTGGTTTTGGACATCGTTAGCTTCAGTGACTCCTCTCTGTTAAACTAGAAGTTGGTTTGTGTTGTTTGAAGGCTTATAGCAAGCACCATGAAGTACAGAACATTGTCCCCTATGCAGAAGAATCAGATTGTGGAGATGAGGAAGGCTGGGATGAAGTGTAAGGACATTGCAGAAGTCTTCAGTGCTCCCTATTCCACCATTTCAACTAACTTGAGTCATTGGAAGGTCCATGGAAGTGTGGAGTCGTTGAAATCACAATGTGGCAGACCTAGGAAGTTGTCTGAGCGGGATTTTCGGGTGTTATGTCATGCTGTCAGTTCAAATAGAAGGCATACTCTGGTAGAACTTGCAAACTTGGTGAGTGTTTCCCGAACTACTATTCGACTCTACCTCCGTGAGCTTGGTTTTAGAAATTGTATAGCACCTAAAAAGCCCTATTTGAATGTCAAACATAAAGCAGATAGGCTTGCATTTGCATGTGCTTATGAGAGTTGGACGTTTGAAGATTGGTGTAATATTATTTGGACGGATGAGTCGTCATTCAAAACTGGCAAAAATCCACGGCAAATTAGAGTGTGGCGGAAGGCGTACAAAAAATATAATTGGGATTGTATAGCACCAAGTTTTAAGTCTGGACGTAGTTCAGTGATGGTTTGGGGTGCCTTTACTGGCTTTGATAAGTCTCCATTGGTCACCATTCCTTCAAATAAGAGATCATCAAGTGATTTTGTCACTATTGTTTATGAAGGAGTATTAATTGGCTTTTATTTCTTACATGATGACCCTGAGCAATTGATATTGATGGAGGATGGTGCTCCAGTCCACCGTAACTCATTGCCAGTGCAATGGAGACGTGCTCATGGTATAGAAAAGTTGTTTTGGCCTGCCAATTCACCGGACTTGAATCCAATAGAGAACGTTTGGATGGTTGTAAAAGATTTGCTCAAACATCATAGTAGACCTAATAGTAAGCTAGAAATGATAGAAAAAATTCAATCCGTATGGGATACCATATCTATAGAGTGGCTTTGTACATTGATTTCCACTATGCTTTATAGGATGCAAGGGGTGATTGCAGCTGGGGGTGGTAGTACGAGATGGTAGATAGTATGTAACAAAAAGCTCTCTTGATGTATATTTTCACAATTTTATAATGAAAAATTGTTACACCATGAAACTAGATTCTACTATCTTCGCAATGCACTTTACGGCTCAAAAATGCGTTCATTTTTGAAACTGCTGGAGCTTTTTGAAGTTCAGTGATTTCTAACACTGATTCACTTTGGAAAAAAATTCGAATTATTTCTGTACCCCACTGTACTGTAGGCCACTGCTGGTAGTTTCACAAGTAGTTCAGCTCGGAGTTTCCTCCTTAGTTTCTCGAAGAACTTCCTGCGTTGTGTACAGAGTATTTTTGGACCACCACGCGCAATGCGAGCAGCTCGTGGGATGACCACAGGTCTCCCAGAAATCGGAGGTAGATCATTGAGGCTGCTGTTGCTGTAGTGATACACGCGCAAATCCCAAGCTCCGCTCCACTTTTTAGATAAGCAATCCTGGTGCACATGAACTAAGGTAGACAACCCATTTCCGATAACTTGAGCATTTCAGCATATATTCAGCAGGTGTAAAAATGGAAAAAATATTCCCATTTAAGAAAATAGAAATCTGGAGGATTCCAAGTGTTTTCAAACAATTAGGCTTATATAAATATAGTACATTTTTATGATGTTATTTGTAGTTTGTTTTGCATCACATGTGGGTAGTAAGAAACTAAGATGCATTGAACCCCAAACCTCGTCAATTCACGTTAATTCACCACAATATAGTATTCAAGTATAATATTCAAGTATAGTAAGTCTGTTAATGACATATACCGATCCAGAGTCGGTGCAAGCAGAGATCATGGAAACATCAATGCGCATATCACCGACCAATTTTCGTCGTTTGCCCTGCAACGTATACATATAGTACTACATGACAAAGGAGGAGTTGTTTCGATTTGGCAGACCAGGTACACAGTTCGCATTCTGACGTTTTTACCTCGTCTGTCTGTCATCCATGCGGGTGTACAAACATAAATGTCGAGTAGTTGCCTCATATTTTGTGAGCGACTTATTGACGAGGTTTGGGGTTTTAAATGAAAACACAAACTATACCCGTTACGAGCTGGAGACCCATTGTTGCGACAAGTCTTTTATACACCTTTCAATTCACTGCGTAGGATAAAAATGATTTATTACCATTGGTTAATGCCACTTGGCCGAACAATCCTTTAAGCAGAAAACGAGGAGCCATGTAAGATAAAGTCATTAAAATCTCTTTATCCCACAACCCAACTTGAAGTCTTCAACCAATACATATAACTCGATTAGTAAGCATTAGTAGTATACAAAATGTCAGTCTCTTGTGTACTTCAAAGATCCTTTTTCTATACATTCTTTGTCGTGCTTAGTAAAGTATTGTTTCTACACCGATTCCGCTACTGCCATACAAAATTGTGTAGGGTCCAAAGTATAGTGATGAAGACGGTGACTAAAATATTGCTTGAACCGGGAGTTCAAAGAGTGGTTAAATGGGTGAGGTTACCCCTAGACCCATGCCAAACCAGCCACACTGAATGGAGTCAGGACCCCACCACTGAACTTAAGGCCACAGCGGGTAGTTTCATAGACAGTTTGGAAAGTTTCCTGCTAAGTTTCGTGAAGAACTTCCTTCGTAGTTTACAGGTAATCCTGGGACCCACACGCAAAGTTGGATGGCTACACGCCCTCCAGAAAGACGAAGAATACAAGAACTTGAGCTAACTGATAAATCTGAGCAAGGCTTTCTTCTTCATTGTGCTATCTTGCTCGATGTTCACGTACCCAGGTCGATGCAGCAAACTAGTTTCAACTAAGTGAGTGCAGTTAGCACTGCAAGATCATTGGCTTCGAGAGTTGCAGGCATCGTGAGCTGCAAGGTTACTCCGTCACTATGAGCTCCAATGCACTTCCACCATTTCTCTCTCTACGCCCCAGTCCGACCTTCCAACCCCTAGAGATTGATTATGTCTTCTTTGGAAGCCCTCTTCCAACCCTTCCACATGAGCCTCAAGTTGCTGCTGCAGTTGAGCTCCACCAGGCTGATGTTGCTACAGCGATACCCGCGGAAACCCCATCATTCCAGGCTCCACAACGTAGATTGTAAATTTGGTGCGCATTAATTATCTCAGCTCAATTGCAGGCTTCAGCGAAGGGTTATACTATGTGACACAGTAACCCTTTCACTCTGGGATTGTTACCTGACTCGTGGAGGTATGTACTCTGAAAAGTATTTTTGCAGCGGTAGAACTTTCAGTCGTCATGTAAAATGACGACTGTTCAGATCATTGGAAAGCTTTAAGGTGGGAAAACCAAGTCACGCGCAGCTGTCGATAGATCTAACTTCCATGCGGTTAGAGATGAGACTGTTAGCGAGAGGATTCTGCTACAGTCACGGATGTGGTGCTTCTTATAACTGCCCAGAACCTGTGGGGTTCACTCGGTAACCGTGTATATGACTACTTCAGTGAAGTTGTGATTTTCACTTTTGATATGCTGCATGGTGATTTACGGATTGCATTGGGCATTGATTGCCTGCAACTGTTGGTGCACAGAACTTACTGTAAATTGGCTTCAGTGAGGTTGGAAATAAGTACTCTCATAACTTGAAAAATACTATGTGAAATATGCCTCAAATTTGCACACACTAGCTTATATCTATGTTAAGACTTTGTTTGGGAAATTTAGAGTAAATTGAAGACATCTTAAGAAATAGGAGCATGCACATATAAAAAATATTGAGCAAAACATGATTCAAAGCATGTATTAAAAATAATAACTTGTAAAAATAGAAAGGTTATTGCTGATGAGCGTATGGTTAGAATGTTACTTAAATCTGTAAAATTTTGAGTTTCTTGTGCCATTTCAAAACATGAGAAAATAATAAGCTCTTTTCTTAGTATTTAATGAGAAAAGTTGCTAAAGGACCCAAATTCCTAAAGGATTGTGTATTTTTAGACTTATATTTTAATTGGCAAAAACTATTTTATCATAGATGAATTTTAAATTTTTTTTTAGGCAAATTTTTTGTGGCGTATCAAAATAAAAGTGATGCGTATTTATTATATTTTTTTGATATATATATATATATATATATATATATATATATTATTTTTCAAATGTTAAAACTACACTGCAAGATATTTTTTCAATAAAAATATCAAGAATCTTCTAAGATTTATTATTGTATATCCAATTGTGGATGTCAAAGTAAGAGAATGGTATGGGGAAATGTTTTTAAGAAATTCTAAGTAAACCAATGGTTAAAGGGTAAATTAAAGAATTATTAACATCCCCTACTAGTTCCTTCATAGGCATTAAATAAATAAATAAAATAATTAATTAATGTTTTTGTAATACATGATTTTTTATTATCTTTTATTTTATTCATACTAAATTTTTATTTATTAAAATAAGGAAATAAATAAACAAATAAATAAATAGATAGACTTTGTAACTCTTGGGTTCTTTGTTCATATCCTAATTCAATGTCCTAAAATTATGATCAATCTTCTTCTCCTAATAATTTGATATATTTTCCATTAAATTCTATGTTCATAATTTCATTATTTTCTTTTTTTATGAATGTATTTATCTAAGATGTTCTTTAACACATAATATTCACAAAACATTATAGTCACATTAGAACCGTAACACCCTATAATGGTAATTGAGGCTAATAGAATGAGTACATCTCACCAAACCCAGTTCACCTCAAGATCCTCAAACAACGTAGCTCTAGTAGAATAGACACCCAACTCATATCTAGTATAATATAAATAAAAAATCCATAAGCGCTCCCTGCATCAAAATATTGTGATAATTTATAAATCTTTAATCTTATCTTATTTCTCTTTAAAAAATTATGTTTTTTTTTAAAACCCCAAATCCTTAATCCTACACCACGTTTACCAATATTTTAAGGACAGCCGATAATTGGTTGCCAGTTAATGAGATGCTCTCAAAATCTACAGCAACTACCCAAAGTCTATATCTCCACTGAAACATGGACGATGGACTTATGAAGTAAAAAGGTCAGAGTGGAAGTTGGGTACCTGTTCTGCAAGATTGGAACAGCCTGCAATGTAATATTCAAATCAATAAATGACAAATACCGATTCGGAGTTGGTGCATACAGAGATCTTGGAAACATCGACGTGCACACAGCCGATAAATTTTCTTCAAAGTGTTATAGTATGGCAATGCACCGGTGCATATTTATGCGTTGAAGCATGGAGCTCAGTGTGTACTTTAGTCCGAGTTATTCTTCACCGTGCGTGACTTGCTCGTTGTTCATGGATTCAAGTCGATGCAACGTACTAGTTTCAGATGAAGAGATAATTGATATCGATGTTTCATTAAGAGTTTTATCAAAGTTGTGTAGAACACAAATTCTGCTCGAAATTAGATATAATTTCATGACAAACTTGTATAAAAAGAAATTTTCAAAAATGAGTATTTGAAAGACATAGATGTTTGTGGTGAGGGAAGAGGGAGGCTCTCTCCAAACATTGGCCGCTGTGGGTCTTTTTTTAGCTGCCATAGTGGCGGCTTCTTAGGTCTAGGCTAGGAACGAGTTTAAGAGGCATATTTCTATTTCAAACATAGTAGATTCAATTTGCAATGGTAGTTTGGTTAGAAGAGCAAGACATCAACACACTGCAGTCATCGTTGGAGTCCTGAGATACGTTGTTAATTGGCTGGATCAACCTCTTCTGCGGGTGCGACGTCTACAGAGGAACGATTGTCTCGATACAGCGTAGCTGCAGAAGTGGGGCTATTGTGGTGGTGTAGGGGCTCTCCAAGTCTTCCTTCCCGGATTGGTGCTCTCACTGATAACACTTCTGCTTCATGGCCCTCCAGCATTTGCTCAGGCGAAGACCCAATCGTAGCAACGTCTAATTTCGTTTGCATCAGCATGGAGCATAAATCATGGATCATCGTGCTGTCTGCAGCGACTCCATGGTTTTACGACATCCACCACATCCCATGCAAAACTTTCGTTACTTTGCAACGATGGATACTAATATCGAGAGATGGAGAAAGTTGTAATGTCGATACACTTTTCTGTGATCTGAATGATTTTCCTGCACAATTTTCCTCTAGTGTGTTTTCTAAACTCGTCTGTAGTTAAATGCATGTGTTGTTTTCAACCTTCATTTTGTTCAACTTTCGTGGTACTCCTCGTAGGCTTGTTCAACCATCACCTCTAATTCCTCCTTCTGCACGTTGCTCTGTATGTTACTTCGTTTTTCCGGGAATGGGGTTGTCGAAGTCCCATGAGTTAGTGACAAACTTTTTGCTTTTAAGACTTCATATTAACAAATGCAGTGTTCAAGGAAATGCTATTCATTTTTATTCAGTAATTGTGAAGCAGTTGCATGGTTTGTAAATAACGGAATGACTTCTCTAACTTTGAAAGACTGAAGTAATCAGTTGTGAACAAGAAAATTTATAAATACATATAAAATGACAAATAGTTATTATGATAGATAACTCTAATAAATATTGTACTTCTTTTACTAATTATGACATCAACTTGTATTTTGTACTAAATTATGTGCTATATATATATATATATCTATTTATACATTTATATATATATATATACATATATATATATTTTATATTTATGTTATACCAATATCTCTATTGTATTGTTTGAAACATATACAAATCATATTAATTTAAAGAACCACTAAGTAAACACCTCCCCCTTTTTAATTGTAGGTACTCCTTGTGCCACACAAGCCCACATACACATAGTAAAACTCTTACACTAAAACATTTAGGATAAATTTATAACCAAAGATTTGTATGCAAAGGCTTATGGTATTTTTTATTTTTTATTTTTATTAAAATTTCAAAAAAATATTATACATTTCATGAAATTCTTTAATTTACTTGAAAAATCTTAATGGATTCATCTAGGAAATCTTTAAAACTATAAACTTACCTGAAATCATTTTGGTATAAATAAGAAATTTACTGTGTGTTTGTGGAGATGCATGGCATGGGGGTGTCCACACAACAAAATAGAGGTATCCACTAAGCAGTTTCTTCCATTTATTGGAGTTTACTTTAAACATAAATTGTATGAATCAATATATATATATATATATATATAATTTTTTAATTAAACATGATTGTAAAAAATTAATATGTTTAAAGATTAGTAATTCGAATAGTTATGTCAATATAAATCAAATATACACAAGAAGTAATACTAATATTTTTAATAACAGGGATAATATATGATTTTGAAGAAGGAAACAAACAAGTGATGTGAATCAATCCTCTCATTAGGCAAAATATTACATTAGGTCCATTTTTTGCTCACAATATATATTTTGAAAGTAGAGAGATATAAATTAGAGTTTTACAGGTCCCACTAAAATTAAAATTTTAAAATTTTAAAAAGCTTCCACAGTGCAATTATCTAGACATTTCATGAACTACATTTGTGCTCAACAACAAACAATTGTCCTTCAGACCTGAATTCTACAACAAATGTAACAAAATGCATTTACACTCACAATAAATGAAAAATTTATAGCTATCTCTACACAGTTATGAGCAAAATGGGTACTCGAAAAATACAAATAAATGTTCAAATCAGTATAAAATATACCCCAATATTTCCTTTACACAAAACCGAATTCACATACGGATGACATTAAGAGAGACAATACATGGCTGAATTCATCCATCCACGTCATCCACCAGATAACCGAAAGCGCCTGGAACACTGGCGGAGGATCGAGATGGATGAATGAATCCTCCATTTTCAGATGAATGGCTTCATTCATCCAAGAGCTTTATCAGGTTGACGAGAACCCTAGAATACGACAGACATGCTTGTCGACTGACGACCGCGGACTTCATGAACCATCTCGTTCAGTCTCAGTCACCAGAACTGACAACTGAAGCACGGGCCTCGTCGTTCCTACGACGATAAACCATGACAGAGACGACAAAGAGCGTCGTCGTCGTCGTGGAGAGCTTCAAGAGGCTTTTCTGTGCCCACTGACCCCTTTTCTACAGCCCAATAAATATCCACGCACCATTGGTCCAACCCATTGAATTATTTCCCCGGCCCTTGCAGTAGCAGCACCTTCTGGACACTTCCTCCGGCGTGACTCAAGGGAGGGGGCAACAGACTCGCGGCGTCTTCTCATGATGCCGGGTGCAGGAGGGGGCATGATCGAATTGCAAAGACGAGCTAGTGATGAGTGTTGCAGCGAGTGTAAATGTCCACAGGCTGCAATGGGTCACAATGAGCTAGGCTGCTCAGCTGGTGTCAGATGGCTTGTACAGCCTTTCCACGGGGAAATCATTATGGCCCCGATAGCAAGCACAAGGCTCGGAGACGTATCACTCGCTGTCAAGACTGCGGTGGTTCGTTGGGTTCGTCTGTTTCTCATGATTTAGCTCCAGTTGCAGGGTAGTAAGAAAAGGAGGGTCTCTTTCAGGTGGGTGTGCTCAGGTTGTTGTTGGTTTGATTTGGTTCGTGTTACCACCGCGGGCGTCCTTGTTGCGGATACCGATTGGTTTGCTCGCGAGGGGGGGGGGATGTGATGGGGAGAACGGGCTTGTCGGCGGAGAATATGGGTCATGGCGAGGCTGCAGCGCGCTTGTCGGCACGGGGATGTACGGAAAAGATGAGAGTGAGGAGGGAGGTCTGAAAAATGAAAACAGAAGAGCAAAAAATTGAACGTTCGTCGCTTGCAGGTGGGATGGGTATACGAGCAAGGCTGCCGCTGCGGAGTCACATGTTGTTTAGGAAATTGTGAATATTGCGGCTATGAAGTTGCAGCAAAGTTTAAAGCTGGTAGTCAAGACAGAATGAAACGTGTGTATGTGGTCGGCGTCGAGGTACGAACTGACGTTGGGCGTGTATCTTTAACACTGGCGTTGCTGCAGTAAACCTCAACGCAGGATCATCAGCGCTAGGTTTGGAGTTTCAGGGCCGTGCGCGCTTACAGTTTGCTTCAAAGGGGAGCAAATTTTATACTGTTTCATCTTACAGGGATTGCTGTGGTATGTACCCTATTCTATTGATCATTTAAGCAAATTTCTGCAACGGGGATTGATTCGAGGAATCCACGTAACTGCTATTTGGGTTTGTTCTTGCAGTTAAGGGTGACAAAGAAGCTCGCCAAGGTGTGAAACTTTGAGGATAGTATATGCTATCCTTTCCAGGTTTGTCCTGACATCGTTGACAGTACCAAATTAGTTGCAGTGGCTTAAAACAAAATAGGCGATTTTGAAGTCGGTACGAAGTACTTTTGTGTGGGAAGAAGCGTTGTGGCACGGTGGCTCGGGATGGACGAGCAATGGATGTATGAAGACTTTACCCAGATAAAGCCACGGCGGCCCGAAGGGACGACGGTTGCTGCGTGTTGCGAAGAGTGGGAGTCAAACATGCCATTTTCGATGCTGTGGCCGCTGGGCGAGACTTTAAACTCCAGCGCTCAAGCTGGATTCGACGTCGGCCAACTAAGTACTGTCGAGGACTCAGATACACTTGACCATGAGGTACATGCAGGCCCTGACCAGGAAGACGAGAGTGGGTCGAAGCAGCTGTCTAGCGAGGAGTCGTTGGGAGAGTTTGAGTTCAGTTGTACGTCAACGTCTTCCTCAGCGATGGTGGAGCGCCTTTGCTCTTCAGGCATTTCTCCCGCCGATGAACTTTTTTTCAGAGGACAGCTCTTGCCACTCCACCTGCCTCCACGGATTCAGATGGTGAAGAAACTGACCTTGGATATGCAACATCAGCCGCAGCAAGAGCTGCATCAATCTTCAGAGCCTTCAGCGTCTGTTAACTCCGATAATCATGGCAACGTAGACACCGTAGAACTTGGAAACTTGGCGATGTCCCAAGCCAAATTTGCACGATTGTTTCAGCCAATGTATAATTCCAAGGGAGTTGCAACTCCGTACCCCAACAATCCAAACCCTCGACCTGCGTCAGCTAATGCATGGTACGATCCTAGGGAGCTGGCCCAAGAGTTCACTGGCTACAGCTCTGGTCGCGCATCCTTCACGTCTACTGACCGCGATTCCTCTGCCGACAGCAGCAGCTCTCGCGACTCCAGCGGCAGCTCTCAGGATTGCTTCGACAGCGGAAAAGAGAACTTATATTCTGGCACTGGGAACCATGACGGCAAAGGGACGTTCCTGCACAACCGTGAGGTTTTCAGCACGCAGAGCGCCTGTGAACAACGCCGCAGCCCCAGCGGCATCTCTAACTGGCTCAAACCGCCGTTCAAATGGAAAGTTCTCTTCGGTGCGAAGAAATCTATGTCGAAGCAGTCTACCATTCCCGTCGGCCTCTCGACCACTTCACACCCCGATGTCGACGAGCCACAGGATGCTAATCAATCGAATGAACCCTTCAATGCACATCAAGATATTCTTTTCTCGGGCATCCCCACCTCGTTGGATTGCAGATACTATAGCGATTGCAGCGGGGAACTAACTCACAGCGGGGACCTGCTCGTAAGTTCTCGAGCTTTCGTCCACGGAGATGGCGTCGAGCAGGACAAGTACAGCTACCAGCGCGGCATGGAGAAAGCCAAAGGCTACTTGCACCGATACATGAAGGTGCTGCAGAAGAGGGCCAGCAGCCATGGCAGCTCAACACTCAACCCCCCTGCAGTCGATCATGCAAACGTAACTCCCAGACCTCCTCAAGCATCTCGCTCTCCCGCTATTACCAACACGAAAATCTTTCCCCCGTTCTCACAGAGCTTTCGATTCTCCGCCAAGGATAAGGTTTCCCTTCGCACGATCAAGAAGCCGCCACAACCCCCCCTGCCAAACGCCGGGCGACGCGTGAGCATGGAGCTCCACAACGCCATCCAGGGCGCCATTGCTCATTGCAAAGAGTCGCAAACCAGGGAGGACAATGCTCAAAAACTATGAACATCCTACCCTATCCAATTCTTTCAGCCCTCGCATGGAATTTCGCTTCGGTCAATCTGTCTGATCCTTTGCTTGTAACGGGACTAGACTCCCTTACAGAAAGATTTATACCGACGGCGATAAAATTATGCTGCAAAACCTTCAACACGCAAGCTCCTCAAAGAGAGAAATGACCTGTTTTTCTCCCAGTTTCTGTCGCGATCAGTGAGTACTTGTCTTCTCTGTCTTAAGCATTTAAGTTCGCTCCTTTCGCGAGCACAGAGAATCAGTAGAAGTGAATTGTAAGCGAGTTATGTCCAACTGTGGGGAAACCGTCCATGTGAATTTCAGACACGCGATGGCGGAGTGTACTCTTTTCCTCTTCCTGTCGAGGTTTCTGTATTGTACTATTTCTAGGTTTCTTTGTAAGCCAAGTCATTTGAAAGGTAAAATCAAAGCTTTGAGTTCAGTGCTTTGAGCTCAGTGGGTACACATCCTTTTTGGGGGAATCTAGTATCATGTTTGCGATGTTAACCTGTCAGGGATGTCCTCAAGCGGCTGTGACGGCGGCGGCGTTTGGAGTTGACTCAGACCCTCCTCTCCGAACATCTTTGCTCAACACTTCAGTGCGACGTTGCACCATCGCAGTTTCACAATTTGAGAGTAATGAACTCATGAATTGTACCATTTCTTCTTCGAGGACCGATAGATTTCACGTCAAAGACGAACACTGAAGATGTGAACAAGGGCATGAGCAAGCTCATGACTGAAATTTTATATTCTTCCTTGATCAATGAGGGAATGTTGATTTTTGATTGCAAAAGATGTTTTAGTGATCGGAAGTTGTGAGGTGGAGATCAAAATAAATGGCTTAGTAGCAAGAGGTTAAGAGAAGTTTCATGAACTATTTCATTCTCACTAGTGCATGTTTTTTTTCTGTTTTTATATGAGCATGGATGAATGAATGAAGAGTGGAATATTGGTGGTTGTAAATGGCGTTTACAATTATACAATTGAGAGCTACTCTTAATAATTTTACATAAACAAAATTATTGTGACCAATTTTGTTGCATTTTTATTTGGTATAATTGGCATTTTTATTGCATATTTTTAGTTATAGTTCAAATTGAATGATTGATTGCTATGTGTATATATATATATATATATATATATATTCTAGTGACTATCTTATAAATGTATTTTCATGTTCATTAATGTAGTAATTTTTTATTGTTACTCAAATGAATTTAATAAATCCTACAATGGTCAAGTTGTTACTAAAAATTATTATTATTATTATTATTATAAATAAAATATTTTGTAATACTAAAAAAATATATCAAACTTAGTTTAGTTGCACATTTATATTGATATACTAACAAAGCATAGAATATGCAAATTTAGATCACAATTGTCTTAAATTTAATAGAATAAGTCATATGTATTATATATAGTCTATCAGTGCCTCTAATTTTTTATTTATTTTGTTAAGAAACTAAACATTTTCTTATCTCAAAATCATACTTTTTAAAAATAAAAGTATGAAAAATCTCAAATTAACATAACCAATGTTTGTTCTTCAAGTCAATACTTAATTGCAAATCAAAAATATATATTTATATTATTTTGAGAAATTTATATTTATTTTAATCCATTCTACAGTAACAAATATCTTTCATAAACTTTTTAGAATTATTTTATGTTTGAATTCAAGTTAAATATAAATTTTATAATATCAGTTTATGCAAGAGGTCTTTTGTGATAAAAAACATTTTGAGAGATTAAAAAATTAATATAATTTTATAGATAACTCACTGATTCAAAGAAGAATAACTTACTATGATTGGTCAATGTATCTGGCTTCATTTATTTCTGCTACACAATGATTTTACAAAGTGCATTTAACTCATTAATTTGCATAAGTTTACAGATGATTGTTACTGAAGTGCACTCATTGGTCCAGTGCAAAAATTAATTGGGCGTGCTGTACTGTAGTAACTAGTTTCTTCTAGATAATAACAACAAAAAATAATGGTGTCTTAATTAATATATAAATATATAAACATATCATAGATTAAAATTTTAATTTTAATTTACAATCATTAATATAAATATTTTTTTATTACTTTACATCATCTGCTAGTTATTTGATGTTTCTTTTAATAATGGTAATGCAAATTCTAGAGACATTTGTAATCAATCTAAATTAATATAAAGTATCTAAAGTTAATGTGTACATGTGTGAGTATATAAATATATATATATATATATATATAAATATTTTTCTGACATTGAAGCAGCAACATCGGTTTCTTCTATTATCATACAAGTGGTACAATCAAGACAAGAAGTTCACATTTGCTAAGCACTATCCCAGGATTAACGTTCTGGAGGTTTACAGGCCCAGTCTCCGGTGGGGATACGCGACCCGGCAAGTTTTATGCCCTAAATTCTTAAACCCTGAAGGTCCTCTAAAACCCTAATCCACGAAGGAGGAGCTTGGAGAGGGTGTTCCGATGCTCAAACCGCCGCTGCCCTTTCGGTTCATCACTGTCGTTGTTGTCGTCGTCGCTGTTGTTGGTGTTTAATTTGCTGATGAAATATAGTCTAAGTCTTTGTGGAGGCATTTTTGAGCGCTTGTTTGCTGTGGAATCGTTGTGCTGGATGTAGATAGATTACAAAGTGGCTTGAAGTTAAATTTTACTAACATGGTGGGCATGTTTGAGCCCTTTCGGGCTCTTGGCTACATCACGGATGCCACACCTTTTTCCGTGCAACGGAGAGGAGCTGAGAATTTCGTCACCGTCAGTGTCGGCAACTCATTCCAAGTTTTGAATTGCGCGAAGCTGACGCTTGTCTTAGTTGGTCCCCAGCTTCCCAAGAGGATCCAGGCTCTGGTTTCCTTACGGGATTTTACGTACGTTGCCTCAGGTTTTGACATCGTTGTGTTCAAGCGAGCTCATCAGGTGGCGCGATGGAGCGCGCACACAAGCAAAGTTACACTCCTGCTGGAGTTTGGGCAGCAGATTTTGAGTATTGATGCGGGTGGGCGACTTTGTGTGTGGAAAGCTTTTGACTCTGACGCAGAGAAAGAGGTGAAGCCCGTGCGGGAATGGCAGTTTCGGGAATCTTTCACGCCAACATGCATCATGCACCCCGACACCTATCTGAACAAAGTTCTTATCGGCAGTGAAGAGGGACCTCTGCAATTGTGGAACGTTATGACTTGCAGCTTGGTTCATGAATTTAAGGGTTGGAATTCCCCAGTTCGATGCTGCAGGGCTTCTCCGGCATTGGATATAGTAGGTGTTGGTTGTGCCAACGGCAAAATATACGTCCACAACCTCCGATACGATGAGACAGTTGTTACCTTCTCGCATACAGGCAAAGGGGCTGTTACAGCGCTTAGCTTTAGGACAGATGGGCAGCCTTTTCTGGCTGCTGCTGTTTCGACAGGAGTAATTAGTATCTGGAATTTAGAGAAGCGGAAACTTCAAGCTGTTGTTGAGGATGCTCACAGTTCAGAGATTCGTTCATTGCAATTTCTTGCTGGCGAACCTGTGTTGCTTAGTGCAGGTGCGGACAACTCCTTGAAGATGTGGATCTTTGACACGAGTGATGGAGAGGGGCGATTGCTTCGGTTCAGAAATGGTCATAGTGCGCCGCCCACTTGTATCAAGTACTATGGAAGAGGGAACCATATTTTATCTGCTGGCCAGGACAGGGCATTTAGGGTCTTTTCCACCATTCAGGATCAGCAGAGTAGAGAGCTCTCACAAGGTCATATACAGAAGCGGGCACGTAATGCTCACATCAAGGAAGAGAAGTTGAAGCTGCCACCAGTGATTGCCTTCGATGCAGTTGAAATTAGAGAGCGTGATTGGTGCAATATTGTGACATGTCACAGTGGTGCAGCTGCGGCTTACTCTTGGCGTTTACAGAAATTTGCGGTAGGTGAACATGTCCTCAAATCATCAAGTACCACTCCAACTCCTGTCATGAGTTGTACAATAGCTGCTAGTGGTGATATTGCAGTTTTGGGCACAGCAGGGGGTATGATTGAACGCTTCAATCTCCAGTCAGGTTTACATAGAGGTCTATATGAGGATCCGGGGATTGGGGATTCACTTGCGCACAAAGGAGCAGTCAATGGACTTGCCTCTGACAGTACAAATACTCTGCTTACTAGTGGAGGCTATGATGGAGTACTGAAAGTGTGGGACTTTAAGAACCTGGCATTGAAATCTACATTGCCTGTAGAATCGCCAGTGGAGAAGATAGCCGCTCACCGCGGAAATGGCCTAATAGCAGTTGCGGCATATGACAAGGTGCTTCGAGTCTTCGACGTGGTTGCTGAGCGTCTTGTTCGGAAATTCCATGGTCATTCCGATCGTATTACTGACATATGTTTTAGTGAAGACGGGAAGTTGCTGTTGTCATCATCCATGGACTTCACCGTTCGTGTTTGGGACGTCATAGCTGCAAAGCAGGTGGATGCGATGCAATTGGGTACTGCTGTCACTGGCTTGTCTCTCTCACCTGGCATGGACATGCTGGCTACTGCACATGTCAACCGTAATGGTATCTACCTGTGGGCAAACAGGTTAATGTATTCAGGAATGGAGGCCCCAGTGACGAAACGAAATCGTGAAGGTCTGAGGGTTGTATCAATGCCAACTGTGGGTCCCAGTAGGGAAGATGAAACGGATGAAGATGTTGACGTGCCAGATGCTGTGGAACCCGTTGTTCCTGAAACTATGGATGTCGATGGTGAAAATCCTGCTGTTGATCGCCCATCAGTTCCAGGTCTCATCACTCTTACTCTTATTCCCAAGACCCAGTGGAAAGGCATTGTCAACTTGGACATCATCAAGGTCCGAAACAAACCGACTGCACCTCCTAAAAAGCCAGAAAAGGCCCCTTTCTTCCTACCTACACTGCCAACGCTCTCAGGTGATCATAAGTACATAGCTCCTAGTGAAAATGGATCAGACAAGATAGAGCCGGATGGAGGAAGTAAGACAATCAGCCGCCGAACAGGAAAGCAAGAACATGTCGACTTTCAGACTGTTTTCTTGGAATTGCTGTATTCATGTGCAGAGAATAGAGACTATTCTGCTCTAGTGGATCATTTGAAAACGATATCACCATCAGAAGTGGACGCTTCTCTTCGAATGATGCAAATTGTGGATGAGGACGCCAGCTCACATCCTGAGGAGCTCCTGGAGATTGGCATGGTCATGGATTTCCTGTTGGCGGAGTTGTTGATGATGAAGAATTTCCAATTCATTCAAGCAATTCTACAGGTTTTTCTGAAGATACATGCGGAAACCATTGTCTCTCAAACTCCGTTGAAGGAAAAAGTGATGAGATTATGGGAGCAGCAAAGAAAAACCTGGTTACGCTTAGATAATACGTTCCAGAAAGTTAGATGTACAGTTAATTTTGTTAGCAACATGCATGGTTAATCAACTTAACTTATATAGTTCAGAGCAGCTGCCTCATTACAATTGCGCAGCGATTTCCTGTTTTGAGGAAACATCTCGTGTATCACTCTTTCCATTGGTGTTGTGATTTGAATGTTACATCATGTGCTTCCACCCAGAAGAAGAATTCTGTACTAAGCTAGAACAAGGTATGTGGTTTTGCAGCCTGAGCCACACCTCAAAATTCATGCACTGAAATACTCATTGGGTGCACAGAAGTAGACCTTGCAGCATTCACTTCCTTGGAATTCCTTGATAATTTGTAATTTGTGTTATGAAACGATGACCACAATCAAAATGAGCTGAGAACAGCCTATTTTTCGGAAACATTATTGAATTGGCCCATTCCGTATTTAATTTGATCTGCCATGATAAAATAACACACATCAATACTCATCTCATTTAAAGACTAACAAGCAGCTTCGTCTCAACCAAACCAAGTGGGAATTAAGAAATCTTTACCGTGGAATTAGATAAGTTTTGATGATTTTTTTTAAAAAAAAATTGTATCCAATTTTTTTCATTAATGCTACTGCACACATAATTATTTAGGATTCCTTGTTCAAAACATTGCTAAGCTGGTTTTTACTATCCACTTTGTGACAGATAGGACAATTGAACAATGTTTAAAAAAAAACTGAAATGACCACCGAGAGTATTCAAAATATCACAAATTCTTAAAATGTATGTTTAATAACCCAAACTTGGATTAGAGAATTAAAATAAAATAAAATAAAATAAGTGCAATGGTATGTTTTTATTTGATGTAATGTTTTTGTAAATGATATATTTTTAAAGAGATTGTGATTTAAGACTTTGCTGTTGTCAAATGTCTGCAGAGTGAAAATGATTTTCTTTTTTAAAAATTTAGTATGTTTTATTATGAAATTGCACTCAAAAATTCTGTTGTGGTGAGTAGCAAAAACTAAATGTTACTGATAACAAAGTTGTGTAGATCTAGGTAATATAATTAATATTTATAATTTACAATTAATTTTTTTAATTGACATCATGTGAAATAAGTATTGTGGGTTATATGCAAGTATATATATATATATATATATATATATAGACACTTATATTTTCAAGAGTTTTTCAAAATATAATAAACATATTGTATGAATTTTATGAACTGACTTGATTTTTTTTGTAAGATGTGTTATTTTTTGAAGAACATCAGAAAATGCCAAGGAGTATCAATGTAAAGAAGTAAAAATACAGTTATAGATGCTAATCTATGTTACTGTAATAAATTTGCTTATAGAAGTGTTTATTTTTATGTTTATTATTCTCCCTTTTCCTTTTGGATTAAATTATATAATATTTAAAGAAAAGATTAATGGTTTGAACCATATCAAACCAAGTTGGACATCCACTTCAAATTTGCACCAGAAAATTAAATAAAGTTGAAGAGATATATCTAACATTTAACATAGAATATATTTGGCTAAGGATTATCCACTTAGGGTAGTCTATCCTTAGACAAAGGTAGTACAAGTAGCTCCCATCTATTGCTCCTAGATGACTAATTTCTTACACAATACTTTTGCCCATCAACAAACTATTCTAATTTAAGGAACGTTCTACCAAACTATATTGAATACATTTAGAATATGTATATTTATTTTAAAAGAATATGCAAAAAAATAAGGAATTGAATGTGATTAAAATGTTTTTGTGATCTAAAATATTCTTAAGTTATTTTCTAATATGATTTTTTAAAATTTGTTTTTAAAATATTCTAAGCTTGTATGCAATTAAAGGTCAAAGGAGAACAACATAGTTAAAATTAAACTTAATCATATATGTATATAATATTTTTTATGCTTAAATTATTAACTCAATAATCAGTCCAAATTATAAAAAAAAATAAAAAAAATAAAAAAATACAAGAAACAAAACTTTTGCAAACTTGTCTTTAAAAATTTTAATCTATAATATCTTATATTTTAAACTTGTAAATTTATAATAATATTATTGATTATTTATTAATTTATATTATATTTTAATAAATATTATACTGGCATATGTCTATTACACGTTATAGAATTAAATATATTTACATAGACATTTAAAATTTTATATTATATATAAATCATTCTATAACTTAAACTATCAAATATGGTCTTCAATTATTCTTAAAAGTTATTCAAACTAGAAATCAAATAAAATAGTGAGTCTTCTTCATTAATTTTTTATTATTCTATTAAAAGAATATTATATTGATCAAATTATTTGAAGCTTAAAGTCACTATTTAAACAAGAAAATTACTTAAAAACTTATATAATATTATATATATTAATAATGACATAAATTTAAAATATATTTTAAAATTTCTTTAAAATTTTAATTTATAAATTCATAATAGTTCTGTATTTATATCCATGATGTTGTATAAAATAAAGATTTTTTAAAATTTAAGTAAAAAATTTATTGTGTATAAATAAATATACATACATAATAGAGTTATTTCTTATTTTATTTTTATTTATTAAAAATAGATAATTTTATAAAAAAAAATATAATTATGATTTTATTAAGCTAAGTATTGGAATTACTAATAAACTTAAAAATTATCTCTCATACATTCACTAAATAGGACATATATTCAAATGTAGAGACATTATTCTTTCTTTTTACATCAAAAAGAAGTGTTGGTTTGCAAGCATATTGTATATAAGTCATGGTAACTTCACATATCATCTATTCTACATTATGCACTACCTATTTCACATTATGGAAATATTATTGGCTACAAATTCCATCAATAGCTTTGGAATTTAAACTTCAAGTTCTTTTATATTAGCCTCTTTGTATTTTAACATTATGTCATTTGAGGATTTAACAATGTTATGATGTTGTGACAACTTTATAGTTTGATAATTTAGAAAAATTGAAAGTTTAGATCTGTAATAGAAAAATGCTATAAAATTACTTTGGTACAAAAGAAAGATATCTTCAAATATCATTAGATGTTGGTGTCTAGTTGATAAAATATTGCCAATATGAATTTCGACTACATGGACTAATTCTATTTATCATGTCTCAACTTCTGATATGAACATTTGCAGATTATTGAAGAAGAGAGTTTTATAAGATATTAGTACTCAATGTATAGTTGTCTCAAAGTGCATTAAAAAAATTTAACATCCACAAGCAAAACAAGCTTTTATTACATGGTTTAATTCTATAGAAGATTATAATATTATTTTGTTTGATAATCTTATACTTGCTAATGTAAAGATATTTTATGGCATGATATCCAAAGGTGAGGATGAAAAGGGGTTTTAGATTTTATGTAGATAGATGGACAAATTTGAGAAGGAATTTCATATCAAGGAATATACTTGTCATAGAAATGATACATCTATTAGTACTTCTCTTAAAGCCTTGAAAAAAAAGAGAAAATTAATCTTCTTATATCTTAGTATATTCTTTTTGACATATTCAACATGGATGAGAGATGCCTATTTTATATGATTGAATCAAATTGTATACTTCCTACAAATATTTTTTTTGGCAAGAAGAAAGATAAGGAATATAATATTGTTGCACTTACTTAAAAATATTGATGGTACCATCAAATTAATCCTTTACTTATCAATCGGATTATAAAGGCTTGAGCATTTTTATACAAAGACATTTTCAACCTACATAACCTTGAGATTAAGCAATTTAGAAATAAAAAAGCTTAGATGACTATACATGTATTTGAAAAATTTATGCTTGATTTTGGATAGAAGATGATTGATGCACATGAAGAAAAGATATTACTATTAGATAACCTTGAGATTAAACAATTTAGAAATAAAAAAGCTTAGATGACTACGCATGTATTTGAAAAATTTATGCTTGATTTTGGATAGAAGATGATTGATGCACATAAAGAAAAGATATTATTATTAGATAACCTTGATATTAAGTAATTTAGAAATAAAAAAGCTTAGATGACTAGATATATATTTGAAAAATTTATGCTTGATTTTGGCTAGAAGATGAATGATGCACATGAAGAAAAGATATTACTATAAGATAACCTTGAAATTAAGCAATTTAGAAATAAAAAAGCTTAGATAACTAGACATATATTTGAAAAATTTATGCTTGATTTTGGATAGAAGATGATTTATGTACATAAAGAAAAGATATTACTATTAGATAACCTTGAGGTTAAAGAATTTAGAAATAAAAAACTTAGATGACTACACATGTATTTGAAAAATTTATGCTTGATTTTGGATAGAAGATGATTGATGCACATAAAGAAAAGATATTACTATTAGATAACCTTGAGGTTAAACACTTAGAAATAGAAAGCTTAGATGACTACACATGTATTTGAAAACTTTATGCTTGATTTTGGATAGAAGATGATTGATGCACATAAAAAAAAGATATTACTATTAGATAACCTTGATATTAAGAAATTAAGAAATAAAAAAGCTTAGATGAGTATACATGTATTTTAAAAATTTAAGCTTGATTTTGGATAGAAGATGATTGATGCATACAAAGAAAAGATATTACTTTAAGTTAACCATGAAATTAAGCAATTTAGAAATAAAAAAGCTTAGATGACTACACATACATTTGAAAAATGTATCCTTAATTTTAGATAGAAGATGATTGATGCACATAAAGAAAAGATATTACTATTAGATAACCTTGAGATTAAATAATCTAGAAATAAAAAAGCTTAAATGACTACACATATATTTGAAATATTTATGCTTGATTTTGGATAGAAGATGATTGATGCACATAAAGAAAAGATATTACTATTAGATAACCTTGAGGTTAAACAATTTAGAAATAAAAAAGCTTAGATGACTACACATGTATTTGAAAAATATATGCTTGATTTTGGATAGAAGATGATTGATGCACATGAAGAAAAGATATAACTATTAGATAACTTTGATATTAAGCAATTTAGTAATAAAAAAGCTTAGATGACTATACATGTATTTGAAAAATTTATGCTTTATTTAGGATAGAAGATGATTGATGCACATGAAGAAAAGATATTACTATAAGATAACCTTGAGCTTAAGAAATTTAGAAATAAAAAAGCTTAGATGACTACACATATATTTGAAAAATTTATGCTTGATTTTGGATAGAAGATGATTGATGCACATAAAGAAAAGGTATTACTAATAGATAACCTTGATATTAAGCAATTTAGAAATAAAAAAGCTTAGATGTCTACACATGTATTTGAAAAATTTATGCTTGATTTTGGATAGAAGATGATTGATGTACATAAAGAAAAGATATTACTATTAGATATTCATGAGGTTAAATAATTTAGAAGTTAAAAAGCTTAGATGTCTACACATGTCTTTGAAAAATTTATGCTTGATTTTGGATAGAAGATGATTGATGGACATGAAGAAAAGATATTACTATTAGATAACCTTGAGATTAAACAATTTAGAAATAAAAAAGCTTAGATGACTACACATACATTTGAAAAATGTATCCTTGATTTTAGATAGAAGATGATTGATGCACATAAAGAAAAGATATTACTATTAGATAACCTTGAGATTAAATAATTTAGAAATAAAAAAGCTTACATGACTACACATATAATTAAAATATTTATGCTTGATTTTGGATGGAAGATGATTGATGCACATAAAGAAAAGATATTACTATTAGATAACCTTGAGGTCAAACAATTTAGAAATAAAAAAGCTTAGATGACTACACATGTATTTGAAAAATTTATGCTTGATTTTGGATAGAAGATGATTGATGCACATGAAGAAAAGATATAAGTATAAGATAACCTTGAGATTAAACAATTTAGAAATTAAAAAGCTTAGATGACTACACATGTATTTGAAAAATTTATGCTTGATTGTAGATAGAAGATGATTGATCCACATAAAGAAAAGATATTACTATAAGATAACCTTGGTATTAAGAAATTAAGAAATAAAAAAGCTTAGATGACTACACATATATTTGAAAAATTTATGCTTGATTTTGGATGGAAGATGATTGATGCACATAAAGAAAAGATATTACTATTAGATAACCTTGGTATTCAGCAATTTAGAAATAAAAAAGCTTAAATGACTACACATGTATTTGAAAAATTTATGCTTGATTTTGGATGGAAGATGATTGATGCACATAAAGAAAAGATATTACTTTAAGTTAACCATGAGATTAAGCAATTTAGAAATAAAAAAGCTTAGATGACTACACATACATTTGAAAAATGTATCCTTGATTTTAGATAGAAGATGATTGATGCACATAAAGAAAAGATATTACTATTAGATAACCTTGAGATTAAATAATTTAGAAATAAAAAAGCTTACATGACTACACATATAATTAAAATATTTATGCTTGATTTTGGATGGAAGATGATTGATGCACATAAAGAAAAGATATTACTATTAGATAACCTTGAGGTCAAACAATTTAGAAATAAAAAAGCTTAGATGACTACACATGTATTTGAAAAATTTATGCTTGATTTTGGATAGAAGATGATTGATGCACATGAAGAAAAGATATAAGTATAAGATAACCTTGAGATTAAACAATTTAGAAATTAAAAAGCTTAGATGACTACACATGTATTTGAAAAATTTATGCTTGATTGTAGATAGAAGATGATTGATCCATATAAAGAAAAGATATTACTATAAGATAACCTTGGTATTAAGAAATTAAGAAATAAAGAAGCTTAGATGACTACACATATATTTGAAAAATTTATGCTTGATTTTGGATGGAAGATGATTGATGCACATAAAGAAAAGATATTACTATTAGATAACCTTGAGGTTAATCAATTTAGAAATAAAAAAGCTTAGCTGTTTACACATGTATTTGAAAAATTTATGCTTGATTTTGGATAGAAGATGATTGATGCACATAAAGAAAAGATATTACTATTAGATAACCTTGAATTCAAGCAATTTAGAAATAAAAAAGCTTAGATGACTACACATTTATTTGAAAAATTTATGCTTGATTTTGGATAGAAGATGATTGATGCACATAAAGAAAAGATATTACTATTAGATAACCTTGGTATTAAGTAATTTAGAAATAAAAAAGCTTAGATGACTACACATGTATTTGAAAATTTTATGCTTGATTTTGGATAGAAGATGATTGATGCACATAAAGAAAAGATATTACTATTAGATAACCTTGGTATTCAGCAATTTAGAAATAAAAAAGCTTAAATGACTACACATGTATTTGAAAAATTTATGCTTGATTTTGGATGAAAGATGATTGATGCACATAAAGAAAAGATATTACTTTAAGTTAACCATGAGATTAAGCAATTTAGAAATTTTAAAGCTTGAATGACTACACATACATTTGAAAAATTTATGCTTGATTTTAGATAGAAGATGATTGATGCACATAAAGAAAAGATATTACTATTAGATAACCTTGAGATTAAATAATTTAGAAATAAAAAAGCTTACATGACTACACATATAATTAAAATATTTATGCTTGATTTTGGATGGAAGATGATTGATGCACATAAAGAAAAGATATTACTATTAGATAACCTTGAGGTCAAACAATTTAGAAATAAAAAAGCTTAGATGACTACACATGTATTTGAAAAATTTATGCTTGATTTTGGATAGAAGATGATTGATGCACATGAAGAAAAGATATAAGTATAAGATAACCTTGAGATTAAACAATTTAGAAATTAAAAAGCTTAGATGACTACACATGTATTTGAAAAATTTATGCTTGATTGTAGATAGAAGATGATTGATCCACATAAAGAAAAGATATTACTATAAGATAACCTTGGTATTAAGAAATTAAGAAATAAAAAAGCTTAGATGACGACACATATATTTGAAAAATTTATGCTTGATTTTGGATGGAAGATGATTGATGCACATAAAGAAAAGATATTACTATTAGATAACCTTGGTATTCAGCAATTTAGAAATAAAAAAGCTTAAATGACTACACATGTATTTGAAAAATTTATGCTTGATTTTGGATGGAAGATGATTGATGCACATAAAGAAAAGATATTACTTTAAGTTAACCATGAGATTAAGCAATTTAGAAATAAAAAAGCTTAGATGACTACACATACATTTGAAAAATGTATCCTTGGTTTTAAGAAATTAACCTTTTAGATAACTACACATATATTTGAAAAATTTATGCTTGATTTTGGATGGAAGATGATTGATGCACATAAAGAAAAGATATTACTATTAGATAACCTTGAGGTTAATCAATTTAGAAATAAAAAAGCTTAGCTGTTTACACATGTATTTGAAAAATTTATGCTTGATTTTGGATAGAAGATGATTGATGCACATAAAGAAAAGATATTACTATTAGATAACCTTGAGGTCAAACAATTTAGAAATAAAAAAGCTTAGATGACTACACATGTATTTGAAAAATTTATGCTTGATTTTGGATAGAAGATGATTGATGCACATGAAGAAAAGATATAAGTATAAGATAACCTTGAGATTAAACAATTTAGAAATTAAAAAGCTTAGATGACTACACATGTATTTGAAAAATTTATGCTTGATTGTAGATAGAAGATGATTGATCCACATAAAGAAAAGATATTACTATAAGATAACCTTGGTATTAAGAAATTAAGAAATAAAAAAGCTTAGATGACTACACATATATTTGAAAAATTTATGCTTGATTTTGGATGGAAGATGATTGATGCACATAAAGAAAAGATATTACTATTAGATAACCTTGGTATTCAGCAATTTAGAAATAAAAAAGCTTAAATGACTACACATGTATTTGAAAAATTTATGCTTGATTTTGGATGGAAGATGATTGATGCACATAAAGAAAAGATATTACTTTAAGTTAACCATGAGATTAAGCAATTTAGAAATAAAAAAGCTTAGATGACTACACATACATTTGAAAAATGTATCCTTGATTTTAGATAGAAGATGATTGATGCACATAAAGAAAAGATATTACTATTAGATAACCTTGAGATTAAATAATTTAGAAATAAAAAAGCTTACATGACTACACATATAATTAAAATATTTATGCTTGATTTTGGATGGAAGATGATTGATGCACATAAAGAAAAGATATTACTATTAGATAACCTTGAGGTCAAACAATTTAGAAATAAAAAAGCTTAGATGACTACACATGTATTTGAAAAATTTATGCTTGATTTTGGATAGAAGATGATTGATGCACATGAAGAAAAGATATAAGTATAAGATAACCTTGAGATTAAACAATTTAGAAATTAAAAAGCTTAGATGACTACACATGTATTTGAAAAATTTATGCTTGATTGTAGATAGAAGATGATTGATCCACATAAAGAAAAGATATTACTATAAGATAACCTTGGTATTAAGAAATTAAGAAATAAAAAAGCTTAGATGACTACACATATATTTGAAAAATTTATGCTTGATTTTGGATGGAAGATGATTGATGCACATAAAGAAAAGATATTACTATTAGATAACCTTGGTATTCAGCAATTTAGAAATAAAAAAGCTTAAATGACTACACATGTATTTGAAAAATTTATGCTTGATTTTGGATGGAAGATGATTGATGCACATAAAGAAAAGATATTACTTTAAGTTAACCATGAGATTAAGCAATTTAGAAATAAAAAAGCTTAGATGACTACACATACATTTGAAAAATGTATCCTTGGTTTTAGATAGAAGATGATTGATGCACATAAAGAAAAGATATTACTATTAGATAACCTTGAGATTAAATAATTTAGAAATAAAAAAGCTTACATGACTACACATATAATTAAAATATTTGTGCTTGATTTTGGATGGAAGATGATTGATGCACATAAAGAAAAGATATTACTATTAGATAACCTTGAGGTCAAACAATTTAGAAATAAAAAAGCTTAGATGACTACACATGTATTTGAAAAATTTATGCTTGATTTTGGATAGAAGATGATTGATGCACATGAAGAAATGATATAAGTATAAGATAACCTTGAGATTAAACAATTTAGAAATTAAAAAGCTTAGATGACTACACATGTATTTGAAAAATTTATGCTTGATTGTAGATAGAAGATGATTGATCCATATAAAGAAAAGATATTACTATAAGATAACCTTGGTATTAAGAAATTAAGAAATAAAGAAGCTTAGATAACTACACATATATTTGAAAAATTTATGCTTGATTTTGGATGGAAGATGATTGATGCACATAAAGAAAAGATATTACTATTAGATAACCTTGAGGTTAATCAATTTAGAAATAAAAAAGCTTAGCTGTTTACACATGTATTTGAAAAATTTATGCTTGATTTTGGATAGAAGATGATTGATGCACATAAAGAAAAGATATTACTATTAGATAACCTTGGTATTCAGCAATTTAGAAATAAAAAAGCTTAGATGACTACACATGTATTTGAAAATTTTATGCTTGATTTTGGATAGAAGATGATTGATGCACATAAAGAAAAGATATTACTATTAGATAACCTTGAGTTCAAGCAATTTAGAAATAAAAAAGCTTAGATGACTACACATTTATTTGAAAAATTTATGCTTGATTTTGGATAGAAGATGATTGATGCACATAAAGAAAAGATATTACTATTAGATAATCTTGAGATTAAGTAATTTAGAAATAAAAAAGCTTAGATGACTACTCATGTATTTGAAAAATTTATGCTTGATTTTGGATAGAAGATGATTGATGCACATAAAGAAAAGTTATTACTATTAGATAACCTTGAGATTAAGCAATTTAGAAATAAAAAAGCTTAGATGACTACACATGTATTTGAAAAATATATGCTTGATTTTGGATAGAAGATGATTGATGCACATAAAGAAAAGTTATTACTATTGGCTCATAATTTCTGAAGTCACTAAGTACTTAATGTAGATACTCAATTGTGGCTGAGTAGACTTGAATTCTTGCTTCTAAGTACTATAAGTAGATTTCAATCTATGAATGTAAAAATTAATTATTTACTCGAAGGTTAAAACTATAAGTAACCAATTCAATATCAAATAGTTTTTCTTTTAAAAAATAAGAGCAAAGATATTTATGTGTATCAATTTGTGATAATATTAGAGAGTATTTAGTGTATTGGAGTTACTTCATTAAAAATCATGAATTATTAAAAATGGACACATATTTTTTTTAGTGCTTTGTGACCATATAGAATCTTAAGAAGCAATTATGAGAGATAGAGAAGCTCAAGAAGTAATACAAAAATAAGAATTGAATAAAATTATTAAGTTATTGGAACATTGACATTGACATTTGCAAAGAGTGAAATCAGACCTACTATTAATGCACATGAATTTTTCAATTATGAACTATAATTTCATCTAAACAATTTCTATATATTTATTGGAAAAGAAATTATAAGTATGCTTGATGAAAGAGATGATGCAATTGACAATGAATCCATTGAAGAAGTTGATAATGTTCAAATTGATGATATAATTGTAGATAGAGTAGGATTCAAGGATGCTAAAAGTGCATTATTGACCTTGAAACAATATTTGGAAGAAATGCCTACTAATGTTATACCTATTATCTAGAGCATTTGAACACTTCAAAATAAAAGAAATTCTTCCATTACACTTAAGATGTATGATGAAATTCATATCTTATGTATTTTTATCCTTTATTTATGTAAGTTTTATTGTTTTTAATTCTAAAGTCATATAAGTATCATTCATGCAAGTGTTACAAATTGTTTATACTACTTTCAATAAGTGATAAAGTGCTGACTCTACATAAATGTAACAAGTTTTTTTTTTTTTTTTTTTTTTTTTTTTAAGTATATATCCCACACATATCAAGGGTGGGATATATACTAATTAAATAGAAATACAAAATATAATTACAACAAAAAGTTATTTTTATTTATTGACCTAAGAATGATATATTCTAGAAATTGACTTTTTATTTTGATTGATATTTAGATTATTTAGCAAAAAAAACGTACTCAGAAGAAATTCTAGTACATATATATATATATGTATATATATTAGTAATACAATAACTTGCTTCATCAATAACTATTGTAGCAAAGCAAGAATCTTACTCTTATGATATAAAAAAGATCCAAGTATATTGAATTTTTATTTCTTGAAATTAAAATTTTACTCCTGATAAATTTATTTGAAGAAAAAATTACAACATTTCTTCAAAAAAACATGTAATCCGACTCAAAAAAATGCTGAGGTTTAGAATCAAGTCTCCATGGTATTAGGATGTAGTCACCGGGAATGGGGTCGACGGAGGCGGGACGGACGAAAGTCCGCCGGAGGTTGAGGACGACGAGGGACAGGACGAACGCGAGGGAAAGCAGCAGCTTCTTCTTCCGTCGGGGCCTCGTCTGCGAGGGATGGCGGAGGCGAGACCAAGTCTCCGTTCCGGAAAAGCCATTCCAGCGATGGGGTAGAGCTAATCTTAGTTTGTTGTGGCTCAACACACTTGGGATGCTCTGGGACCAGCGCGGGCTGCTACGCCGGACATCCCCCCCATCACGGCGAGAGAGAATTAGATCCGAGCAACAAACTCTTTTTGAGACTCCGGAGGCTGTTTTTGCGCGCGCTAGGGTTGCTTCAAACTTAGTTTGACGAAGAGAGGAAGCGGGCCGAGGAAACCGTAGTGGTTTTAGCTGCGCGCGGAAGAAGCAGCGTGCGCGGCGGTGGTTGTTTGGTTTTTGTTTCCTGTGTTGCTGTTAGCTGCGCAAAGGAAGGGGACTGGACACAACGTGATGGACTTAGATCAGTGGCTTGAGAAAGTGAAGAGCGGCAACTACCTCTTGGAAGACGAGCTCAAGCAACTATGTGAATATGTAAGTGCGGAAACTCTGCTCGGGGTTCGTTACTTGTGGAGTGTTGGCGTGGTTATGTCTACGTGATGTTTGGATCTGCTGCTCCATCATTTAGGTGTCGGTAGAGATTGGATGGCGCGGGACTTTCACTGAAGGCATTAGGGTTTGACCTCAAAACGACTTGTGTAAGGTGGAGGCAGTTCATGCGGTCGCATCCTTATTGAGTGCCCCTGTCACCGTTTTTAATTTTCAATTTTCAATTTTTATTCGTCTAATGATATTTATTTGTTTATATTGGAACGTTCGATCGTTATTTAGATTGTGGAGAATATTGGGAGCTGGATTAGTTTGAGCAGCTAGTTCAAGCAGCGGCTCGGAAATAATAATTTCTGCATTGAAATAATGGATCGGAAAGTTTGGATGCATGTTTTCTTTCTACATGAAAATATATATATATATATATATATATATAGGGCTGCAAATGGTCTGATATCGTATCGAGCCTTCAATTCACTGAAATGATGCTGAATTTCTTTTCCTTTTTCGTTGAGAACTCTACTTTACGCCAGCTACTGGAGGTCTATCTGAGTCGAACTTGAATCCTTCATTAATTTTGGAATGACAGTCGAAGTAGAAATTGAAAAAGTAGCGTTTCTTTTCTTCACTTTTGAACTGAAGAAAGTGCACATCAATTCGTTCGTAAGTTATCCTCCAGCATTTAGTCATAATCTGCAGCATCTGTTCTCTGCGTTTGAGAAATTAGTCCTTCTTTATGGTTATACGAATGGTCTCGCTGGCATCGGTGTTCATGACTTTCATCAAACTTTGTTTTGTTCATCGCAGGTGAAAGAAATATTGGTGGAGGAATCCAATGTTCAGCCTGTCAACAGTCCCGTTACTGTTTGTGGCGATATCCATGGCCAGTTTCATGACTTGATGAAGCTTTTTCAGACTGGAGGACACGTCCCCAGCACAAACTACATCTTCATGGTGCGTGCCTCTGAAGACACTTCTTTCTTTGGACCTCTGTACCAGTTTACAGTACGTTGTTTTTAATGTACTAGAAGTAAATAAAATTGAATTGCTTTCTATGGTTGATAAATTCCATATACTGTCGCTTTTGTGTAGTATGCCATTGTATAGGCCTACAATGCAACTTTGAAATTATCAATATTAAGATTCTATTGATTGTGTTAGGGCATTGTGGTCCAGAACAATACGTTTTTTTAAAGATTTATCAAGAATGTTAGCTAATACCCAAGTCAAACAGGTGGTTTCTGAGAGTTGTTAATGTTTCTGCCTCGACGGAAACGGTTTTGTTTACACCTGTTCGCAATTCAATTGTGGGAATGCGCAGGGTGATTTTGTGGATCGAGGTTACAACAGTTTGGAAGTATTTACAATACTTTTGCTGCTGAAAGCAAGGTACGGTGAGATTGCTTGGGTTCTTCACCTTCACAGTTTTTCGTACAACCGTCGTCGTTCATCTATTGATTTGCGCTTAGCCCGCTACTTTGATCTGTTTTGCACAATCTGGTATTTTTAACAAATTAAAGTCGTGCTAAATCTGAGGTGGTCAGCCCAGGCCGCTGTAGCTCACTGTTTCCAACGTATCAATGTACTCAGCCATGCTTTATTTTATATATACCCCCCCCCCCCCCCCGTGTTCTCATCAGTGTAGTTGCTTTTTTTTAACGGGTCAGTTCACTTTTCATGCTGACATTTTTTCAGGGAGGATGAGCTATTTATATTGAATGATTTCGAGCTTAAAAATTACTCAACAGTTTCTTGTTTGTTTCTTTTGTTTGCAGATACCCTGCTCATATGACGTTGTTGAGGGGTAACCATGAGAGTAGACAGATAACTCAGGTATTGACTTGACTATTATGTGATTAATCCGAGTACGATGCAAATTTGTGCACGTACAGTGTTGGACGTGTTAAGATATTGGGAATATGTAGATTTGGTGGTTGCGTCCCCAACGCCGAGTGTTGCCATATATTTATGCATGTGAAAGTTATCTGAATTCAATTACTTTTTGTGTGGACCATGAAATGTTGTTGGTTTTGAACGGAATTGGTGTGTTTGACAGGTATATGGATTTTATGACGAATGCCAGCGGAAGTATGGAAACCCAAATGCTTGGCGGTACTGCACTGATGTTTTTGACTACCTTACACTCTCAGCCATAATAGATGGAAGGGTAAGGGGGAAACTTACGTGGTTAAATATTGCTTGTATGTCTGTTTAACTTTATGTTTTGAGAAGAGTCTATCAGTAGATGTCATCATGGTTGAGGATTAATTTGATCAGTGATGCAGACTGGGGAAGTTTGACCAGAACTATGTAAGTGCACGAGGTTTTAGTGGAGTTTTTGTTAATTTTAACCATGGAAGGCTTTTAGAACATATACTAGGGACATATACCAAGGCTTTTAAGAGTTTGAGTCTGTAGCGATGTAGTTAAGTTTGACTTGTTATTCTTCCTGTGTAATGAATGCTGAGATCTGAACATCATCTGGTTCCAGGTGTTGTGTGTTCATGGAGGTCTGTCTCCAGACATTCGGACAATTGATCAGGTAAGCGTTATCTTCTCTGGAATGTGGTAATTTAATATATTGGTTTCTGATTTTATGAGAAATCTTTTGTAAATTTAGGTGTTTCTTCGACGTGAACTAGAACCTCTAATAATTCGTAAGGTGGTCAAGTATCGTCTTTTGTAGAAAAGATGGTCTTCTTTTCTAGGTGGAACGTTGCACATGAGCTCTGCGGTACTACAATGTGCTGAGTCTAGTCAATCTTTTAATTCGTGGATTTTGTCTTGCTTCATTATGGATGAATTTGAAAAGTTTCACTTTCTCATAATGTGTGCAGATTAGGGTGATAGAGAGGCAGTGTGAGATTCCTCATGAAGGGCCATTCTGTGACTTGATGTGGAGTGATCCTGAGGATATCGAAACTTGGGCTGTTAGCCCACGAGGTGCTGGGTGGCTTTTTGGTGCACGCGTTACCTCTGAGGCATGCTCTCTAAACGTGAACTTAATTCTGCCTCCAGGGAGGAGTAGTTATGAGTTGGAATTTCTTGGCTTTCCGTTGCACTTTGAGTGCTCTATTTAAGCGGAGGCTTGTCTAATGCTAGTGTATGTGTTCGTATTGTGTAAACCCTCTGCTTTAGATATTTAGTTTAAGTTTCGTGTCTATGTTGCTCTGATGTGGGTAGTATTGCAGTTCAATCACATAAACGGATTGGAGCTTGTATGCCGTGCGCATCAATTAGTTCAAGAGGGATTGAAGTACATGTTTCCTGACAAAGGACTTGTCACGGTATATACCATTTTTTTTTTCTGCCCATTATTGTTCTATGATTGAATTGTTCGAGCTGAGCTGATTGGAATATAGCCGTTCAAGAGATATCTTCTACAAGGTAGAATCCTGGGTGTCACATTGGAAACAGCAACGTTGTTTCAACATTATTTTTATTATTCTGCTTTAAAACAATCTGACTGAAACCTCGTGACTTGTTTCATCTGTTTCAGGTGTGGTCCGCTCCAAACTATTGCTACAGATGTGGAAATGTTGCTTCAATCTTAAGCTTCAACGAAAATATGGTAGGTTTCATATCTTTGACGTTCTGGTCATGATATCCAACGCTATCATTCTTGTTGTTAGGATTTAATGTTCCTTTGCAATGCGACGTACATATCACATGCATGTCAACTGACATTAATCAAGTTGACTTCTGATATTGTTACTGATGTGATTCTGACATCGCAGGAGAGAGATGTGAAATTTTTTACTGAGACCGAGGAGAACCAGGCTATGATGGCACCTCGAGCAGGAGTTCCTTACTTCTTGTAGAGATATTTGTCGCAGATACCACATGACGACCGGAAAGCATCATATGGTGCTCCTAGTAAAGTAAACCCTGCTACCTGCGTAATACATGGATTGTGGTGTCATGTCCCAATGGCTGCGTATTTGTCTGCAACTTGATTCAAGGCAGTAATCATTCTGTAGCATTATGATTTCTTGGTTAGTCAGAAGGAAGTATTCTAAACAGACCTCAAAGTATTGAGGTGAAATTTGTCATTTGAAATAGACTTCTTTTGCCGTAGGATTTGTTGAACCTTACTGTATTCATTTAGTAGTTGTAGATTGGGCAGCTTTGGTTGGGGAGGGTGCGTATCGATTATCTCTTATTATCTAATGAGGCCTTGACTTATGTACATGGTTTTGTGCAGTCATGTTCAGAGGGTGGGTAGTTGAATGTTGAAGTTTGTCCGCTAGTTCAGATGCCACTTAAGTTGTAGCTCATGGGCACCAAGACAATGTAGGGTCAAACATTTTTAATTTTTTCATTCTTGATATATGTACTCCGCAATTTTCGAAGTTGTGACGCACATTGAATGTGCAAAGCTAAAACTGGCTTCAGCAGCTTTCTTCCGTGGAGCTATCTAGTTTCAAGTTATACTGGTCTTCCTGTGGCTGTATGGATGAATTTATCTGTGGATGTTCGGTTCAGTTTTGTGCATCAACTTGAAGAACCTCGGTTTAATTTTTGTATAACATTTATGAGGTAAGTCTCCGTTCAAGAAAACAACAGTTACTTGGTTTTTTCTTTTAAAGAATCTGTTGATAATTTTTTTATTTATCTTGTCATGTAAATGTCTCGTTCAGAACGGCATATTTTGTACTAGTTTATCGTGTTAGAAATAATAGAAATGTATCACCTAGAGTGATTTTCTGGTTGACTGTCTTCAAATGAGTCATTTTCAAACAGGACCCTCTTTGAAAGAACCTTTTACAACTATAACTTCTAATTAGCTATGATTATGAGTCTTCCTGCTTGAATTTATAAAATTCTCAAAAATTCTCATTTTAAAAAAATGTTATTAGGAATCGGACAAGAAATGTTCCATGCAGTTTTAACAATTACTTCTTATTTCTTGCAAAAATGAAGCATTCATGAGTAACTTATGACTCATGAGTTTTTCTATGTGGAATATTTTATTCTATATTGTACACATATAGTAAATCTAGCCTTTCTAAACAATACAAAATAATATATCAAGCTCATGTTTCCAATCATTAAAACTATTAAATGGTTGAAGTTTCAAATGTTAACATTGAAAATAGAACACAATAAAAACTATCACTTTATGTTGTTGGTAATAAGTAAATCTTATTTTATCAACAATAATACATAATAACAGTTAATTGATTAATTCTTAAGTCATTAATTATTTTAATAATACTATTTAAGTATAGTACAAAAACTTTTGGATATTAATAAATCATTAATTAATTAAAGAAAGATTATGATGTTTCTATCTTTAAACATCATAATCTTTTTCTAATTATGATGTTTCTATCTTTAAACATCATAATCTTTTTCTAATTATGATGTTTCTATCTTTAAACATCATAATCTTTCTCTAATTAAAGAAAGATTATGATGTTTTTACAATTTTTAAACAAATTCTTTAGTAGTGACATAATTACAAATATTAAGAAATCTCTAGAATAATAGTTTTTTATAAATTAGTATTAGAACCAATAATACATATTTAACAACATAATTAGATTTTACAAATATAAGTTAATGATGTTGGATTATTTTACTTTGGTTTAGAAATTGATAAGAACCACTAGATATTTTTGTGTTAGATTTAATAGCATTCATAAGATTGTATATCATTCTATTATCCTTAAAATATATTAGATCAAAGATCTTTAACAACATTGCAATAAATTGAAAGATTTAAATACTTTATCCCTATATTTATAGTATTCAAGTTTTGGATATTGAAATTCAATTACTAATACACGTGAAGCCATTCATTCATACTTATACTGAACTCACTTACCAACTTTAAAATCATTATAAACAAATGATTGATTATGCTAGATTTAATAAAAAATACATTATTTTATTATTAAATTTTTTATTATGCACCAATAAAGGTGTTTTTTTTATTTAATTAATTTATTATCAAAGTGAGTTATTTATTATATATATATATATGTATTATTTATTTATATATATATATATATATATATATATATATATTTTAAATCTTAATTATATGGTTTATTTCTATATTAAAAAATATATTTCTTTACATATTCTCAAAGAAAATCATAACTATAATCCATTGCAAATACATGCTAATTGTTGCTCAAATCCTTAGCATGGCTTAGTAGTAAGTGGATAACATTTTCTAAATTACAACTTCGTCTTAAAGAAATATATATCCTTTTATGCTCATGCCACGTCCATTTCCAATTAAATTGGCCTCCACAAAAATAATCAATAAAGTACAAGGACAAATTATTGGCACAATTGACATGCACCTTCTTGACCATGTATTTGACCATGGTTAGTTTAATGTTTCTCTTTCTCAAGCCACAGACATTGTAGATGTCTTTATCTACAATACAAATGAAAATTCCATAACTAATGTTATGCATCATGAAATGCTTAAGTAATAACAAATGATTTGGTAGCTAAATGACTTAGACAATCATTTAGCTTGTTAAATGTATTTCTTCTAGTTTGTATATATATATATTTTAAAGATTAAAATTAAAGCTTTAATATTTTATATTTATTATAATATCATGTGATTTTGTTATATATTCTAATAGGCTTGGGAATAGTTCAAGACTTGAGTTGACATGAAATATTCAAGATTCTTGTGATTTGTATATACAGTCACCTGATAAGAAGCACCTTCAAGATAGTGGCGCCATTCTTGGAAAGAATCTCTAATTTTGTAGTTGATTTCTGCTGCTTAGAATTTTCTAGAATGGAAAACAATTGGGTGAAGTTTGCCATCTTTTCCATATTGCGACAAGATTATTCCCAATACAAAGTTTGAGGCATTGGTTTCCATAAAGTAGGGCTTGTTAAAATCTGAATGTATCAAAATTAGAGCTGTTGTAAAAGCATCTTTTAAGCTTTGAAAAAGCTTTCTCTGCCTTGAGGCCTCAGTCGAGCTTGTCCTTGCATGTCAACTGCATAAGTGGAGTACCATCCTTGAAGTAATTTGTAATAAAAATCTTATAGAAGTTTGCAAATCCAAAAAAACATTGCACATCATATACAAGTTTTGGCTTTGCTCAATCAATGATTACTTGTATCTTCTTTGGATCCATAAAAAGGCCTTTGTTGGAAATAATATATCCAACAAATTTGACTTGAGGTGCATGAAATACACACTTCTCCAATTATATAGCTGTAAAATTGGAGAAGTGTGTATTTCATGAAATTTTGTAGCATGAAATATATACTTTTTCAAATATATATCTCAACACTTCATAGCTTTTCCAACACAAGGCGGATATGTTTTTTTGTGGTCTTCTGGATTCTTGGAAAAGATTAGAATATCATCCAAATAGATGAAAACAAAGTCATCAAGATGCTTGCAAAATATGTCATTCATTAAGTATTAGAATATGGCTAATGCAATAGTAAGTCCAAAAGGCATAACATTGTATTCAAAATGTCCATACCTAGTGTAAAATGTTGTCTTTCATTCATCTCCTTCTTTAATGCGTACCAAGTTATATGTGCCTTATAGATCAATCTTTGTAAAGATCTTTGCTTGACTAAGTTGATTAAGAAGTCTGGATATCAACGACAATGGATATCAATTCTTTATTGTGATTTTATTAAGACGGCAATAATCAACACACATCCATAAAGATCCATCTTTCTTCTTCACAAATAATATTAGAGCACTTATTGGTGACTTGGAATGTCGAATAAAATTCTTAGCTAGATTTTCATCAATATACTCCTTTGAAGTCAGAAGCTCATTTTAGGATAAATTGTAGATAAGTCCAAATCGTGGTTGACGACCTTCTTGAAGGTCAATTGCACAATCGTAAGGACGATGCTTTAGCAAGATGTCCGCATTTTTTTTTCAAATACATCTGCAAAATCCTTATATGCCTCTAGAATTATTATTGTAGCAACCATAGGTTTTGATCATGGATTTGCATAGACAACAAATATAATACCATATTTGGTCACCTTCACAAATGTACTAGAATGAGAGTTCTAAAATGACTAAATTTCATGATGATCTAATGATGTTAAATACTACTTGGTTGTAATGATTGGCAAAGGTTATTTCTAATGGAATTGTTTCATAAGTGAAGTCTCCAAAGGATAAAGATTGACCATCTATTACTTCTACATATATAGCTTTGGATTTTTTAACTGTACAGATTTTGTAAGATCTAAAAAATTCTTCATCAATAAAACATGTAATGGCTTCCAACTCAAGTAATGTATGACACTTTAGTTTTGTGACTCCTAATTTTATAGATATAGTAAAACAAAGAGATGGGCTGGGAAAGAGTACAAGTTCTTTTTTGGTTTAAGATAGTGAAGAATCGATTGAAGCAGTCCCTATTGTGACTGGATACCTTCATTTTCTTGCAAAGCTTTTGATGATGTGGCTGCACTCCTCATTCAATATGTACCCTCGCATTTCTTTAAACAATTATGTACCTTGTAGCTAGGTTTTTCACAATATAAGCATAGGCCAAGTTTCCTTCGATGTTTTTTTTCTTGTTCAGAAAGAGGTTTGAAGCAAACTGCATCAATTTGTATATCTTCTGCTTTTAAATGTTCATTAAAATTGAACAGTGAAGAAGTTGCAAAATAATTGATATATACATGTGGCATAATTGAAGAACATTTATCTTCTCATTGTTAAAATAAATAGTTATTCCACTTCACAACTTGATTAATGGCTTCACTAAGTGTTTGAGGATTCAGTTTTGACAACAATAAGTTCTTGACATCATCTCTTAATCTCCAACGAAATTGGTTCATTAATGCATCTTCTCTCCAATTTATATCACAAGCTAATTCTTAAAAATTTGAAGCATATGTTGATGTAGAATACATTCTTTGTTGAAGGCTTCAAATTTTAGTTGTTTAAGAACAAACCTTATCATGTTCACCAAATTCTTCAAAATTATGTAATATAGGGGAATTATTTTCAAATAATGGAGGAAACCAAGATAAAGCTTGACATGTGAGCAAGGTTCCAATCAAACCAATTGTCACGGACATACACATGTAAGCCAATAATTACATGTATAAATAGGTAGAAGTAAGTAAAAGTAGATAAAAGTAAGTTAATTCTATAGTATTTGATATGGAAGCTTCCTAAAAGCTTTATAGATGCTGCTTTGATTTTATAAGTATCTTTAATTGACTTTTTAGATTAGAAATGTGATCAACAAGTTGGCCATGTGCCACACATGTTGTTAGCTTGAAGGCCAAGTTAATTATGTGGCCCACATGTAGAAAAACTTGCCTTATAAGTCAAGGCATGTGTCCTACAAAGTCAACACATACTAGAGGTCCTATAGAATGCCGCCACGTAGCCCCTAGTTAGATAGTATATATAGAGACAAGAGTGAAGCCTTCTTCACTCTTGTCAACTCTTTTTTTGCTTCCAATCTAGTTTCAAGGGTCTCTAGTTTTCTTGTCTTTTGGCAATAGCCATTCCAATTTCTTTTTTAATATATATATCAAGTTATTTCTATTTTGTCATTTTTCTTTGAGAGAAGTTTCACTTATTTATTTATCTTTATTATGTTCTTGTCCTTGATAGATTGATAAGAGTACACCTACAATATCAGAGCTTTGTCTAATCTTGATTAAGAGTGGATTATCCCTTTTTCATGATAAAACACAAGCATATTAGAAATTACGGATTACCCTCTTCTAAATTGATATTGTCCTTAGTATTTTCTTTGTTCTGAAGTCCTCTCTTCTATTTGTCTTCAACGATATTAGACATCTTCTCTTTTCTAATTATTATCATGATAGAACTTACTGAAATGAAGAGTGCAATGGTACAAATATAAGAGCAATTGAGGGAGTTAATTCTTGCGATGCATCAATTCAATTTATCACTACAGGGAGCAACAAGATTGGCAGGAAGTGAAGCTATAGAAATGATTGGAGCTGCTTCAACATCTGCACCAAATCATGTCCCTTCTTCTATAGTAGAACGCCCTTCAAGTATTAGAGAACCAAGAATTACTCCATCCGAGAAGTTTGATGGCACCAGATCAAAGTTTAGAGGATTTATCAATCAAGTATAATTTGTGATTGAACTTCAACCCCAAAACTATCCAACTCCAGGATCGCAAGTTAGATTCATTGGTACGCTTCTTTCAGGTTCAGCATTATCATGGTTTTCATCTTTTTTTGAATGACGAGATCCAATATTGAATAATTTAGAGGTTTTTTTGACAAAGTTTCGATCCATGTATGGAGAACATGATACAATTTGTGTTGCAACCAATAAGATCCATATTTTATGATAAGGTAATCGATCAGTAACATTGTATGCTTCATAATTTTGACAACTTGCAACTAATATAAGTGAGATGATGCTGCACTTATTAGCCAATTTTTCTACGAATTACAGTATGAGGTAAAAAAGTTAATACTCAACTTACCTGATCCTCAAACATTGAGTCAAGCAATTGACTTTGCTGTGAAGTGTGACAATCAGCTTTTTGAATTTCGATCTGAGAATCATATAAGTGGACCTCAACGTAACTATAATTCAATAGCAACACCAATATTTCTTCAATACATAAATTCGAAAGTAGAGGATATGCAAATTGATGCAGTACATTTCAAACCTCTTATTGAGCAAGAAAAGACTTGTCGTCATCAAAAAGGATTGTCCTTATATTGTGGAGAACCTAAGGACACTGCTCAATATTATCCAAAGAAGCGACGCAACCATAAAATGAGGAGTACAGCGATCAAAGAAGATAGCATGTCGGAAAACAAATTTGTCCAGCTCCAATAGGGATCCTACGGTTCGAACCTTATACAACACCTAGTGAAGGTCCTATCCTCTCCTCAAAATCCTCTCCATGTTTTACAATAAATGTTATTCTAGGACCTAAACATCTCAAAGCCTCTGCCTTGATAAATTTAGGAGCCTCAACATGTTTCTTAGATGAAAAATTTGCTAAAAGACATAGCATATTTTTAGTAAAGAAAACTAAATATATTCATGTAGAAGTTATAGATGGTCGTCCGTTGTCTTCAAGAGATGTTACTCATGAAATCCTTCCTATAGAAATAACAACTAATGGTCATAGTAGCTTTATAATATTTAATATCATTAGATCTCCTTCTAATCCAATCATTTTAGATTTATCATGGCAAAAAAATATAACCCTAAAATAGATTGGACTTCTTGTAGTCTTGACTTTTTTGAAAGTATAACTAAGAGTGTAGTTAATCAACTAGAAAGTCATAAGTCTAGTATAATTAAACCTATATTTGTAGGTGGAAGTGCTTTCTTATATGCTACAAAAGAATGATCACCTTATGTCATTTATGCCACACCTGTTTCTACTAGTAGAAAGACTTTAAGTAATATTCCAAGCCAATATCAAGATTTTCAAGATGTATTTGAAAAAAAGAATGCAGATACTCTTTCAGAACATTGTTCCTATGACTGCACAATTGACCTTCAAGAAGAAACACAACTGCTATTTGGACCAGTCTATAATTTATCTCAAAATGAGTTGGCTGAACTCAAAGAATATACTGAAGAAAATTTGGCCAAGAACTTCATATGCCATTCCAAATCCCCAGTAGGAGCTCCAATTTTATTTGAGAAGAAAAAAGATGGATCATTGCGGATGTGTATTGATTATCGAGGACTCAACAAAATCACTATAAAAAACAAGTATCCACTACCTTTGATATCTGGACTCCTTGATCAGTTGAATCAAGCTAAGATCTATACAAAAATAGATCTACGGAGAGCATACAATTTGGTATATATCAAAGAAGGAGATGAATGAAAAACTGTGTTTTGAACAAGGTATGGACATTTCGAATACAACGTCATGCCTTTTGGACTTATAAATGTACCAATAGCATTCCAACATCTAATGAATGGTGTCTTTTGGGAGTTTTTAGATGATTTTTTTGTCTGTTTCTTAGACGACATCTTAATCTATTCTAAGAACTCAAAAGAAAATGAACATCATGTTCTCTAAGTATTACAAAAACTAAGAGATGCAGGATTCTATGCCAAAATAGAAAAGTATATATTTCACACTACTCAAGTTGACTTCTTAGGATACATCATTTCAAATGATGGACTTATGATGGATTTTAAGAAAGTTTAAATTATTATAGATTGAAAGATATCAAAAACGGTAAGAGATGTCTAATGTTTTTTGGAATTTGTCAACTACTATCGGATCTTCATCAAAGATCTCTCAAGTTACAACTCCACTTATACGTTTGACTTGCAAAGACAAACTTTAATGGAATCAAGAAGCAGAAGTAGCATTTGAAGCTTTGAAGATAGTCTTTGTTTTTGTACCAATCTTGTATTGAGTCAATTTTTCTAAGCCATTTTTTATGGAAATAGATGCATCAGATCTTATTTTAGGTGTCATATTGTCACAAATGGGAACAAATGATAAACTTCATCCAATAGCTTTTCATTCCAGAAAATTTTCAGCAGCGGAGATCAACTATGAAATCCATGATAAAGAACTTCTTGCAATCGTGGATTCATTTCAAGAATGGTGCCATTATCTAGAAGGTGCTTCTAGTCCAGTCACAGTGTATATAGATCACAAGAACCTTGAATATTTTATGTCACTATAAGTTTTGAATCATCACCAAGCTCATTAGAATATATCTTTGTCAAGTTTTGAATTCAAGTTCACTTATTGACTAGAAAAACAACAAGATTTGTCAGATACACTCTCTAGATGATCTTATCTTACACCAAATGAAAAAAATGCTGCTTTTGATCAACAACAAATAATTTTCTTGAAGCCAGAGCATCTTCATCTTCAAGTAATGAAATCAACACTAACTGTTGATTTAGCTTTCATTAAGCAAATTCAATTAAGTATATCTTCTGATCTTCTTATTCGTGATATGAAGAGAAATCCTTCAAAGTCTTATCATACTTCTTAGTTTGAATTCAAGAAGAATCTAGTATATTTTGAGAGACACCTATATGTTCCAGAAGGTGAAGCTCGATTACATGTTCTTCAAGCTCATCATGACTTTTTAACAGCAGGTCGTTTTGGATACAATAAAACTTTAGAACTAATATCCAAAGACTTTTGATGGCAAAAAATGTGGAAAGCAATTAAAGATTTTGTACAATCTTATGATGTTTGCTCGAGATCAAAAACTCCTCATCATCGACCTTATGGACTTCTTCAGTGATTATCCATTCCAGAACAACCATGGTCTTTTATTTCTATGAATTTCATCACAGATCTTCCAATCTCAGGTTCTTATGACTCTATATTCATGATAGTGGATTGTTTTACCAAGATGGTACATTTTGTACCTTGTACAAATTCTATTACAGATGAAGAAATAGCCAAGCTCTTTCTTGACAATATCTATTGCTATCATGGATTATCCAAAGATATTATATCAGATAGAGGAACTCAATTTGTATCAAGATTTTGGGGGACTCTTTTCAAGTTTCTAAAAGTGGATATAAAACTATCTTCGGCATTCCACCCTCAATTTGATGGACAAATAGAGCATATTAATTAAGTTTTGGAGCAGTATTTAAGATGTACCATTAACTATCAACAAGATGATTTGTTAATTCTTTTGCCATTAGTAGAGTTTGCTTACAATAACATGGTACATTCTTCTACAAAATAAACACCTTTTTTTGCCAATTATGGTTATCATCCAAAACTTGATACTTTTGACTTTTCAAAAGTTGATAATCTTATTGCGAAAGGTTTAGCAATTCATTTGTTAAAGCTACATGCAACGATGAAGGCGCAGTTAAAAGAAGCTCAAGAACAACAAAACATCAATGTAGATGTCTATCAAAAGGAACAACCACCATTCCACATGGGTGATAAGGTATGGTTACTTTGTTGTAATATCAAGACCACTTGTCCTTGTGACAAGTTGGACTATTGAAGGCTTGGACTATTTTCTATTTTTATATAAATTAATCCAGTTGCATATCGTTTACATCTAGCGGAGTCAATGAAAATCCATCCAGTATTCCACGTGTCTCTTCTTGAGCCATACAAGATAGTGGACATACCAAGAAGAAGACAAGCTCTACCTCTTCCTATAGAAGTAGACAATAATGAAGAATTTGAAGTAGAAGAAGTCTTAGATTCAAGGCGGCATCAAAATAAATTGAAATATCTTGCCTATTGGCGTGGATAAGATATTAGTGAATGAACATGGGAGCTAGTAAAGAATCTTGCAAATACAGCAAAGGTGGTGGAGGCTTTTCATCGATGACATCCATCAAAATCAAGATGAAAACTTTTTTTATAAAAAAAATAAGATCTAAGCAAGATAACATTCTATTTTCAATCCTTGTTTGTGGCTTCTTTGTAGTTGTAACACTCAGGAGATGGAGAACCAACAACCAATGGATTCGACTTAAGAGCCTTTATTTGCTGACATGCTAGACGAGATATTACAATTGTCACAACCTTCAAGATGATGCAATCGAGATGAAGATCTTCAAGAACGACATGTTCTTCCTCGAATAGATGGCAAAATACAACATGTTTGGTATCATAACCTTGGAAGGGACTCCCGATGTTTGGTGATTTTATTAGAGATAGAAACAACTCCTGATGGTGTTCCAAATGTTTTATTCGATAGAAATAATGAAGGCCTCAACAATGATCAAATAACTGGGTGGTCTTTCCGCCTTAGTATGGAACACTACCAATGGTTGAGAGGCCCTATCAATCATCTTTGAAGACAACAAAGATCAGAGTATGTCGCAAATATAATTTGTTGCATCATAGATTTCCTTAACATATGATTATCACTCCTCGTGGAACTCGTTCCTAGAAGGGAGGATAATGTCATGGACATACTGTCATTGACACACTCATGTAAGCCAGTTATTACATATTTAAATAGGTAGAAGTAAATAAAAGTAGATAAAAATAAGTTAATTCTATAATATTTGATATGGTAGCTTTCTAAAAGCTTTATAGACGTTTCTTTGACTTTATAGGTATCTTTAATTGACTTTTTGGATTAGAAATGTGGTCAACAAGTTGGCCATGTGCCACACATGTTGTAAGCTTGAAGACCAAGCTAACTATGTAGCCCACACTTGCCTTAACTATGTAGCCCACACTTGTAGAAAAACTTGCCTTATAAGTCAAGGCATGTATCCTATAAAGTCAACACATATTGGAGGTCCTATAGAATATCGCCATGTAGCTCCTAATTAGATAGTATATATAGAGACAAGAGTGAAGCCTTCTTCACTCTTGTCAACTTGTCAAGGACAAGAACTCGATGAAAAAACAATCCAGATAAGTGACCCTTCATTCAAAGAAAAGTAACAAAATATAAATAAATAAGTATGTATATTAAAAAAAAAAACTAGAATGGCTATTGCTAAAAGACAAGAAAACTAGAGACCCTTGAAACTAGACTAGAAGCAAGAAAGGAGTTGACAAGAGTGAAGAAGGCTTCACTCTTGTCTCTATATATACTATCTAACTAGGAGCTACGTGGTAACGTTCTATAGGACCTCCAATATGTGTTGACTTTGTAGGACACATGTCTTGACTTACAAGGCAAGTTTTTCTCCATGTGGGCCACATAGTTAGCTTGATCTTCAAGCTAACAACATGTGTGGCACATGGCCAACTTGTTGACCAAGTTTCTAATCCAAAAAGTCAATTAAAGACACCTATGAAGTCAAAGCAGCGTTGATGAAGCTTCTAAGAAGCTACTATATTAAATACTATAGAATTAACTTACTTTTACCTACTTTTACTTACTTCTACCTATTTGTATATGTAATTACTAGCTTACATGAGTATATCCGTGACATTACCTTCCCTTCTAGGGATGAGTTCCATGAGGAGCGGTCATCATATGTTGAAGAAATCTATGATGTGACGAATTGTATTTGCGACATACTCTGATCTTTGTTCACTTCGAAGATGATTGATAGGGCCTCTCAACCATCGATAGTGTCCCATACTATGACGGGAAGACCACCCAGTTATTTGATCATTGTTGAGGTCTTCATAACTTCCTTCGAATAGAACATTTGGAACACCATCAGGAGTTGTTCCTACCTCTAGGAAAATCACCAAACATCGAGAGTTCCTTCCCAAATTGTGATAGCAAACGCATTGTATCTCGCCATCTATTCAAGGAAGAACATGTCGTTCTTGAAGATCTTCATCTTGATTGCGTCGTCTTAAAGATTGTAACAATCGTAATGTCTCATGTGACAGGTCATCAAATGAAGGCTCTTGAGTCGAATCCACTGGTTGTTGGTTCTCCATCTCCTGAACGTCACAACTACAAAGAAGCTATGAACAAGGATTGAAAGTAGAATGTTGTCTTGTCTAGATGTTGTTTCTTTTATAAAGAAGATTTTTATCTTGATTTTGATGGATGTCGTCAATAAAAAGCCTCCACTGCCTTTGTTGCATTTACAAGATTCTTTATTGGCTCCCATGTGCATTCACTAATACCATATCCATGCCAATGGATAAGATATTCCAATTTATTTCGGCGTCGCCTTGAATCTAAGACTTCTTCTACTTCAAACTCTTCATTATTGTCCACTTCTATAGGAGGAGGTAGAGCTTGTCGTCTTCTTAGTATGTCTACTATCTTGTATGGTTCAAGAAGAGACACGTAGAATACTGAATGGATTTTCATTGACTCCGGTAGATATAAACAATATGTAACTGGATTGATTTGTGTAGAAATAAAAAATGGTCCCAGCCTTCGATAGTCCAACTTGTCACAAGGACGAGTGGTCTTAATATTGTGACAAAGTAGCCATACCTTATCACCCAAGAGGAATGGTAGTTGTTCCTTTCAATAGACATCCGCATTGACCTTTTGTTGTTCTTGAGCCTCTTTTAACTGCGCCTTCATCATTACATGTAGCTCTCATAAATGAATCGCCAAATCTTTCGTAGCAGGATTATTAACTTTTGAAAAGTCAAAAGTATCAAGTCGTAGATGATAACCATAATTAGCAAAGAAAGGTATTTGTTTTGTAGAAGAATGTACCATGTTATTATAAGCAAACTCTGCCAATGGCAAAAAAGTTGTCCATTCATCTTATTGGTAGTTAATGGTACAACTTAAATATTGCTCCAAAACTTGATTAACACGCTTCGTTTGTCCATCAGTTTGAGGATGGAATACCGAAGATAGTTTTATATCCACTTTTAGAATCTTGAAAAGAGTCCGCTAAAATCTTGATAAAAATTGAGTTTTCCTATCTGATATAATATCCTTGGGTAATCCATGATAGCGATAGATATTATCAAGAAAGAGCTTGGCTGTTTCTTCACCTGTGATAGATTTTGTACATGATACAAAATGTGCCATCTTGGTAAAACGATCTACTATCACGAATATAGAGTCATAAGAACTTGAGATTGGAAGATCCGTGATGAAGTCTATAGAAATAGAAGACCATGGTTGTTCTGGAATGGGTAATGGCTGAAGAAGTCCAAAAAGTTGATGACGAGGAGTTTTTGATCTTGAGCAAATATCACATGATGGTACAAAATCTTTGACTGCCTTCCACATTTGAGGCCACCAAGAATCCCTAGATATCAACTCCAAAGTCTTATTATATCCAAAATATACTGCTGCTGAGAAGTCGTGACAAGCTTGAAGAACACGTAAATGTACTTTTCCTTCTAGAACATATAGGCGTCCTTCAAAATAGAGTAGGTTGTTCTTGAATTCAAATTTAGAGGGATCATGAGATTTAGAAGAATTATTCTTGATATCATGAACAAGAGGGTCTGAAGACATACTTAACTAGACTTGCTTAAGAAAAGTTAAATCAACAATCAATATTGATTTTATTGCTCGAAGATGAAATTGCTCCGACTTCAAGAGAACCGTTCTTTGTTGCTCAAAAGCTGCATCTCCTTCTTTTGGTACAAAATAAGAACGTCTAGATAAGACATCGGACAAACCTTATTATTTTCCTAGCCGATAAGTGATAATGAATTCGAATCTTGATAAAGACATGCTCCATTGAGCTTGACGATGATTTAATACGCATGCTGATATAAAATATTTGAGGTTCTTGTGATCCGTATACATGGTGATTGGACTGGAAGCGCCTTCTAGATAATGATGCCATTCTTGAAAAGAATCCACAATTGCAAGAAGTTCTTTGTCGTGGATCTCATAATTGATTTCTGCTGCTGAGAATTTTTTTGAATGAAAAGCTACTGGATGAAGTTTGTCATCAATTTCCATTTGTGATAAAATCGGCCCTAGAGCAAAGTCTGATGCATCTGTTTCCATAAAGAATGCTTTGAAAAAATCAACACGACATAAGATTGGTGCAGAAACAAACGATGTCTTCAAAGATTCAAAAGTAACTCCCGCTTCTTGATTCCATTGGAGTTTGTCTTTACAAGTCAAACGTGTAAGTGGAGCTACAACTCAAGAGAAGTCTTTGATGAAGATTCGATAGTAGTTGGCAAATCCCAAAAAACATTGGACATCTCTTACCGTTTATGGGATCTTTTAATTTATAATAATTTAAACTTTCTTAGGATCCATCACAAGTCCATCATTTGAAATGATGTAACCTAAGAATTCGACTTGAGTAGTGTGGAATATATACTTTTCTATCTTGGCATAGAGTCCTGCATCTCTTAATTTTTGTAACACACGATGAACATGAAGTTCTTTTTTTTTTCTGGATTCTTAGAATGGATCAAGATGTCGTCTAGATAACAGACTACAAAATCAGCCAAAAACTCTCGAAAAACATCATTCATTAGATGTTGAAAAGCTGCTGGTGCATTTGTAAGTCCAAAAGGCATGATGTTGTATTCAAAATTTCCATACCTAGTTCGAAACGCAGTCTTCCATTCATCTCCTGCTTTGATGCGTACTAGATTGTATGCTCTCCGAAGATCTATTTTTGTATAGATCTTAGCTTGATTCAGCTGATCAAGAAGTCCAGATATTAAAGGTAGTGGATATCTGTTCTTGATGGTAATCTTGTTGAGTCCTCGATAATCAACACACATCCGCAATGATCCATCTTTTTTCTTCACAAATAGAATTGGAGCTCCTGCCGGAGATTTAGAATGGCGTATGAAATTCTCGGCTAGATTTTCTTCAATATACTCCTTAAGTTCAGTCAACTCATTTTATGATAAACTATAGATTGGTTCGAATGGCGGTTGTGCTCCTTCTTGAAGGTCAATTGAGCAATCATAGGGACGATGTTCCAAGAATGTATCCGCATTCTTTTTTTCGAATACATCTTGAAATTCTTAATATTGGCTTGGAATGCCACTTGAAGTCTTTCCACCAGTAGGAACAGGTGTGGGATAAATAATATATGGTGATTCTTTCATAGCAGCATGCAAGAAAGCTTTTGCACCTATAAATATGGGTTTAATTGAACTGGACATATGACTCTCTACTTGATTAACTACACTCTTAGTTATACTTTTAGAGAAAGAAAGAGTTCGGGAAATCCAATCTATTTGAGGGTTGTATTTTTCTAACCACGATAAACCTAAAATGACTAGATAAGAGAAAGATCTAATGATATTAAATACTACAAAACTATTATGACTATTGATTATTACTTCTATATGAAGGATTTCGTGAGTAATATCTCTAGAAAACAATGGACGACCATCTACGACTTCTACATGAATAGGTTTAGTTTTCTTTACTAAAAATATTCCATGTCTTTTAGTAAATTCTTCATCTAAAAAACACGGTGAGGCTCCTGAATCTAACAAGGCAGAGACTTTGTAATGTTTAGGTCCTAAAATAACATTTAATGTAAAACAAGGAGAGGGCTCTGAGGAGAGAATAGGACCTTTACTAGATGTTGTGCAAGGTTTCAACCGCACGGTCCCTATTATAGCTGAACAAACTTGTTTTTCGACATATTGTCTTCTTTCACAGCCATACTCTTCATTTTATGATTGCGTCATTTCTTTGGACAATATTGAGCAGTTTGCTTTGGTTCTCTATAATATAAACATAATCCTTCTTGACGACGACGAGTCTTTTCTTGCTCAGTAAGAGGTTTGAAACGTACTGCATCAATTTGCATATCCTCTACTTCCGAATGTATGTGTTGAAGAGGTGTTGGTGTTGCCATTGAATTATAGTAACATTGAGGTCCACTTATACGGTTCTCAGATCGGAATTCAAAAAGGCGATTGTCGCACTTCATAGCAAAGTCAATTGCTTGATTCAATGTTTGAGGATCAGGTAAGTTGAGCATTAATTCTTTTACCTTATATTGTAATCCATAGAGAAATTGGCTAATAAGTGCAGCATCATCCCACTTGATATCAGTTGCAAGTTGTCAAAATTATGAAGCATACAACGTTACTGATCGATTGCCTTATCGTAAAATATGAATCTTATTGGTTGCAACACGAATTGCATCATGTTTTCCATACGTGGATCGAAACTCTGTTAGAAAAGCTTCTAGATTATCCAATATTAGATCTCGTTGTTCAAAAAAAGATGAAAACCACGATAGTACTGAACCTGAAAGAAGTATACCAATGAAACTAACTTGCGATCCTAGAGTTGGGTAGCTTTGGAGTTGAAGTTCAATCACAAATTGCACTTGATTGATAAATCCTCGAAACTTAGATCTGATGCCATCAAACTTCTTGGATAGGACAATTCTTGGTTCTCTAATACTGGAAGGGCGTTCCACCATAGGAGAAAGGACACGGTTTGGTGTAGATGTTGAAGCAGCTCCAACCATTTCTATATCTTCACTTTCTGCCAATCTTGTTGCTCCTTATAGTGGTAAATTGAGTTGATGCATCGTAAGCATTAACTCCCTCAATTGCTCTTACATTTGTGCCATTGCATTCTTCATTTCAACAAGTTCTGCTATGATAACACTTAGAAAAGAGAAGATGTCTAATATCGCTTAAGACAAATAGAAGAGAGGACTTGAAAATAAAGAAAATACTAAGGACAATATCAGTTTAGAAGAGGGTAATTCGTAACTTCTAATATGCTTATATCTTATCAAGAAAAAGAGGTAATCCACTCTTAATCAAGATTAGACAAAGCTCTGATATTGTAGGTGTACTCTTATCAATCTGTCAAGGACAAGAACTCGATGAAAAAACAATCCAGATAAGTGAGCCTTCACTCAAAGAAAAGTAACAAAATATAAATAAATAAGTATGTATATTGAAAGAAAAACTAGAATGGCTATTGCCAAAAGACAAGAAAACTAGAGACCCTTGAAACTAGACTAGAAGCAAGAAAGGAGTTGACAAGAGTGAAGAAGGCTTCATTCTTGTCTCTATATATACTATCTAACTAGGAGCTACGTGGCGACGTTCCATAGGACCTCCAATATGTGTTGACTTTGTAGGATATATGCCTTGACTTACAAGGCAAGTTTTTCTATGTGTGGGCCATATAGTTAGCTTGGTCTTCAAGCTAACAACATGTGTGGCACATGGCCAACTTGTTGACCAAGTTTCTAATCCAAAAAGTCAATTAAAGATACCTATGAAGTCAAAGCAATATCTATGAAGCTTCTAGGAAGCTTCTATATTAAATACTATAGAATTAACTTACTTTTACTTACTTTTACTTCTACCTATTTGTATATGTAATTACTAGCTTACATGAGTATGTCCGTGATACAACTCCTTTCTTACTTTCAGTCTAATTTCAAGGTCTCTAATTTTCTTATCTTTTGGTAATAGCCATTCCAATTTCTTTCTTTCTTAATATATATATATATATATATATATATATATATATATATATATATATATATCAAGTTTTTTCTATTTTGTCATCTTTCTTTGAGAGAAGTCTCACTTATTTATTTTTCTTTATCATGTTCTTGTCCTTGGCACCATCATAAGATGTTTTAGTAGAATATCATTGAAGTTGAAGTAAGGTAATTAGTCATACTTAGTTCACAAAGCCATGAAATTTTAAACGGATACCATCAAACTTTTTCGAATGGCTAATCCTTGATTCTTTTGTTATTATTTTTCTTAGATCATTTTTTTGAGTGGATGCACCTTCCATGTTTATTGAAGCAGATATAGTCATTTGAAAATTTGAAACTTCTATTGCTATTTGATGTGGTGGTTGAAGCACTTCGGTTCCTTGACCATTTTGTATGGTCATATATAATTCTCCTTTCTAGTTTGAAAAAATATCTCTCTTGATCCTTAATGCTTCAAGAGCATTAATGATAGAATCTAATTTGATCTCTTTAGAGTGTGTTATATTGACTTTTCCACCTTCTGCCATAGAAGATCAAAAAAATACATGCATTCAAAGAAAAAAAATCCGTGATCTATGGTATAAAGAAAAAAAAAACAAAAGAATATTAGTCTAAGAAAGAGTAATCCGCAACCTCTAGAATGCTATAACACTTCTAAGAAGAGGGGTAATCCACTTTCTTTCAAGAAAGATCAAGCTCCTAATATTTTTTTATAGTAGTCTTGACAAACTCTTACGGACCGTATACAAAATAAGGATTTAAGACCAAGAAATGGAATTAACTCGACATAAGAATAATAACTGGATATAAGACAAGAAGATCTTGACTAAACCACAAGAAATAAGTTGTCGAGATTGAAGATTTCCTCAGCCTCGACTCCTATATATACTAGATCCTAAGAAGCTTCTTGAGAAGTTTCTATAAGGCTTGGAAATGAAGCAAGCCAAAGATCCTTCTTTAGTAACTTCTTAAATCATCTAAAGCCTCTTAGAACCTTTTAGGATCTCCTATGACCTTTTAGAATTTTTTATGAATTTATTAGAATCTTCTAGGATCTATAAGAATCTTCTTAAAACCTTCTAGAACCTCCTAAAATCTTCTTCAGTTTTATGTCCACAATAGCAATAATGTGTAGAAATTGCCAAACAAAACAATAATAATATCCAGCAAGGCCTAAGAATGAATAGACTTCAAAAGCATCTTTGAGATTTGGCCATTCTTCTACTATTTTTACCTTATTTTTTTCCATCCATACATCCTTGGAGGACACTACATACCTTAAAAAGGTGACCTTCAACTTCCAAAGTTCATAGTTTGATTGCTTGCAGTAAAAGCAACCATCTTGTCATCGGCATAATACTTCTTGTAGGTGTTGTTCATCCTCTTTAAAGATTTTACTATAGACTAGAATATCATCAATGAAGATACCTACATACTTGTTCAAAAAGTCTCAAAATAATATGTTTATGTGATCCATGAAGGAGGCTAAAGCATTAATAAGGCCAAAAGATAAAATAAGCCATTCAAAATGTCCATAGCGCGTACAAAATGCCATCTTTTTTTATATCCTCTTTTGCAATAGATGTCTACCAATAGCCATTATAAAGGTCGAATTTCCTAAAGATGGTTGCACCTCAAAGTTTGTCAAAAAGATTATCCAAACGCAGTAGAAGTGAATATGCATTCTTGATAGTCTACTTATTGAGGCCTCAATAATCAATGCAAAGCTAAAGTCCACCATCTTTTTTGGCTACAAAGAATACAAGCACTGTCTATGGTAACATGTTTTTTTGAATATGGTCATTTTCCAAGAGCTCTTTCAATGTCTTTTGCAGTTATTTAAATTCATTTGCTATTAGGCAATAAATTGGCCAACTTGTCGATTTGACTCCAAGTAATAATTTTATTTAAAAAGGGATATGTCAATTAGGTGGCACGCCACTAGATAAGATAATTGGAAAAACAATCCAATATTCACATATGGATTATTTTGCTCCTTTTATTCCTTCCACTATCTGTGCTACCATTGAGACAAAATTTAAAACGAACATATATACCAATTGCTTATGTTGTATTTACTTCTTTATAAAGGTCATCCCTACAAATAAGCTTTTAGCCATAGATTATTTTGTTATCTCACTTGATATTTAGGCATGAAGTATTACCTTATGTTCATTGTCTTTAAAAGAGATTCTTCTTAATTGCCAATTAACTTGCTTATTTTCTACTTCTAGCTATGGCATATCAAGGATAACATCATATTTGAGCTTTGTTATCTTAAACTTCTCTCTCAAGTCATAGGTGTTATTCAATCTTAAAGTTTTTTCTTTATATAAGTGGTTGCTTATAACAAAAAAGGATATAATGGACAGTGTGGTTAGATATAAGGTAAGATTAATTGCATAAGGCTACTCATAAATTTTTGGTGTTGATTTCAATGAGATATTTACTCTTGTGACCAAATTCACTATTATTAGAATTATTGTGGCAATTCGAGCATTAATAGACTTTGAGATATATTAAATGGATGTAAAAACCACTTTCTTAAATGAAAAATTGGAGGAAAAAATCTACATGGAGCAGCCTCAAGGACTTATTCAAAAAGAAAATAACACCTTATTTGTAAGTTGAAAAAAAATCCTTGTATAGACTAAAATATTTACCAAAGACATGGTATTAATATTGTTGTGATGTAAAATGACTAATAGGTAAAAAAGTGAAGAAAATATCATATTTTTGAAGATCTTATTTCAAATATATTGTAACAAATTATCTTGGAAAAATAGATAATAATCAAGGGGGTAAAAAAATTAAAAGTGCTAATGCTGCCTTTTTACAAAATAGGCTTCTATTAACTTTATAGGACCACAAATAGAGCAAAATAAGGTAGATTAGAAAAATAAACAATATAAGCACCTTTGAAAAGAAGTTAAGAGTAGTTTGTGGCAAAAATTACCTTAGAAACTCAAGAGTTGATACCTAGGGAGGACCAATTACCAACCAGGGTTGAAATGAGACCCCAAGGCACAAAACCAAGCCTCAACGACAATTCTAGGGTTCTTTTGGAGATCAAAAATTAAGATCTCAGAGTTGACTTAATGAGGTTTTTTTGAGCATTGATTTGGAGTGATTTGAATGTGTATTGACTTTGTAAGAGCTTTGCAAAGTGGGGGTTTGTTTTAGGTGACTCTAGATTTGTGAAATAAAATTGGTGATATTTTTTGGAGAATTTTGTAAGTTTGGCAATAGATCTATAAGTGAAATTTTTTTGGGTTTGTAGATGTAATTGTACTTGATGTATATTATGAATTTTGATTTGATCAAATGGTTAGATTGAAAAGGCATGAAAGTTTTTGTAGATTATGGTCTTGGAATTTAGGGGTTTTAGGACCCATGAGATTTTGTCAGATATCTATCAATCCACCATTTAGATTGAGGCTTATTTTTTTTTACAAAGGTAGTTAGCTTGATTTTTAATAAGTATGTAAAGTTTGGAAGCAAAATAATGATTTAATTAGGAGTAATTGGCTCTGGAAGATTAGCAACAATGTCAGAGAAAGAGGCCAGCCAACACCCAAGCACACTTTTGAGGTTATTGTCTATTTGGTAATTCCAATCCTTTTCAAATTTTTTTGTGCTGATTATCAATTTAATTTTTAAGAGATTTAAAAAATTTGAATTAAAATCAACAATTCATTTATTAATTATTGAGGTTTAAATTTGCTATAGGAATTACTTAGAATTAATTAGGATTCGATTTAGGATTAAGATTAGGATTTTAGATTGATGTAAGATTTAGTTAGGATTAGGATTAGTATTTTGGATTTGATTTAAGTTTTGGTTTGGATTAGAGTTTGATTTAAGTTAGGATTTGTTTAAGATTTGATTAGGATTTTATTAGGATTTGATTAGAGTTTGACTAAGATTTGTCTAGGATTTGGTTAGACCTTATTTAAGAGTTAAGTAGGATTTGACAAGGATTTGACTAAGATTTGACTAAAATTTGATTAAAATTTAATCAGATTTTGACTAAGATTTAATTAAGGTTTTATTTTAATATTTTAGAAATATTTTATTTTAATATTTTATTAATATTTTATTTTGGTATTTTTTTTGAATTTTTATGTTATTTTTTATGATTTTTTTAAAAGGTCTCTAGGAACTCTTTGTATTTCTTGTATAGTTCCTTTGAAATTTTAATTAAATTTGATTGATTTTTGATTATATTTGCTAATATTTAATTATTATTTATTTAAGAATGTATTAGAGTTGTTAGGATTTGTTGTTTCAATTTTTCTTTTATCTTCCACAACTAGATGCATGGTGCATTCTCAAGTCAAACGCCATGTAATAAGACAATGTATTAACACATCTTTATAAATGAGGGATTTGTAAAGAATGAAGTTGATTATTCCTTATATGTAATATAATCAAATGAGTTCATATTGATTTTTATCTTCTATATTGATGATTTAATCATATTGAATAATACTATGAAGAAGATGGATTGGTTGAAGATAAATTTATAAAAAGAGTATAAAATGAGACATTTGAAAGAGCTCTACTATTGTTGAAGAGTAGAGTTTGTAAGAAATTATAGTAAGAAGACCATTAAAATGAGCCATAGTAAGTATATTGAACAAGTGTTGAAACAATTCAACATAGAAGAATGTAAGTCTATTGAAATTCCTTTGGACGCTAATTTGAAGTTGATGAAGCTCATAGGTGAAGAGTTTGTTGAAGTTGAAGATGAAATAAAAGATGTTCTATATAAGATAGTAGTAAGCTTAGTTATGTATGCAATAGTTGGTACAAAGATGGATCTTACATATGCCATGAGTGTTGTAAATTAATACATATTTAAGGCTAGACCAATCCATTGAGCAACCATCAAAAAGATTATTAAGTACTTGAAAGGCTTTTTGAACTTCAAATTATATCTTGGATGAAATAATATTGCATTGCATAATTTTTATAATGTAGATTAGACTAGAAATGCAAATAATAGAAGGTTAATAATAGAATATGTATTTTTTGTTAGAATGGGAGCAATTTCATAGAATTGCAAGAGACAACCAACAATTGCAAGGTCCACAATAGAGGTGGAATATATGGCAGCAAGGCAAGGTATGATGGAGGCAATTTGGCTAAGACAAATTTTAGAAGACATTGGACTGATACAATTGAGAGCAACTCCAATAAAGTATAATAACCAAAAATATCTTGCTTTTACAAAGAATACAAAGCATCTCTTAAGAACCAAGAATATTGACATTCAATATCACTTCATAAGAAAGAAGATTGAAATGGAAGTCATTGATATGAAGTATTGTGAAATGGAAGACATGCTTGTAGATTTGCTAGCAAAAGCATTAGAAAATGATAGGCATCAAAAGTTAATAAAGGTATTAGATTTAAATACCTTTAATCAATAGCAAAGTAAAAGAGTTAAAATAAGAATAAGATACAATTACCTTAAATAAGTTGCTAATGGTTAAAAGATAGTAAAAAAATGAAAATAACTTATTAATATAGTAGCTAGGTTAAAAAGAATCTATGATTAAATTGAATAGATGAAGATGATTATAGATGAATTTTAATTTTAATAGATGTAAAATCTTCTTGTAAGTAAAGAGTATTGGAAGAGAGGAGCATCTCATTCCACAATTCTCTTGTGTGCAACAATTTTGATTTCTACTTATTTATGGCTTTCTTATTGTATTTTTTTAACTATTTTTTTATATCTTTGATAACATTCATTCTAGTTAAAAATAATATTATTTTTAAATAATTATCTATTCTTTTATAATAATACAATAGTATATTGATATTTTGATCTTTTATAATTTATATCCTTAATATAGGTCCAAAGTATTTTTTAAATTATATGTTGCTTCTAATTCTTATCATATCATCTTTGTACTTTTTAACTTATTAGTGGTTAGAAATTATATATTTGTAAAATATAGGTAAATTATACATAATATTTTTGATCTATATCCATCTATTTTTTTAACTTTGCTAGATCTACAAATATCTTTAGGATTCTTGTACTTTCTACAAATAACCTTCGATAAATCCATATCAATAAAAATAAATTATTATTTTTTTTCCACAAATGTCAATTGTCTTTATCAAATTTCTTTTTAATATTGTACTTTGTTGCCATCTTGCAAGAAATACATTCTAAATAGAAAAAACTATAAGAATGAAAGAAGAAATAGAAGTTGAGTAAAAATAGAATCTAAGTGAAGATTAATATTTTTTTATAATCTTTTTAAATATTTATAAAAATTCTAAATTTTCTTGAAAAAACCAATTTTCTTTTGGATATAAATAGTTTTATGCTATCAGAGCATCCATACAAATTTAGATCAAAACTTATAAAAATTATAAAGATATTGTAATTCTAATTAAAAAAATATCTTATCTAAATCAAAAATATAGTTTTGTAAACTTCTCTAGAGTCTTCAAACTTACTAGATTCTTCGGAGCTTGGCAATTGGAGATTCAATATGTGTCCCAAACTTATGTTCCAAAATTATTATTGATCTTGTCACATTGATGATGAGCCCTATATCAATTTTTAATACTATGACATCTACTCCCAAAACTTGCCGCTCTTATTGGTTGCAAAGTAGTAGTGAATAGGTTGTTTGTAAGTAGGAATTAGACTTATAAGTTATCACATGTGAATACAAATATATAATTTTTCTTCATAAAAAAATCAATTAATAAATAATAATAATAATAATAATAATAATAATATTATTATTATTATTATTATTATATTTTTTCTCAATTGCCAAAAAAAATTAGTTATAAAAAATTAAACTTCTTCAAAGGTGATTGAAAGACTATGTTTTACAAAAAGCCTTATACAAATATTCAACTTCCAAAAGAAAATTTAAGAGTACTAAGTTTTGATATCATATGATAAAATTTGAAGAAATATATTATTAAAATAGAAGTTTAATATAAAAAATATAAATAAATTTGATCCCTAACCATAGAGAATTTAAGAAAATTAATTAGTTGAATAAATCTCTTTCTTAAGTTTGTATATAACATAAGTCTATGATCTAATAACATGAACTTTTTAGTGCAAGTAAAATAATAATTAATCCAACTATTGACATGTAGCTATTTGACTTATTAGGTGATATGACAGCTTACTAGGTTATAAAGGTTATCATGGTCACAACTACTATTCAACTATGTATAAACATTCATAATATATAGTTAGTTATCAATCATCTGCAAAATGCTTAATAAGAGTTAATCATATATGTAATTAATCTTGTAGTAGATTTAACTTCTTTTATTTAATTAATTAATAAATAAAATAATATATATAATATATTATAATATTTTAATAAATTTATTTTACAAAAATTATTTCAAATAAGTTAATTATTTATAAAAAAATATAATAAAAAATAAGATGAATTTTATTGAGTATAAATTTAATAATCAAAATATATATAATTATATATATAATAAATAAAGTGAAACAAGACCAGACTATCTAAAAAACCTAAGATCTTTTTATTCTACAACAACATAAAATCTCATCATAAAATAGGACAAAATAGTCCAAAACAGAATTGAACTAAATTATACAAAATAGGAAATGAAAGACAATTGAGCAATCGAGAATAGAACAGAACAAAATTGAACAAAATGATGCAAAACCAAGCTTTATTAAGAGAAAGGGTCTGAAGCCATACTTGACCAGATGCCTCAAAAGGTCCATGTCAATTTTATTTATACCTTGTCCTACTATTCTAGACTTTCTAGAATGTTCTTAGGTAGTAGACCCTACCTAGATAATCGCCCTAAATTTCTTCTAGAAGATTCTATGGTGGGCTCCATTTAAATAACCATCCTAAATTCTTTCTAGAATGTTCTATAATAGATCCTATCTAATCCACTAATCTAATCTCAATTATAGAAACTTCTATGGTTCTAATTAATTATATAATTATCTTTTTTATATTCTATTATAATTAATTCCCCTCTATTAAAGCAAAACGTCCTTATTTTGTTGCCAATGGTATCTCCGAATTGTCTCTTGACAATGAATGAAGTTTTGTGTAGGTTCCCATGTTTCATCATGAATGGAATAACCTTTCTAAAGAACTTTGTATTGAAGTTGTGGATATCTACTGCCACAATGAAGGTAGCAATACTCCAAAACATTGTCCACTTCATATTCTTCTTAGTCATCAACTACAACTAGTGGTAGTGGTGGTTGGTGCCGATCTGGAAAGCACTTTGGTTTAGTATAAAATTCCTTCAATTGAGAAACTAGAAGACTAGATGGACCCAAATATGTGGTGGAAGCTTGATGTGGTATGTGACATTAGATATCATTGCAGAAATGCAAAAAAGTCTAAGCTACCAAGTGCTAGTTTATGGATTTGAATTGATGTAGCAAGTCGCAAATTGGCATTAGAGAATAATATCTGATCACCCTCCCAAAAGGTCTTATATAGCTGATGGTTATCCACATATTCATTTTGTTGATTCTGTGCAGTAAGAAGGTGGTGCCATACCTCTTCTAAGGCTGTTGTAAGCTATTGTATAAATTCCTTCGTTGTCGGGTTGTTGATATCAATGGGACGATGGAGAGTTACTGGCAAAATTGGATGTTGACCAATACTAAGAAAAAATGGTAAATAATCAATACTTGCTTGAATGTTATCATTACAAACAAACTCCAAAGGTGTCAAGTATTCATTCTAATTATTATGATGAACTTCCACAAATGCTTGTAGCATATCTTTCAAGGTCTAATTTTCATGCTTTATTTGTCCATGTATTTGAGGATGGAAGGCTATAGATATAACAAGTCATGTATCTAATAGCTTAAACTATGTTTGTCAAAAACTTCTTGTGAAGCATGGATCTCGATCTAAAATAACAACACAAGATAATCCATGGTGCATATATCAAAGAAGACTCATGTAAGTATTGGGGCATCAATATCTGAGCGCATCATAGCTAAGTAAAGTTGTTTCGAGAATTGATCTATAAAGACAACAATTGCGGTATAATCATGAAGTGTTTGTAGCAAATACAGAATGAGATTCATAGTCATTTGCTTCCAACGTGCTGTAGGTAGTGAAATTGGCTATAATGGTCTAAAAGATGTTACGTTGCATGCTTTGTTATATTGATCTGACTTGCAAGAGCTTACAAAGGCTTGAACATTACGATCCAATCCTACAAAAAGCCATGTCCTTGAGATCCGTTCTAAGATCTTTTCTTGTTTCAAATGTCTAAATATTGAGATGTCATGTCCTTCTTGAAGTATGTACATCTAGAGTTTAATATTGTTAAGTACATAAATTTGCTTCTTGAAATAGAGTAAGCCTTTATTAAAAATATAATCTTGATATTATATATTGTCTACCTTCAATTGATTGCTAACCATCTTAAAATAAGCATCCCAATATGTAGCTTCTTTCTATTCTATCTCTTTGATTAGATCTAAAATGATACTATTAATGGTAGCAATTTTTGCCTTGTCTTTTGATTTGTATTTCAAATCTAGTCTCCATGATAAATTATCTGGCAAAGTATGTTGTCACCTTTGTTTGTACTCAAGCTAGATATCAAAAAAGTACAACCATTCTATTCAACAATGACGCTGTAATTTCATATTTTCTAGATACAAATCATGTAGCAAGGGTCAATGGTCAGTCTAAACAACCACTAGCTTTTCCAATATGTAGTGTCGCCACATCTTTGTGGCATGTACAATTGCTAATTGCTCCCGATGACATGCATAATAATTGCGCTCTATCCTTTTGAGCTTGCATGATCTATATGACATATGTTGAAGGCTCCTACCAGGGTCTTATTGAAGAACCACTCCAATAGTAAAGTTAGAAGCATCAATGTTAAGAATACAAGGGAGATTATAATCATACAATTGCAATTTTGCAGCAGTAATGAGTGCCTCCTTCAACTTATTAAAGGCGTTTTATTGCTCCAGTTTCCATTCAAATGGAGCACCCTTCTCTAATATGTTTGTCAATAAGATAGCAATGTGAGCAAATCGCTGAACAAAATGACAATAGTATCCAGTAAGGCCTAAAAATGATCAAACTTCAAAAGCATCCTTGGGAGTTGGCCAATCCTCTACTGCTTTTACCTTATTTTACTCCATATGCATGCCTTTGGAGGACACCATATGCTCCAAAAAAGTAACTTCCTACTTCTAAAGTTAAGATTTTGATTGCTTACAATAAAAGCAACTATTTTGTAGTTGGTGCAACACCTCTCATAAGTATTGTTCATACTCTTTATGAATTTTATTATATATAAAGATATCATCAATGAAGACGACTGCATACTTATTCAAAAGGTTTCAAAATAATTTATTCATGTGATCTATGAAAGAGGCTGGAACATTGGTAAGGCCAAAAGATAAAACCAGCCATTCGAAATGTCCATAGTGCATACAAAATGTTGTCTTTTTTACATCCTCCCTTGAAATAGGTGTTTTCCAATAGCAGCTCCAAAGATCCAATTTACTACAGATCAATCTCTATTGGCATTGGTTGTTATGCCATAATATTAGATAACGTCATAAGACTTCATGCTATAGGTCGTGCTCCACAATTTTTGAAATCTATAGCATCAACCATCTCTGCAATCTGAATTGCTTCTTTGAATGTTTGTGGATCCCTTAGCTCCACCTCTTGCTCGACTCTAGGTTTCAAACCTTGTAGGAATCGATCTATTATTTCTGTCTTTAAAATATTCTCAATTTAGAGATATACAGACTTAAATTGGGAAACATAATCTTACATTGACTTAGCTTGTGTAAGATTTGTCAAGTAATTATATGCTATCTTTCTCACATTGATGGACTAAAATTGATTCCTAAACTCCATCTCAAACTCTTCTCAAGTCACAAAATCCACCTTGAGCTCTATAACTTTGAACTCGATGTTGCCACCAAATAGCTGTCACATCTCTTAAATAGCTCGCTCCATATATAATTCATTTAGTAGTATTTGTCCCAAATAGTAAGAGGTATTTTTGCATATTAAAAAGCCATTAACATATATCTTCTTGTTTTGAAGTTCTAGAGTATGTATTAGGCTTATTCAATTTCAACCTAGCAGATGTCAACTCTCTTGTCCTCAAGGCTTCTATTTGTCCATGCAAATTAGCTATCTGGCATAAGAGGTGTTGTATTTGAGCCTCCATTTGGGATTGCTCCCCCATATCTTCCATATTATAATTTCTCTGTTGGACTCTCCTATTGTAATGCCCTTTCATCTCCTAATTGATTTTTTAAGAGTAATTTGTGATAGCCTCAACATAGTATCCAATGTGACCACAACAACTAACCTTAGATAAAATGATGACTATTGACATGCTACCAAAAGTAAAAAATCTAACACTCGCTCTGATACCAATGAAACAAGACCAGATTATCTCAAAAATCCAAGATCCTTCTATTCCACAATATAAAATCTCATCACAAAATAAGACAAAATAGATCAAAATAGAACTAAACTCAATTATACAAAATATGACATGAAAGACAATTGAGCAGATTGGAAGAGAATAGAACAGAACTGAACAAAAAGATGTAAAACCAAACTTTACTAAGAAAAAGGGCTTGAAGCCATACTTGATCAAAAGCTCAAAAAGGTCCTAGCCAATCCTATTTATACCTTATCCTACCACTCTAGACTTTTTAGAATGTTCTTAGGTAGTAGACCCCACTTAAATAACTACCCTAAGTTTTCTTCTAGAAGGTTCTATGGTGGGCTCCACCTTAATAACCATCGTAAATCCTTTCTAGAATGTTCTATGAGGGTCCTACCTAGTCCACTAACCTAACTCCAATTCTAAAAACTTCCATGGTTCTAACTATCTATATAATTATCTTTTCTATACCATGTTACATAAAGACTTTGAACTAATTATTAAAAATTTAGATTTATAGAATAATTTTTTAAAAAATTAATAAATTTATAAATAAAATAATATAATTAAAATTAAAAATAATCAATAATAATATATATCTATAAAATAATAAAAGATTAGAATAATCATAATCATATACAAAAGAGACTATAATATTTTGAAATAAGAATGTAAAAGAAACATTCTTATCTTTGAAAAGTAGTTACTTGTTCTTTTTTTTTATACTAAATTAGATTTATTTTTTTTAATGTTTGAAAAAATAACCATCAACAAAGCTTACAATTAACAAATAAAATAAATTTTGTAAATTTACAAGTTGTAGAAATTATTAAATTATATCATTTTCTTGTAAAATCAAATTTTGATCTTGTTTATTTTTTATTGTTTTATCATTATAACTTACTTTTTGGTAATGACGTATTATTTAATGGTACATTTATTTTAATGGTTTATTGATTTTAGAAGTACATTAAAGTGAGTTATAAGTACATTATTTACTTATCAATTCTTTATATGTATATTTAGAATAATAGTGATATTATGGATAAAATTTTTATTAAATTATAATAAAAATATCTTGAATATTTGATTCAAAAAAAAGTTTATTTATCTTTACTCATGAAATTCTTGGATGAAAATTTTAAAAGTGGTATGTATATTTAATTTTTGATTCAAACTCTCATAAGTTTATACTTTTTAAATATTTTTATGATTGCAAAGTAATATGTGGTGAAATTCGAATAATGTCAAGGTGTTCTTAATCATGGAAAAAAAAATAAAGAAAAATTAGAATGGTTTGGATATTAAATAAAGAGAGGAGAAATAAACTCTGTATTAATAGATTGAAAATGCCTAAACTTCAAGGTTTAAACAAGTTTGCACACTGATATTCTATAAATTTTGCATTTTTCTTTTCTACTATTATTTTTATCAATTCAATTATGCTGATTTAATTTTGATGTAATTGATAGTTTTACATGATGAATTGATGCTTGAAAAATGGAATATCAGTGAAAAGGTATGATTAACTAAATATGATTCAATAAAAAAATGTCCAAAGCTCTAATAAATTTTAGTTATTAAAAAAGAAAAAAGAAAGAAAGAGAAAATTAACTGGAAAATATAGGACTATGAGATTTGAGATAAATAATTTGAAAAATTTAAGTTGCAGTATGACATCAACATGTTCATGTTGTTTATTATTTCCACCCCCCCCCCCTCCCCGCCCTGTTTTTGTTTTTATAATTCCATGTCATTCAGTTTTTTCAATGAAAAATACAAGATGTGAAAAAATATGAAAGAGTCACAGTTGAATTGAACTTTATTCATAACACTTTTTTGATACCTGACTAATGACTTGATGAAAATTAAAAAAATAGATGAAACATGTATATTGAGAGATTGTAAATTTAAAGATGATACTAAGATTTACCAAGCTGATGATGTAGATGTTTTATTTTATTATTATATTTGACATGAATTTTTCTTTTATTTTTCATCTATTTATTCATTTACCTTTTTTTTTCTTTTTTTTTCTTTTTTTTTCTTTACACCAAATCAAAGAGGTTTAGTAACACATTTTCCTTTGGTGTAACATTTTTTCATAATACAAATATTGCTTTATGTGTGATTTTATTTGATTGACCACAATTTTACAACAAAAATTTTTCTTTCTTAAGTTAACCTATTGAAACAAATGGTTTTACTAAGACCTTGGTACAAAACAACAGTTTATTCATCCTACACTTTATTTTTCAAAACAAAATAACATACTTAAGAAACATTTTAGGACTATTGAAACCTTATAATTAACATTTAAATTTTACTTTTTAATTTTCATATATGTTTTAAAGCATGTTAAACTAATTAAATCACCAAGGAGAGAAATGTGAGAATTATAATTTATATTAACTTAAACACGAGCTTTAATGTGAAAGAGGCCTTACATACTTGGAAATGGATAGACCTATTACCGTCATAGAGCATTGGGAAACGTAATATGGCAATCCCGGGTCGTCTCGCATCCGCGGGTAGGGTAAAGCTGGGGGCCGGCGCCGCCATGCGCAAGGATGACGGAATGGAACGGAAAAACCGAGAATGAATTTTTTCGTCCCAGATCGTTCGTCTGATGAGTCTCGTCGAACTGAGAATAGAAACGAGCAGGCTCGGGAGCCCCCCCGTGGCCTGACATCGCGGGTGGGTGGGGGGGGGGGGGTGGGGTCGGGCGTGGGAACACGGAGCAGCTCAAACCCTAATTTCTAGTTCCAGTGTTCCCAGGTCCAGTTGAATGTTGAGCCGCGCTGGCGCTCAAGCCCTGGCAGCCAGCCAGCCCTGCTTTCTGCTGTTTCGCTCCCTTCCCCTGTTTCCGTGCTGTGCTGCTTCCGTCATTCTGCCATCACAGCATCCCGCTGCTGCTACTGCGGTCTGTTTCCTCCCATCATCCCCTCCCTCCCTCCCTCCCTCCCTCCCTATTTCCTTTCCTTTCCCTTCCCCTGCCCCTTTCACTTGCTTCTGGTCCTCGCCGCGATGTGATAGGACGACGCTTCATTTTCCACTTTTGTATCGAAAGAACAGTAGACATTTGGAGTGGAGGCTGTGGAGAGGGCGGGCAGAGGTAGGCCAGATTACGATCTGTCCATCGCGGTCTGGGGGGAAGGTTTTTGGGAGTCGTATCTGGCGGTGTTCTCCACCTCATTGCCTGGTTTGAATTAGAATTTAGATTGGTTTTTTGAAGATATGGTTTTATGAGTGTGCGGATTTTGCAGTCGCAAAATTTGGCGGTGTCGGTGATGGGGATCGTCATTGAAATCTTGATTTGTTGCCACCAGGAAGGTGGACGATCATTGAGGGAGGAGTATTAGGATAAAATCGCGGTTGTGCTTGGCTACAGCCGCGTCGGGTTGGGAGCTATGGCGATGAATATGGGGGCAGGACATGCCCTTGACGCACAGGTCGCCTTGGTGCTGGCAGGCGATGGCGTGGCTCCACTTGAAGCTCTTGTTGGCCAGCTGATGAGTCCCGGAAACGAGCAGCGCGGTCAGGCTGAGGAGCTGTTCAATTACTGCAAGCAGCATCATGCGGATGCACTTGTTATGAAGATGATCCATGCTCTACAGGTTAGATGATCCTTTCTATTAGATCGTTTCACGCCTCGATCTGTCCGTATTTATGGTCTCTGCGCAGCCCTCTACTCATCTCTAATCACACTTACTTAATGGTCACGTAGAGAGTTGAATTAGGTCCCGTGAGTCCAGTACTTGTCGACTCTCCAATCATTCTTTACCGTCGAACTACTGTAAGCTTAGTAACATTGTGGGAAGTAATCTCGGGTTCTAGGTTTCAGTGTCGGCTTTGAACAATGTGGTACCCTAGGTTATGAAATTGTTCTCGTACTCGCATACGAAGGAATTTATCCCAACTTCATTTGGTTTATATTCACAAATAATAAACCTGATAGGCCAATCTCGCCATTCATGTACGAAAGAAAACTAGGTCTCTGATAAGATAATTTAGAGAGCTTTCGTTAGTGGTTCTATTACAAGGTTAATCATGACTTTCATGTAAAACTTAAAAGATACTTTTACTGTTAATTTACTTAAAGGTTTAGAATGCAATTTTTTCTTGAAACCAAGCGGATGGGAGTTTTTAAGATCTGAAAGATGTACTTGATTGTTGAGTTATTGAGTGGTTTTCATTCCGAAACAAATACTTGATCCTCATAGGAAAGAACTGATAAGTACCTACGAGGATGTTGCGAATTCTTCCGTTCTACTGTGAAACACTCGTTTTTTTTTTCTTCTTTTTTTTTTTTTTTTTTTCAAACTCTCTCTCGAGTCATTCAAACCTAAATCGAAGGAGAATCTGTAAATTGATCATGAATTTTTCCTCACATATCATATGTTTCCAATGGAACAATTTAATATGGTGAATTAAATAACTACAATTTGTTTGCTTCTGTCGTTTCCTCATACCTGTTGTATGCATACTTTATATCTAAGTTTCCCACCGTATTACGTCGCATCTACAGGTTTCCCAGCAACTGGAAGTCCGTGCGATGGTTGCCATTCTATTGAGAAAACTTATTACTAAAGATGATGTGTCACTATGGCCTCAACTTGCATCTACTACGCAAGCAGCGGTCAAAGGCCAGCTCCTCTTATGTCTTCAAAAAGAAGAAGAGAAGAGTATATCTAAGAAGCTCTGCGACACTGTTGCGGAACTTGCAGCTGGAATTCTCGAGGAAGGAATGTGGCCCGAGCTTCTTCCCTTTATGTTTCAATGCGTCAGCTCTGATTCCATGCGGTTGAGAGAGAGCGCTCTTCTGATGTTTGCCCAGCTTGCACAATACATTGGGCCCCAGCTCAGGACCTACTTACCGACCCTTAACACCGTTTTTCAACAAAATTTATCTGCACAAACTTCGGGAGATGTCCGAATCGCAGCTCTTCGGGCCACTACCAACTTCGTTCAAACGCTAGAAACTGCTCAAGAAAGGGAACGTTTTCAAGATCTCCTTCCAGGAATGTTGCAGACACTGTCACTCGCTCTGAATAATCGCGAGGAGGCAACTGCACAAGAAGCACTGGAAATGTTTATCGAAGTGGCTGGAACTGAGCCGCGCTTTTTGCGTCGTCAATTAGCGGAAGTTGTTGGCAACATGCTACAAATTGCGGAAGCAGAAGAGTTGGAGGAAGGAACTCGGCACTTGGCAGTGGAGTTTTTGATCACTCTTGCTGAGGCCAGAGAGCGGGCTCCCGGAATGATGCGCAAGCTTCCTCAGTATACCACCAGACTTTTTGCTGCTCTGATGAAAATGCTCCTAGACATCGAAGACGATCCCCAATGGTATTTGGCTGATACTGAAGAGGAAGATATCGGAGAGACGGCTGATTATGAAGTTGGTCAGGAATGTCTAGACCGGCTGGCCATTTCTCTTGGAGGAAATACAGTGCTTCCCGTGGCCTCTCAATTGCTTCCTTCCTTCATCAATGATGGTGACTGGAAGAAGAGGCATGCAGCTCTTATCACTCTTGCGCAAATTGCTGAAGGGTGTGCCAAGGTGTAGATTTCTCTCTTTTCTTAATGCGGACATACGTTGTATTGCATGGCAAGTTTTCAAGATGTGGCTGGTTTACTTGTGCTCAACAACTTAATGTGCTTGGTACATTCCATGGGCTTGTCGTGAACTTTGTGGTGGTTTCTTGCAGGTTATGATCAATAACCTTGACTCAGTCGTGGGCATGATTTTGAATTCATTTCGGGATTCACATTCTCGTGTGCGCTGGGCCGCCATAAATGCTATTGGTCAGTTGTCGACTGATCTAGGACCTGACTTGCAACAAAATTACCACCAGCAAGTTCTTCCTGCCCTAGTTAATGCAATGGATGATTTCCAAAACCCGCGTGTACAGGTATGCTGGGTGGTTGCATGTGTTCGCTTGCATTTTCGTTTTCCAATGCAAGCCTATTGTTTTCCGAAGTGCTAAATTTCATCTGTTACTATCGATGGTCTTCGCATGATACATTTGAGATAGAATGAACGACGTTGTGATAGCTTGGGTGGTCGGATTTATTATGCTACTTAAATATAATCACTCAAATCGAGATACTGCGGTACCATGTTATCGATTTCGTAGTAATGGTGTGGATATGCGAGCAGGCACATGCTGCCGCTGCTGTGCTTAACTTCAGTGAGAGCTGCACGCCTGAGATCTTGACCCCATATTTAGATGGAGTCATCTCTAAGCTTTTGATTCTTCTCCAGGTATGGGATTTATAGCATATTTAACTGTATCATACTTATCGATGTTTTTATGCGTCATCAACATCAACTCTTCATAGTTATTATATAAGTACTTATATAATAACTATGAAGAGTTGATGTTGATGACGCATAAATTAATTAGTACTTATATATTAATATCTATTCCGCCTTTCAGCTTCAAATAACGAGTGGAATTACTTCGTGGTTATTTTCAGAATGGAAAGAGAATGGTTCAAGAAGGTGCTTTGACTGCTCTTGCTTCGGTTGCGGACTCCGCTCAGGTTTGTTGCTTGTGTTTTTCTTGGAATCCCTCATAGATCAAGTGGATTTTGCGACGTCGATTTACATTTCTTTTACAGTGTCTGAAATCATTTCTTTTCAAATCTGTTCTTGATCTTGATTAAGTAACTCATCCCGAGAATGTTTCTTCATTCAGGCCCACTTCCAGAAGTACTACGATACCGTGATGCCATATCTTAAGACTATTTTAATTGGGGCCAACGATAAGCAAAACCGCATGTTGCGAGCCAAGTCCATGGAGTGCATCAGCTTGGTAGGTATGGCTGTTGGGAAGGACAAATTTCGAGAGGACGCAAAGCAGGTTATGGAGGTTCTTATGACGCTGCAAGGTGCTCAAATGGAGGACGACGATCCTACTATTAGTTATATGTTGCAGGTGTGATTTTGGTACAAATTGCCTATGTAAGCTTTCCCGAATCTTGCACTTTATATGCTATACTTGCTCGCGCATGTTCTAAAGTCTCATTCTGAATTTTTATGGCACAGGCATGGGCCAGGTTATGCAAGTGTTTAGGTCAAGAGTTTCTGCCTTACATGAGCGTGGTCATGCCACCATTACTACGATCCGCTCAGTTGAAACCCGACGTCACCATCACTGATGCTGACTCTGATGATGAGGGCAACGAGTCTGATGATGATAGGTACGGACCTTCCTAAAAATAATGAGTTCCGAAGTTCTGTGCAATTCGTGTTTCTCGAGATAACGAAGGCGATGTTGGTGGCTATAGTCATTTTCATTAGATGTCCATATTGTAGTTATCTCAGTATTTCTAAGGCTTGACTTGCATCTCTCTCTTTCTTAGTGTCCGGTTGTGCCTGTCGGAAACAGCTTGTTTTGGTATGCATATCATTCAATGTTAAACCGTCTTTGTTCAAAAATAAATTATTTCTCTTTCAGTGTTGAGACTATCACCATTGGCGATAAGAAAATTGGTATCCGCACCAGCGTTTTGGAAGAAAAAGCTACTGCTTGCAACATGTTGTGTTGTTATGCGGATGAACTCAAGGAGGGTTTCTATCCTTGGGTTGATCAGGTGCGTGTTTTACCCATCGGTCTTACTTTGTTGGCTGATATTCTTTATTTCCAATTAATACAGGTCTCCCGAATTGTATAGGTCCTTTGATCATGCCCGAAGTTCTTGCAAATTCGAGATTATTGAGGAAGTTTGTACTCTAATATTTCATTAGGCTTGTTCTTAAAAACTATTAATTTTTTCTTCTGTATTTTTGAGCTTCCAGGTTGCCCCTACTTTGGTTCCCCTGTTGAAATTCTACTTTCACGAGGAGGTTCGGAAGGCTTCGGTGTCAGGTTAGTGCTTCCTCCTCGGGCGATGTGATTTGAGATTTCCGTACCGTTTTACGGACTCGACTTTCAGACAATTTCTTCCGTTACAGTTCTTCTGTAGACTGCTGTTTTTGTACCTGGTCAACTATTTCGATTTTCTCAACGTTTCTTGTGTTCCCTTAGTCTTACACATCTAACGCATACCTTCTGTCTTCAGCCATGCCTGAGCTCCTGCGTTCTGGTAAACTTGCTGTGGAGAAGGGACAAGCACCTGGTCGTGATGAGTCTTATGTGAAACAGCTTGCAGACTACATTATACCACCTCTTGTAGAGGCAATGCACAAGGTAGAATTTCTTTTTCTAGAATGTGAGGTTTAAAACGCTGTGTTATTAAGATTTTATTATATGATAGGTACTGTTAGCTCATATAAAGTATGCAGATTCTAAGTCACATGCATTTTTGTTCTTGTATTCTTTCCTTATCGATGATCGTTTGAATGGTTTGCTCCGCTGGTCTGATGTGAACTTCTGGTTGCAGGAACCAGAAACGGAAATCTGTTCCAGTATGTTGGATGCCCTAAACGAGTGTATTCAGGTTTGCCCACCATTCGACATTATAATCTTCTCGTTCTTTTTCCAACTCTGAATCATCAGTTCGGTCCCTAACTTCATTGATTTTGGTTGGTTAATCGTGACCGTTTGTCGGTCATCTTCAGGTCGCAGGACCACTGCTTGATGCACATCAAATCAAGTCAATGGTAGAACAGTTTAAGCAGGTCATTGCAGCAAGCGTTACTCGCAAAAGAGAGAGAGCTGAGCGAACCCAAACTGAGGACTTTGACGCGGAGGAAGGGGAACTCCTTGAAGAAGAAAACGAACAAGAAGAGGAAGTCTTCGAGCAGGTCTGTTGTATCAGCGTATTGTCTACTTTTTATTCATTCTTTCATAGTTAGTTCATCGCCGTTAACATTTTAACATCTGTTATCTTTTGGTATTCTGCAGGTGGGAGAGTGTCTTGGATCTTTAATAAAGATCTTCAAAACGTCGTTCTTGATGTACTTTGAGGAGCTGATTCCTTACATTACACCCATGCTGGTAAATATTTTCCCTTGCCTTTTGTCTTTTGTTTGAAAGTTCATCCTCATCGGGAATCACCAAACTATTTCTTCATACAAGTTGATTTTCTGTCATCTATTTCATATTTGATTGTGCTGGGTGGATAGGGAAAAGAACGAACACCTGATGAAAGAAGAGTTGCCATCTGTGTTTTCGATGATGTTGCCGAGCAATGTGGCGACGCTGCTATTAAGTAAGCATTTTATTTTAGTGCATTGATTGTAAGACTCATCGCATTCCCACTTGAGACATACTGGATATACATCGAAAGCTGAGCCAGATTGAGTTTAAAGTTGCATTGTCTTGGAAACTTCTTCAAGGATTTACTGGACTTGTATTTAGAATGGAGAGCAGTGGAAATAAGTTTTAGTGTGGTTATGCTATGACAAAACAATCACGCGTTGGTCATTGCTGCAGTTCATTTTATCGAATAGTTGAGCCTTTTGTTGTCAATACTAGCTGCTTTTTCTGATCGTTCTCGAGTTCTGCAGGTATTACAGCACTTTTCTTCCAGTCTTGTTGGAAGGTTGCAACGACGGCAGTGCTGATGTTCGGCAGGTGGGTTGGTTTTAAAAATTAAATTCAAATTCTTTTTATTAAATTTAAAACTTGATTTCATAAATCTGGGTCTTTGCATTATCTTACAATGATTATAAGTCTGTTCGCCAAGTCTTTGATCCTCAAGAATTGTAATAGTATTTCTGTCAGGTTGTGTGAAAAAGTTTTCTGCATCGTGATTTGACAATTGACCTTTGAAAAGTTATTCGTTGTGAGGTTTTATGTTTGGCATTAAAATTTCATTTGATGGGTCCTTGCAGGCATCAGTATATGGAATTGGAGTCTGTGCTGAGTTTGGTGGTGCTGCGTTCAAGCCCTTAGTAGGAGGTGGGTATTCTGATTCGAGTGCTAGAATTTTCATCTAGTCAAGTGGTGGAGATTTCATTTACTGGTTACATAAAAATTTAATCCTTGAGATTTTGCAACCAAAACTCGCCTTTGGTGCACATACATGACGAGTACCCATTTGCCAACACATATGTTAACATACTTGATAACATAATTACGGACCAGAAGTGCGTACACTTCGTTGTTTCCTAAATATTGAAAATACTTAATTTTGCTGGTATGACTTGGCAGATGCTCTTGCAAGGCTCAATGCGACCATCAGTCAACCTACGTCACGTTCTGCGGAGAACATTATGGCAACTGATAATGCCGTGTCTGCTCTCGGAAAAATTTGTGAGCATCAAAGGGATAATATTGATGGTGCCACCGTAAGCTACCGATCTCTGACTTCTTATTCAACCAAATATGTTGTGTGTCGTATTTTCCTTTTGTGTTTACGAAAATATCTTTGACTCACCTTTTGTGACTGGGAAATATATGTAATAATTATATTTTTTTCATACTCACTTATTTAGGTATTCTATATCTCTTCTAAACATGCAGGTTGTTCCGGCATGGCTGGGATGTTTGCCATTAAAAGGAGACCTTGTGGAGGCTAAAATTGTTCATGAGCAGCTTTGCAAAATGGTCGAGAGGTGTGTCTAATCACTATCTCTTCTTTCACTGCCGGAAATTGTTCATCCTGAAATTTAAAAACTGTTCCAAGATGTTAATTAAATTTGGGTACTAACTATTTTATTCCTTGCAGGTCCGATCCATTTCTTCTGGGCCCAAATAATCAATATCTCTCTAAAATCATCTCTGTTTTTGCTGAGGTAATTGACTTCATTCGATTCGTTGCTTTGTTTCGTCAGTTACCGATCTGTTGACGATGCTTCCTGCAATCCTCAAAATTGGCTCGGGCGCCATGTTCTAACTTGCGTGTGTTGGATGAATGCCTACTGATTCATTTGCAATGAATGCATGCAGGTCTTGAGTGCTGGAACCGAGCTTGCTGCCGAGCAAACGGCTGCGCGCATGGTTCGATTGTTGAAGCAACTGCAGCAGACTCTGCATCCTGATGCTCTTGCAGCGACCTGGTCTGTCCTAGACCCTCAACAGCAGGCCACACTCCAGTCCATTTTGGCTGCCCCATGATCGTCAGAACGTTAAGTTGGTTCAGGTTCTCTTCCAAGAGGAATCCACGATTGCCTATTCATAGTAGTATGGGTTGCCCTAAAATTTTGTCGCCATACATGTCATTCCTTGTTTCGAAATTGTGAGTAACAAAAACAATGGTTTGTCATTGGAATTGTCGTAGAGCCGCTGTAGATTGTGTACGTGAATTTAATGGGAACATCCATGAGAGGATGCGTTTAGGTGGACAGGAACTAGTTTGAGTGGTAGATTTTCCGCGCAGAACCACCTTGATTGTGAGCTGTTATGTAGGAAATTATGTATCAGTTTCTCACGTCAAATGTGCATTAAAAATATTCAGTCTCAGATGCGCATGCCATCTTGGGTATCAGCATTATATATTGTGATTGCGTGTAAATTTGTCTCGTGCAATTTATTGTTGCATGTTCACGAGAACAATTATACACTTGTTTCACATAGAATACTTCTTCATAGAATACTTCTTTTAGTTATATTTTAAAACCTACAATTTTTTTTTTCAGATCAAACTGAGTATGGGTGTCATTCAATAATTTTATTAGAAAGTTGAGAAAGGAATGTAAGTTTTCATACATCTGTTTTAGAGCTTATTCTACTCCTATTTAATGCCTCAGTTCTGCACTATTCATTTCGTGTACGTTTAACGAAATTTCCAGTAACCTTCTACATGTGTCAAATTTAAGTTTGTTCCTTATTGCAGAATGGTATTTGGCTTAAATTTTAATCAAGCAAATGCAACCAGGATTGTTGTATGATATTGTTCTAAAGAAATAATCAAAGTACATCCAAATACCTTGCATTGTGTTGTGAGCATTAAATGTAGCCGGCACTCTCTATAGTATTTATTGAAGACTATAGTAAATACTATAGCTATAGTATTTAGAGTCTAGTGGAGAAGAATTGTTTATCTTCTCCCCTTTCTCTTCTTGTATACGAGACACAACCAGATCAATAGATTTTTATGTGTGAAGCTCTCTCTCCTTAGAAACCCTCTTGTGTGTATGACTTATTACTACTCTTGTGTCTTTTTAAACATTCTCAACATGTTATCAGCACGACTTTCTTCTATACACTATTACAATTTTTTTTTGTTCTACACTTGACTCTTCAAACCTGTTGCTACTCTTGCTCAGTGTTTGCCTCATGATCTTGCTGCTTTTCTTGCTGGCCCTTCAAACATTAGTTGCTTGCTTAGAGTACTTATTCCACTCTCTGCCCTCCTTGCTTAGAATACTTGCTTAGGATATTTAATCCAGTCCAGCTCCAACCAGTTCCAACCCAGCTTGCTCCCTACTAAGCCCCATGCTTGTCATCGAACAACCGTCGAATAGCCGCTGAGCAGTTGCCAACCCTGCTGCTATTGTTGTTGTTTGCTGCCCTACCGCCAAACTATTGCTGACCTTGTTGCTATTGCTGTTGCCCGCTACCTTACTGCCGCCACCATCCTTCCGTCACCAATCATTGGCACTTGTCGCTGCCGCCACTTGCTATCGCCGTCTTACTACTATTTATTTATAATGAGTGCTTCAACACATTCAACTGCTTCTACTATAGTTCCAACTATTACTAGTGCATCTCAACATTTTCAAGTTCTTTTATTTCCACCATTGACTATAGATGGAAATAATTATCTATTATAGATAAAAATAGCAAAAGTAAATTTATTTGCAGAACAATTCTCGGATGCCATTATATTTGAAGAATCTCCTACAATAAGTATTTCTATTCTTCTTACTATTCGTTAGAAAGCACTTCTTTTTCTTCATCGTCATCTTGTATCTGCATTACAACATCAAGATTTGGAAATGGAAGATCCTGCAAAACTTTGGAAGAATCTTAAATCCAGGTTTGATTATCAAAAGACCATTTTCTTTTTACGCATATGTCATAATTGGACACATTTACGTGTCTTGGATTTTCCAAATTTAAATGCTTTCAATAGTGAAATGTATAGTATTGTCTTACAATTACAATTATGTGGACAAAGCATCTCTGAAGAAGAAATGATTGAAAAAACTCTCTCTACATTTCTTCCTGTATCTGCTATGCTTGGACAACAATACAGGAACATGAAATTTCAGTCATTCTGATGTCATGTCCTATCTACTTCTTGCGGAGAAGTAAAATGAGCTACTCTTGCACAATGCGGAAGCTCGTCCTATTGGAACTATAGTTACAGAATCTCATGCACTTAATATTTCAAAGTCTAAAAAAAAATTATATAAACATGGAAAACGTGCTCATAAGTATGAGGGTAGTCATAGTTATGACCATTTCTACCCATATAGAAAGAATAAACGTTCTACTATTAATTATAGTAGAAAAAAAATAAAATAGAGATGCATTCTTGCCATAAGTGTGGAATAATTGGACATTTAGCACATGTGTGCTGTACTTCAAAATATTTTATTAAAATGTTCCAAGAAAATAAGAAACTACGAGTTGAGGCTCATGAAGTTCATACTATAGATGCGTCAATAGATTCAATTGGTGTTGATGATTTAAAGGCTTATATGAATGACAAAACCTCTAATGATGAATCAAATGATGCATTCATTGATTCTGTAACAACACATACTATCTTGCAAGATAGACAATTTTTTATTGTAAAATCTTCAACTTGACAAACTAAAAATATGATGACCATGGCTGGAGCAAATGCGTTTTGTTTTGAAGAGGGCACAGCAATGATAAAATCACCTACGGGTTCCATCATAAAACGTAAAAATGCCATATTTGCACCTTCAGCACCTCAGAGTTTCATCAGCTATCGAGATGTGCGTATTAATGGTTATCACCTCTCGACCGCCATTTTAAATAAAAAAAAAAGAGGTTTTGGTTCTTGCAAAGAATCATAAAGTTGTTAAAAAAGCTTTTGCCAAAAAAAAAGTTTATACCAAATTGCAATTCAACTTCCCATTATATTTAATTTTGCATCATCTATCACAGAGAGTCATGTTTTTCTTTGGCATGGATGATTGGCACATCCAGGATCTACATTATTTAGAAAGATCATTCCATGTATAATTGGATAAAATTTAAAGCCTCTGGATGTAGACTCTATGGAATTATGTCATACATGCGTGCAAGGTAAAATGATTATTCGGCCTCCAATTTGGAAACTTCCACAAGAATTACTACCAATGCTTGAAAGATTGCATGGGAATATTTGTGGTCCTATTAATCCAATATCGGAACCATTTCATTATTTTTTGGTCCTTGTTGATACATTAAGTAAACAATCACATGTTTCATTATTATCAACTCGAAATATGATGTTTGCCAATCTTATATCTATGCTCATTCATTTTCAGGCACATTTTCCTAATTATCCTATAAAAACATTGCATATAGATAATGCAAAAGAATTTGCATCAAAGTCTTTTGAAGACTATTGTATTGCAATAGGAATTGAGTTGATATACTGTGTTCCATATGAATATGCTCAAAATGGACTTGTAGAGTCATTTAGAAAGCATATACAATTCATTATCCGGCTACTCTTCCTTCATGCAAATTTACTTGCATCTATGTGGAGTCATGCAATTTTACATACTACAGCATTAATATCCATCTATCCGTCTTCCCTTGAAATTATTTTACCACATGAACTCATTTTGGATCGTGTTCGAAATGTATCTCACTTACAGGTATTTGGTTGCCGTTCTTGGATTCGAGTACCAAAACCTCGATGGCATACCATTTGAGCTCATCGACAAGAAGGCATATATGTTGGTTTTGATTCACTAAGTATTATTCATATTATTGATCCATCAACTGACACATTATTACGTGCATGTTTACAAAATTGCCATTTTGAAGAAAATTTATTCTTATCTCTTCAAGAAGGAGTATCCAATCAACAAAGAAATAAAGTACTCGTATTTGAAGCACCAAAAATGTTTAAAATGAATCTCGATCCTATGATATCTTTGGCAAAAACTAAAGTTGCTAAGATTTTGCATCTAAAACGGATTGTAGATGAAATACCTAATGGCTTCAATGATAGACCTAGAATTACAAGAGTTCCTATTAATGAGGCTCAGAATGCACTTACTCAGATTGTAGTGCCATTGATTTTAATACCTCAAGTTATAACAACAACAACTAAAAGAACTCATGGACCAGATAAGCAACTACATAAGAAGAAAGCTATAATATTAAATAATCATGGTATTATTTTTCAAGAAATTACCACTCATCTTGCGGGACTACCAATTCATGATGATATATCCAAGTATAATATACATTCAATTCTTGTGAAAAACAATCTTAGAATTGGAAGGAATAAGAACAAGTTGAGTAAAGAATTATCTATTTTATATTGTGCTACGGATGATATTTGGCACAGACCATCTATTCTGGTAGACGAATAATTTGCATGTATGATTACAGAAGCCCTTTCTTACAAGAAAGGCGATCCTGAACCTCAAACTATCGAAGAGGCAATTAGTCTCTTTGATTGATCAAAATGGAAAACTGCTATTGAGGAGGAGTATGCCTCTTAGCATAAGAGGAAAGTCTTTGGTCTATTTGTAGATACTCTTACATCTTGCCCTATGGAATATAAGATGGTATTAATATGTAAGCGAGATGCTCAAGGTCAAATAATTCGCTGTAAAGCTCGTCTTATTGTTCAAGGATTTACTCAACGATTTGGCATTGATTATGAATCCACATATTCTCTAATCATGGATTCAATTACATTTTGATATATTATTGGAATGACAGTTCATGCCACCTTTAAGATGCATTTGATGGATGTAATAACTACATATCTATATGATTCTCTTGATGCAAATATTTATATGAAAGTTCCACTTGGCTTAAAAATAGGAATTTCAAATGGACCCACTCCAAGATAATATTGTGGTATTAAATTATATAAGGCCTTGTATGGTTTAAAATAATCTGGACGCATGTGGTATCAATGTCTTTAAGATTATTTAATTACAAATAAGTTTGTAAGTGATCCACTAATTCTTTCTTTGTTTATCAAACGAGATAAAATTGGTTTTGTAATCATCGCTGTATATGTTGATGATCTTAACCTAGTGGGAGATCAATATCCATATCTTGCAGCGGTTGGAGCACTTTTATATTTAACTACATCTACAAGATCAAATATTACATTTGCAGTTAGTATTCTTGCAAGATATAGTGCACGTCCAATGCCACAACATTGGAATGGCATCAAATATTTATTACATTATTTAAAAGGTACTGAAGACTTGAAATTATACTATATACAATCTACAGATCCAAAATTGATTGGATATTGTGATGCAAGATATAAATCTGATACTACAACAACTAAATCTCAAATAGAATATGTATTTTTAAGACATGGAGTTGTAATATCATGAAAATCAGTGAAACAAATAATAATTGTAACTTCATCCAACCATACAGAAATTATTGCCTTACATGAAGCATCTCGAGAATGTATTTGGTTACAATCAATTAATAAATTCATTCAAACAACCTGTGGATTTTCATATGATAATTCTCCAACTATCTTGCATGAAGATAATAATACTTGTATTGCGCAAATGCAAGTTGGTTTTATTAAATGTGACAAGACAAAACATATTGATCCAAAGTATTTTAATTATACCCATGACTTGATTATTGATCAAGCACTTATAATTAAGAAAATTGAATCTGTAAATAACCTTGCTGATCTCTCCCATTATGCAACCATCATCGATTTACTTATGGCATTAGTATGCAACGACTTGATTTTCTTGAATAAGAAAGTTAATGAGATCTTTAAATAATTAAAGAAAATGATGTTGTACTCTTTTTCTTTCATCTATGGTTTTGTCCTTAAATACAATAAGGTTTTCCTAGATAAGATTTTATTAAGGCAACAATTGTTGATCTTGTAAGATCACAAAAAAGTATAGATCATAATTCTATAAAAAATTTATATTATGTAAATATTATGTTGAGCGAGGGGAGTCTTGAGAGTATTAAATGTAGCTGGCGCTCTCCATAATATTTATTGTAGGCTACATTAAATACCATAGCTATAATATTTAGAGACTAGTGGAGAAGAATTATTTATCCTCTCTCCTTTCTCTTCTTGTATACAAGTCACAACCAGATCAATAGATTTTTAATGTGAGAAGCTCTCTTTTTTTAGAAACCTTCTTGTATGTATGACTTACTACTACTCTTATATGTGTGTATTACTTACTACTACTCTTATGTCTTTCTAAACATTCTCAACACATTGAATTGAGGGAAGAAATTTCCTCTTGTAGCTTAAATATAAGCTAAGGAATTGAATGCTTATATATTAGAGCATCGATTAGAAATCCAAACAAATAGCAGTATTCATTGAATAGATTGACATATTCACACATAATAAAGTCAATATTTAGGTACTACAGGTTCTGGTAAAAGAATGGAAGTAAGCTTAATGGCAACAAAGCTAGTTTACAATCGAAATTGCAACTTCATTCAAACCAAGGATCATTGACATGTTTTCTTTTTGCAATCATGAGATCAATCATCTCACAACCATCAGCTCCAGTGAAGGTAGGGCACCCACGGCGATGGATACAATTATTTTACACCCAACATGTGATAAAGTTTGTAAGTTCTAAAGCTTGCAGTTCTAGGGCAAGAAACATATAAGTTTTTATACCATATTTTTCTATCAAAAAAAGTGGTGAATTCTAGTGTCTTTTTTGTAATCCAAGAGCTTATGAATATGCAAAGTTCATTGTTTGCTCATGTTGTATGTCACACTCACTCACAATGGAAGTCACACGCAAATAAAGTTTCACTAGAACTTTCATTGTTAAGAGGAATCTTAGCAAGGTTAATTGCAATTTTTATCTTGTTGGAGAACTTCAGATTCCGATTTCCATGGACTTATTATAAATTTCTTGCCTTATTGACAAAGAAGTGCCAAAAATTTCAGAGTTTGTAGAAATTTTGTAACATGGCCTAAAACTTGACCAACTTTAATATTGAACCAATTTGTTTTATGTGTAATGATTTAGTGATTAACAACCAATTCAAAAATTCTACTCATTTTTTTATTGTATATATGGGAGAACCAGTTTGAGAATTAGTAGGTCATAAGACTAAGATTGACTCAATATAAGAAAATATATTAAGCTAATCCAAATAATAAATAAATAAATACATATCTTCTGATGTTAAAAGAATAATTATTTTTTAATGTCAGGATATATGCAATAGAACAAACCTTAAATAGAAAAAAAAATATTTAAAAATTATTTCTTAATTGTATGAATTTCGACATTATTTAATATATAGAAAAATATGTATTTTTATAATTTTAAAAGCTCAAAAAACCCCTATTTTTGACGTTGAATGATTTTATTTATGGACATAGAACATATATTATCATTTATTTATTTCTAATATTATTATTATTATTTTGTGATGCTTGGCTAGAAATAAAGTTATGTTTTTACTCAAATAAAAATGGTCAATATAAGTTGATTAAATTATTATAAAAATTTACAAATAAGTGGAGTTAGTTACAGTCTCATTAATATTAGACCGGAATATCAATAGCTAAATTTATACTAAATTAATGGCTACCAGAAAATATATTTAAGAAATTTTATTTAAACAATGTTAAATTTTGTATGCTTCTTTGGCTATATAAAGATTTTTAAAATTTTAATGGAGACATTCTTTAAAGTAACCCAATATTATCCTCATGATAAGTCTATTCATACTGATTGTGTAATATGTGGCTTTTTGAATATGGATTAAAAAAATTCAAAGGTTTGGTAGAGAAAAAGAACAAAAAAATCAGAAAACGTAGTTGTTTGAAGGAGCATAGAATAATAAAGCTATTGTAGTGGTACTAGTTTTTTTTATAGCTAAAAATCTAAATTTATCTAATATATCCACTAATTTTTTATTTAAATTTTTAAATTATCAATATTCATTATTTTTAAATATATATTTTTTAAAAATATTTTTTTTATAAAATAAAGATCTATTCATTAAAAGATTCAAAAACAAAAACTTTAATATCACCACAAGGATTTGGAATAAAAAATTAGAATCAATTTAAAAAAATATATTAATAAGAGATATTTAAGAATTAGCCAAGAATTATTTTACAGATGAAAAAAAGGTAGATTGAAACATTTAAATTAATAAAGTTTTTGAAATTAAAAGTTTAAATAAGCCTTTTAGACATTCATATAATAAAAAGTACATATAAGTTTTTTAGGAATAAAAAAATCTTATTCAAGCAATTCGTGGCATCCAAAATTTAATTTCTTTAGAAATTTAGACTTAAAATAATAAAACAGATATAATTAAAAATATTATTTAAATTTAGTTCAATACTTAAAGTTAAATATATAACAAAAAAATATATCTATAATTGACATATCTAATCAAAAAATATTATTAAATATAAAAATATAACAATATTTAAGTGAAAAAAATTTATGCAAGAAAATATAAGAAATTATATTGTTAGAATAGAATTTTAATAAACAAAATACAAAAAGTTCATTGTCTAATGAACAAGGATTTTGAAAAACTTTTTTTTAAAAATAAATCTTTCTTTTGAGCTTTTACATAATATAAATCCATAGTCCAATAAAAATAGACTCTTTAGTGCAAACATACTAATAATTAGTTTAACTATTAATAAGTAGATATTTGCCTAATTTGTCCATATAATTGCTATAACAATAATGAAGGCTATAACTACTATAATGGCTATAATGGCTATAATGGCTACAATAACGATTTGAATGTATATTGACTACCACTTATTATATACAACTAGCTATTAACCATCTACATAATATCTAATAGAAATTAACCATGTAAGAAAATACTCTATCATTATTCCTATTTAATAGCATATTAGACTAATCTAATTTTATGATTTTTATTATCTTCTTAAATTTTCAATACTTCGTACAAGTTAGATCTTAAGCCAAAATATTTGAAATTATGTCTTGAGTCTTATAAAAAAATTAATTAATTTTACCATCCTAAATATAAAATTAAAATATATATAGCTAAAATTTTAAAATTTTATCCCTATTATTATATATATTAAACTAAAAAAACTAAACTAATGTTATAAAAAATTCTGAGATATATAACCAAAGTTTTGAATTTTTTTATTCTGAATATTTTAAGTATATTATTTAATTATATTTATTAATAAAGAAAAATTATAAGATTTTATCAATCTCTTATAATTTACATGGCTAAAATATGGTAGTTTTTCACCAAATTCTTTATGTCAAATCTTGTTATTAAGTGACTCTTTATCTTTAAAAAGATTCTTTTGTTATTACAAACTATATTAAGTCATCTATATAGAATGTAATTATAATTAATCTATTCTTATGTATTTGACGATAAATATTTTGATTTGCATGGCTTTACTTCAATTTTTTTAAAACAAAGTACTCATTTATCTTCTTACACAATGTCTTTGGAGATTGTTTTAGTCCATATATATATTTTTTTCAAAATTTACAAATCAAACATTATTCACCTTCAAAGACATAGCTTTAAAGTTGGTATGTAAAAATTTCTTCTTCAAAGGCTCTATTCAAAAAAAATACCTTTACATCTATTTGATGAACTTCTAAATCTTTAATTAAAATTAGTACAAGAAGTATAAAAATCAAAATCATTATTGCTACTAGAACAAAAATTTGATTGTAACCAATACCTTCTTTTTGCATACAAAACTTTGCAACTATTCTTGCTTTAAAATGTTCTATTAAACCATCTATATTTTATTTGATCTTAAAACTTTTATTTACAACTAATTGATTTTTTATTTATTGATAAAGATTTTAAATTCTAAGTCTTATTCTTAATAAAACTTTAAAACTATAAATCTATTACTAGGTTTCACTTCTGAGTATCATTTCTTTCTATAGCATTAATTATAGAAACTAATTTATCAATAATTATTTAAAAATTAGCTACCATACATATTAAAGTTATAAAAGACCTAAAAAGAATCCAAACTAATATTTATTCATCAATCACTTATTATTTTGTGAATATGTGTGCTTGTGTACTTATCATCATAGGTGAAGGAAGAGGTAGATATTAGATTAGAGTTAAGTTTAAAGCCACACATTATCTAAGTATCCAAGCTTATATCTATATATCTTGCACTGTTAAATAATAATTGATGTTGCATTTTGCTATTCTATTCTATTAAGATATATGAGATTCTAAAGATTATCTTTTAATATTGTAGTTCTTATAATAATACTTAAAAGCATTGAATATATATATATATATATATATATATATATATATATATATATATATATATATGTATATATATATATATTCACCACTATTGTTATTGTATAATTTTTTAATATCCAAGCCCATTTTAACTTTACAAAATCTTTAATTTATCATAGACTAGGACTTTTGGTTCATGACATATTCAATTTGTTTCTTCAAAAAATCAAAAATAAAAGTATTTTGTCTCTTAATTAAATATTGATTTATAAAAACATTAACATTAAAATGTATCAATTCTAAGATTTTGATTGTACAAGTATCATCTTCTCTTAAAAAGATGTTAAAATTTTTCAAATGATATATTTATAAAAAATAAAATTCTAATTCTTTATCCTTACCTAAGTTTAGATGAGTAACCATGTCACATGCTTGTAATTTTTTTAAGTTTAAAATACCAAGATGACCATGTTGTTGAAAGAGATTGGCGTTGTTTAAAGTTTTTTTTTGTCTCTATAACAAAAAAAAGTCTTCTTATCTTTGTTTAAAGAACATAACAACTTATAGAAGCTTCAAAGTCTAATATCTTTGATGATAGTACGATCTTAATTTATTAGACATATTTAAGCCATAAAATTGACTTTCATAATCTTGGTCTATGATTTTTTAACAAAAAAAACAATTCTTGGCTTATTCTTCAATATGCAATATGTCAAGTATATCTTTTTAAATATGTTTTAGAAATTAGAAAGATATAATATATTTTCTTTTTAATGGCAAGTCTACTATCATTATCTAAATAAATTTTAGGAAATAGTAGTAGATTTTTATAACTCAAAAATCAACTCAAAATTTTTATCATGTGTTGTGAAGCACCAAAATTAATGAACCATTTTTTAACACTCATAGTAGTATAGAATGCATCTACAAAAAAAGATTCATCCTTCTTCTTTTAATCATTCTTATCTCTTTTATTAGCCTACTTTCTTTTCTTAATCTTTTTCAACTTCTATAACTTCTTTTCCTTCTCTTTGGTACAATTCTCTCTTTTAGAGTTACCTTACTTGTCACAATACTTATATTTGGCATCTTTCTTGTGATTTTGTGAAGAATTCCATAATTATGAGTTTAAGAATATGACTTAGTTTTGTTGATTTGTGCCAATATTGCCTCAGACGTTGATCTTATATTTTTATTATGAGATTCTTTTTGCAATATCAACTTGTGACCAAATGCTATAAATTCTTTAAGGCAAAAGTATTCTTAATATTATAGTTTTTTTTTTTTTTTTTTTTTTTTTAACTTGTACTTTTGCACCTTTTAAATTAAATTAAAAAATTATTATTATACTAGAAATCTTTGCTAAAATCCTCTTGATGTTAGAAAATATTGAATTGTAATGCTATTAATTTTATTTAAAATATTATACCATAAAGCATTAATTTTGAAAATATATATATAAAAAAAAATAACCTATAAAAAAGTGCTAAAAATAAATTAAAATAAAATATATAAAAGGCCTTAGAAAAATAAAATTAACAAATCTATATTTTTTTTGATACAAATGAAATATTATTTATAATACAAAAATTATAAGATTTTTGATCTTCATAATAAAAATATATCTACACAAATATATATATATATATATATATATACTTATTTTATTTAAATAATTTATTTAATTAAGAATTACTATTATTAAAATTTTATAAAGATTACCTAATTTAGACTAAAAACAAAAGTCATAGAAGTCGGACTAACAACTTGTATAAAGGTCAATTAACTTACTGTATAGTTTGGTTGTTTTATGTCTTTAGTCTTTTTAATCATAAAATATCGTGTAATTATTAAAATTAAATCATTCATTCTTCTAAACTTGGTTTAAAATCTTATATTGAGAAGATAATGCTTTAAGACTGGTTTTTTTTAGATATCTATTTTTTAATTTAATTTATTTTAAATTTAAAAATTAAACATTTTTTTAATTTAGATTTATTTTTTGAAATATTTTATTATTTAAAAAAATTAGAATTTAAATAATTTTTTTCATTAATAAAGTTCTTCAAAAACTAAATGATAAATCAATGTTTCACTTAAACTTTAAAAAGACCATCTAGAGATGTTTTTATAACAATTTTTTTCTTTAATAATCTTTTATTGCAAATTATCAGGCTTAAAAATTATCACAATATTAAATTATTATAGAATTAAAAAAAATCATATTAAAAAATTTATCTTAAATATGATTATTTTTGACATCATCTAATATGTAATTATGACTGAATATTATATTTAATATGTCTTACTAAAACAGTTATTAAATTTTTCTTTCAAATTATTGGTTTTAAACTTTATGATTTTAAACCATATTATTTTAATTTTGACTTAAGAATAAAAATTAATTATACAAGTTACAATATTTTTAGATTATTAGGCATGCATGCATTAAAATAAATAAATAAATAATATTATAAAAGATTAGATGTTAATATCCAGTTTTCTTTTTTTCTTTTTTTCTTTTTATCTCTCTTTAATTTAAAAAATCTTTTGAATATGGTTATAAATTAGCTTTTTAGTGGTTTCACATTCTTGTTTGCTTACAACAATTTCTATAATGTCCAAAATATAAAAACTGGAGGTGGTATTGCTTAATAACTATCAGAAAAATTTCTAATAGTTTAGTTGAAAAGTCTTGATAGAATGCTTTTCAAGAAGCTTTTTCTGAAATTTCAAATGAAAAAATAATAGAAATATAAACCAAGTGCTTATACCTTGCAAGTTTTATATGTATGTATGTATATATCTATATATATATATATATATATATATATATATCCAAGGTAGATATTATTCTTATTCTCAGTGATTTCTTCCTTGAATGTTATTATTCTTAAAGCTTTTGACTCTTTATATTTTTTAATGCAATCATTTTTTTACAAAGAAAAATTTAAAATATAATTATATAAAGGTCATACATAGAAACTTGAAGTGTTTAATTGGTCTAATTGCATATATATATATATATATATATATATATGTGTGTGTGTGTGTGTGTGTGTGTGAGTGTGTGTGTAAAATTTTAAAAAATTAATAGTTTTAAAAATTATTAAGAAGTTTGTAAAATATTTTAAAACTTTAATATTATTTAGAAGTCAAAAATAAATTATTCTTGATTTTTCAAATACTAAAAATTAAAAGAATTAAAAAATTAAAATAAAGATATTCAAAATTAAGATTAAATATATAAAAAACCAAAATAATCTCATTTAAAAAAATAATGATTAAAATTATAGTATATCTTAAGCTATTGCCACTTTAATTTGAACTATTGCCACTATACCTTGCTATCTACTGTATGCCACCATGGTTTTTGCTTATGCTACCACAAGCTACCTTAAAATTTAGTTGCACTATATGAGGCACTTTTTTCATCCAATTGCATTGTTACCAAAGTTAATTTTACTAGCTTATGACTTTTAATTACTTCTTTTGGCCATCTTTGTAACTATATATATAATTAATGTAAAAATGTAAGATTTTTTAAATTCAAATTATAATATTTATTATTTACATAAATTAAAATGTTAACTAGTTTAATTAAAATAAAGATTAAATATGTTTACAGATATGGATTTTTTTTTAAAATTAAATGATTTAAAATTTCACTCTTGTATTGTTGAGATAGTATATTACCAAAGTTATTGTACCGAAAGAATTGAAAATAATGTTTATATATATATATATATATAGAGAGAGAGAGAGAGATATATATATATATATATATATATATATATATATTAGATTCACAAAATTCATTTGACTTTTATAAAATTTAATCTTTTTATTTTTTAAAATTATTTGGACCTCCAAACAACTACTTAAAAAATATTAAAATTAAGTATAATTAGCTGGTTAGACCAAAAATTGAAAATATTTTAGAAATCTCTTTTTTCTTCTTAAGCATGTTTGATATTATGTATATAAAAAATAAATTTTTATATTTTAATCTAAAAAAAGTTTTGATAAACTTTTGTGTTTATATGTTGAAAAAAACAAGTCTAATGTGATTTAATGTGATTTGTTGAAAAAGAAACACTAAATTTCAAACTTATATAATGGATTTTAAAATGCTTTATTATTAATGTGATTTTTTTATAGTCATATGTGGTATATTGTACTTATATGTTTCTCTTTTAATAAAATACTATAATATATAAGTAATGCAAAAAATTAGAACCAGCAACTAGGATTTAGTCTTTTATTACATTGTTTAAAATTTATTTTTTTTAAAGATGAAATGAAGTAGGAAAATTCTATATTAAGACCTTTGTTGGTAGGCTTAAATTTTCTTCTTTATATTAAGCAAGATAAAATTATTAATTTTGAAACCTATTAAGATATATTGAAGAAATGATTGAATAAATTCACAAAAATGTTCTTAGAAAGAAGAGTAGATAGGTTGATATAGAATTTAGACGGTTTGATAATCACATACTACCAACCTATATAAAAATAAATAAAATAAAATAATAAAAACAAATGAGTTTTGACACTATTGCAATATCATATTATTAAATAATTTAAGATTTTTTATCTATTATATATATGTGTATTTAAATGCTTTGTATGAAAATGTATGTGCATATATATATATATATATATATATATATATATTTACATAAAGCACATGTTTTTATTAAAATAAAAAGTTCTTAAAATAAAACACTGAACATTGCAAAAACATACTTAGCATTTTTTTAAAAAAATTTAATAAGCAGGTTTACATTTAGAATGAATTAAAGATACATTTTTAAGAATTTGGGTACAATATTCCTTAAATAATATGAAAGTGTTTATGTTGTATTTATAACAACCACTTTATACACAACACTTAGATACATGACTTTCAATATACCTATTAATTTCACGCACTATTCGTAGAGTTGTGGCAGCAGCTCCAAGGGGCTCATTTGACGGGAGGTAATTTTTATACGAGCTTTTGCTTTAGTTCATAAAAACGTAGAATACATGACACATGTGTATTCAGAAATCTAAAAGTCAGTCTGCAAAAGTTAAAAAAGGAAAAGGGGGGGGGGGGTATGAGCGTCGGGAGATTGCGGAGATCCCTGAACCCCGGGTACATTTTTAGACATGTCAGGAAAGGGCATGATGGCCACGATGTCGAAGTTATTTATGAGATCGGGCTGTGCTGGAGGACGAATCGAGTAACATCTCCTGTCAGAAGCAGAGGATGACTGCCACTACGACGATGAAGGCACAGTATATGATATGGATGATACGGCGTGAAGCTCCTCTGCAGGGGGCATAGACAAGCACAGCAGCGGCACGAGAGAGCTTATTTGCCAGGAGGGTTTCTCGTGGGGAGGCGGAGAGAAGGAGCAGAGCCAGCAACTAGAGGAGAGCGGAGCCCCCTCTGAATATTGTCGGTGTTTTTTGCTGACGCAAGATTAGCGTAGACGGGTACATCACAAGATTGAGCAGGTGGGTTGGCAAGAACTGAGCAGTGGGCCAGGAAGTTTTTGAGCTCTAGTCAGGAGCGGTGGCGGTGGTTCTGGTGTTTTTCCGAAGCCCCGACACGCAATGTAGTCGTACTTCGGACGCACTCGTTGGATCAGCGTTGAAGCCACTCACAGCACATGTTGAATATTGTGATTCGGGTATCTGAATAACAGCGTGAGGTTTGCTGCCTTCTGAGCCTGGTACAAGTGCCTGATACAGTTACAGTACGCCATCGGCTGTGGGTCCGTTCATTGTTGGAGGGCCTCCCGATTTTCTCTGATCTGTCTCTTGGATTTTGGGGTGGAGTTTTTTTTAGACAGGAGCAGTTTGATGTTAGCTTCCGATCATCGAAATCGGAGAGAAGTCAAATTTCTGGCAACGATTCAAGTAACAAGTGCTGCATTGAGTGGCATTTCGGATCACCTAACTTACTTCGGAGGAGGTGCAATTCCCAAAACTCAATTTTTGGATTGGAGCTATTTTTTATGTTGTCGAAGTTCTTTAAACTTTGATTGTAGATATTAGGGTATGGAGAAGATCGTAGATATTCTGTAATGTGTTCAAGCAATTTTTTATTTTTACTTTTATTATTTTAACATGTTTATTTGAATTTTGAGTTGTTTAAAAATAACTTGGTTATTTATATGTATGACATATAATCAATAATTTAAGTTGTAGTTTTAGTTTAATAGAATATGGTAGATTTTCTAAACTATTTTTTAAAAAAATAGTTAAATGTTATATATTTAGTGAAATGCAATGTTCTAAGATTGATCAAAAGACAATGGTTAATCCTTAAGTTATGTATTTCGCATTCTACCATTTAGCTTTGATAATAGTTATGGATCAAATAAAAAAACATCTTATGTTGTAAGTATTTTGAATTTCATAAGAACAAAGTTAATTCATGAGAAATTGTGTGATGCCTATGTAGGGGAATGGAAATGAAAGACATGGAGATGCCAACAATAATAAAGGCTATGGAATTGGAGCTCAATGATATTGAGATAATGGGAGATGAACAATTTCATAAAAATCAATGCAAGAATTTAGTAGAAAACTTTAAAAAAGGCTTGCAAGGAGTTGAAGCTATAGTTGGAGTACATGTGCACACATTGCAACCAATATTGGAGGACTTCTCTCAAATTATTGTGAAAGTAAAGTGGCTGATAAAAAATTGTTCAAAAAATTGGAAGAAAGTGATATTGATGCAAAGATGTAGTCAAGAGACATTTAGGGAATTGCTCTTGGAATTGCAATGGTTTTACAATATGATTTATGAAGTTGTTTTCAAAAGAGGATTATGTCAAAAGTTGGAGGTTAATGGATGTAACAAATTTGAACCATGTGGTTTAAAAGATGTTGCAGATGATGAAAGATTATTATTTCAAAAGTTAAAAAATATGGTTGATAGTGTACCTAATGATTCAAGTACTTTCAAATTGATCAACTATATACTAGAATGGCAATCTTGCATTCAAAAGTTTGAATGCGGAGCAGAAGAGTTTATGTCTTTTCCTACAAATTTTGCTGAACCAAATTATAAAGAAAAGTTGTATGAAAGTATGGGAGTGGTAGTATATGTGACAACATGGTTGGACTTTGAAAGTATTACAAAGATTATTACATTTGGAAGTGTTGAAGCAAAAGTTAGACTTGAAAAAGAAGCACATATTTTATCATGTTTGAATCATCCAAATATTATTAAGGTGTTTTATTGTGCCATTAAAGTTAATTCAAACCACAGAGGAGAAATTATAATTGGTATGGAAAAAGGTGATATGAGCTTGTTTAAATTATTATGTGACAATCAATCTTTGAAGATGTCTTTTCTACACAAAATTGATGTAATGATTCAAATTGCTAATGCAATGCTTTACCTTCATGACATGAAGATGGCTCATCATGGTTTAAAGCCTCAAAATGTTGTAATTGTGAATTTTGATATGGACAAAATAAAAAAAAATAGTTTCATACATGTAAAATTGATAGATTTTGGAATATCTAAAGTGGAAGTAAATGGTGATGAAAGACCAACAAATCAAGGAATATATGGAATACCTCATTACATTGCTCCTAAAGTAAGATATCCTATAAACCAAGTTAATTCATTCAAAGCGGACGTTTTTAGTTTTGGAATTCTTTGTTGTGATATTTTGACAAGTGTTGCAAACAAATGGGACTATAGAGACTCTTCTATTTATGTAAAGAAGAGATTAAAAAGCTTATGCAAATTTGATCATAGACTTCAATTAATGATTAAAGAATGTTTAGATATAAGATATCCTTCAAAAAGACCTTCATTTCTAGAAATTGTGAAGAGCTTGATGGAAGTGAAGAAATATTTTCTTGAAGATGAACTTATAAAGAATGAAAAGATGATATTCAATTCCAATATATCAATTGGAAAGAATCTTGTGCGACATTTACAAGATTGGATCATAAATATTTATAAGTTGCCTAAACATAGATGCATAAGTAATAATGAAATGAGTAATGAGTATATAAATATATCTAATGATACACCATATATTTATGATTCAAATGTAAGTGTTCATGACCTTTGTAAAGATTTAGAAATAAGCAATTGTAATGTTAGTTATATACAATTAGTTTTTTAAATTTTAAATTATCAAAAATATATATAATATGATTAAAATAATAAAATTATTAGGAAATATATTTCTTAGTAATATAAGAAATTATTATTTACATTTTTGTATTTATGTGCAGATTGACAAGTATTTAAAAAAGAAAAATAAATATTCAAGTCTTCAATTAAAGTTTTTGGAATTGAAGAAGCTACTTCTTAAAAACAACATGGTAGGTATAGTTGGTATGGCTGGCATAGGTAAATCTACATTGGTGAAGGCTTTTAAAGAACACATTGAGAAAAAATGATGAAACAAAACAATGTTTTTGTCAAATGAAAACAATAATATAAAAAAAACTTTTTTTAGTAACACAACTTTTTTACAAGGTACAATCCTTTGGAATCTAAAAAATGATTATTTAACAAAGTTAAATACAACTTTACAAGTTTGAGACAACAAAATCAAAGCCATGAATCTTGAAGAAGGTAAACAATTATTAATTGAAAAACTTCAACAAAAAAGACTTCTTATCATCTTTGATGATGTTTTAAATCATGAAGATATGAAAAAAGTAGTGGATATTACAATGATAAGTGTAAGAAAAAGTAAATTTATAGTCACGAGTCATGAATGGAATATATTGAAAAAATTTTTAAGTGAATCAAGCAAAATAGAATTAAGTTTACTTAATGAGAGTTCAAGTATGGAAATATTTTTTAAGCATGCTTTTAAGGATGGACCCTTCTATATGCCACATTTATATGAATTTTCTAAAGAAGTAATCAATGCTTGTGCTGGATATCCTTTGAATTTAGAAATTGTTGATTCTTCTTTAAAAGGACAAACAAGACTTCGTGTGTGGGAGCAGGCTTTGCAAAGATTAAAAAGAGCTAGTACATATTTGGATAATAAAGATCTTTTGGCAATGATAAGGCCTAGTTTTGATGACCTTAGAGATGAAGAAAAGATAATATTTTTGGATTTAACATGTTTTTTTAGTAAAGATGTATGGATTGAGGACATTAATCAAGATACATTTTTCCAATTTTATGAATATGAGTTTGAAAACTGTGAAAAAATAATCACATCTTTAAAAGATAAGTCATTTATCAAAGTAGACAAATTTAGAATGATAACCATTCATGACTTGTTACAAGACATGGGTCGTAAGATTTCTAGAGAAGAATTCAAGGATGTTCGAAAATGGAATGAGAATTGTACATTATTTGCCAATTTTGAATCAAAGGTATGACTTCAAACTTATTAAGGCATTAATTTGAGATGTATAGTATTTATTAAAATCTAATATCTTAAATTTATATTCGTTAAAACAAAATTAGATGTAAATAATAAATATTACAAGTTTTAATGTAAAGAATGTATTTTGTTATACAAGATGATTTATATATAAGAGGCATTTGTTTTACAAATTATCAAAGTCATTTGAAACCATATGGTGGTATGAAGATTAAATTATCTCATCTTTGTTTATTGAGTTTTATGGCATGTACAAATACAAACATGTTAACTTCAATTATAGAACAATCCAATCAATTAAAGTGGTTAAAACTCTATTTTTTTGGATTAGAAAATACAATATTAAAATATAACATTGAAATTAATTTATATCTTATTCACCAAAAATATATGAAAAATCTTGTTATATTGGAGATAATTGGCTTGACAAGTCTAACATCATTTTCAATTGATGCATCAAGTATGAAGTTTTTAAAAACTATGAGTCTAAAATATTGTTCTCAACTTGAAAACTTGAACATTTATAATGGACAAAATATGGTTTTAGATAATCTTAATTTTGAAGGATGTTTGAAACTAAAGAATGTAACAAACATACTTTCTATCATAAAAATATTGAGGTATTTGAATTTACAACTTTGTAAGGATATGGACAAAATAGGTGATGAAGTGCACAAAGGATCTTCTTTAATCTCAATAGACTTGACAAATTGCTTTAATTTACAAAAAGTAGATAAACTATTTGACTATCTTGTATCTCTTGAGATATTATGTTTTAAAGATTGTATCAATTTGAAGCATATTCATACTACGTTTGATGATATGACAAACTTGAAGCTATTGTGGTTTGAAGGATGTGAGAATTTGGAAGAAATACCTATGGGATTGAAGCATCTCTCATCTTTGCAAAGATTATCATTTGAAGATTGTACAAAGTTAATGATTAAAGGTGATACCTTTAATGCATTGACATCTTTGACACACTTAGATTTGAGCGGTTGTGTTAAATTGGAAAAAATAGACAACGAATTTGGTAAGCTTGTATCTCTTGAGATATTGTATTTTGCAAATTGTACTAATTTGAAAGAGATTCATGCTAGTTTTGGTGGTATGACAAATATGAAGAGATTGTGCTTTGATGGATGTGAGAATTTAGAAGACATACCTATGGGATTAAACCATCTCTCATCTTTATAAGGATTATCACTTGAAGGTTGTACAAAGATGAAGATTGAAGGTGATACCTTTGAAGTATTAACATCTTTAACGTTCTTGAATATGAGTGATTGTGTTAAAGTGGAGACAATAGACTATAGATTTATAAATCTTATATCTCTTGGAAATATCATTTTTAAAGATTGTACTATTTTAAAGAAGATTAATACCAAGTTTAATAGTATGACAAACTTAAAGCTATTGTCATTTGAAGGGTGTGAGAATTTGGAAGACATGCTTATGGGATTGAACTTTCTCTTATCTTTGCAAGTATTATCATTTAAAGATTGCAAAAAGATGAACATTAAAAATGATACCTTTGGTACATTGTCATCTTTAACATACTTGGATTTGAGTGGTTGTATTCAAGTAGAGACTATATACAATGAATTTGCAAATCTTATATCTTTAGAAAATTTGTTTTTTGAAGATTGTACCAATTTAAAGAAGATTGATGCCACATTTGGTGGAATGACAAACTTGAAGAGATTGTCATTTAAAAGATGTGAGAATTTAGAAGCCATGCCTATAAGATTAAACTATCTCTTATCTTTGCAAGTATTATCACTTAGAGGTTGTACAAAGATGAAGATTGAAGGTGATATCTTTGGTATATTAACATCTTTGACATACTTAGATTTGAGTGATTGTGTTCAAGTAGAGACTATACATAATAAATTTGCAAAACTTATATCTTTAGAGAATTTATTTTTTGAAGATTGTACCAATTTGAAGAAGATTGATGCCAAGTTTGATAGTATGACAAACTTAAAGCTATTATCATTTGAAGGGTGTGAGAATTTGGAAGACATGCCTATGGGATTGAACTATCTCTTATCTTTGCAAATATTATCATTTAAAAGTTGCAAAAAGATGAAGATTGAATATGATACTTTTGGTACATTATCATCTTTGACATACTTGGATTTAAGTGGTTGTAATCAAGTAGAGACTTCATACAATGAATTTACAAATCTTATATCTTCAGAGAATATATTTTTTAAAGATTGTACTATTTTGAAGAAGATTCATGCTACATTTGATGATATGATAAACTTGAAGAGATTGTGGTTTGATGGGTGTAAGAATTTGGAAGACATGCCCATGGAATTGAAGCATCTCTCATCTTTGCAAGGATTATCACTTAAAGGTTGTACAAAGATGAAGATTGAAGATGATACCTTTAATGCATTGACATCTTAGACATCATAGATTTGAATAGATGTATTAATTTAGAGATAATACATAAGAGATCCTCTCTTTTTTTAGTAACTTAGGATTTAATATAATTTTAGTATTGTAACATTGATACAAAAGTTTATTAGCATGGTATAGGTGATAATATTGTATTAAAAATAGAACAATAATAGAAGAATTGGATTTAAAATTCTTCTTAATTTTTATTTTAAAATCATTATTAAAATATTAGGTATTTTAAACTATTTACAATAACAAATAATAAAAATAATAATCATTTTTGAAGTATATAAATCATGCATGATTAATTTATTTATTTCAATTATTTTTATTTAAACTCTTTATTTTATGAATATAGATCATTGCATAATGGTTAAATAAAAAGTCTTATATATTACTAAAGATATTCAAATTCAAAATATTTTAAACTAAATCCAAAATAAATTCTAACTAATTTTTAACTAAATTTTGATTAAAATTTTAAATAGCATCTAATTTAATTGGAAAAAAATTCAATCAAATCTTAAAGAAATATTTATCAAATTATAATCAATTTACAAGCCTTTTATACTCATAATTTGCTTTCTTCAAAGTTGGAGGTACAAAAAGAACTTTAATTTTTTCATAGCTTTACTTTGTTTTTTTTTTTCATTAAAATTTTTGGTTTTTTTTCAACAATTCATATAATAGATTTGCTACTTGTACAAAATGTGGTATCCATATATGATAAACAATTTATGTTTCTAAAAATCTTTTGACTTCTATTGTGTTTGTACATTCTTTCATTTTTTTTTAATAATATTTATCTTTACAATACTTGGATTGTGTTAACATGACCTACATATGTGTTTAAGAAGAATAATATTATTTTATTCCAAACATAGACTTTGTACTTAAAAATTTAAATATACCTCTTTTAACTTGAATAAAATCTTTTTATAATCCATAATATAATTTGGAATAAATCCATGATACCTTTTTTAATCCGATATTTTTTTCTTTGTCTTTTTCACATCTTTTAAGAATAACAATCTTTTTTATATATAAATCTCTAAATACTTTACTCATATTAATCATATGAACTACTAAATTAGTAGACCCTTCAAATATTATTATAATTTTTATAAAATTCAATAGAGTTTTTATTGTAATTAAATCTCTACTTTGTAATACAAATTGAAATTGGTTGTATCATGAGTAAAGATCACCTATTGAATTAATTGTTCTTCTAACAAATATCTTTGTTATAATTAAGTTGTGACAATTTTAAATGACAATTCTATGAGAGGTCTTATTTTCAATGTTACTACTAATATACAATATGATATAAGAAGACTTCTTAATAATCTTATTATAAAGTATGTATCAAAAATATTCTTATTAATTTGAAAAAATTGCTCAACCATCTTCTATAGCTTGTTCATATGCATGATAGTGTTATTACCTTTACTCACTTGCATAATCTAAAATTTGAAAATCAAGTATATTAAGCTTAAAGTATTTTTTACCTTATATATAGTAAAAAATTTAATCCTTGTAAGATGAGATAAAATATAAATAATTCCCTCTTATTTGTATCTTCTCATTTTTCTAATTCTACATAATCTAAGGATAACCAAGTAGGTTTCTTGTACTTTTTACAAATAATATTCAATAAACTCTTATCATAAAGAATAATCTAAAAAACATCTTATATGTGCTAATTATCTCTATTAATTTTTTTGTATAATAATTTATTATTATTTTATGAGAAATACACTCTAAATAAGAAAAATATAAAAAATAGGAAAAGAAAATTTTAAAACTAAAAATAAAATAAAATAAATTATTAAATTAGACATCAAAACTAAAGAATTTTTTTTAGATATATTAAATATTTTAAATATTTTTTTTAGTAATATTTGAAAAAACTTGATTACTACTAGTTGAAATACTAAATATTTTTATTGGATAAATTTTAAGAAAAATATCAATTAAAACATTTGAGAATCTACATGCAATCAAAAATAAATAATTTTTATATAATATTAGAGATAGGCAAGAAGATAGATAAATAAAGAAAACAAACAAAAGAAGGAAGGCATAGATTCATAGAGGAGATAGCAATGGTGAGGATATAGTAAAAATTTCTACTTCTATTTGCAATCATTATTAAGGATATGAATCTTAAAAACTAAAAGTTCAATATATTCTTATGTTACTCAAAAAATTAAAAAATCATTCAAAGATGATATGATATTAAAGTAGAATGGCTATTACTAAAGACAAGAAGACTAGAAAGTCATGAAATAAGACTAAAAACTAGAAAAGCATTGACAGCAATGAAGAAGATTTTAGTTTTACCTCCATATATACTATAAGACATCCAATATGTATCCAATTTGTAAGACATGTGTCTTATCTTACAAGGCAAGTTTCTTATATGCATGCCATATTCTTAACTTGTACTACAAGCTATCTATATGAGTAATATATTGCTAATTTATTGGCCAAGTTTTTAACCTATTAATCAACTATTAGAATATATATCTATGAAGCTTCTAAGAAGATTTGCCACAAAATAATATCAAATCTACTTATATTTATCTTCTATCTAATATTTTTTATCTAAATAAATAGAGATTGTAATGAGGTAATGTCATATTTATTTAGATAAAAATCTTTGACATTACCTCCATTTTTTAGAGACAAATTCCATGAAGTGCGGTCATCATATATTGAAGTCTAAAAATACAAAAAATTATGTTTTCTATAAATTCAATTCTTTATTTATTTTAAAGGTACTTAATAAGTCCTCTCAGCCATCAATAATATTTTATACTAAGGTAAAAAAATCACCTTATTATTTAATCATTTTTGAAGCCTTTGTAACTCCTTTCAATTAAAACATTTGAAATACTATCAAGAGTTATTCTTATCTCCAATAAAATCACCAAATATTGAAATTTTCTTTTAAGATTGTAATATCTAATGCATTGTATCTTACCATTTATTTGAAAAAAATATGTCATTTTTGAGGATCTTCATCTCTATTATGTTATCTTAAAGAATATAACAATCATAATGTCTTATTTGGTAAGTGAGAAAATAAGAGCTCTTGAGTTGAATCTGCTAGCTATTAATTTTTCATCTTCTTAGTACAACAAATATACAAAAATTACAAACAAAGATAGAAAGTAGAATATAATATTCTTTAGATCTTATTTTTTTATAGCAAAGATTTATTATTATTTAATTTAATTTTGATAAATATTGTCAATAAAAATCATTAAATTTTTTTATTATATTTTTAAGATTTTTAACAAGCTTTCATATACATGCACTAATATTATATATATTATCATGATATAAAATCCTAATAGATAAAATAATGAAAAAATATATATGTTGATTAGTAGACTTGATTTTTAAAATATATGTGAATTTTAAGAGGTATTTAATAATAGAATTAAGAAATTTTGGCTTGAAAAGATTGGCATCAAGATTAGAAAAAGAAGCCTACTAATATCTGAGCAGATTTTAGGATTTATCTTTTATTTGGTATGTTTGATCTTCTTAAAAGTATTTGTGCTTGTTGCCAATTTAGTGCCACGGACATATACATTTATTCCAATAATTACTTATATAATTAGGTAGAAAAAGATAAATATAGATTAATTTCATAAAGTCTTGTACACAAACTTTTTAAAAGCTTTATAGATGTGGTTTTAATCTTAGATGTGTTTGTAGGTTAAAAACTTAGCCAACAAGTTAACCATGTATTGGTAGCTTATAGAACAAATTAATTCTATATAGTTGTTTGTAAAATAAGCTAACTATGTAGCCCATACATAGATAACTTATCCTATAAGTTAAGATATGTGGCTAGCAAAGTCAACACATGTTAGAGATCCTATAGAATATTACCATATAACTCCTAGTTAGAGAATATATATAGAGGCAAGAATGAAGCCTTTTTCATTCTTGTCAATATCTTTCTAGTCCTTAGTCTTGTTTCAAGACTTCTTAGTCTTCTTGTTTTCAGCAATAGTCATTCTAGTTTAATATTATATCATCTTTCAGTGACTTTCTAATTCCTTTCAATAATACAAGAATGTATTGAGGATTTTTTTTCTTCAAGATTCATGTCTTTGAACTTAGTTATTAAGAGATATGCAAAATTTGAATTAAAATCAATGATTCAATTATTAGTTATGGAAGTTTCAATTTTTCATAGGATTTATTAAGAATTTATTTAAAATTTATTTAAAATTTAAAATTTATTTAAAATATGCATATATATTTATTTTAATAATTATTTATATATTTAGATAGAAATAAGTAAATATTTATTAATTTCATAATATTTTCTAAAGAAGCTTCTTAGAAGCTTCATATTTGTAATTTTGACTTTACACATATTTATAGTTGATTGATAGATTAGAAACTTGGTCAATAAATTAATCATATATCCCACATATTAATAACTTGTGGAATAAGCTAATTATATGGCATACATATAGAAACTTACCTTGCAAGTTAAGATATGTATCTAATAAAATTAATACTTGTTAAAAATCCTATACAACATTACCACGTAGCTCCTACTTTGATAGTATATATGGAGACAAGAGTGAAGCCTTCTTCACTCTTATCAATACATTTTTAATATTTAATCTTATTTCAAGACTTTTTAATCTTCTAATCTTTGATAATAGCCATTCTAGTTTAATATTATATCATCTTTGAGTAATTTTCTAGTCTTTTAGAAAAACACAAGAGTATATTGACTGTATAGTTCTTTGAGATTTATGTCTTTGATAAGATGTAGTATTTGTCTTCTTCTTGACATACATATTATCTTATACGATTTAAAAAGAAACATATAGAATATAAGATAGATCTTCATAAATTTAATACATGTGATTGATAAGCAACATGATTGATTTATTTACATATAAAAAAAATGGTCTAAGCCTACAATAATCCAACTTGTCTCAAAAGCAACTAATTTTGATATTTCAACAAAATAATCATACTTTATTGCCAATATAGAATTGACATTGCTCTTAGTAATAGGCATCTGTATTAGTCTTTTATCATTCTTAAACTTCTTTTAGTTATATTTTGATTGTTGTATGTAGCTCAAATAAGTAATTTGTCAAATCTTTCACATTAGAATTATCAACTTTTACAAATTTCAAAGCATCAAGTCATGGATGATAACCATAATTAATAAAAAAAAGATATTTGTTGTAAAAAAGAAAGTACTATGTTATTATAAACAAACTTTGTCAGTGGTAAAATAATTGTTTAATCATATTGTTGATAATTGTTGGTACATTTCAAATATTGCTCCAAAACTTGATTTATATGCTTCATTTTTTCATTGATTTGAAAATAAAAAATAAAATTTAACATTATATCTACCTTCAAAATTTTAAAAAGAATTTTCTAAAATCTTGATACAAATTGAGTCTTTCTATTTGATATAATATCCTTGGGCATTCCATGATAGTGATAGTTGTTATCAATAAAAAACTTAATTCTCATTTTACTTGTAATAGGTTTTTTATATGATATAAAATGTGCCATTTTAATAAAAAAAAATCTATTATTATAAATATACAATCATATGAATCTGAGACTAAAAGATCTATGATAAAATTTATAGAAAAAAATAGATTGTAGTTGTTCTGAAATAATTAATCATTAAAAAAATCCATAAGATTGATGATGAAGAATTTTTAATCTTAAATAAAAGTCACATGATTATACAAAGTCTTTAACTACCTTCTATATTTGAAGCCACCAAAAATCTTTGGATATTAATTCTAAATTCTAATTGTATCCAAAATGTGTGACTATTTAAAAGTCATGATGAGCTTGAAGAATAATTAACCATGCTTTGCCTATTGGAATATATAATCATTCTTTAAAATAGAATAGATTATTCTTAAACTCTAATTTAGAAGTATTATAAGACTTAAAAGAATTATTTTTAATATCATAAATAAGAAGATCAAAAGACATATTCAATTAAACTTGCCTAAAAAAAGTTGAATCAACAATCAATATTGATTTCATTACTCAAAGATAAAAATATTTTGGCTTCAAGAGAATCATTTTTGGTTGATCAAAAGTTGTATCTTCTTTGGATACAAGATACAAATGTCTAGAAAAGATATTTGACAAATCAAATCTTTATAAAGACATGTTACAACAAACTTGGAGATAATTCAAAATATATGCTTCTATAAAATATTCAAGGTTTAGTCTTCCATATATATAGTGACTAAACTAGAAGTACCATCTAAATAATGATGTCATTCTTAAAATAAATCCACACTTGCAAGAAATTTTTTGTTATAGATCTCATAATTAATCTTAAGTATTAAAAATTTCATAAATTTCTAGAAAGCTATTTGGTGGAACTTATTATTTACTCTCATTTTTGACAATATTGCATCCATAGCAAAGTCCAATGTGTTTGTTTTTATGAAGAAGGCCTTTGAAAAGTTGACACAATACAAGATTGGTGTAAAAATAAATAAAATTTTTAAGACTTCAAAAGATGCTTCAGCTTCTTCATTCCACTCAAATTTGTCTTTACATGTTAAATGTATAAGAGGAGCCGCAACTTAAAAAAAAAAATTGATAAAAATCTGATAATAATTGAAAAATTCCAGAAAATATTATACATCTTTGATTGCTTTTGGAATCTTCCAATCTATGATAATTTGGACTTTTTAAAAATCCATCATAAGACCATCATTTAAAATAATGTATTCTAAAAAGTTAATTTAAGTAATATGAACTATATGCTTTTTTATATTGGTATATAATCTTATATCTTATAATTTTGTAATACATAATAAATATAAATTTTATACTTTTTATGTTCTTAAAGTAAATTAAAATATCATCTAAATAACAAATGATAAAATCATTAAGAAACTCAAAAAAGATATTATCTATTAAATGTTAAAAAGTAATTGGTGTATTTGTAAATTCAAAAGGCATGATATTATATTTGAAATATCCATACCTTGTTTAAAATATGGTATTATCCTTCTTTGATGCATATCAAGTTATATGCTCTTTATAGATCTATTTTTATATAGATCTTTATTTCATTGAATTGATCAAGAAGTTTTGAAATCAAAAATAAAAAATATGTATTCTTGATAATAATCTTGTTGAATCTATGATAGTCTACATATATCTTTAACAATCCATTTTTTTTCTTTACAAATAAGATAGGAGCTCGGATTGGAGATTTAAAATAATGTATGAAGTTTATAGCCAAGTTCTTATCAATGAATTCTTTAGATGCAACCAACTTGTTCTACTATAAGTTATAGATTGGTCCAAATGGTGGTTGAGTTTTTTCTTAAAGATCGATGGAACAATCATATAAATGATGTTTTAGAAGAATATTGATATTCTTCTTCTTAAAATTATTTTAATAGTCTTAAATTTTTTTTCCATTAAAAATAGGTGTGGCATATATAACAAAAGTTGATCCTTCTTTTGCTACATGCATAAAAGCTCTTACACCTACCAATAAATATTAGGTTGTATTAAACTTATGAATTCCTACTTGACTAATAGAATCTTAAACTAAACTAAAAAAAAAATCAAGGTTATAAGAAATCTAATCTATTTGAGGGTTATATTTTTCTAATCACAATAATCCTAAAATAATTAAGTTGAAAGAAGATTTAATGATATTAAATATTACTATGTTATTATAAACTTTAATTGCTACATTTAAAAGAATTATTTTATAGATAAAATCTCCAAAGAATAATAAAAAAAACTATCTATGAATTTTACATGCACAAATTTGATTTTCTTGACTAAGAATATTTCTTATTTTTTATAAAATCTTTGTTTATAAAATATGCTAAGGCTCTTGAATCTAATAAACAAAAGATTTTATGATTTTTTGGTCTCAAATAAACTTTTATTATAAAACAAGGTAATGAATCTAAAGAAAGAATAGAACCTTTAATAGGTATTATACAAGATTCCAATCACATAGTTCATATTGTAGCTAAAGAAACACATTTTTTAATACATTGTCTTCTTTTGTAACTATCCTCCTGATTTTGTAATTATATTGCTTCTTTGGATAATGTTGAATAATATGCTTTAATTCTCCATAATATAGGTACAAACCTTCTTCACAAAGTTAAGTCTTTTTTTGCCCAATAAGAGATTAAAAACTACTATATCAATTTGTATAGTGTGAATTATAGAATTGACTCACTGATGCATTTTAGTGCAAAACATATACATATTGTACTTTAAGTCATTATTTTAGTAAATTAGTGTAATATTTTTGAATTAAATAGGATGTTAGTAAACAAAAGGATCTTCAATTAGATTTTTTTTAAATAAAATTTTTAAATAAATAATTTCTTCTTAATATACTTTATATAGATTTATGATTTTTTATAGTATTTTTTGTCATTAAAAAATTAATTGAACTAGAAACTAAATATAAACTTGATCTGATCAATTAAAAAAGAAATAAAAAATAGAAGAAAAAAATGAAGGAGAGAAAAAAAAAATAGAAAAAAAAAAAAAAAAAAAAAAAAAAAAAAGAGAGAAAAGATGAGAAGTTACCTTTAAACCCTGGAAGCTTCTTTATTAATGAGGGTCTAGATCGCCTTTAATTCCCTTCCTTCTTTTTTGCTCTAATTTTTGTGTAAAGGATCCGGCTTTGACTACAACATTTTTTCCTCTCTTTGTGTATTTTTTTTTTTTCTATGAGTATATGCAATGGAAGCATGGCTCAGATTTTAGTTTTTTTTTTTTTTTTTTTTTTTTTGTTTTGCTTAAGTATTGTAGTACAATCCTTATTATTTTTTTTGATTAATATAAAGCAAGAAGAGCCAACTATGGTATGGCAATGGCTTGAGTTTTCTTGGCACAAGGAGGTGGCAACAAATCTACTATGACATATTAGGTATTGAAATTGCATTATATTTTCAAAAGCCAATGATCAAGCCAGCTTATTGATGTTTTTTTTTTCTTCTTCTTGATTTTTCCTATGATATAGATCTCCAAGTTTTTAAGAATTAAGCAGGTCTAGTGTATTTTTTCTATTGTCTAGTTTTTTTTGTCTTCATCGATGCATTAATTATGCATCAATTATATAGTGTTGTGCAAAAGAAGGAGTTATTGGTGTCAAGTGGCAATAGTAATTTTTTTTTCTTCATCTCGTAGAGGTGATGTCCTTGTATTATTTGTGAATTGTCTTTCACATGATCTAGTCACTTTTGTCCTTCATTTTAGTAATTGTATAGCACTACTAGTTTAGCATCAACCTAATTTTTTCTTTATAGTGTTAGTAGAGAAGCAATACAATTCTTGAGTTTGTGACCATATTAGTAATGAAAATAGTTCTTTCCATCTATATCAAGCCTCTATCAAGAATAATCTTGTGCTTACCTCTCAAGCAGATCTTAGTAATCATGGCTTCTTTCAAATTCAATGCCAATTTATATTACATGAGTTCTAATATCTATCTCATTGGAATTGTGTGTTGAATTTTTTCCAAAGGTATTAGATTTCCTACCATGAGTAGGTATGGTTTTGTATTAGTGATTCTAATTTCTTCTCAATTAAGAGAAGGAATTTTTAGATATGTATTTTGTAATAGAATTATTATTATAAATATGAATTAATATTTGAAATTGAGCTTGATTATGGAGGTTTTTAAGAAGATTAGAGAGTGAATTTATTAGGATTTAAGTAATAGCTATAACTTCTAAAATTCACATAGCTAATTCACTAGTTTTAGAATAAACTTCTCTCTAGTGAAGGTTTAATTTAGCTCACATATAGACTTTGGCTAAGATGGATAATCTTTCAAAAACTTAGAAGGTGTAACCATGATTTGACTCATACCTCTCTAACCAAATCTTTGTTCTTGACATCATTTAAAGAATTGATTGTCTCATGCAATGGCTTGAGCAATATATTGCTTTAATGAGTCTACTCTGAGCATTGTCAACAATAAATACTTAGTATAATCTTTCAACCTATATCAAAATTAATTGATAAAGACTTTATTATTCCAATTCAAGTTGCGAGTAAGATTTTAGAATTTACTAACATATATGGTAGTTGAACGTGATTTTTATTATAAAGATAAAAATTTTGTCTCTACTACCTTTTATAAGTCACTTTTTCCAAATGTGGCCATAAATATTTCAAAGAATGAATTCAAATTATAAAATAGTTGTGAATCTTTTTCTATAAAAGGTACCAATCTAGAAAGAACATTCCTAGATAGAAGTGCACTTATAAATCCTACTTGAGTAAATCCATCAAAATATTGAGAAGGATGCAACCTTAAATAGAACTTTACTTGTGGTAGAAATATTCAAAGCTTTAATCTTATTCTATCAAACTTCTGTGACATACTTATCCTTGTTTTCTTCATACTTCTAATAGCAAAGCTTTTCAAATTTGATTATAAACTTAATTTACTTGCTTCTCTCAATTGCATAACTTCTTGGCATATTCTTTGAACTTCATTATTGACTTCTTTTATAAGGATAGAAATAGTACTTCTATGATTTATATTGAAAATGTGTGAATTTTTCATCCTAAGAGCATTAACAAGCTCATAAAGATTTATAATAGTTGCAAATCTATTCTCATTTCTACCAAGAATAACATTTATAATTTTTCCTTCTATAAAAAATTCAAACAAAACTACAAGTCAAATTAAAATGAAGTAATCTATAACATCTAATACCAAATGAAAATTTCTACAAAAGAAAATAATCTTCTCCTTTTAACAAAAAAAACTAGTATTAAAAAACTAAATATTAGTTTAAAGATAGATAATTTGTAACCTTAAAAATATAATAATAGAAGTGAAATAATCTATTCACTTCTAAAAACAAAACAATAACAATGAGTTAATACTTATATCAAATTATCAAGGATATAAATCTCAAAGAAATAAAAGATCAATATAATCTTATATTATTCAAAAAGTCTGAAAAATCACTCAAAGATGATATAATATTAAACTAAAATGGCTATGGCTAAAAACAAGAAGATTAAAAAGTCTTGAAACAAGACTAACAACTAAAAAGGTATAGATAAGAATGAAGAAGGCTTCACTCTAGCTTCTATATATACTATCTAACTAAAAGCTATATGAAAATATTCTATAAGACATCCAATACTTGTCCAATTTGTAAGAAATATGTCTTAACTTACAAGGCAAGTTTCTAATATGAAACCACATCATAAGCTTGTATCACAAGCTATCCATACATATGATATATGACTAACTTATTGGCCAAGTTTCTAACCTACCAATCAACTATAAGCATATATTTAGTCAAATATGTATCTATGAAGCTTCTAAAAAGCTTTGCCTTAAGACAATATCAAAACTACTTATATTTACATTCTACCTAGTACTTCTTATCTAGGTAAATATGTATGTCCGTGATAGGTGCACTTCTCCATACCTCGCTTCCTCCTTCTCCTTGTTTATTGTCTTTGTCTCTTCTACATGAGTCTCTTTTTGCAAGCTTAGGTGTTGAGTATAGTTGGCATTGTATATCTTGTGTAAAGAATTATTGTTTGTTATTTGGTTTGAAGATAAATATGCAAAAGATTCAATTGCTATTTAACACTTTTAAGAAAAGACTTATAATTTAGGAAATCACTGTGTTATTGAAGTTGTAGTGGTTGGTATGAGGATATGATTTGCGGAGAATGGAGTTGTGTTTGATTATAGCATGAGCTCTTGAATATATACAATGATGTAGTAGAAACAAGGGTGACTAGATTTTTAATCTATGTTGGAAGGATAATAAAATTTGATATGTTGGTTCCACAAGCATGAGTTGTTTTTGTACCAATGCAACTCTATTTTATTACAGCATTTTAAGATATATGTATACATTGTGTGGTTGGTTGTGAGGAGATTTGATGAGCTGCAAGTGTACAAGCAATTCATTTAGAGGTGTGATATTATTGAAAGCGACAATATAGTAGGAAGCATTCAAGATGTGCAATTACTTTCTAGCATTTCCACCACATCTAACATTGAGAGGTTGGAAATTCTAGACAATGGGGAGCATATTATCAAATTCAAGGTCTTGGAAACAAGCCATATATTGCAAAATTATTGGTTTGTGACTTCTTTGCACAAATATGAGATTCAAGGGCACATAAGAACTTCAATGTTAAAGTCTTATGATATAGATATTTTAAATAGTAATATCAAAGAAGAGATGCATATATTTGTGGATACAATCTTGAGATGCAATATTTAAGAGAACGGAATACTATGAGGAAGAGAGTTAGATGTTCTACATTATTGAGTAATTATTGCAATCTCATTTTTTTGTCAATCTATCCAAGAATATACATCATATGGAATCACTTTCCTTTTCTAATATACTAAATTATAAAAGCTACTATTTGGATCTATATGAAGACAAAAATATTAATAGAATTGTCAGATTTTTAATACTTTATCAATATGGAGGATATATATATATATATACTATTAATAAAAATGTATGGATATTCTTGATATTTAGGCATGTTTGAGAGATATACATATGATATTTTTTATGAATTTTAAATAATTTTTATATCAAATAATAGATACAAAGTTGCAATAAATGATTTTTAGAATAATAAAATTTTAAAAAAAAATCTTATTTTTAGCATTTATCTTCAATAGTAAAGATTAAAATAAAAACTTTGGTGCTTATATATTAATCAATAAAAATGATGGAAAAAAAACATAAAAAAACAAACAAACAAACAAACAAACAAACAAACAACTACTACCTCTACAACTATTACTATTACTAACTAGACTAAATAGACTACCTAATAGTTTAAAAAAAATTAGAAAAGATTAATTGATGGCTCTAATTAGAATTTTATATAGCATAATCTATATAGACAAGTATTATTTGACATTATAGCAATATACTTTTATCTTACAGTATAAATAAAGTAAGTTTGTGTTCATATCTTTTAAATTATCTAAAATTTAATAGGCAATTAAAATTGTCTTTAAATTATTATAGAAAAAATAGCATATTAAAATAGATTTTCAAAAAATATATATATATATATATATATATTTTTGCAAAACTTGCTTTATTTTGTTTTATTTTAAGATAAAAACATTGATTCCTAAAAATTGCACTCTATTAAAATTAGATAGGCTATTCTAAAAATACTAATAAAATATAATTAAATTTTTTAGATATAAATACTTTTAAAACAATGATAAACATTTATATATATATATATATATATATATAGACATAAATCTGTATATAAAAACTACTTCTGAATATTAGAGTTTTTCAAAACAATTCCAATATATATATATATATATATATATATATGTATATATATTCTTTAAAACCTATATTCTTACTTGCATTAAACTATATGTATTCAAATGGTATCTATACATTCTATAATATCATATCACAATCAGTGGCCCAATAGCTACATGAAGTTGGTAATATTATCATATAAATGATGTAATATGTTAAGCCATTGTGTTGCCCAGTATGACAAGTGTCCCTAAATAAATCTTAGTGGTGAATATTAATGATTTAGCACTAAAAGGTTCTTCTTGTTGAACTTATGCTAAAAAGCCCTAAAGTACCAAGTTTTGCTAGGTTATCAATAAACTTTGATTCTTTGACAACACATTTTTTTTTTAACTTTCTTACAAACAAGAGAAAATCTTCAAATTTTTGGAAAAGTAGTTATATTTTATCATTATCAACTAGAATGCTGCGCATGTATTTTTTTGAATGAAATTTTTTATGACTACCATTGTTACTTGATTAATTTGTTTTACTACGTTGAAGTTCACTTACCATTTCAGACCAATTTGTTTCAATAGAATTCAATACTGTAAGTTCAAAACTTCTGATATATTTTCTGCCAAAATTGTGTTTCTACACTTGTATTATCGTGGTCAAAACTTATGTCAAGGAAGTTCAAATATGCACTGTTCAAGAACAAGAAAACAATGTTACATTTAGAAGTGTGGGTCAATCGTTGTTGTTTATGGAGTAGCAACCCTCATAAAATACAACCAAGGAACAACGTAGACAGCAAAGACCAAAATTTGTTCATTCACCCAGTCGGAACTTGTTTCACTGGATTATAATAAAAGGACAATTTTGGCATTAGTTCAACAAACGAATCCGATTTCGTCGCTTTCGTTGGTTATGGACAATCTGATGTGTAGTAATTAGGAAACTAGCATCGTAGATTGTGGAGGTCGTTTTCACTGTGTGAAAACTTACATTAAAAGGAAAGAAAACATTGCAACTCATTTGACTGAATTTAGAGCAAACTTGGATAATAAGGTTCCAATCTGAGAAGCTTGTAAGTTAAAGGTGAGACCACAAAAACGAATTTTTTTGTGAAATACTCTTCAAAGGCTAAAACTACAGCTATCCACTTCATAACAAACGATACAGTGGATAGCCGTATGTCTTGCATACGTACTTCATACAAGACCTAGTATCCCAAAGATTGTGCTACTAATACGCCAAGGTTATTACGGTCAGAAAAGCTAAGACGGAAGGCAACCCTGCAGACCTATTTCTTTCCCGAGGCAGTCACATTAAACTTGAAGAAAATGATGTCTCCATCTTGAACCACGTAGTTCTTGCCTTCTTGTTTATACTTTCCAGCAGCCTGTAGAAAGAATAAGCAAGCATATGAAAACCCTTCGCTGGACCACTACGATAGCAATGTTACGGTTGGATTAGATATTCATGTGGACAACCGAGAACACATCATAATTGAAAACAGTTTGAGATGAGTTTTAATTTAGAAACTCCGATCGCAAACGATTACGGCGAGAGACCATATTCCTGGACCAATATTCAGTAATCCCTCACCTTCACCGCTGACTCACTTCCGAGCTCCTTCAAGTCGTCAAACTTCATGACCTGTAAAATAAGAAGATAGCTCGTTAATTATCATCTACAAATCTTGGGAGAAAACGAAAGGGGTATGCTGGTTACGACTTCGTACCTCTGCACAGATGAAACCCCTTTCAAAATCTGTGTGTATAGCACCAGCTGCTTGCGGAGCCTTCGACTGTTTCCGAATCTGCCAACACTTCACCTGGTATGGGAAAACGGCAGAACAGTAAGTCATAATAACAATTTGACGGAAACATTAACAAAAAAAAAAACAAATGCTACTATTTTCACAAATGGGGAAAGTGAATATCAGACCCTTAACTTGCACGCTAACAAGACTCTACAATGTAACCATCAGAGCGGTGGTCGGTTACAAAATGCATACCTCATCAGGACCAGCTGTGAAGAAATAAATTAAATTGATGGCAGCGAAACCTGTCTTGATAATTTTGGGCAATGCACTGTACACAGTGGGACCTTAGTGATGTCAATAACTACAGACATCATCGCATGTCCTTGGCTTCCCGAAAACACCTTACGTATCACATCACCGATATTAAAGCATCAAGAGCGGTGGTAGGATAGAGCAGGCCATAGTGTCTGGTATATGTAGATCATAGAGTAATAATGAAATTAGTAACACAACCCGACACTCAAGTTAGAATTTTCAGTACACACCTGACGAGATCATTCTCCTTGCAGTATACTGCAGCTTCATCTGCAGGCATGTCTGCTAGTTTTTGTTCTAACACACCGCTAAATGGAATTAAGACACCACCTCCATGTTCCTGTACCCTGGAAAACCAGCCCAACCGAAAATCTTGCATAGTTATTATTTACTCCACCAATTCTGCTACATAATATTACAGAGAACTGAATGGATACGAAGCCACATACAAAACAAGTAATATTCAGCAGGCCAGCAGAAATTAACAAATATCATGCCAAGTGAATGTGGAAAATTGAAGGCAAAGTAGCAACATTCACGGAATAGACAAGATAATTCATAGTAATGAAGCATAGTAAGCTCATCACATAGATATTACCAAGCATGAATCTTAGCTAGCCACTTGTTTTTCTTCCGTTGGTAATCCTTCTCCGTCATGTTGATCTGCAGAGGTCAGCTTCAAGTCTGATATTAGAAGTGATACTAACAAAGAACTAAATTTCAAGCTAGAGTGGAACAGCCAGTCTTAGAAAAGGCATGCTCGGTTTCGAAGGACAAGGACGCAACCATTTCACTATACGCCAAAAATAAAAGTGTCCTTGCAAACACATGATTAAGGCCGATATTGGGACTTTTGTAAATACTCAACAGAGCTCTAGGGGAAAGCACAACCTAGCTTTTAAACAGAGTAGCAGACTGTAGTAGACCTAAGTATTCACAATAGATTGTGACTATTTCCATGAACCTATGTTAGAAAACATCCATACTAAGTCAAGTTTAAAAATTATGTACTTACCAGATATACCACTGGTTTTGCAGACAGCAACTGGAATGTATTCAGAATCTCAATTTCGGCAGTTTTCCAGTCACCAAGTCTGACATCCTTTTCTTGTTTCAACCAGTCGTAGACCTGTTCTTACCAGTCACAAAAATTGGTCACAGATAACTACGTCTATTTTAAATTAAGTGCGAACTTCTTAATCTAAAAACAGAGCAGGAGCGAGAAGAGGAAGTCTTAAAAAAAAAAAACCTGTATAAACATATGTTTCAAAAATGTGCAAGCACAGCTTGTAAGTGGAGGAAATTAATTAATAAATTAATTAATTTTCTAACAAAAACCTAAAGAACTCTCTAAGGTCTCTTCAGAAGATAACGGACCTTTTGACAGCATTCCAATTCCATTTTCGCTTCCTTAGCATTGCTGCGCTTCAAGACTTTTTCACAGTCGTCAATTTTCTTCTCCATGAATTCAATGTCCTGCAACAAAGCGGAGAGTATTTCATCTCATTTAGAGGAGATCAATGGAATGTAGAATGAATATAAATTACTCATTCAACAAAAACTCATCCATGGGCATACGTAGAAGCCAAATTACAGCAGAAGCTATGCAGGGTAAAGCTTGATGTAGAATATAAACTTCTGCGAAATCCGCATTATCCTAACCGAGGTAGATGCAAAGAGGTTACCTTTAAACGCAATTCTTGAGAAATGATTTCCAGATCTCTAACGGGGTCAACTGAATCCTCAACATGTGTGACCTCTGGATCATCAAAAGCCCCTGCAGAAACATAATTTCTTTTAGTTTAAAACCCGTCGGAATCCAAAGAGGATTACTCTTTGAATGAAACAATCAGCCAATTGCTTCATGCCATGGTATGACAAACAACCAAAGTAGATAATACAGATATTGCATATTTATGGTTGGTCAGACTTTTAATAAAACTTACTCAAGACATGAAAGATGCCATCCACCGCTCGAATATGTGACAAAAAGGCATTGCCCAGACCCTGCCCTTCGTTCGCACCGCGAACTAAACCAGCGATGTCGTTAATCTCAAGAAAAGCGGCCACCTGGTTCACCATTCAAATATTCTTTCTTTAGTATGCATCAAGAATAGGATGATCGTTTGCTATCTTGCACAGAGACTACGAAGTGAATATTTCTGCAGCATGAGGTTCTTAAAAGAACGCGCCCTTCCGTAATACAGGAGTTACGAAAGAACAGCTAAAGAATGTTAATGACGTCAAGAACGTCGGGCAACATGAAACAAGGTTACTACCTACTAAAATTCAAGGGGCAAGGCAAGAGTGCTCGTAATTCAAAGGTGAGGATGTCGTAAATAACCTCGCTTTTCGGTTTGAACAGCTGGCAGAGCCAATCGAACCTCTCATCAGGTACGTAAACGCGTGCTTCATTGGGCTCAATTGTACAGAAAGGAAAATTCATCGCAGGGATGGCAAGTTTCGTGAGAGTGTTGAACAAAGTGGATTTTCCAACATTGGGGAGTCCAACCTGCAAATCAATCACGCAATGTAATGATGAAAACAAGATACGAAACAAAGACGAAATGCAAAGAGAAAATTAAAATCGGGTTAATAACTTTATCAATTTAGCGAATTCAATGACCGTGATCAGTCCAGATGAAGATGCCTGCCACTAAGAGACCAGAGTCACACAAAAAGTGAGGTAAAAAAACAAACCGGCTTCAATTATCTAAGGGAAGGAACTCAGACATCAACTCTGACTCTAATCACAATGTGAAGCAAAAGAGAGCCAAGTTTAGTGAGGAACGACAAAAAAAATACTTCCTGGGAACAGAGAAATACTCTACTGATCAATACTGCTTTCCTAATACAGCCGAATTGTGCTGCAATAAGGATCAAACAAGCGAAAATAAAATAATAAATAAATAAATAAATACACACCGCAGCTGAGTGGCTGCAGCACACTGAACCAGAATTCGAAACAATCTGCCCCAAGCCCAGCGACCAAAACAAAAAAAACTTGCAACACAGCGACTCGACTACACTTACAAAATCAAACGATGCAAATACACACGGAGCACGAGTAAAAGTGCCGTTAATGTTTGAGGACCTACAATACCAATCTTCAAGTGGGAGGAGAAGCGACCAAGGATGGGGCGTTCGGCCGGAGCCTCCTTGCCCTTAGCAGCCTTGGGCGGCATGGCTTCAAGCTAGAGAAGAGCACAACAATGTGGAGAGTCCAGACTAGTGCGTCCGTCTCTGCAAAGGAGCCTTTGGGGCATTAGAGACAATAACGAGGTGCGAGTGAGGGCACTGCGAAAGGGGACGCAGGCACATCCCCAAGCCCTAATCCCAGCCCTAACGTTGCCTCGCGGTCATAGGGTCCCACGGCTTTGGGGTACAGTTGAACATTCTGGCCGTAGCTGATTTCGATTCTTGCCCAAGGCAAACTAGACTAGCTCTACCCTACATTGGTTTTATTGTGATAGTTGGGAAAATTATGTACTCATTTTTTTATTTTTATTATTTGTTTGTTAGGATTTTCGTACCAAGAATTCAAATCATGATATTCTTATTTTCGTTTCCTTTTACATTATTATTTAGAAAATACTTTACAAAATTAAAATCCATGTTGTGGTGATTTCCAAGGTTTGGACATGTAGGGTCAGATTTATCACATTCTACACGTCTTTGAAGTTATTTATTGAGGTTGAATTAATAAATTTACTTAAAAAAAATTGGTTCCATGTTTTTATCGTGTGGTTGATGTTTGTAGTTTGAAAAACATGTATTCTCTAACCATTTATTTGATTTTTCACAAAGAGATTATTAGAGACTCAAGATACATCATGTTAACTTTTATGCAGGTTTGAAAACATGAGATTAATTTTATTTGATTTAAGTACACTTGAGCTACAAAATGAAACAACACCAATACAATCATTGTGGTATATACTCTATCCATATTAAATATTTTTATTCTGAAATATATCATTATTGATATTGATGAATATTACAGATTGAAAAACAATTATCATTACTTTAAACCAAAATGATACTTTTTTCTTACAATTACATATGTATGTTTACATTTTTTTTTAATTATAGATATAAAAATAACTCAATAACAACTCCACCTTGATGAGATTGTTTTATATTTTATAAGCAATATTTAAAAGATTCAAACACATGGTTAGCTCCAGAGTTTGTTTCGGTAGAACTAAGGTTTTCTAGCTATGCTCTTGTTTATGCTATATCAACTAGATTTTATTGAAACTTTTACAAAAGGTTTTTAAAATTTATGAATTGATTTGCTGAAGATCACTACAAACTTTTGGAACACCATAGAGGATTTCAAATGACTTCTAGAAACGTATTAGGATTTTATATTGAACAATAAAATGTTCAATAGGTTTAAGAAAACTCTTCCAGCTTTGATTTGTTGTAAATCTACAACAAATATAATTAAAACACAAGTATTTTTTTTATTCTTAACCTTGATTTTTATTGCTCTAAAACACTGATTTAAGTTTCAAAGTTGTGTTGATGAACAAACTAAATACTAAAAAAATCATTCTCATTCAAATAAAACTTTGAAGATTCTAAATACAGAAGTAAATTTTGATTTGTTTTATTTTTAGTTTAATATGAAAGATTGAAAAAAACTTTAACTATCTGTGTTGTATCATAATCCTCAAAACTATAAAAGCAAAAGTATACTGAGAGGTTATTTTGTGGCATATAACTATTTTTACATTTATTGGTTACTACAATGGCTTTATCAAATAAAATTATATTATAAATCTCTGAAATCAAATGTGATTAAGATAATCACATTGTTGCGATTGATTTTATAATGCAATGCGACAAACTTATAAACAATATTGTATTTGTATAATGACAAGAACATAGTATCAATTTTAATCCAAAAATAAAGAAATTCAAAAAGAAACATTGGAACAGTTACTTTAACCCTCAAATTTTAGAGTTTGCAATAGGTGTTCTGGCCCCGAACGTCAATCAAATTTCTGAAGGACAGAAGTATTTCACCATCACGCAACATTTGAACATTCATTCAGGATTTGATGGCAGTAGAATACACTCAAACATTGTGCATTTTTTGGAACTGAGTAAAGAGTTTAAAATCATACTAGAGTTTTGAAACATAAATTGATACGAAGAAATTAGTTGGGTACTAATTAGAGTTGGAGATCCACTGGGTTTGAGTTCACTTGATGTACACAATCTGGATGTACGTCGGCCTCTTTCCCACACCGACGACACCAGAAATCATCCAAAGACGCTGCCTCCGACTTCGAAGCGATCTGGATAGATCGGCGTTGGTTCTCTCGGAAGTGTGGGTCTGATCGTCGACTGACGGGTTGGTAACTCAGATTATGTGCCTTCTGACAGAGGATGTGAGGTGATTCACGTTGTGATTCATCGGCAGCTACGGCGGGGAGACCAGACGCTGCAGTAGCGGCAATTGATGTGGCGAGGGAGGAAGGATAAACGAGTATTGAATGCGAGGCGGCGGGACGTCGTAAGCACACACCAGTATTCATTAAGCTCTGGGTGATGCGTGCCTGCCTACTTAGGACAAGTTGTCTGCGCACGTTCCCCTTCGCCGTGAAGTCACAAGCGAAATCCCACTGAAACTGTTTAGATGTCTTTACTAATGCCAATGCATACAAAGAGTGACGAGCACAATCTCGGGGTGAGTACATAGCAAGTCACGACCACATGCCGCTGCTCTTTCTTGTCCTAAAAATTCGATCCAATTCCTTCTCTACAGAAGGCAGACAGCCCTTGTAAATAATTTACAGTTTAATCACCCGATCCACAACCCCATTAAATCTACCGGAACTTTTTGGTTTGTTGCAGCTCTATGAACGGAGCAGCTGCGGACAATCGTATCGTAGCCCCCTGCCCGACGTCTTGCCGTCAGTGTTGTTGCTGTGTTTAGACAAGATTGTAATTTACACCTGAGCACTCGAATCCAATTGATTTTCTGAGCAGTCAAGCCAATCAACCAGCAAGGCCACTAGCTCCGTGCAGAAGAAGCACGCGGACGGTACCGGTGTTATGAGATGGAATTTCTCCATCTTTGAACTGATGCTATCGAGGTCACTGAATGTGACCTCCTGCGCTGATCGGCAGTGGTAACTCTGGGAGTGAAAGAGTGATCGTGTGCGCCGTCGCCAGATTCGGGATTGGTGGGCGCGATGGAAGCGTCGTCCTTGTGATTGTACTCGAAATCTTGTTTTGAAGAGTGAAATAAGCTGGGACGCTTCAAAGTGCTGCTCATCTTCTTCCACCCTGACGTCCATGCTGAAGAGGAGTTCGGTTTCGGTTTTGCTTTCTTTTCAACCTACACACGTTCCAGCAACAGTCAGTAAAGCTCACAGAAGGCATTAGTGCATGACTAGTAAGACAAATGATCGATGTACTCTGCTGATTTGGAGACAGATATATAGTGCACACCTGTTGGGTCATGTAATCATGTTCAAGATCGGCGTATTTGGCCTTCATTCTCTCCATATCTTGTTTAAGGTACTTGATGTCCTGCCGTGCGGCTAGCCAGCTCTCGTGAAGAGAGAGCCCGTCAGTGGCGTCTGAGTCATCTGGTCTAGAAACAATACTTTGGCTTCCGACCTGAGAATCCTGGACAGAAGCATGCGCGCTGCCGTTCTCCACCTGGTGGTTGTCGCGCAATGCCTTCTTGGAAGAGTGCCCTGTGATTGCATTACGAAGCTTAACTTGCTCACTAAACAATACCTGCGAGGCCACATCAAGAAAAAAACCAAAGGGGAGAGAGAGGGAGTCACTTAGCTTTATCTGAACAGTGTTGAAAGGGAGACAATGCAGCAATTTGCAAACAATTTTGACTAGAGCGCAATGCTTAAGGTTTATATACCTGAACGACAACGCGAAGAGGAAGACGCTCGTTCTGTGCAGCGTGCAGACACGCTTCCAGGGAGAGTCGCTGACAATCCATTACACGACACAGTTTCTTGCGCTCGTGCTCTGTCATGGTAGGATGTGCCTGTGCAGCCATGGAATAGGTAGTGATTAATAGACAGCGCACCTGTCTTCTTTTAGACCGTAACTCTAAGCAAGCACCATCTGTTCACAGACGATGCTGTGACGTTAAGGTCACTGTGGTCAGCAAGGTTGGTAACGAAGAAACGGTTTTCCATTAGAGCAGTAGAGATAGTGCAATAGAAATAGGTCGAAATAGGACATGCCTTAAGGTATGTATCGACAGCTCTGTACAATCCATCATCCGTTGCCCGCGAAAACTGAGGCACTGCCTCCGCAAAGTTTTGGAATCTCGCCAGCGGAAGATTCGAGTCCCTGGCGACTTCGGCGAGGTATGCGTCCATGAGCTTAGCGACTTTGCTTTTGCTCATAGTCGGGGTTGTCGGTGGTTTACTGACGCCGTTCTCGAAAACGTGGAGTTGCTTGTCATTCTTCACACTCATTGTAGGACTAGCCATACCAGTTTGATCCTGAAGTACAAGAACATGATAGGATGAAGACGACAACTTGATGGGAAGCCTTTAACCACATGCGTGCAGGTTAGGATTCAAGATGCGAGGAAGACAACTAACCTTGAGCAAGAAGTGCTCGAGAATGCGTTGAATAACATCGAGATCATACATCGTCTGACTTGCAGGATGCGAAGAAGGGATGAGAAGATCGCTAAGTGATGCATGCTCCAGCTGCAAACCCACTCGCCTCTCCAGCTCTTCCCGGCAAGAAGCGCTAGCACCAAACACGCATGCCGCCCGCAGCAGCCTCAACAAGAAGCTACAGGAAACACCGTCCTGCTGTGGCGGCAACATGGCTGCCACACCTTCCACCAACTCTCTATTTTCGTCTTGATTCAGGCTCTGGACATGATTCGGTGCGTCACGAAGAACGATCTCTTTACCGGTCAAGTAAGATCCTGGAATTTCCCTGTTCGGCTCTTGGTGATGCTTCCGAATCTTCTTTTCAACTCCAGGAATCCACCGTGTGCCGTATTGAGCTATGGCCGAGCCCACCAGCGTGTACGCCATGCCTTTGGCTGTCACGGCGGTCATGACCTTCTTGAATGCATCAAAATTCAGCTGGATCACGTCCTCTACCCACCAATCATGAGGAATGTGCTGCGTCGTCGTCGGCACATTCGAAGTACTAGTGAACGACCACTTGATTCCATGCTGATCAGTGTAAGCCTTCCATGCTACACTCTCACTAGTCCTTCTCACAATTTGCGTTTCCTCGGCCCATGGAAGTAGTCTCTGACATGACTGCAATACTGTAATGGAGTCCTTCCACGATGGTAAAATGACGAAGCTCAGATAGTGCTCCGTCTTGGAGACGAGATTTCTATCTTCTAAACTGTCCGTCATCTCCAGGTACTCGGCTGCGCACCGAAGCGTGGCCACATTTTGTGGGGTCAACTCCAACGGCATGCCGTAGCAGAATTTCACACAGAGCTCAAAGGCTTCCGCACCACCTGGCATTTGAGGGAGCTTGATGTGGTCTTTGTTTGTGTCTCTTGACTCGAAGACCAAGCGATTGAGTCGTCCGCTACGAGAAAGAAGGGGAAACTGCCGGAGAGGCAAACAAATAATACAAATTTTAAAGCCCTGGAGCGAAGTAGCTAGATTCAAGCAGTTCAGTAGCATTCTTTCTCAAAGACGACGATATTCATTCAAGGAATCTATATGAGAATAGCTATATCACAATCACAATCACCTTGTGGAGATGAAATCGGGAGTCGGACACCTCCACCAACAGATTGCTCTGAAGCTCTGTGGAAGCAAGCCTGCACACGCAGATCATCGACGCTGGAGCCGCCTGAAGCACCGTAATCAGCTGTTTTCTCGAATCGCGAGACGCACGATCACCTCCTCTTCTCCTAGTGTCCTCAGGACTAGCTGATGCATTCTGCATACAGCACCCACTGAGTCAGCTCTCTTTAAAGATGTAGTAGTGTCCACTGATATACTCGTCTAAATCAGCAACTTCTTCAATAAGGACTGAAGTTCAACTTACCGCAAAAAGTAGTGATGTCAGATTGAACTTCGGATGAACCAGAAGGTCGATAATCCTCGGAAGTGGGTGCAGAGTGCCCCCGCCATTCTGGCTCAGGATTGTGGTAATATCCAAAGGGTCTACTCCTGGATCAAACTCAACCAAGATGTTAATGCATGTAATCAAATCTTAGTGTAAAGCACGCCGACTCTAAAACACTTTAAGATGCACTGCATAAACTGGCGGTCCTGATTCCTCAACCAACATGCATGGAAATTACCTGCAGATTCCAGAAAGTTGGCACGCATATGGGGTTTATTTGGATCAGGGGCTACACGAGTCCGCCAGGCTTGAACTGATCCTTCCTTATTGAGTGTAACGACCATGTTGAGCATTGCGAGCCAGCAGACTGAAACGATCGGACTTGTGCCAGTGGAGATGCTGTCGAATGCCAAGATAACTTAGAGAGTACACGATCCTCAAGCTTCCAAGCATTTCTAAGAGCCAAACATTACTAATTGTGTTCAAAGACAGAATTACAACCCACTAGAACAGAACGGCTCGCAGATTAGGAGGTTTACAACCTCAGGGCTTTCTTACATGCCAATCAGACTTGGTCGACTTGGGACTGAAACATCCCACGCCAAAAGAGTTCCACTTCGGTCACCGACAAACATCCACTCTAAAGTTGGATGGAAGGCAAACGCTCCAGCTCCTAATAACTTCACAGCAGGATCGACTGCATCACCAGCAAAGGAACTCAAGACGATGTCAAAGAACCGCGCATGAATGATAACACAATCCGTATCGAAATATGCCACAACGTGACCACCCAAAGAAAACAAAAGCACAAAACGACTTACGCATGCCCGGATAGAAAAACTTCAAATAAACTACACACAGCAGACGTTTAGGTCTGTTTCAGAGGACAAGCAAATGAGGTAGTTGAAAGACGTGCAGCAGAGTTGTCTAAACTCACTTTGCAAGGTATACAAGACAGCGAAGTTCTGAATGTGGTAAGCTCGTACTATCCCGTCCGAGTATGCCACGTACTGAAATGCAAACAGCCAAAGGATTAGTAGTGCAGAATAATCGCGAGCAACGCGTACTAGGAACATATAAGCACGCCGTTGAGAAGCCTCTGGTTGATTTACAAATTGAACTTGAAAAGTGCCAGGTCGGCAAGAAAAAGAACAGTACCAATACTGGATGCCGAGGGTGGCATGCCAGTTGGGCTATAGGCCTCTTTAAGTCCATCTTTACTTTACTAGCAGACTTCGCGTTCTCAACGTCTGTGCCAACAACTGTTTCAAACAACATAAACGAAGAAATGAGATCGTAGCAAAAAATCCCAACTGCCATTTACATTTCTACAGACACAATGACTGAAAACATGACAGTTGTAGAGCACGGATAACCCTACCATTGACACTCAGTCGGCGATGAGCAACAAAAAAAATCCAAGATTTGAGAGGTGTAAGTGCTATGTGAACTTCAATACTGCCTCCGTTTGCGTTATCAGACTTCCTATCTGCTGGAGAATAGAGTATATGTGTTTGCTCTGTGTCCAGATCCCACGACCTGATAGTCCAATCCTACACCGGGACAAAGCAATTTCGCCAAAGCGTCTTTCAGAAGACAATTCAAGCATTGGATTTGGTAATAAGTTAAATACCGTATAAACTAGATTCTGAAGAAAGCATTACAACAGCCAGTAGCAAGCCTTGAGGAGGGCATGTAAACTTTCCATGAACGCTTTTATCTCACCTCAAGCACAGCAACAATGACATGACCTCCAGCGGGACTGTAAGCCATGCGCACCACCGTTGCTCCAATGTCCATGCTCAAAAGCTTACTCCCTGTCAATGCATCGAACTCTGCATAGCACGAAACATCGTTTTCCAACTTATATTAGCATCTCCAAGGAATAGAAACGACTAATATTCTATTAAAGAAAATGATATGTGTGTGCAAAGAGAATAGATTAATACCGGCTAACCATCTGCACGACAGAAAAACTAAAACTTTTGTAAGTGAAAAACTATCATCTAAAACTTCAAAGAGAGATTTACACTAGGCCTCGCTTCCACGATTCAAACGACGCATGGCTTTCCTGGAGAGCCAAGGAGAGAGAGTGAAGCTCACGGCCCATGCGCATCTCAGCGTGATGCAGCAGACTCACATTCATACGCACACGCGCAGAATGATTTTTAACTACACGAATCGACGGGGATAGCTAACATATGGACCAGTCTGAACGCCGTACTTTCCTAAGTCCCATAATAAATCTAAGGATGAGCGGAGCCACAGCACACTGCAAATCTCCGGTATCAGAAGGTAACTAGAGTAAGTGACATTCTCTGATTGCAATATCATGGGGCTCTCGTCTCACTCGTAAAATTAGTATCCATTCTTTCATCTATCAGATGGTGCTGTTAGCGTACTCGGTTATACCAGAGAATTTGTAAGAACGTGAAGTTCAAGAGTACTAAAAATACGCGTTACGGGCTGAACGTAGTTTCAATACCAGCTGAACAAATGCAACGTGAAAAACTCACATCTCTGTTAAGAGAGCACACAAACTCCAGATCCCCTCCCCTCCCTCAAGTTCATGATGTGACCAGCCGCCTTAGTAAAGTTGCGCCTGGTGTAAAGAGCTTAAAAGAAAAATAAACCTTACCGACGATATTTCTACCCACAGCCACGGCAATCAACGGCAGGGTTGGATGGAACGTCGCGCAATGAGGGTGAGCAGCTGGGGAACCGGACCGCAAAGCCGACTGCAGGTCCAGGTGCTGTGTCGCCGTCCACTTCATCTGCACACCCCCACCGAGACTCAACATCATCGGCGAATTCAGGCTGGGGTGATGCACTCCGTTTTCCCAGGGCCTGTTCGCGGCAGTCGGCATCGAGTCGTCGAGCTCAGGTTTCTCTCCTGCTGAATCCACATCTTTCGAGTTCCGACTGGATTGATGGTGTCCAGAAGGCACATGGCGCCCCTCAAGTCCACCCGCCGCTGAATCGCCAGTTTCTCTAGAGTTGCGACTCTGCGGCTGATGATCAGAAGCAGCATGCCGACCCTCAAATTTACCCCCACCTGAACCGTTAGATTCTCTAGAGTTGCGACTAGGCGGCTGATGATCCGAAGAAGTGTGACGACCCTCAAACTTACTCCCGCCTGAATCCACGGACTCTCTAGAATTCCGGCTAGGCTGCTGATATTCAGAGGCAGTATGCCGACCCTCAAATTTCCCCCCTGTAGAGTTTACGTCTTTTGAGTTCCGACTATGCTGTTGATGGTCCGAAGCGATGTGGCGGCCCTCAAATTTCACGCCTGCTTCTGCATCCCTTGAGCGAGTCAACTGCGGATGTTCCAACGTAGGGTGGCGACACCCATTCACCCCTGTATCCGCATCCCTCGAACGATTCAGCTGCTGATGTTCCAAGGTAATGTGACGGGCTACGCTCCGGATTCTCGGGGTAGGGGTGCTACTCACATTTCCCGAGACTCGCTCTACTTCCCCTCGCTCCGGACTGCGAGCTTTAAGCGAACGCGTCTTCTTCACCGACGACGCTCGGGTGCCGCCGTTGCTAACACTACCGTCCCTGTCCCTGCTGGGCACCACCCGATCTCCATGGCCAACACTCTTCGACAACAGCGACATAGGCTTCGCGACCATGATCCTAGATCATCAGCATCCCCGCAAACTCGATTTCCTCAACCTAATTCATAAACCCTGCCACAAATATCTACCTTCGCTACTTGTCCCCCACCTCCTCTGTGATCTTCCGTCGACTCTACTCAGGTATCCTTCCAAGTCTGATGATCATATAGCCACCCTTCCCGCTGATCCCCCAAAACCCTGAACCCTTCCCGCACGTTCGCAGTTACAACCCCCTTTCAGAGTGCTCCCCAACCATATTCCACTTCAAAACCGCTTCGAATCATATAACAAGCTGCGTTCCAAAAAATCATCTGTGAATGCAATCCCCTATAAACGAGGAATAAACCAAATCCTGACGTCCAGCTCTGCAAGGACCTAACATCTTCTTGATCTTCTTCTTCTTCTCCTTCCCCGTCTCCGATCCGTGTCACCGCTAAACCTGCGCTCCGAAAGACTTCACAAAGAAACCATCATCAACCTGAACATCCCACAACCTCCACGACCCACATGACCGATCTCTCCCCCTGCGGCGCTCGCTCAAGTGCAAGTCGCAAAGCTCCAACCTTTCACAGGGTCCCTGATCCACTTGATCCGATGCAACCTGATCCACCTGATCACATCACGCGCTCTTTGTCTCTTTCGGTGCCCGCGATTGAACCTCTCACGGCGTTCGATCCGACGCATCTAAACAGACTAACCACCAGTCCAGCCCCCCCAGCTCCCGGCCCTCGCATTGCCTCGCTCTCCGTCGCTCGCAACGGCGTTCCGGATGCGACGGAGGGAAAGCGATGGGCCTCGGGTGGGATTCCAGGAAGACAGCACAAATGTATTCGTCTTGCAATTGTCGGGACACTGTTTTTAGGCCGCCAACTGCTTTGCGCTCCTGGCGTCCGCGCAGACCCCGACTTGCCCGGCCGCTTCTCGACTGAGATTTTCTATTACTGCAGTCTCCGATTCAGCAGCCCCTCTCCCGAATTTTAAACGGGTAAAGAATTGTACAAAAATTCAGGGCAATTCGTTGCAGCACCACTGTGCTGGGAGCAGAATCCGCAATCCCCACGCCATCGTTGTCGCTCCATTTCCCTCCATCGCCACAACTCAACCCATCCCAACCCCCGCGTGGGCTCGTTCGCCCGCCCGCCCGCTTGACCACGCTCTTGTTGTTGTTCAGACCACTTCAATTCTCCTCCGAGATTAAAAAGCCGCGGAAAAAACCAAAACGCTAACGCCGCTTCTCCGGAAAGCAAAAGCTTCCAACCTTTTTCATTTTACTTCCTTCATATCCCCATTATCATTATTATTATTGTTGTTGTTGATGTAGTTGTTGTTGTTTTTATTATCACAATTCTTCTCCCCTTGCTTGGCTGCCTCTTGCTTCGGCAGCTCAGGGCTAATCTGACTTGGCCCCTTTTCATTGCCGCTCAACTTCAGAATCCATCAACAATGTTATTTGTTTACTTAATTATTTATTTGTTCTTTAATGAGTCTTTTGAAAAACCACACACCTACCAATTCAAAGCTGTGTGCATTGATTGTCGCTCCATCCAAAGTTGGACCTTTTTAAACAACTTTTGAACCATCGATTTAGTAGCCCACCAAATTTTTGTTTCCACCATCAAAAGGAGAATTGCTCTTTATTAATAAGAGTTATTAAAAAATTGGTATTTAGAAGTGGGAGGATGGTCCTTGTTCCTAGTGGTTTGTTTCGACATTCACAATAGGAAACACATTATGGATTGGAATTGAGGCCTGGGAAAATGGTCCATGTTCTCAGATGAAGCATAATAAAGTGGGTGAGTTTCAATACACAATGTTTCTTTGAAAAGTTAAGGGTTTTGCCACCAATTGTAAGACTGTCAATTTGAAAGTTTTGTTGTGTTTTGAATAAAGTTGTGAGAAGTACTATTTAAGTAAATAACATCATATTTTTTTTATATATATATTTCTTAATGTGAGTGATGTCAAACACCATTGACTATCTTTCAATAAACCAAAATTACTTGATAGTACAAATGAACATGTACACTAATAATAGGAACGAAATATAGACTTTTCTGAGTTTTTAATCAGTAGAAGTGTTTCAAAATAAATTCGGTAAATTTGGCACAAATTGGGGTAAGTATTGGTAGTTTAGCTCTAACACTTATGTGATCAATCCTTCTTTTATCATTTTTTATTTTATTACAATTTCTTCCAATCCAAGGTTCTAACTCTACGTGCATTTGTTTCAAATTTGATTTCAAATGGTAATTAGTGTGCAATAACATGTACTTAATAAATTTATAATTTTTTTTAAAGCTTAAGCTAATAATGGAGTTCATAGATATTAGCACAAATACACTATATTACATAATTTGTTTTAAATTGATTAAGAATTATATACATAAACACTCTAACATCTCATTTTTTTATATATTTCTTAATTTGAGTGAACTACTAAAAATATTGGCATATTACAAAGTAGTTTTATAGATGCAGATTTGATTTTATACATATTTGTAATTGATTGATAGGTTGGAAACTTGGCCAACAACTTGGCCACATGTTGCACATGTTAACAACTTGTCTTGCAAATAAAATACATTTCTTGCAAGTTAGACAAGTCTCAAAGGTCCAAAAGAACATGTTATGGACATACTTAATTACTTAGATAAGAAATGTTAGATAGAAGATAAATGTTAGTAGAGTTGATAATATCTTGTAGTAAAAAAATTTAGAAGTTTTATAGATGCAAATATTAATTTTGTATATATTTGTAGTTGATTAAAAGATTAAGAACTTGGACAATAATTTAGTCACATATTGACCATGTGGTGTACATGTAAGAAACTTATTTTGCAAGTGAGACATGTGTTTGAGATCTCAATATAGAATATTGCTATATAGCTCCTAGTTAGATAATATATATGGATACAAGAATGAAGCATTCTTCATTCTTGCCAATGCCTTTTTTGTTTTTAGTCTTGTTTCAAAAGTTTCTAGTTTTCTTGTCTTTAGCAATAGCCATTCTAGCTTATTAATATACCATCTTTAAGTAACAATTTATTCTTTTTTAGTGATCCAAGAGTGTATTAAAAAGATTATTTTTTGTGATTCATGTCCTTGAGAGTTTGATAAAAGTGTTAATTCATTATTCTTATTTTGTTCTACAAGTGAGTGGATCACTCTATTTTCTTTATTGTACTTTAAAAATTACAAACTATTGATCTTTAAATTTATATTTTTGATTTTATAACCTTGATTCTTTCATTAATGAGAATATACTATCTTTTTTTTTGTAGAAATGTTTAGTTAATATTTGAAGTTATAGATTATCTTCCTCTAATTTGATTTATAAATTTGTGAAATTCATTTTTTATAGAAATGATAAGAAAAATTATAGATGCTAAACTTATAGCAAAGACATGAATCTTACAAAATAAAAATATTAATACAGACTTGTGTCTCTTGAAAAGATTAGAGAATCATTGAAAGTTAATATAATATTAAACTAAAATGGCTATTGCCAAAGACGAGAAGATTAGAAAGTCTTGAAATAAGACTAAGGACTAGAAAGGCATTAACAAGAATAAAGAAGACTTCACTCTTACTTCTATATATGTTATTAAAGTAGGAGCTACATGACAACATGTTGAAAGACGCAATCAGATCAACTTTACAATTGAATCTAAGAAGTCTTACTATTAGTGTGAGAAAAGCCAAAATAAGTATTATAACTTTTTTGATAAAAAAGATCAAAACTTTTTGGATTTTTTACAATAAATAAAGCACTATCTAAGTTTGAATCCTTCTCAATACCTTAATGGATTTATTCAAGTTAGATTTATATGTATATTTCTATCTAAAACTATTCTTTTTGATTTTTATCTTTAATAAAAAAGAATTTATAATTTTTTTATAATTTAAATTTATTCATAGAAGTATTTACAACTACATTTTAAAAAAATAATCAAGAAATAGTAACAAAGATTATACTCCTATTTATTAAATAAGAATCATATTTAGCCACTATATATGTTGATAATTTCCAAAACCTTTCTTGGAACATGGATTAGAATAACAAAGTCTTTATCAATCAATTTTAACATAGATTGAAAGATAATACCAAATATTTATTTTTAATAATATCAAAAGTAAATTTATTAGAATAATTTATTACTTAAGTCATTGCATGCAATAATTGACTTTTTGATAGATGCTAAGAACAAAGATTTGGTTTAAGAAATACAAGTCAAGTCATGGTAACAACTCTTAAGTTTTAAAAAACTCATTTATTAAGGTTAAAAACTACGCTAATTAATATGGTATATTTTAATTTTTTTCTTGAGCAAAAGAAGATTCAATATTGTTAAAAAAGATTATACTTATATTGTAGAGAACCTAAGTATATTACTCAATATTCTCTAAAAGCACAATACAATTACAAAATAAGAATCATAATTACTAAAGAGAAAAATATATCAAAAAATAAGTTTGTTTGGCTATAATAGGGATCGTATAGCTTAAATCTTATGCAATAACTAATAAAGGTCTAATTCTATCCTTAAATCCATTACTTTGCTTAATAAAAGATATTTATTTAGAGTTAAATGATATAAAAGTCTTATAAAATTGATTTTTTTTTTTTTTTTTTTTAAATTAAGATTTTATCAAAAAAAGAAGAAATCACTTTATTTAAAAAATCTAAGCTTATGCAAATAAAAGTCATAGATAGTCTATCATTATTTTTTTAGAGATGTTACTTATAAAATTATTTCTTTAGATTTATCAATTAATGGACATAATATCTTAGTAATAATAAATATTACTAAATTTCCATCTAATTTAGTTATTTTAGATTTATTATAGCTAGACAAGTAGAATTTTTAAATAAAATAGATCTCTTGTAACTTTAATTTAGTTCATAGCATAATCTACAATTCTATTATGCAAGTAAAAAGTCATAAGTTCAAATTTTTATTAATAGGTATTAAAACCTTTATGCATGTTGTAAAAAAAAAGCAATTTTTTTCTATTTTATGCCATATTTATTTCTTATAGTGAAAAGACTTCAAGTAATATTCTAAGTTAATATCAAGTTTATCAAGATGTTTTTGAAAAAATATATATATAAATATTCTTCAAAAGTATTGTCTTTATAATTATTCAATTAATTTTTAAGGAAGAACTCAACTGCCATTTGATCCAATCTATAACTTATCAAGGTATGAATTATTTGAAGTCAAAGAATAAATTAGTAAGAACCTACCTAAAAACTTTATATGCCATTCAAAATCTCTAGCAAAAGCTTTTATCTTATTTGTAAAGATAAAAGATGGATTACTATAGTTGTGTGTAGATTATCAAGAAATCAACAAGATCACTATCAAAAATAAGTATCTTCTATCTTTAATTTTAGAACTTCTTGATCAGTTGAATCAAACTAAGATTTATAAAAAAATGAATCTATAAGGACCATATAATCTAGTATATATCATAGAAAGAGATAAAATAGAAGACTACATTTCAAAGCAGGTATGGACATTTCAAATACAATGGCATGCCTTTTGAAGTCACAAATATACTAGCTTCTTTTTATTATTTTATGAATCGTGTTTTTTGAGAATTTTTAGATTATTTTAATTTCTTTATTTAGAAAATATTTAAATCTACTCTAAAAACATAAAATAACATGAAATTCATAATTTTTATATACTACAAAAAGTTAAAGTTATAATACTATATATAAAGATAAAAAAAAGTCTACATTTTGTATAACTCAAGTTGATTTCTTTAGATACATGATTTCAAAAAACGGTCTTTTGGTGGATCTAAAAAAATTCAAATTATCATGGAATAAAATATTTTAAAAATAAATAAAAATGTCTAATATTTTAGAATTTTTTTTTTAATTATTATTGAATCTTTATTAAGAACTTCTTTAAAGTTGTAGCTTTACTTGTATGTTTGACTTGTAAAGACAAATTTGAGTAGAATAAAGAAATTAAAGGAATATTTGAAGCTTTAAAGATAACTTTTACTTCTACATCAAACTTTTATTGTGTTAACTTTTCCAATGCAATTTGTATAAGAAGAAACATACTGGACTTTACTTTATATGTAATATTTTCACAAATGGGAGTAGATGGTAAATTTCATCTAATAGCTTTTTATTTAATAAAATTTTTAATAGCCAAAGTTAACTATACTATCTATTATAAAGAGTTTATTGCTATTGTGGATACATTTTAAGAATTATGCCATTATTTCGAAGATACTTCTGATCTAATCACTATGTATATAAATTACTAAAATCTTAAGTATTTCAAATCAATATATGCTTCAATTTATTTCTTAGCTTATTGGAGTAAGTTCTTATCAAGATTTGTATTTAAGATCATTTATTGAGTACGAAAACATCAAGATTTGTTAAATGCACTTTCTGCGCGTTCTTATCTTGCATCAAAAGAAAGAAATAGAATGTTTCATCAAAAATTAAAAATCCCTTTGAAGGTTAAGAAATTTTATTTACAAGAAATAAAATTAATTGACTATTGATTCAATTTTTTTTTAAGTAAGTTCAATCAAGTCAATTTAAAAATCTATTTATTCTGGATATTAAAAATAAACTATCTAAATTTTATAATATTATAAAATTAAAATTCAAGAATAAACTATTCTATTCAAAGAATGCTTATATATTCCAAAAAGTGAAGCATAATTATGTGATTTTCAAGCTCATCACAACTTCTTAACTGCAAAATATTTTGGATATAATAAGACCTTAAAACTCAAATCAAAAACAAATTGATAGCTTTAAATATAAAAGGCAATCAAAAAATTTGTAAAATTATATAATATTTTTTCAAAATATAAAAAAAAAATCTTCCTTATTACTCTTATGGACTTTTATATCAATTACTTATATCCAAAAACTATAGTCTTATGTTTCTATAGATTTTATTACAGATCTTTAAATTACAAGTTCTTATGACTTAATATTTATGATAGTAGATTATTTCACCAAAATGATAAATTTTGTACTATTTATATAATCTATTACAAAATAAAAAATATCTAAAATTTTCATTGACAATATTTTTTCCTATTAAAGATAACCAAGAAATATTATATTAGATATAAGAATTTAATTTGTATTAATATTTTGAAAAATTATTTTTAAGATATTGAAAGTAGATTTAAAAATATTTTTCATTTTTGATTTTTAAATTTATAGACAAATAAAAAAAATGAATCAAGTTTTTGAAGAGCATTTAAGATGTATCATCAATTACTATGAAGATGATTGGACAACTCTTTTAACATTGACAAAGTTTTTTTATAACAAAATTTTATATTTTTATACTTAAGAAATACCTTTTAATGATAATTATGATTATTATTTAGAACTTGATACTTTAAAATTCTAAAAAATTAATAATTTGGTGGTAGAAGATTTGGCAAATTGTTTATTAGATTTATATGCACCAATTTCTTAAGGACATGAATCACATGGAATAAAATCCTTAATATACTCTTAAATCATTAAAAAAAAAGTTTTTTACTCATAAATAATAATATATTAGAATTAAAATATTTATCAACGTCAAGAAGATTAGACACTTTTAAAACAAGACTATGAATAAAAGAAATATTGACAAGAGTGAAGAAAGCTTCACTCTTGTCTCCATATATACTATCTAATTAAGAGCTATGTAGTAAAGTTTTATAGGACCTCCAATACGTGTCTAACTTGCAAAGTAATTTTCTTCTATGTGTACCATATAACCAACTTATATCATAAGTTATCAATGTGTGCAACATGTGGCCAACTTATTTGCCCAATTTTGAATCTATCAATCAACTACAAACACATATAAAGTCAAATATGTATCTATAAATCTTTTCTTTAAGATATTATCAAATCTACTTTTATTTATATTTTTATAATATTTCTTATTTAAGTTATTATATATATCCATGACATAAGTAAGATAAAATTAAAGGTATTTTAAGAACAACAAAAGATCAATATAGATGTCTATTATAGGAAAAAAAAAAAAAAAAAAAAAAAAAAAAAAAACTTCAATTCTACATTGACATCATTGTATAATAATTTTGTGGTAATACCAAGATTAGTCAATTTTATGACAAGTTTGATTATTATAAACTTTAATCACATCTTATTTATCAACATACCAATTTAGTTGTACATCATTTATATCTATAAAATTATATGAAGATCCATCTTAGGTCTCTCCTTGAGTCATACAAAATAGTCGATATTTGAGAAAAAAAAATAAATCCATCTCTTCTTATAGAAATTGATAATCATCAAGACTTTAAGATTGAAGAAGTCTTATATTCAAGGTGTTACCAAAATTGGTTGTAATATCTTGTATATAAATATGGATATGATATTAATAAATATATATAATAGCTAATAAAAAAAACTTTCAAATATAGCAAAGATAATTGATGTTTTTTATCAATAGCATCCATTAAAATCAAAATTAAGAATCAAGATGTAATTATTGCTCTTTGTAGAATACATTCCTAAAATGAGGAGTAATTCAAAAATATATATAATTAACTAAATAAAAATGTTAGGTAGAAGATAAATGGAAGTAGATTTGATAATGTCTTGTGGAAAAGCTTCTTTAAATCTTCATAAATGCAAATTTAACTTTACACATATTTGTAGTTGATTGATAGGTTAGAAACTTGGCCAACAAGTTAGTTATATGTGGCACATATTGATAACTTATGATACAAGTTGGCCAAGTAGCACATATGTTAGAAAGTTTTTTTATAAGTTAGACATGAATCTCACAAGTTGGACACATGTTGAAGGTTGTATAGAATGTTGTTATGTAGCTTCTAATTAAATAATGGAAACAAGAGTGAAGCCTTCTTCACTCTTGTGAATATTTTTCTTTTTTTTAGGCTTATTTCAAGAATAATTAACTTTCTAATCTTTAATAGAAATCATTCTAATTTTAATAATATACTATTTTTGAATGAATATCTAGTTGTTTTGACTAATACAAGGGTGAATTGAAACTTCTATGGTTTTGAATTCATGTGCTTGACAACCATTTAAATAACTAAGTTAAATATATTTTTGAATAAATTAAATTTATGATCTTATTTTAATTTTTATTATCTTAATGATAAAAAATATTAATTATATTCAAAGAATTAAATATGAAATTTTTTATAAAACTTATAAAAAGATTTTATACATAATGTTTTAACATAAAATAAATTTTTACTTAAACAAATTAAATAGCTAAATTTATAAAATTTTAGAATAAAATATATTTACTATATTATTTTTGGATTTATTAATTTTTAAAATAAAAATCATGGCTGTATTTAGAAAAATAAATAATATAAAGGAAATATTAAATTTTCATATTATAAAAAATCGAAATTGTTTTTTACTAATAAAAACACTTTATTGTCTCAATCAATTGGCTAATAATTTTTTTTAAATCTCTTTGTCTTTTAACTAAGCTTTTTATTATTATTATTATTATATATATATATATATATATATATATATACTTTTTTAGAATAAATATAATTATTATTATCTACACTTATATAGATTTATATATTCTACTACAAATATTATTTTGTAATATCACATATAATCTTAAATTATTTGTACTTATATTCACTTAATATAAAATTGATTATTTAATAAATTTATAAAATATTTTCATGTCAATATTATAAAATATAATTATTAATTTTCTTTAAATTTTATATAATATATATATATATATATATATATATATATATATATATATATAAATTATTTGAAATATATATTTGATGTGCTCCTAAATTGTATTATTTATAATTTTTTAAAATAAGAAATATTTTTTATTCTAAAAATTCAAAATAAATAATCCTATAATATCCACTTCAAAACAATTTTGGTTTTAAAGACCAAGAAATCTACCATCGTACCAATAAACAACTTAACATAGTATATATGTTCATATTTTTGTTTTGAATTATTTTACTGGATTTGGTAGATTATTTCGAAAATAAATAAATCCAATTATCTACCACAAATGATATAGAAAACTCCAATAAGAACTAGGATATAGAAGTCTACATAAGCTTACAACTTGAATTCTGTAAAATTAAAAAATGAGAAATATAATCTATTTAGTAGCATTTATGCATGTTAACATTTTAATTTGATGTTATTCTTCATGAATACTTAAGAAACCTAGAATCTGATTTTCCTTGTAAAAATATATCAAACTTAGCTTTTTCTATAGAAGAAAAAATCAAATACAGTAGAACCTTTTTAATGAAATTTTAAAAATCAGAAAGTTATAAGAATCTCCAATTTATGCACCAACACATGAATATAACTTTGTATCCTATAACAGTCGCACATGATTACTATGTCTTAGTAAAGAATGTCTAATGGTATTAATCTAATCACATTATGTTATGGACACTATCAAATTTTAAAAGTAGTCAATTTGCCATTGCAATGTTTTTTTGAAATTTTGTTCTTACCAGGTCTTAGATGTCTATTTTTGACGTTATGCAGCTATGAATAAAAATATAACTGTAGAACTACTTGAAAATGTAATAATAATAATAATAATAATAATAACAACAATTTTACATTGTTTATTTATGTTATGTTAATTTGTATGAATCTATGTCTCTTAAATATTGCTATTATTAAAAATATAGGAATATTCTTGATATTTCATCTTATTCAAGGAATACATATAATTTTTATTTTAATATTATAGATTGGTTTATATATATATATATATATTAAATTTGTAATTTTTTATTGGATCATATTCTACATATATAAATAAAATTATTATTAAGATTATTTATTAATTAAAAAATAAGATTTATTACATAGAAGATTTTAAAATATATAATGTATTAAAAATTCGTAGATTTTATTTATACAATCCAATTTTTTATTCTTTGGTAATTTATTTTGTTACATTTTGATATGTTAAAATTTAAAAGTTAAAAAATTTGATATTCTATTGATCTTATCAAATCAAAATATTGTGATTTTTCAACATTTCATGAAATAGTAAAGATAAAAATCAAATTTAAATTTGCATCTGAATATATACCAACTATAATAAAGACAAATCTAAAAATGTTTTTATAAACAATTAGTATGCCAATTTTTATTGAATTGAATAACATGTGATGATTGATGGCAATGTTTGATGTTATGAAAAGTGCAACTTTAAAAATTAAACTTGAGGAAAGACATCTTTGTGTTTTTTAAAATAAGATAAGATGGTTGCTACTTATGGTATAAGTAGCAGAATCTTGAACAATAAAGGAATAATCTATATATATCAACATACGTTTTAACATTATATATTTTTTTAAAAAAAAAAAATGTATTCAAGCTTAAAACATAAGAAATATTTGTAAGAAATTCGAATAATTATTAAAATGATTTCCCCCTATAATGCTGATAATTTATTCATTATAAAGTAAGATAATCTTTCATTACCAGACTTATCATAGATTTTAAATCAAGCTAAATAAATGTCACTTTTAGTCTTTAATTTGATGCAATTCATAAATTTTAATATAATCATATGGTATTTATAGTAATGGTTATATCCAAAAAGATAAAACAAAGATTTAATTTTATTAGACAAATTTATTGTTTAACTTCATAATAGAATATTTTCATAACATAAAAAAATACAATTATATTCAATACATGTGGGAGTAGAGGTTTCTTTTGGATGGAAAAAATTTTACCATGTAGATTTTATGCAAGTTTGATAAAATATACACATTCAATAATATTTCATAAAATATTCTTTGTACATATCATAAGTGTACTTCTAAGGTGTAAAAGTGGAAATTTTCTGGATTGTCTTTTTTGATATATTATGAGACATTATTATTCTTTATATTCAAACGACTACTATTTTAATTTAATTATAATAATTCAATCAATTACAATATTAATATTTAAATTCACGTGTAATTTTTAAAATTTTATCTTAATTTTAATAAGAAGATAAAGTCGAAGTTCTTTTTATTGGGGAGTCTAATCATATGTTAGTGAAATGTAATCCAAGAAACTTTATTAAGGCATAAGAATAAAAATGAGAAACACTACAAATATATGCAGGGGTAGTTGAATAGATGTGGTATATATATATATATATAGGGATATTCACTTTATTTATTTATTTTTTTTATCAATTAATTCTAAAAAATCAATGCATAATTAAAAATTACAGTTTCCATAGAATGTCGGAGAATTCTCAAGACAACGTTTTATAAAACAGTATAAAAATGTATTGCAAATTAAGTAGGCTTTAATTGATCAAATTTAGATAAACTCACCATTTAAAATATCAGTGCTGAGTACCATGTAAAATTATCTTATCTTTTTTGTGATTGGAACTGATAAGATTGAAGCAAATCAAGTCATGAGTTTTAGTATGCATTCACTAGTTGCAAATTGGAAATTAATTCGATAAATAAATTCTATCATTCTGGTTAACATGTTAATTGGATTCACCTAATTTTATTGCTTTTTAGGATATTGATCCAATATTATTCATTTTTCAGACAAAGTCAATTAAATTCAGTCTTGTTTTGAATTATAAATTTTTGTTTTTTGAGTTTTGTTTTGTTCTGTTCTTCTTGAATTTATCATATATTCATAAAAAATTTTAAGACTGTAATGTTGTTGCTAGTTTTTTTTTTTTTTTTTTTTTTTTTTTGTGTGTAGTATAGAATAGACTGGGAATAATTTGATTAAGTTTTATAAGGAAACTTTAGTAGTCATTTTGATTATATGTTTCCATGGGAAATGTTCTTTTGAAGAGTAAATGAAATAAATAAAGTAGTATTTTTTGGTACCACCTTGTACCAAAACTTCTGTAGAAGATTAATAAAAAATATTTTTTTGCAAAATTATCGTCCAGTAGAAGATTCTTGTAGAAAAACAAGTTGTGATGTCAAAAAATAGAACTATTATTTATTTATTTTTATTTTTTAACACTTTTGAGAAATATCTTGTATCAATTTAATTGCACACTTGCAACCATTGCTTCTAGCTCATTGCCAATTAACAAATAAATAATATGGTGCTTGAGAATTTGTTACAGATGTGTGTAAATATATACACATACACACACCATCAATCACAACCAAGTTGACTTAAATACACTCGATTTATCAAACTGAAAGAAAACAAATACATAATAATTGTTTGAAACACATGCCAAAATTAGTATTACAATTCAACACAAATCTTAATTGTGACCTCTGTTTAAAAGTCTAATTAACAATTTACAGCATAAATCATTATTTTCATTTCAAAGTTTGCAACTATAATCCCAAATTCTAAATGTTTATTTTTACTATAATGCAACACATACGCAAAAAGTACAAATTAGAATGAAATAATAAATTTAAAACCCACTTAAATTCATAACTAACTTCCAATGTTAAATTTCAAATCTATATTAACTTTAAACCTTGGAAAATGTATATATTCTTATTATAAATCTTAGAATGTATAAACGCATAAACATGTATATAATAAATTATTATTTTTATAATCTATATTCAAGATATTTGATTATTTTAATATTTTAAAATATTTACCAACTTCAGTTATTTTGTGGTCACCTCATGGCAATATTTGTTTAGACAAACAGATTTATTGATTTGATGTATGTATCTATCTATCGTTGATATATTTTTATTTTGTTTTTTATTTCAAAAAACAGTAGTTTTTAACTTACAAAATCTATACACTATGTCTATGTTGTAATTTTTTCACATGAATTTGCTCTATTTTTTAATCTTTACAAATGCTACTTTGTACTTGGCTTAAGTCTAGTACATTAAAAATTGATGTATTTTTTAAAATCTATTATACTGTCGTTTGATACATTCTGTAGGAATTATTATGTAATATATGTATGAAAGATCCATCAGGCAACTTAGTTCTTTTCACAATTGATATTTTTGTTTTCTTATGCACCATCAAATGTTTTATAAGTTCAAAGAAATGCTTTTATGCTTTGAAATCTTTGCCCATGCACTATTTAGTATCTATTAACAGCATGTCATTACACTGTATCAAATTTATATTGTGATGTATGTATATATACACACACACACACACACACACACAATAATATATATATATATATATATATATATATATCATAGAATAATTGTTCTTAGTTCCATTCAAAGTAGGTTTACACCCCAAATAGTTTTGTTTGTTGTCCAAATGCTTCCTCATAATATTCAGATAAATTGAACAAATTTTACTTTGAACTTAAAATCTTGGCCAAAGTCGTGTTGTCATTTACAAGCAATGGAAACGACTACATTCTCTCTTATTTCAAATTATATTCCAAAATTTTATTTTGTGTTAACCCAAATATTATGTTTGATTTTATTAGAAAATTGTTAAATTGACCCAAGCAATTACTAAATTGACCCACCCATCCTAACCATCACCAAAAAATTCTCCATTGCCAAATCCACATTAGTTAAAAACCAATGATATCATGGTTGGATTGATTTAACAAATACTTGGGTCATTTTAACAATTCCCCTTTATAATGACAACTTCAAAAAAATTAATTGCAGATGAGGAAGTGAGCCCTACGTTTGTGAAGGCAACGAGGATGAAGTTTTGAAATCTCATCCACCGCTACCAGCAGGACAGGCGGGTCATTCATCCTGTCCAATTGATAACCAGGTCGTGCCGCCGAGAGACGTCCAGCGGCAGTTGAGAAGCCGACGTCAGCGGCTCCCCCGTCTAGAAATAACGCTGACGTCATAGCCCGCAACACTCGTCGCGGAGCTTTCCCGCAGTAACGAACACAAAGCTCCTCCTCCTCCGACAAACACACAGAGAGCTCCTTGTTGCAGCGCAAGTGGATTCCGCTACTACTGACCATCGCACCGCATTGCACACACCACACACAGTCCTGCTTTAGCAAACCTCACGAATAGCTTCTCTCTCTCTCTGTCTGTATACTATTCTCTCCCTGTGCGTTTATTCAGAATCGGTATCTGTGGATCGCAGCCCTAGTTGCATTGTCCGGCGAGGTTGAGAATGTTCGGCAGATTCTACGGTCAACCACAAGGCCACACACATGGCCACGCTGGGGAGACCCTGGACAGTCCAGCGAGAGTAGTGCTGTAGGCCAGGACTGCCGAATGGTCCATCGATCTTTGAGGAGATAGATCGTCTGAGGACACATCCTGCTCCGTTCACAGCTTTATCGTTGTCCCGCACTAATATTCCCTGCAGCCAAAGCAGAGTAATAATGAGACATTGACAAGTGGTACTACACTCAATTCTGACCTTCCGCTCCTCATCTTTTGGTCTCCATATCCGTCTGTGACTCGTGCTTCGAGGCAGCATGTACATGAATAAACTGAAGGTGTTCACACTCTCCTTTTGAACAGCAACTTAGTCATGTTTTCAAATAACTCAATCACATCGAGGTCATCGCGTACCAATGCTGAGACTCGACATTTACATTGCAAGGAAGGATGGATTTCATGTAAACAATTTATATAAACATACTCTGGTAGAGGTATACACAAAAATAAGTACAAAAGTAAATTTATGTACATGTAAAGAAGTTGAAGGAAATTCACAAGTAAATTTTCGTGTGAGAAGAATACTTACCGAAATACTTAAGAAGTAACTGATGGTCACAGGAATGATAGATGAGGGCAAAAAGTCATGGCCAAGAAGGGAGGTGTACAGCTTCGCAAGAGCAGTGGCAGTGGCAGCAGCAGGTGTGAACGGGGATTTGATAGGAATGAATAACTTGCGAAAAGGTGGCCAATCTGCTTTAGTGTGCCGGAATAGGAGGCGGGTGAGGTAGCGAGACCGAGGTTGTGGTCCACTGGACGTTTCGAGCAAACCTGAGGCCGAATCGCGTCAAAGCTGTTTTCTTTCGTCCCATGAACACAGTTCGAAAGGGTGTGAAATTAGTTACACTCGTTATAGGCCCACAGTTCGACAGGTTTTGAAATTTGGTACACTCGTCTAGCGCACTTTCGAATTTATTCCGTCCAAATCAAATGGAGTAATTGGATTCTTGTGTGTCCTGAGTGAATGGATTCGAGGTGAACGATCGTGTGAATCAAGGCCGCTGCGCCGAAACGCAACGTAGAGTTGGTTTTGGTGATGAATTGGAGGTGTGTGATGGTAATTTTTGGCATCGATACTGCAATTAGGGCTTGCCTGTTGAGAGGTTGCGTGTCTGTGAAGGTGAGGGTTCAGTTTTTTTGGTCGAGAGTTTGATAGTTTTGGTTGTGGTTTTAGTACCTGCTAGCTCGTTTATCGAGTTTAGCAGGGTTTCATTCGTTACCTTGGGAATTTGACGTGCTAGCTTTAGATTAGACTGTCAGGAGGTTTAAAAAAGGATAGTTTCAGTAATCGGTGAATTCTGTCGCCACAAGCTAGTAGAAGTTGTGTTGTAGTGTTTTCAAATGAGGTCGTTGAAGGTCTGCTCTTGTTCGATCTGGTCATAAGGTGGTTAATAGCGTAGGGAGTTGTTTCTTACATGCCAATGTATCAGACGCTAGTGCCTTTGGTTGATTGAATTACCTGAACCAGTTTTTATTCTGTAACCCAGCCTGGTTTATCAAGAAAACGAGGTTACACTGCATACGTGGAGCTCAGAGTCTTTTGTCGGTTTACACTTCCATCTTTGTAATTCCGAAAACAATCAAGCCTCCTCTATCATTGTGTTTGTATGTCCAGGCGATTCCTCATCTTTTTCAACCCTACTTTCTTGTCGGTGTCAACGACTAATTAGAAATTTTCGACGCAGGAGAATCGGACGTGTTGAATTGAAGGGGCCTTCATTTCGTTTTGGGACGGATCTTCTTTTGATACCGAAATTCGGAAGGCCCTGAAACGCAGCTAAGCAACATGGAGGTGGGGGCGCTCCCTGTGAGATCTCTTAACTACCTTATGACGAAGACGGGGTTAGATGGCTCAGAAGACCATATGGTCGTGGTCGCTATTTCATTGTTCGTGACCTTGCTGTGCGCTTGCATTGTGCTGGGCCACTTGATGGAGGAATTTCAGTATATCAGCGAGTCTGTTACCGCCATCATCCTTGTAAGTTTTTTCGAAACAGCAAGATGTGACTGCAATTTATATTGATATTTGGATCTGCTGTTGTTGCTTGTAGCGGTTTTCGTATCTCGATTGCGAGTTAGATTTGAGAGACGATGGCATAATCGGGTACTGCAATAATACATTGTTTGGTAGCACAATTCAAGCCCGAGCTACAATTGCATCTTCAGCCACATTTTGGCCCTAGTTTAGTGAGTAGCAAAAGATTTAGCGAACGATGATTTGTTTTTCGTGTGGCTCATTATGACCGGATAAGTGACGCGATTTAGTCTCGTCTGTAATATGTTTAGGTTAGTGCCTTAGTGGAGTTCAAATAATCACATTTAAATACTGAAGTATTTATTCAGAAGTGTGTGGTGTGAATCTTAAACCACTATGATTTGGCCGTTTTAGGTGTGCCCTGCATTATGCATGAACATCTTTTCGTTAGTACTCTTCATTAGAATGATAAACCTTCCAGTAAATAGGATTGAAATTCTCAGTCATCTTTCCAGTCTCTGAACCTAATTAATTACGACGGTGTTTCTATTTTGTACTTAAACCCCTGAGAAATGAGTCTTGTCACCGATCATGAAATCAACCACGCTGGACAGAACTTTCTCAGAAGAATTAGATATTCTCTGAGCCCAATTGATTTTGGGTTTTTCTAACCCTTTGCGGTAGTCCCAAACCTCCTCTTATATCAATTCTTATCTTAGTTCAGACGGTAGCATCGTCTTCAGGAAAGAGGTAGCTCCATCATGCGCATTTCAACTGTTCAAACCTAGCATTCGCCAGAAATCGTGGCTTTGTGGTTTGTTGCTTTGTAGGTGTACATAGAAAGTAGGATCGTGCAAGTGGTCTTTTGCTTCTGACTTATATTAGTGTTCGTCTATGCTGCAGGGGTTTTGTACTGGGATCATCGTGCTGGTAGCAAGCAATGGAGCAAGCTCACATGTTTTGCAATTTAATGAAGAACTTTTCTTTATATATCTGCTACCTCCTATTATTTTTAATGCTGGGTAGGTGGCGTCCATTAAAAATACACAAACTCCAATCAATCCAGCGATTGTAGTTGACATTTAATCGTTTTGTCGAACAACGTGAGTTGGTTATGAATGAAACAGAATTTTTCAACTGGGACCTGTTTACCAAGCTAGGTGACTTTATTTAGGAAGGCACCGTATCTCTGTCCAATGATTTCGTAAACCTGCCGTTGCACGTGATCAGTTTTCAGGTCAAGAAGAAGCAGTTCTTCCGGAACTTTATTGCCATCATGCTTTACGGAGTAATTGGAGTCTTTATCTCTTTTGCCATTATCTCAGCAGGTAGGTGCTTAGATTCTTGTACCATAGGCTGAGATAGTTGTATAATTGTGTTTGAGCTTGGTTCCAGTTATTTAACATGCTCTGTTAATGCGCACCTTTGTCATACGTTGTTTCTTAGCTTGACTTGGCGTTGATTTGCAGTGTGTTTAGTTTTATAGTTTGGTTTACGTTTGTTACGACTGCAGCGTACTATATGGATCAAACTGCAAATGCTGTTATGTGTATAGTATATTTGTAAAGCATTGGTATGTTTTGTGGCAATGAAAGAGTGAGTTCTGACTCCTGATTTATTGAAGTTGATATTGATTCTCGTTCGCAGGTTGCAAATTCACGTTTCCTAAGTTTGGACTTGACAAACTGACGATAGGCGATTACCTTGGTATGACTTGGTTGCTTGTTAGTTGAACCGTTTGTCGATTTCTTGTTATACAAGTTGCTTGAGAAGATCGCTTCATCTTCCATTGGACTGATTCGACTGACATCATCATTGCAGCTCTTGGTACTATTTTCTCCGCTACAGACTCAGTTTGTGTTCTGCAGGTGGGCTGCTTTTTTCGTCACTGTCATTGAAGCACTGCTGTCAAGCTCATGTAGAAAGTGTAGAGAAGATTTCAAGCTTTCGTAGATTGGCAGAGTGTCTTTGCTCCATGATTTTATAGAGAAGCTGCATTCTTCTGTTCTTGAAAGTAATTGGGTTTTCCTCTGGCGTGGTTGACGACTTGTTTTTTAATGCAGGTTCTTAATCAGGATGATTCACCTCTACTATACAGTCTTGTGTTTGGAGAAGGAGTTGTCAATGATGCTACCTCTGTAGTCTTATTCCGGGCTGTACAGAAATTATCTTTCAAAGATTTCACGGGTATGGAAGTGATTCGAATTTGTGGAAGCTTCTTGCAGCTATTCTTCTCCAGTACTGTTCTGGGTGTTGCGGTGCGTGCACTTCTCTTGATTTTAAAGTTTTATTTTTTTTTATTTTTTATTTTTTCTCTCTCTCTCTCTCTCTCTCTCTCTCTCTCTCTCTCTCTCTCTCTCTCTCTCTCTCTCTCTCTCTCTCTCTCTCTCTCTCTCTCTCTCTCTCTCTCTCTCTCTCTCTCTCTCTCTCTCTCTCTCTCTCTCTCTCTCTCTCTCTCTCTCTCTCTCTCTCTCTCTCTCTCTCTCTCTCTCTCTCTCTCTCTCTCTCTCTCTCTCTCTCTCTCTCTCTCTCTCTCTCTCTCTCTCTCTCTCTCTCTCTCTCTCTCTCCTTTTGTTTTAGTTTCGCTTTCTGGTGGCGATTGTTGATGGCAAATTACGAGTATGATAAATTAAACGCCTTGTACATTCAGGTTTAGGGTCAGTGACCAGTTCATGGTACTTGATGATTCACCATAACGGTGCAACAATATAGCCAGCCCTTTGCCGAACATGGTTTTGTCACACGTGTTCGCCATGGGTTCAAGTGGCATTTTATACAAAATGCATTGTCGATTCAACTTTTTGCCTGTTGACTTGAAATTGCTGAGAAATATGCTCGTCTTCTTTTCTGTAGATTGGATTACTGAGTGCTTACATTATCAAGACTCTTTACCTAGCAAGGTAAGAACTTTCCTTAGATTGTGTCTTTAGGTTGCACATGATCTTAATATCTGAAACATGTGCTTGAAGGTCCTTGCTTGGGCAGAATTAGAATGTCTTTATTTTTTTGTCTGTTTTCTATTTTTGATCAAAGGCTACCGGTGCATTTTTCTGCAGGCATTCTACTGACCGTGAAATTGCATTAATGACCATTATGGCTTACTTGTCATATATCTTGGCCGAGGTCTACTTTCTCTCTCTCTACTATGTCAATTATGTATTGGGATCATATATTGTATTAGTTACTTGTTCAATCCCAATTCTGTTCTGACTTGCACGCAGCTTCCAGCTTCCTTGGCGAAGTATGTTGATCCTTTTCTGGACTATGAACTCAATGCTTGTTTTTCGTTTATTGCATGCAGCTTTTCTACTTGAGTGGGATTCTTACTGTCTTCTTTTGTGGCATTGTAATGTCCCACTATACCTGGCATAATGTTACTGAAAGCTCCCGAATAACCACCAGGTAAACAACCATCTCTTCTGAATCGGAATGTCCTGTCATTCAATGGAACACCTAAGTTGTTTAAATTATAGTCATATATTAATATCCTTTGTCTTAACACTCTGGATTAGTTGCAATTGATAATAAGGCTCAGTTGGAATATTTTTAGTGTTGCGTTGTTGATAGACGTTTTCTGCTGCTTAAATTTGTCAAAGTTATGGTACTAACCCTGGACTTGATGTACTGGAAGGCATGGCTTTGCGACTATGTCTTTTATTGCGGAGACTTTCATTTTTCTATATGTGGGAATGGATGCATTAGATGTGGACAAATGGAAGATGGTGCAGATATCGTAAGAAACTCTGGCTTCTCTTCATATTATGATTGGTCTACCCTACATATTATTAGCTATTCCTGTGAGTGTTTTTCATGTTTTCTCATTTTCTTGAGTATTGCTACTTGTATCCTGATCCTGATCCTGTTTGGAATATTCAGCTCAGGAGACTACTTCGGTCTCTTTTTTACTATCATTACCTTGGTCTTGGTTGGCCGAGCTGCTTTCGTATTTCCGCTGTCCGCACTTGCTAACTACATGCGCAAGAGCAGCGATACTAAAATCACGTTCCGTCAGCAGGTAGTTTCCTTTAGTTGAACGCTGTTTTTACGATATCCTTTACCCAAGTATCTGGCTTATGCAGGATTTCATCGTGACTCGATGTCTTTGTTTTATGCTTTTGTCAACATTGCGGTTGCTCATATTTAAGTGGGATCATATTCCCGTGTGTACTGCCACTTGACAGTGCTGAGTGTAATCGTTTTGGATTGTGTTATACTGCAGATTGTGATCTGGTGGGCTGGATTGATGAGAGGTGCAGTATCTATTGCCTTAGCATTTAATCAGGTATGGATTTCGTTAAACTTTTGGCAATAAGTAGTGCAGTACATATGAACTATTATTCTCGAATTTCATGCTGTAGTAGATTGGTGACTGAAGGGAGTAATTGTACCTTGACGAGGTCAGTTATTACCCTGAAAAGAGCTCTTTTGATGACTTAATTGCTGGCACTAACATTTTGAGTTTTGTATTACGTTTTGATTGTATTTCCCAGTTCACAAGTTCTGGAGATGCAAAAAGTCCAGAATATGCGGCAGCCATCACTGCCACCATCGGCATTGTTCTATTTACATTGATGGTAGTTTATCCTGTTATCTTTTGGCTTCGTCAGTGCTCTGGAACTGTATGCTGTTTGAATTCACACCATGATGCACACTTTCTTTCAAGTTCAACACCTGTGGCACATTTTTCTTGTATGCGCAACACCAAAATAATTTATTGATTTGGACGTGGATGTTAAAATGGACTTAAATGGACCAACATTGACGAACAGATGGTGCGGTTCTGAAGCATTGTGGTGGCACTACATTGCATGTTAATTTAACTAGGGCAGGGTCTGAAAACAATTTGCTTCATATCATCACAGAACAATTGATGGAGTGTTTTTCTGGCTCCTTCCTGGTGTCGGAGTTGCTTACTAGTGGTTTTTGGTGCAGGTCTTTGGGACGGCCACCAAGCCGTTGATGCGCTGCGTGCTCCCACCGACTTCGAAATCAGAATATCTGGAATCTGAACCACATACTCCCAAGGATTTCAGTTTTTCTGACTTTCATGTCCCTCTGCTATTAGGATCCAACCAGCTAAGTGGAAGCCCCCGTCCTGTTGCACGAAGAAGCTCCTTGGTTATGCTTTTGTCGGCTCCAACCAACGTCATCCATGATGCATGGAGAGCCTTTGATGACGCTTACATGCGGCCTTTGTTTGGTGGCCGAGGTTTTGTTCCCTACAACTCTGACCCCTTGACAAATGCAGAGGATGATGTGGCGTATCCGTGTCACTAATTTACTAACTGTATGTGTAATATACGTAGTCTTTTTTCTTTTCCAATTGCCCTCACTCATCTGATTCTCGACGAGCGCGATAGCAGCACATATTTAATGGTGTTGTGGGTGATTGGGTTACATTGAAGTTTTTTTGGAGCTAGTTATATGGAAATACATGGGAGTAATAGGCATTTTAGTGATTCAATATCACTGTGAGAATTGGTACTTCGTATTGGAACATGTCCGATTTGTGTTTCTGGAATTTTTTCACCTGTAACAACTATGTCAAAATAAGTCGACATTTATATTTTTGACAATTTCTGAAATGACAGTGAAGAAATATTAGTAATCTGGAGCCACATGATGTAGATTATTGAGATCGGTTTACTTCAAACAGAAGCAGGTCTCGAGTTCTCACCATAATACCTGGTTTTATTACCCTTGATAGTGTGGTGGCTGTAATTTTTCTGTCGCGTTCGTTCATTTAATAAATTCTTCCCAGGTGCATTGCCCACACCTTGGCACTTAGATTTTTTTTCTCTTCCCGCTTACTAAATGTTTTTTGGGTGTATGCTTCTGTAATTACCAGTGCTGGTATTTGAGAGATATTTTTCTGTATTATCCTGATGCTTTTCAGGAGCGAGGCAAAAAAGCACCTACCTCCTAATTCTTCATGGTACTAGAGCAATGAACAGCTTAGTCTTGTGATGTAATTCCATTGCAAGCTATAGAGTGCAACTAGGTCTAGAGATGGCAAGTCTTGATGATGTCATGATGGAGATTGGTGACATGACATGAAAGTTAAGGATTAAGAATATGTTATAAATAATAGATTTGATAAAGATAATTAAGATAGTTTTTATTATTGATTTGGTTTGGTTTTTTGTTTATTTGTTTGTTAATTTTTTTTTATAGTAAGTGTTTGTTTTTATGACTACAATTAAAAGTGTTGTAACAATGGTCTTAATAATAAGAATTTGATGGATTGGTAGTGTGTCAGAAGATACAAAGACGTAAGAGTTTAAGTAATAACATGTTTTTTTAGAAAATATATAAATTGTGATTTCATTAATAAGATTAATGATTCTACTAGGTGCAAAAAATTGAAGCAGTAAAATCTAAATTTTTTTAAAGAAGAATGTACAACATGAATTTAAGTAAGATAAATTATATTAAAAATTAAACCTATTTTTAGTCTATAAACAATAATTGATCAATAATAATTAATTGCTGGCTAATACTTAATAGATGCTCTTTGTATTATCAAACATTTTTGAAGATAAGAGTTATTATTGTAGTGTATTGATTAAAAATTTCAATGCTTGATATGATATTATTTTTGTATTTTATTCCTATTAAAATATGAATAAAATAATAATATAATAAAAATTAAATTATTAATCTATTTTTAGTATAGATATAATTAATATAGTTATTTTAATTACATATTTAATTTTTATTAATTTTTTAATTAATAAATTATACTTTAGGTGTGATGAAAGTATGAAATAATTAATTTTTGTATAAAATAATAATATATCTATTGTATTACATTTTTAAAATATCAAAATGGCTCAAGCTACAAGCACACCCGAAATTGCTATACACACATCCATTATGTCTATATATACATTCAAGTTCTCTAATTGGCTGATTTAGGTCCTTTTTCCTTGTCCCAATGCAAATCACGGTCCTCTTCTCCTTTTCTTCTTTGCCTTGGTGTGGGTCTCTCTGCTAAGAAAAAGAAAAAAAGGATTGGAACTTGCTTTGGAATAAGGAAGAAGAGGAGGAAGTCCATGACAGCATTCAGACAGAAAAAAGGATTTGGATCAGCAAATTAGAGACCTTGGGTATGTGGCTTAATCCTATTAAAATATAGTTACAAATTTTACACCAATTTTTGATTTAATAAAAAAATGTTTTAAGTTTTATAAAATAAATGCAAGATAACATCTAAGTTTTTTTTTAAATAATAAATAATATGTTGGGTGTTAAATCCAATAAAATTAGTATATTTTGTAATATTTTTATGATTTTATAGTATACAAAAATAATTTATTTAAAAACAAATTCAAAGATTTAAAGAATCAAAGAACTAAAAATATTAATACTATGAGATATTTTTTTGGTACATTAAAAGATCATATTATTTTTTATAGACTTCAAATTCAAATAAAAATATATGAATAAAACAATAAGAAACTTTTGTCAAGAAAAAGAAACTAAACAAAAATATTCAAGATACAACAAAATTATACCAACATTTAATAATAACATTTATATTAAATTTATATATACATATACATATACATATGTGTATGTATTTTTTATTTTTTTTAAATTTTAATATGTAATATTTTAAAAATAAATATTTATTTAAGTTGGTTTTAAAAGAATGTTATATCTTATTAGATGATATCTATTTAATTCAATGTCTTCAAATATCTTCAAATTTTAATGAATTTCATGATAATTGAACAAATTTGGTAAATATTGTTATAATTTTTTTTTAATGAAATATTATATTATTTTAAAATTAAAAAACTACTTTTCCATATTTTCAAAGAGGATTCATATAAAATATGTGATACAAAATGATTTTATTATTTTTATATACATATAAAATATATGTCACCAAAGGTTTTGTTACTACCATCACTACTTCAAAATAATTCCAATCAAAAATTTTAGTCAATTTTTATTTTTCTACTTCTACTACAATCATTACATCATGATTTAATATATATGTTAAATGAGTTTTTCATTGGAGTTAAAAAAAAAACTTTATTGAGATGATGACTTCTTGCAGTGGCAATGGCAAAAAATTTGATTCCTAAAATTCCTTCAACTACTTTATTAACTTATTATTATCTATATTTAATAGTAAGTTTAATTTAATAATTTCTATTTTATTTTTTAAAAAAAACACAAAAAATATCATGTTTGTAATAATAGTCTTGCCTTTTGTAGTATATTTAAGATCTATATTAATTATAATAATATTTTTCTTTATTTCAATTATATCATTTATTTATTTTATATTTTTAATTAAAAAACAAAGACACATCAACACAATTTAGGAGTATGTAGTTATAGACTTGCTTAAGTTTGTAAAATCTTTAAATTTGATTTATTTCAATTATATGAAAAGAACTATTTAATCTTAAAATTAAATTTTTACTTATAAGAATATTATAAATTATTACATCTAAGTTATTTATTTTATTATTTCTCAATATCTAATTTTGTATAATATTTTAAAGTATTCTTTTCAAAATATATTTTTGTTTATTCCAAATAATATTTTTTATAATTATATTCTATTTAAAATAATTATTATTTAATTTTTTATTTTATTTAACTAATCTATGTTTTAATTTAATAAATGAAGTAATTGATATTTTATCTTTTTATAATTATAAAGTTTTATAATTTTTTAAAGTACTATCTTTAAATATTTTTAGTCATCTTTTAATAGTAAAATTTGAAGAATAGCATTAATATTATATCTTAGTATTTTTCCATTGTTGGTATTATTAACTATAAGTTATATATATATATATATATATATATATATATATTTTAGTATTAAAATATCTCATTAAACATTAATGTTCAACTAATATTCAAATTTTACATAATATAAAATCAAATGTAAAACTTTTTCTAAATTTATAAGTTTTATATATATAACATTGAAGATATATCAAATAAATTGAATCAATTTTAGTGTTTTGTAATTATTTAAATAATATATATATATATATATATATATATATACACAAATTGAAAGGTTTTTATAAAATATGCATAATACAGTTTGTTTAGTAATCTAATTCACTTAATTAATACAAGTTAAATTATAAAACTTCATAATGAAAATGTATTATATATACAATTTTGACAACTTTTCTTTATCCAATTAAAAAGTTTTTAAAAAATCATATTAAATTTTTTATTTTCATGTAATTAAATAATCTTTGAAACATGACTAAAAGTTGTTTACTGGGTTTGAATTCTAATACATATAATTATTAATTACCTAATCAAAGAACTCTATAATGTTTCTATATATTAAAACACTTAACAAAGACTTAAATTATATTAAATTATTATTTAAAATAAAAGTAAAAATTCAACATTCTACCTATAAATAATTTTTATAAAATTATATATATATATATATATATATATAAGATATTGCTAATGTCACCGCAATTGTCACTATTGTTTCTATAATCCACTTAAGATATATATTTTATTTATTTATTTATTTTAATGAAATAATTAATTGAAAATTTTTATTTTTATTTTTTGAAATCATATAGAATTTTAATTTAATTTTAATAATAGAAAAAAAATAAATTAATAAGAATAAGCTTGTGGTGGTAAAAGCAAAAAGTATGGTAACAAAGAAAGGTTGACAAATTGTGGTGGCAAACTTTGGTGACAAGAGTAGTATTCTAATTGATGGTAGAAAAAATTATATATATATCATGCATTTTTTTGAAATTAAAGCAGTTTCATGAAATTTTACCGTCATTCAAGCGTAAGCATGTTTTTTTGTTTTACAGAAGTTGTTTATCGAAATTACACTTATGACATTTTACTAACGATTTCACTTATAGAATTGCACCACTAGGAATTTATTAATAAGGTGACGGATTTTGAAAGGGGGACATGAGGGCGACAATGCTTCCTCCGTCGACTTTAGAAATGGTGTCCCCGCAGAGATCTATGATCAAGGCGGAAACCATCGTTGAAGCTGTTGAGAATGTTTAGAAAGACACAAGAGTAATAGTAAGTCATACATACACATAAGAGTAGTAGTAATTCATATACACAAGAGGGTTTCTAAGGAGAGAGAGCTTCACACACACTTCTATTGATCTGGTTGTGTCTCATATACAAGAAGAGAGAAGATAAGAGGATGAATAGTACTTCTCTTCTAGACTCTAAATACTGTAGCTATGGTAATTATTGTAGTCTACAGTAAATATTGTGGAGAGCGTCAGCTACATTTAATGATCTCAACACTCTTCTTTGCTCATCATAATATTTATATAATATAAAATTTATATAGATTTATGATCTATACTTTTGTGTGATCTTATAAGATCAAGAATTGTTGCCTTATTAAAATCTTATCTAGGAAAACCTTATTTTATTTAAGGACAAAACCATAGATGAAGGAAAAAGAATACAACATCATTTTCTTTAATTATTTAAAGAGCTCATTAATTTTCTTATTCAAGAAAAGCAAGTCGCTGCATATCAATGCCATAAGTAAGTTGACGATGATTGCTTAATAGGAGAGCTTTCGTGAAGAGATCAGCAAGGTTATTTGTAGATTCAATTTTCTTAATTATAAGTGCTTGATCAATAATCAAGTCATGAGTATAACTAAAATACTTTGGATCAATATGCTTTGTCATGTCGCCTTTAATGAAACCAACTTGTATTTGTGCAATACAAGCACTATTATCTTTATGCAAGATAGTTGGAGAATCATCATATGAAAATCCACAGGTTGTTTGAATGAATTTATCAATTGATCGCAACCAAATACATTCTCGAGATGCTTCATGTAAGGCAATAATTTCTGCATGGTTGGATGAATTGCAGTTTTTGTTTGTTTCACTGATTTCCATGATATTGCAACTCCATGTCTTAAAAATACATATCCTGTTTGAGATTTAGCTGTTGCAATATCAGATTTATATCTTGCATCACAATATCCAACCAATTTTGGATCTGCAGATTTTATGTAATATAATTCCAAGTCTTCAGTACCTTTTAAATAACGTAATAAATGTTTGATGCCATTCCAATGTTGTAGTGTTGGACGTGCACTATGTCTTGCAAGAATACTAACTGCAAATGTAATATCTGATCTTGTAGATGTAGCTAAATATAAAAGTGCTCCAACCGCTACGAGGTATGGATATTGGTCTCCCAATATTTCTTCTTCCTCCTCGCATGGATGGTATGGATCATGACCATCACGACCACGTCCAACCATTGGTGAGGACAATGGATAAGCATCATTCATATTAAATCTTTACAAAATTCGTCTAATATATATTAGTTGGTAGAAAAAAATGTTACCATCTGTAAGATGCATAATTTGAAGACCAATGCAGAAAGTTATTTTTCCTAGCATTTTCATCTCAAATTCACGTATAAGTAGGTTTGTAGCTGTAACACATGCAGCTATAGTACCCACTAGGTTAAGATCATCAACATATACAACGATGATTACAAAACCAGTTTTATCTTGTTTGATAAACAAACAAGGGATTAGTGGATCACTTATAAAATTATTTGTAATTAAATAATCTCAAAGACGTTGATATCACATTCGTCCCAATTGTTTTAAATCATACAAGGCCTTACATAATTTAATACTATGATATTTTTTTAGAGCGGGTTGATTTGGAGTTCCTCTTTCTAAGCCAAGTGGAACTTTCATACAAATATTTGCATCAAGAGAACCATATAGATATGCAATAAGTACATCCACCAGATGTATTTCAAGGGTGGCATGAACTGTTATTCCAATAATATATCAAAATATAATTGAATCCATGATTGGAGAATATGTGGATTCATAATCAATGCCAAATCGTTGAGTAAATCCTAGAGCAATAAGACAAGCTTTATAGCGGGTTATTTGGCCTTGAGCATCTCGCTTGCATATTAATACCATTTTATATGCCACAAGGTGAGATGTAAGAGTGTCTATAATTGGACCAAAGACTTTCTTCTTATGCAAAGAGGCATACTCCTCCTCAATAGCAGTTTTCCATTTTGACCAATCAGAGCGATGCATTGCTTCTTCGATGGTTTGAGGTTCAAGATCATCTTCTTCGCAAGAAAGGGCTTCTATAATCATATATGCAAATGATTCATCTACCGTAATAGATGGTCTGTCCCAAATATCATCTGTAGCACAATACAGAATAGATAATTCTTTACTCAACTTATTTTTATTCCTTCTAATTCCAAGATTGTTTTTCATAGGAATTGAAGGTACATTATGCATGGATATATCATCATGAATTGGTGGTCGTGCAAGATGAGTGGCAATTTCTCGAGAAATAATACCAAGATTAGTTAATTTTATAGCTTTCTTCTTACGTGGTTGCTTATCTGGTCTACGAGTTCTTTTAGTTGTTGTTGTTATAACTTGAGGTATTGTAGTCAATGGCACTGCAATCTGAGCAGGTGCATTCTGAGCCTCATTAATAGGAACTCTTGTAGTTCTAGGTGCATCATTGAAGCCATCAGGTGTTTCATCCGCGATCCATTTTAAATGCAAAATCTTAGCAAATTCAATTTCTGCCAAAGATGTCCTACGATCGGGATTCATTGTAAACATTTCTGATGCTTCAAATATGACTACTTTATTTCTTTGTTGATTGGATACTCCTCTTTGAAGAGATGGAAATACAGTTTCTTCAAAACGGCAAATGTGCACGTAATAATGTGCTAGTTGATGGATCAATAATACGAATAATGCTTGGTGAATCAAAACCAACATATATGCCTTCTTGTCGATGAACTCCAATTATACGCCGTTGAGGTTCTGGTACTGGATTCCAAGCATGGCAATCAAATACTGGTAAGTGAGATACATTTGGAACACGACCCGAAATGAGCTCATGTGGTGAAACAATTTCAAGAAAAGAAGGGCGGAGGCATATTAATACTGCAGCATGTAAAATTGCATGACCCCACATAAATGCAAGTAGAATTGCGTGAAGGAGGAGTGGCCGCATAATGAGTTGTATACGCTTTATAAATGACTCTGTAAGTCCATTTTGAGCATGTTCATATGGAACACAATATGTCAACTCGATTCTTGTTGCAGTATAATAGTCTTCAAAAGACTTTGATGCAAATTCTTTTGTATTATCCATACGCAATGTTTTTATAGGATAATCAGGAAAATATGCCCGAAAGCAAATAAGCATAGATATAAGATTGGCAAATACCATGTTTCGAGTTGATAATAATGAAACATGTGATTGTTTATCTGATGCATCAACAAGGACCAAAAAATAACGAAATGGTCTTGATATTGGATTTATAGGACCACAAATATCACCATGCAATCTTTCAAGCATTGGTGATAATTCTTGTGGAAGTTTCCAAATTGAAGGCCGAGTAATCATTTTACCTTGCACACATGCACAACATAATTCCATAGAGTCTACATTAGCAGGCTTTAAATTATACCCAGTTATATATGGAATGATCTTTCTAAATAATGTGGATCCTAGATGTCCCAATTGTCCATGCCAGAGAGAAACACGACTCTCTGAGATAGATGATGCAAAATTAAATATAATGGGAGGTCGAATCACAATTCTGTATAAACCATTTTCTGTAGCAAAAGCTTTTTCAACAACTTTATGGTTCTTTGCAAGAACCAAAACTTCTTTTCTATTTAAAGTGGCGGTCGAGAGGTGATAACCATTAATACGTACATCTCGGTAGCTGTTCAGACTCCAAGGTGCTGAAGGTGCAAACATCGCATGTTTACATTTTATGATGGAATCCATAGGTTATTTTACCATCACTGTGCCCTCTTGGAAACAAAACGCATTTGCTCCAGCCATGGTCATCATATTTTTAATTTGTCAAGTTGAAGATTTTTCAATAAAAAATCATCTATCTCGCAAGATAGTATGTGTTGTTGCAGAATCAATGAGCGCATCATTTGATTCATCATTAGAGGTTCTATCATTCATATAAGCCTCTAAATCATCAACACCAATTGAATCCATGGACGCATCCATGGTATGAATTTCAAGAGCCTTAGCCTATAATTTCTTATTTTTTTAGAATATTTTAATAAAATATTTTGAAGTATGGCACACATGTACTAAATGTCCAATTATTCCACACTTATGGCAAGAACGCATCTCTGATTTTTATTTTTTACTATAATTAATAGTAGAATGTTTATTCTTTTCATATGGGTAGAAATGGTCTTGATTATGACTACCCTGATACTTATGAGCACGTTTCCCATGTTTATATAATTTCTTCTTAGACTTTGAAATATTAAGTGCTTGAGATTCTGGAACTGTAGTTTCAATAGGACGAGCTTTCGCATTGCGCAAGAGTAGCTCATTTTGCTTCTTCGCAAGAAGTAGATAGGACATGAGATCAGAATGACTCTGAAATTTCATGTTCCTGTATTGTTGTGCAAGCACAGCAGATGCAGGAGGAAATGTAGAGAGAGTTTTTTCAATCATTTCTTCTTCAGAAATGCTTTGTCGACATAATCGTAATTGTGAGACAATACTATACATTTCACTATTGAAAGCATTTAAATTTAGAAAATCCAAGACACGTAAATGTGTCCAATTATGATGTGCACGTGGAAGAAAAATGGTCTTTTGATGATCAAACTTAGATTTAAGATTCTTCCAAAGTTCTGCATGGTCTTTCATTTCTAAATATTGATGTTGTAATGCGGCTACAAGTTGATGACAAAGGAAAAGAAGTACTTTCCAAAAATAGTAAGAGATATAGAAATACTTGTTATAGGAGATTCTTCAAAAATAATGGCATCCGAGAGTTGTTCTGCAAATAAATTTGCTTTTGCCATTTTTGCCCATAATAGATAATTATTTCCATCTATAATCAATGGTGGAAATAAAAGAGCTTGAAAATGTTGGGATGCACTGGTAATAGTTGGAACCATAGTAGAAGCAATTGAAGATGTTGAAGCACTCATTATAAATAAATTTGTAAAAAAAATACAAAATCAAGTAGAAAAGTTGAGTAAAACATACCTTAAAATATAAAGTCAAATAAAATGATAAACTTAAACTTAAAAAAACAAATATATATATATATATATATATTTGAAGGAGAAAGAGTTGTAGATTAAGGTAGTAGAATAGCAATAAGATGGTAGCAGCAGGCAGCCGCAGGGTGGCAGCAACGGGTAGCGGCGAACAACAGCGGCGGGCATCAGCAGATAGCGGGGACGACGGCGGCAACGGGGGCAGTAGTAATGTTAGGGCGGCGACGACGGTGGGCAGTAGCGGCAACGGCGACAAGGTGGCAGTGGCGGATTCGGTAGCAGTTCGGCATCTGTTCGATGTCTCTTTGGCGGCAGTTCAGGGCGCAGCACGGAGCAGGAAGCAAGCAGAGGGTGGAGTTGGGTTGGGTCAAGTATTGAGAGTAAGCAAGGCAGAGAGTGGAACAAGTGCTCTAAGCAAGCAACTAATATGTGAAGGGCCAGTAAGAAGAATAAGATCATGACCCAGACACTAAGCAAGGGTAGCAACAGGTTTAAAGAGTCAAAGACTAGAGCAAAAAATTGTGATAGTGTGTAGAAGAGAATAGTGCTGATAACGTGTTGAGAATGTTTAGAAAGACACAAGAGTAATAGTAAGTCATACACACACATAAGAGTAGTAGAAAGTCATACACACACACAAGAGTAGTAGTAAGTCATATACACAAGAGGGTTTCTAAGGAGAAAGAGCTTCACACACACTTCTATTGATCTGGTTGTGTCTCGTATACAAGAAGAGAGAAGATAAGAGAATGAATAGTACTTCTCCACTAGACTCTAAATACTGTAGCTACAGTAATTACACAGAGCTAAAGCTTTCTACTGTTGAGCTTTAGCTCTGTGTAATTACTGTAGAATACGCTCATTAGTACAACAGTAGAATACACAGAGCTAAAGCTTTCTACAAGAAAATTCTCCCGCTTTAATCAATCCGCTTCTCTTTTGATGACTGAGACTCAGTTCTTCTAGTCGATGCTCTTGCATGATCTTGCGTTTGTGTCGAAGGAACAGCAAGCAAAGTTACAATTGGTGCAACTTTCCAGATTTCTGAGCATGAATCCGATGAGTAACCTTCCGTCATTCCCTAGCCATCTTGCAGAACCAGACATATTTCCTTCCACTTGTCCTTTTCTTCACTGAAATGTTCTTGAAATCTCTATTATTCAATGCCTGAAATGTAGGAGTAAAGCATTTGTAAAAGTAAACATAATGATTGTTGCAGTCACACAGTGGACTTAGTGTATTAATGGTTGAATGGAAAAGCGAGCGCTGCTGGTGCAACCTGGAAAAGCTTCGCGTATCTCAGAACACCATTCGGCACCTAGATTCCTAGTTGCCGAGATTCAGAGAATTTTAGAGCAACCTAAACAGGTGATACAGTGTCTGCTCCATCTAGAGGTGCATTACTATTCTGTCACAGGTTTGGTTGTTGTTTCTAAGCTTCTAAGTTCTTATTTCATGCATATGATAATCTTTGCAGTGCTCATTGACTTCCACATCCCTCCAAGCATCCCATGTCCTGATTTTGGCGTTTATCAACGCTGTTTTCTTGATCAGATGATGAGGCTCTTGCGCTCTAGAAACGAGATTGACATCTCGATCAAATGAGATTGCAGATCAGTAAGGTTTATTCTTCTTTGTGTCAGTCTTCTACTTTTTACTTACTCGACCCTTTCTTTTTGGTTTTTTTGTCTTTAATAAAAAAAAAGTTGGTGTTAATCAAGAAAAATTGTGTTACAAAAAGAGATGAGCAAAGAAAGAAAAATAAGAATTTAAATATCCTCAAAGGTTGCTCCAACCCTAGAAGATGGAAAGAGGAGAAAATCTTAATGGATGATAAAGTATAATATTTTATTCTCAAAGTCAATCTTGTGTCTTTCCTAAGCATTAACACATCAACTATATATGTTTTAGAGATTTAAGTCAAGTATCTAAATAAAGAAATAATATCACCAATTTTTAATTATGTAAATCATAGAATTTAAAATGATAGATATTTAAGTTTAATATAATTTATTTTGATTGTATGTATAACTATCAAACATTAGTTAGGTAAAATAATAGTACTTTTTTTTTATTTTTTTTATTTTTTTACTATTTAAATATCTTTTGATTATTATTTATTATAATTTAATTTTTTTTAGTATACATCATCACAATGAAAAATCATATAATTTTTTTGTTTCAAGTTTTATTTTATAAATAGAATTTTTATCAAAGTTTGGAAGATCTTATGAATATTGGTTAATTAATCAACATTTTACAAATTCTACATCAACAACAAAAGAATAAAATAATATTATCTTATTTAAATTTTATTTGTTAAAATATTGGCTTTTTGCAAGTATGAATTTATTACTTCAATTTGGTTTCAAAAAATAAGTATTCATTGTATTGTCTAAGTTGAAAAAATTTCACTACACATTTTTATTTTTTTGGATAAATATGATAGAACAAATTGCAATTTATTTGGTTGGTTTTAAAAACCAAATGTTATTCTAAATTTAATTACTATTGAAATCTATTGCAAGCTTTGGCCTTTCATCTATTTTGTAGTGATATTTCATTGCCATTGATGCCCTAATATTATCTAGTAACATTAATATTCTTGCTCAATAATATACTTACTTTGTATTAATGTAAATACATCAAATTTATATAAATTAATATCTTATATACTGCACAAATATTACATATGATTATTAAATTATCTCTTTGATTTATCTATATAATATGTATCATAAACTAATTTGAATTAGATAAATGGCACAAAAAAAGGTTTATGTATATTAATTTATGTTTTTTTTAATATTTTTGTTTGATTTTGATTAAATTGTCTAAGAATATCTTCAAATTTTTAAAAGTAATTGTTATTCACTTTCAACTCAAGTTGTTGAGGTGATTTAGAGCAAGTAAATATGTTATTCTATTGCTAATTTATGATTTTTTAATTAACAACTTCTTTCTAAAAAAATAACATAATAAGCATGTGTATCAATGATGAATAACAACAATACTTTCAAATGCTAATTTTATAATTTTGAAATAAAATTATTTGTATTATTTAAATAATTCTAATTATTTATTTATTAAACTCATCTAACTTAATAACTAATTATTTATTTATTAAAAATCATCTAACATAAATATTTTTATTTTTTAAGGTTAAAAGTATAAATTTTTAATTGCACAAAAAATAAAAAGACGTAGTTAAAGAAATATGTTTATTAAAAAATAAATTCTACAATTGATATAGATTATCTTAAATATCATTTTTAGTAATATTTTTATTATATTACATAGTAGAAAAAATAATTTTAGGTACTTTAAAAAAATTAATTATAAGTTAAAAATATTTTACTTCTAATCTTATATTTAATAATTGACTTTCAAGGCCCAAATTTTGATGGTATCTAAGATTGACAATAGACAATAGTTGCAAAAGATGTAATGGTGTATTCAATGTGGTACAAACTCTAATTGTCTATAGTTGCACAAGGACTCCTTGCTAACTTATTATAAATTCTATGATAATATTTATAATTACATTATTTTATTTTATTATTTTACTAAAGATCTTTATTTTTTGTTTCTTCTTTCTTCTTATCTGAGTGCATAAAAATGATCTAATTCTCTTACTTCTCTTTGGTTTTATATTAAGTTTTAAAGTATTTTGAAATATTAAAAAATATATTTAAAATAACCAAAATATATTTTTAATATTTTTAAATAAATTAAAATAATGGTAAGGAGATATATGCTTGTGTGTTCATACATCCATCCAAATTGTATTGCTCTATATTACAACTTGATAACTATTTTTTACATACTACCTCCATTACAAGGGGCCCAATGGATATATATATATATATATATATATATACACACAAAAAAAAATACACTTGCACAAAAAAAATACACACATTGGAATACTTGTTGCGTGTGTAGATGCCACTTAGGGCAAATATCGCACTTACAATTGGCCACATCAGATGTATAGTAACCACGTCGGACATGACGCCCGTCGTTTTCCCCACACTGGCAAGAATATTTAAATACTGAAGTTTACCCGCCTTCGGAACTTGCTGGAGGGAGTGACGATCGCTGCCCTGCATTCGCAATCGACACACTCGTCACCACCTCCGTCGAGCTTGCATTTGAAGTCCCTCCACTTCATACAAACCAGCGCAGCGGCGCGAAGCGACAATGAGGACACCATTGAAGGATCGGGCAGTGTCCCCCGGTCAAGGCTTGCTGCTCATGCCGCATGACGACGAGGAGCAGGCGCAGGTGCGCAGGGCTAGAGCAGCTGCGCTGGGTCGCAAGTCTGGCATCGGCGCTGGCGTGTTCTTCACATATGCCTCTGCGTCTGCATCTCAGGAATCGAATCTTCTCTGCTGGGAGCATATCTTGGAGCTACACAAAAATTGTATCAAGCTCGCCGCGGAGAATGTCGGTTGCCTTGTGTAGAAGTGGATTTTCGTTCAATTATTCTACTGAATTAGTGTACTATATGTGTGGTTAGACCTGAGTATGTCTTAGACTTCAAAAGTAGTTGCATCAAGATTGCCAGGGAGAATGCGTCTGAACATCGGGAGGGAGTAACAATGAAATTCAGCTTAGTTACTCAACAAGATTTTGATCATGATACCTTTTTAGAATTGCTTTCGTGTCTTCTCATGAGATTAACGCATAGGAAAGCGTGTCATGTGGCTTAGGACCATGAACAGACAATTTGAGGGGGTTCTTCCTGCGTTTAAAGGGGTCACGTATCACTGCATGATGGTGTTGCATTTGTGCATGCTGGCATTTTCCATAGACTTTGGATTGGTAAATTCGGCATGTTAGTTCGGCGGGAGCCAGGTTCTACTTGTACTGCACGTTGTTTTCAGAGTTAAGTTGTTTGAATTAAGAGAATGAGTTTTTCGGCAATATATCGAGTGATGACGATTACTTTGTGTTACTTGTAGAAATCACGCAAAGCAATACATGGGACCTCAAGTTGATTGATCATCTTAGTGCTCTTGTCCAAGGAGATGATGAACAAGATGACCAAGACAGCTTTCAGAAGGCAACACTTGCTATTGTGTTTCATGTTTTGCACAGTTTTTGAGATTCTACTCACGAAAAGTATGCTTAATGTTTTTCTCTGGGTATAATGCAATATTGGTAACATATAGACGAGAGTATCACCTGAGCAAATTCTAGTCTGATCAATTAACGATTAATCGTTGAACTTGACGCTACTGATGTTAAAACGAGGTCGTGATACATATTTTCTGGATAATGTGGCAGGCTAGCTGTACGTTGGAAGCAGGTGTCAAAATATACTCCACGAGAGTAGATTCCGTGCATTTCGAGACTTACAAAGTGCTCAGCAGCCTTAATCGTACAGCTGGAGTTAACAACGGTAGTTATGAATATATTTCATGTAGTACATGTCAATATACTCTGATCACAATGCGATGTCGTTCATGCTCTAGTGTACTCTTCAGAGTGCATCACTTGCCTATTGATATTGACTGTGTTTGCTTTTGCTGTGAGATTCAGGACCATCTAATTTAGGCACCTACGTATACATGTGGTTTAATCTCTAGGATCCCATTCTGAAACGTCTTCCATGGTTCTGGTTGTGGACGGCCATGTAGATTGTCAACAAGCTGCAAGTAACCAAGAAGAGCACAGAAATTGTTCCAGCAAGAGAGTAAGCGGAAACTATAACTATGCTCGGACATTGTATTTAGGGTGTGTAGCAACATGTTATCTGAATTTTGACGGTGATGGTTAGAGTTGTGGAACTTGTTCCCAACTTGACTCCTGCTAGGCTGCCACAGATTTAGATTTTTCAACGTAACTAATGCATCAGATTCCTCTTACTCTTGTTGAGGGATGTGTGATTTGTAGAGTAGTAGAACCTCCAGCACATTGGAAGCATCGTTCGACTCTCTGAATGTCAAACAAATTGATTGTAAGTAGTTCTTATAACTCTGTTCTAGGATGACTGTGTCTTGATGGAATGTTTCCTGAAACATGGAGAGTGAGGTAGAGGTCGTTGTGACCATCCAAATTTTCCCCTGGATAATCCAGCTTGGTCAAAAAATTCCGCCTTAAGTTCTTCGACAAATTGGAGGGTGCAGTGGCTTTCGCTGTGGATCCACTTTTCCAGCAAACATCAGCGCTATTTGATGAAGGTGGAGCTAAAGGTCTTCTTCTCAATTCCCTTTCCATTTTTCAAGGATGTGAGATTGTGTTTGACTCTTGGGAAGTACCTGAGAGGAGTATGTTGGTCCAAGCTAATAACGATGCTGAGCAGAACGCTGCTATCAAGCTGTGCTTCATCAAAGGTAAACCATCCCGTGCTTTTGGACCCTTCTCTGAACAAGCCGGTTTGTGTAATGGTTCACCATGGTGACTATTGATGTAAACACATGTATAAGCTTAATGCGTACTATATTATATTCCTACTGATAGTATTGAAGCGATGCTGGAGCATTTAAGAAAAGATAGTGAAATATCACCTTCTTCAAGCGAAATCGTAAAAATGTTAGACGATCCTTATCGGACGACAACCTTAGCAGAAGATGCAGCTAAACAATCCTGTAACTTATTTGTCGACGGAGATGTGTTCTCATCTTGGCAAATTGGAGATACCAGTGACAATTCTGTCAATGACGCCGATGAAGCTTTTGATTGTACGGAAAGTGATGAACACCAAGAAGTCAATTATCTGGATGAAGGGCTTGAAGCAATAGATGACGACATTGATGCGAATCTGTTGCATGGTTCAAATCCCGAATTGGGAGACGAAGAGGCTAGTACAATTCTATCTTGCTGTACTTGGCTGGAATCGTTCCTCATCATCATCAACACCATATAAATAATCAGCGTTTGTGTAACTGGGAGTTGGTACTCTTCATTTGTGGTCTGCGAATGGTTCAGGAAGCCAAAAATAGCTTTCTACCTCACAGACTTGGTTTATTTGTGATGTATGATCTAACAATTATCCTCCTGTATCATTATGCTTATTTGTAAAAGCTGTAATCGGTCTGGCGACCAGTAGTGCTCTTTTTAGACCTATACCATAATCTCTTCTTGAGACAAATGCTGAAAAAATTAGCTTCGGCTATAGGGTTTGAATAGTGACCAAAGTTGTCCTAAACTGTTTATTTAGGTTGTTTTACTATTTTAAGGGGGTCGGTGGGGGAGAAGTGGAGTATACTGAAGATGGAAGTGTTGTCAACCATACAACCGTTCAGTGGATGAACCCTCGCTTAATATACCAGTCCAATGCATGGGCTGGACCTGATCATTGTAAATATAGAAACCCTCAAGGTACAATATACCCCTCGCATATGATTTAGTGTCATGTGGTATGATATATCCAAGAGTGAGAATAGGGTTAACGTTTTGGTAATCTGCAATACTTTCTGGTGCGTGAGTTAGCAAGTCATTATTAAGTATGACCTATTTTTTAGATTTGCAGATGGCATACGTGGACAATGCAAAGAAGAAATTTCAGGACCTTTTAAAGTCAAAAGAAAGAAACGGCAACCTTTAGTGATTGATTTCGAGAATCCTTCAGAGATAGATTTGTCACTTTTCAATCCAGCTCAGGTCGTTCGGTCGACAGTTCTTTCGCAACGGCGTGCATCTTTTAATGGTCTTCTTCCAGATGACGTGCATTATGAAGCTCTGGACCTCGTGCACCTATTTCTTCGCCCATCTGTTCTGGTAAGTGATACTGTTTGCGATGTCTTGTAAAGCACGCTACTGTTTATGTAATTGGAAAATTTATATCAAGTGCAGCTGGATTGCAAGTGGTTGTGAAATGTACACTAACGACTTCACCTTGCTCACGCTGTGTATCTTGAAGAGGGAAAATCTAATTGCAGGTGGGTGTCTTCTTTATCTGCATTCGATGTCTTGAATGTTTTTGTATCTGATGTTTTGTCTCAATGCAGTACAAATAATTAGAAGCTGCTGTGCAGATCGTCAAATACAGAGGAATATCCCTGGGCCTTCCGTACAGGACTACGGATACAATTCAGGAGACGACTCGGGAATGGATTGCTCTCATGGTGACTGGACTGGTATCGATGGTGACGGTGAAATTGGGGATCCATTAGGCACTAACTTGGTTGCTGTTCGTCGCAAGGTGACATTTCTGCATTTATTTATATATATATATATATATATATATATATATATAAATATATATTTAATGAGAGTTAAATTTTTGTTTCAAATTATGAGAGTCGAATTCTTGTATGTAATGACGTCAGACCGTGACACAGATCCAGAAAGTCAAGGTTAACGACGATGAAACATCAAAGCAAGTTGACGTGCGTAACTTGAAAGAATCTCTTTGGTCCCACCTCCAGAATATCCAGGCCACTATTGACGAGGTAAGTATTTTCCAACTCATTGCAAAAGGGCTATCCAAACAGAATTTGTTTTTTCATGGTGAATTGTTGCACGCATCCAATTGGTTTAGATGATTGTGGTGCTTTAAGTTCTGAAGTACATAGCATTGGAAGAAGCACGTGGGCTTCACGTGAAAAGTTCCCATCGATCATCGAGGTGAAAAGCTACTCAAATTCGAAAATGATGCTGACGCTAACGCTTTATATGCTCATTCAACACATCAGGGTGAGTCTGAGAAGGATGCCAGACCTTTCCAAAATCTACTGAATGTTCTGCCGGAGGACTACGCTGCCACTGAGAGTGACGATGTGTCTGTGCAGTTGTGTTTCATTTGCCTGCTTCACTTAGCAAATGAGCACAATCTGCGCATCGTAGATTGCCCAACGATGGACGATCTGCAGATTTTTCAAGTTTAGTAAGTCACCGCCATGTAATTAGGAACCGATTATGTTTTTAAAAATCCCAACCTTCGTATGAAACTCGAAATAATCTCAGCTGTACAGCAAGTATCCTAAACATAATCTCCTGCAATTACCCAATTCCTGTAAATATTCAATGTGGCACAGACTTCTCAGGGTTGGGTCCCGTCTACCATCCAATTAAGTATGTAAATATTTGTGAACAATTTCTTACTTAGTTGTTTCGAATGACAAGGATAAAGGATATCCTCTTCCTGAAACTACGTTTCCTCATTAAATGTTGTCTTAGAATGTGGTCTATTTTTCAATTAGTACCATTGCAGTTTGATTGCAGACACCATCCAACACCAAGGTATTCAGACATGATCAGTGCTTGGACTTTTGTTTGGATTCAACGTACACCTAATAACTTTCTTCTTGGATTTTGGATAGAATTTCTTATTTTACCATGGTTTATTTTGTTTTGCATTTGAACTTTTCCTTAACTTAAATATATAAGTGTATTTAAAGTCATTTTAAAGTCTCTCTCTCTCTCTCTCTCTCTCTCTCTCTCTCTATATATATATATATATATATATCTCAATAAGATATCTGAAAGCAATTAAATCCACAATATGTGACATATATCTCAAAAATTGGAATTCAAAAAGAATAATTGAATACATAAACATTTCATTTAGAAAAATAAAAATAAAAATAATCTTATTAATACATTTCAAAGCAACATAAATACATAAACTTTAATTTTTTGGAGGATAAATCAGTTATCTAAGTTTAGGTTTTTTTTAAAATTAATAAGGCATTGAAATAATATTTTATAATATATAAAAAATTTAATATTTTTTAATATTATTCACTTCTAAAAAGATAGAATCATTTTTAATATCAATACTTACATCTAAAATTTTAAAAATAATATCATATTTTACAAATTATAATATTCTTATAATCAAATAAAAGATAAAAAGTATCCAAAAAGTTAATTAGTTATTATGCATTTCAAACATTTATGTATTTTGATGCATTAGCATCTTTAATATCACTCAATTTCACATGTAATTTGCATGTATTAGCTAGCAATTTATATTTTTACATTCTGAAGTCACTAACGTAACCAAGAAATTCTTTAACCATATATCAATTCTTTTGCTTAAAATAGGCATAATACTAAAAAACTTTGGAAAATATAATGCTAGCAGAAAACCTTATTATTTCATAATAAATTTTAAAACCATTTTATTTAATGATAGGCATGTAAACCAACCTTATTTTTAAAATTAAATTCAAAGCTAAAAAAAGATAATTAGTTTCAATATTATTGTTATTTTCTAATAAAAATCTAATATACTTGATTTTTTAAGCTTATGTCTAGTAACTTTTATTCTATTATATAATTTTTGATTCTTCGAGTTTTTGGTTTTTTAATAGTTTATAAATAGAATTTTTTTTTCCAGATTTTTTTTCTTTTTTCTTTTTGTATAATTGTGGTAATATAAGTATTTTTTGAATGCAATATAATTTGACATTTTACATATTATAAATAATATATTTTTTAAACAATGTACTTAATATTTTAAAATGTATTGGTCAACATGATAATGTTGACCGAATACATTTTAAGTAATCGGAATTCAATGTTGACCTATATTTACTATTCTTATTAACCGAAACCTTGAAATTATCATATATGCTACAGCATACATCAAAACTTCTACTATCAAATTGTGCAAAATGCAATTATTTTTTCTTATGAATTCTTAAATTTGTTATTTAAAACCTCAATGAACTCAGTATCTACAACATAACATATCAATAAATATTCTTACATCTTTTATATGTATCATACAATGGTCTAATTAAATTAATTTTTAATCTGAGAAAGTCAAAAATATTGGTAATGTACACAATGAATATTAAATATACCAAAAAAGTTAGATCAAATAGTTCATAAAAAATAATACACACACACACACACACACACACACATATATATATATATATATATATATACATATTGTGTAATATTAATTTTTATAATCTTCTCTAATAAGTTATCTAAACTAAAATTTAAAAGTTAATCTTTTTTTTAAATAAAAATATCTGGAAGTTTTTCTGCTATGTATTTTAACAAGAAATCTGTAATGCATTTTTATATAAATTTGATTGTTTCATTAGTTAATTATATAAAATACGTCATTTTTAGAAATTTAATACTTATAATTTTTAAATCCTAAAAAATTGGTTTTAAAAGTACATATATATAAACATATTTTTTTTAGATATATTTAATAAAAATAATTATTTTTTCATAATTACATTTGTTTGATTCTTCAATGAGTCTCTTAATTGTAAAAGAACAATTTCTTTTTTAAAAGTTTAAATCAAAGTCAAAAAATATTGGATTCTTTAATAAAATTGTAATAAATAATATATATATATATATATATATATATATATATATATATATATATATATATATATCCATATTAAATTTCCATAGTAAAATAAATTAAGTGCGGTCTTAAAAATTAAAATATTTGTCAAAAATTACAATTGAGAAGTAATTCATATATTTTTTTCTTAGAATATATATATAATTACTATTTTTCCTAGAATATATGTAATTTCAAAACAGTGCATATATATTTCTAGATAGTACAAAAAATTACAAAATTATACTTTAAATATTTTAATATAAATATTTTTAAAAATTATAATTAGAAAGGCTTATATATCAATATATTCCTGTAAATTTAGATAAAGGTTTTTTGTGCAATGATTATATTATTTATAAGAATATAAATTTTACGATAAAATGTAATAAAATGATTTAAAAAAATAAAAAAAATAAAAATTAATTTTTGATAGCATAATAATAGATTAATTAATTTTTAAATACTTACATAAACAAATGATTTTTAATATTAATTACTCTTATAAGAATATATTCTTTAGGAAGTAATATATACTCATATAATATCAACTTCTTTTTATTCAAATCTTAAAAAGGACCTGTGATTCAATATAATTATTTCAAAACATACCATGTCTTCATATATAAATTTATATTTAAATTTTATAACTTTATTTATAAATTAAAAATCCTATAGTATGTATATATATATATATATATATATATATATATATTCTCATATGTTTTATAACTCAATTTTTTAAATTTATATCTACAATATATTTTTAAATAGAAGTAATAAAAGTAAATAAAAAAATTGTACGTAGTATATTATTTTAAAATATTACAAAAAAAATGTGAATACAAATTTGAATCCCACCAACGGATTTAATTGGTGGATTGGTTAAAAATATTTTCTTAAGTTATTTAGACATAAATATATTAATATTGGAAATTTTATTTGATAATAAAATTATTTTATAGAATTTAGAATTTTTTACACTTTACAAGAGTCTTATTAGAAAAAAAATTTAAAATAATATCTTAATAAGTCTTATAAGAAATTATCTTAATTTGTTTAATATTTTTGCTTATTGTTAAGTATTATTGTCTAGTTATCGAGGTTAATATCTACATTGGCCTTCTAGCTATATGTATTATTTATAATTTAAATTAAAAAAAAACTTTAAATATGAGTTAGTAGTTTAAAAAAGTATAAAAAAAGATCCTCGTATCTTTTTAGTTTTTTATATAAGAAATAATATTTTTAGTTTATTTAAGTTAATTAAACTACTATAAAAAATCTCAAAGATAGGAAAAAATAGCCTTAATTTAATTTTATTATTATTATATTATTTTATAAATTTTAATTTTTTATAAAGATTTTTTTTAGATTTATTAAGTAAGTTGTAGTGCAATTTTTAAGTCTTTGGTAAAAATCATTTTTATTAGTTTGGGAGGTCATATTGAAGAAATAGAAAAACATTTGAAGGCCTTATACTCTTCCTAATTCAATTAAGTGTTTTTAAAAACCATGATGAAGTGAAATATGCAAGAATATTAATTCTACTAGTAGAAAATATGAAGGTTAGTTGTTAGTGTTGTCTTTGTAGGCAAGGAAGTACATAAATTAAACCTTTTCAAATACATTTTTTGAGATAATAAGTGACTAAAATTAGAAATATTGATTAAAAAAAATTAAAAATAAAGAATAAATAATAAAAATAAAAATAAAAAAATTTAAAAATATAATAAAATAAAAAACTTAGAAAAATATATTGTGATAATATCATTTAACTTAAATTAAAAATTTGATAGATCATAATTTATGTAAATAAATTTCAATTATATACCAGTAATGTCTAATAATTTTATTATAATATTTTATAAATATTTTTTGATTTTTAATTTTAAAACATTTTGAAATTGAATATATTTTACTAAATACAAATATTAATATATTTATAATAGACCTAATAACATGCTAATTTTATATTATAAAAAATATAAAAAATTATCATTTTAGATTTAATGTAAATTTTATTTTATTAACATACTTGATGTAATGACAATCAACAATTTTTGTATTTAGCATATTAACAAGAATATTCTTTCAGATTGCAAGCAAGAGTTTTCTGCATATCAGTGCACAACCTTTATGCAGTGCTAGAATCAAGTCGTAAGTAGTTCTATAATTGATCTTTTTGAATCTAATTGGCATTTTTTTCTCTAGATTAAAGAAGTTATAAACTGTAGATAATTTAAGATTTTTTAATGTATAGCTTATCCTAACTCAATTCTTATTAGTGCCAAACAAATTCTTCTTAAATTTTTGTGGTTTGTAGAGATTGTTTACAAAGGTCACCTTATTTGTCATTACTTCTTGACATGTAGTTGCAAGAAGTTTACTAAAGACAAGAGCATTATAGCCAGGTTGCAATAAATGCTCACAAACAGCTCTCACATCTTGAACAACACAAATCCATCATATTTTTATTAAAAAAATCAACATAAGTGTTTGCATGCTGTTGCATATATTAACTATATAACTACAATAGACATTCATTGAGCCATCAAACTCCATTTCTTGTATCTTTTTATGGCTCAAGCAATAATACCAAATGCTCTAAATTTGCAACATGCACATACAACAACACAAGGAATTAGAAGACATATTTTTTATGATTATACCATGCATTTTGAGATGCTATTTGCAATAAAAAATCTTTAAAAATAATGTATATCTTTTTAATAAAAATTATTAGTTACAATTAAACTAAATAAGTATAAAATGATTTTTATTTCAAACATATTTTGAATATTTTAAATTATATGTATAAAGAGAAAAAATAGATATTAAATTATATACATTAAGGTTTTTATTGAAATTATTTGATGTTTTATCTATTTTTAGGTATTTTTGATTTTTTATGAGAATTTTTTCTTTTTAATAATTATTATTTTAAAATAATTATGAGATCATCAACCATTAAAAAATAATAATATTATTTATATATCTTTTCTTTTATTTGATATAGCTTAAGAAATTAAAATAAATGTGTAAATACATATTTTAAAATACATAAAAATTTGCAATTTCTAATATTCATTATACAATATGATAATTTATAAAACTAAAATACTTCACATTTTAATTTTTAGTTTTATTAGGTTATTTTTTAAACTAATATCTCAAAGAAATTTATTAGACTTCTTCAAGTTAAAAAATATTTATATATTTAAAATTCAATTTCTAACTTTTAAATTATTTGAAATGACACATGTGAATCATTATAAATTTATAAAATTAATGATAATTATTTGATATATATAATCTATTGTTCTGAAAATACATGTGTAAATTATATGGGACTTCAATCATTCTTAAATATTAATAGGAACTTTTTTTATAAAGTATATATCTTTAAAATTACTTTTATCTATGAATTAATACTTTATATGATAATATTAAAAATATGAAATACTTTATAAATATATAATATAATAATATATTTCATCTTTCCGAATTATATAGTCTCCCCAAATTTAAAAATAAGAACTTAGAATATGATAGTCTACAATATAAGTGTATAGAGTTTTTCTTATATTTATATTAATAGTAAAATCTTATTTAATAGGAAGAATTTGTATTGGCTTTCTAGTATTAAAGGTCTTTTAAATTATGTACTAAATCATTTATAATGATTATTATTTTATTTAGAATTAACAATTTCTTATAAACACTTAAATTTGATTCTTCTCCCTATTATTAGTGTAATTATTTTAAGTTTATTACGGTTTTATTTATTTTCAAACAATGTGAGCTGCACTTGATATTAGAACATATTCTCAAATATTTCAAGTAGCTGCACATAAAATTAAAAACAAAAAACTACTACAATACATTTTATACAATTTAAAAGATAATTAAGTCAATATTATTTGTATATATGTATATATATATACAAGTCTATATTTATTATTCTTGTGAACAATAAATTTTTTTTAATAAATTAAACTATTTCTACTGATTTTATTGATTTTTTAATTTCTATTCTATGTACTTTAGAATTATTTTAAATCTAGAATTGATTTCTAATAAAGATTTAAACAAAGTATATAGTACATGAAATTTCTTAAAGGCTATTTGTTTTTTAGAATTATGAAAGAATAGTCTTCTAGAATATTGTATGCTAATATGTATATTTTTTAAAATTAAGATATTAATCTACAAAATATACGATGATTGAAAAGTATTGTTAAAGAATTGAATTTAAATTTTATATCATTTACTTATTTAATAATTTATATATTTAATTAAAAAATATAATATAGTTGATATTTTAATACTTACTTAAATTTTATTCTATTAGAACTTAGAATACAACAAGATTCATCTTAGAACTTTGGCATATTTTTACACATTAAAAACAATTATAATAAAATTGTAGATAAATTCTAATTAAAATTTTAATAAATTAAATAAATAAAGAAATATAATAAATACTTACTTTTAGAATATATAATTGATTTAATTTTAAAATTAAAATTGATATCATTATTTATTTAACTTCTGTATAGACTCTTTTATAAATATACATTAACATATATATAGTTGTGGATTATATATAGATATATAGATATATAATCCACAACTGCTTGAGACTAAAAATTAATGTACTAACTAATAACTCGATTCTTGATTAAATTTTTGATTCTACATGAATTACTTGCAATGGACTATTCTAACTAATCAAAAAATTATGGTTTTTAATAATGTAATACATCATAACCATTAGAGATTCATTTTAATGGAAATATCTTTTATCACTTGGTTTGGTCCCTAAACAAAGAAAACTGTTTTACACAACTTACTACCATTGAATATACTAAAATATAAATAACCAAGTCTTAGTTAATTTTTATATCATAAACTGGAATAATCACAAATACTTGTGATTATTTTATATCATAAACTGGAATTTTCTTTTTAAAACCGAATATGAATCTTTTTTGTAATTCAATTACAAGAAACTACAATACACAAATATACATGTAAATTTATCTAAAAATTAATTTTTAAATATTTTATATGATTTTAATTATAATTTTTAAAATATAATATAATATTTTTTTAATTAATATTTTTAAATAATATTAATTATTAGTAAATAAAAAATTAAACCTACACAATAATAAAATTTAATGTCTCTAGTTTTTAACTAATGTTTAGATGTTAAAAAATCATTTTGGCATTCATTTTTTTTTTTTAAAATTTCTAATAGTTTTTTTGATATGTGTTAACTAATTAATAATTATCTTTAAGCTTATTTGAAGAATTCTTTATTATTTAAAATTGATGTCTTATTATTAATATTTCTAAATAAAATAATAAAAGAAAGTAAATTTTATAGTTTTTAATTTTTCAAATAATTTTTAATAGCATTAAGCTCCTTCTTAATATACTAATATTTTCCATAGCTAAAAACCTACTAAAAATACATTATTAAAGTAATAACATATTTATTTATTTAAATAAAAGTTGGATATACTAAAAAAATGATCTTTTTACAATAAATGATATACTTCAGAAAAACTAAACAAAGAATGTTTTTATGTTGTATTATTCTATGTATGTCACTCACAATAATATGATAAAAAGTAATTATTTTATTTAATGATTTCATTTATTTTTGCTGTAAGTTACTTTTTGAAAAATTGAAAACTCAAATTATATATATATATATATATATATATATATATTTTTTATTTCTTATAAAAATTGTTTTATAAAACGGATACAAAAAAAGTACCTTTATTTATATTTGATTTTATTAAAACTCATGATGTTATTGGAATTCCAAAGTAAAATGTGAGATTTAAATAAAATTACATTACAAGTAATCTTAAATATTTTTTGTCTAAGAATTATCATATCATTAAAATTTTCAAAGACAAAAAATATTTAAGATTACCTATAATGTTAATGGTACATTGTTTCTACTATTAAGGTTTGGCATTAATTTCCATATCTAAGTATTACTATTCCATGTGTACTAGTCTATCCAATTACCCAATTTGTTGGATCTTATCATTGATTCAAAAAAGTAAAACTATATTAGAAACATTTAAACATTCTAAGAATTATCATATCATTCATTTATCATGATTTTTATTAGTAGGAATGTTATAATATAAAATTATGAAATTATAATATTAAATTAAATATGACTCATGGTTTTTATAATATTTTGATAAAATAGTCCTTTGTATTTATACTTGAAATTAGTTTAGAATTGAGATTTTTAAAATTATCAAATAATAACAATGTATTATTATTTGAAAGAATAATGTGTTTTAAATCAAAATAGAGGTTCTTTTGGTTTTTTAAACATTCAAACATTTATAAACCAAACAAAAATATACTATGTTATATAATTTATTTTTATATTATGACTTTAATAAAATTATTTAATATTTATTCTAATATAGAACTATTTTGATTGTCACATATTCATTTATAAATATCTAAATATAAATATTAAAGAGATATTTGATTTGAATTATTGTGTACTTTAATAGAAATTATGTCTTATTGCAGTTAAGATATGTTTTTCATTGAACTCTAGAATGATCATGTAAGAATGTCCACAAACTCCACAGTAAAAACTCGCACATATAAAGTGATTTAAGACTTCATAAATGCCAATTAAAACTTGTTCATTGAACACAAAAATTGCTTCTAAGACATCTTCTCCTTTCAAAATGTTGGTTGTGAATTTCACATAACCTTCCATCAAAAATCTCTCTTAATTTATGTCCATATTTTGTAATCAAAATTCAAACATGATTTTTGACATCAAGAACTCTTCTTCATGCTTCATGTTCATCTCTTCATTGTTTGTATCCCATCTCTAATAACCATCATTTGTCATATATTACATGTAAATGTGTATTATACATATTCATGTTAAGGATATATATTAAAGAGAAATGTTAAATAGACCCAGCTTTTTACTAAATTGACCTATCCATGATAAAAATAAAAATAATATGATAATCATGATGAATGTGTTTGGTTTTCATTGATTTTGGATTGATAGTGGAAAAATAAATGTAAAGGTAATTATTTTTTTGCATGATGGTTAGGATGGGTGGATCAATTTTTTAAAAGCATGAGTCTATTTAACATTCCCCTATATATATATATATATATATATAATCATGTAAATAATACAAATGAACATGTGCATATTTGGTAAGTAACCTCCAGGAACCAATCACTCATCAATGAGGCATGTAAAGGGACACCAAATTCCTTTCTTTAAAAAAAATAGATATACATACAAAAATCAGCTTCTTTTTCATCATCTTCTTCGTCTACTTCTTCCTTCCTCCTCCTACTCACATGAAGCCTCGCTCAGCAGCTGCGCAAGTAGCACTAATGCGGAGCTCTAACCCTAATTCCACCTTCATGCACTTCGCCGGAGCACCGCTCGAGGCAGCGATGGCGACGCCAGCCCCTGCTGCTGTTGTTGACACTGGACCTCCTCCTCCGCCTGCTCCATTCCCTACGCCTCCACCTCCTCGTTGCAAGGTCGCCGGTGCAGACTCTTCGCTACGCCGAACATGCGACATTATTTTCTTGGACGGGGGGATGGTGGCGTGATCATCTACAAAACCTGGAGTAGTAGTACAGCTCCATGGCCTTTTGTGGCAGGAGCTAGAAGCGTCGACAGGACTGCCGTTAAGGGAGACACCGAATAGCTTGGGTGCTGCCTGTGGTGGCTTGGCTTGATCGTCGCCGAGGGGAGAGGCAATGATCTGGGCGGAGGTGTTTGACGCCATCTCACGGAGCTTGCCATCCAGGAAGGAGAGCGTGGAAGCCTTCGGTGTGACGGAATTGTCAGCGCGGTGGAGCTGTATTTGTGGTCGGTTCAGGAGGTGGCCGATGCACGAAGCAGAGGTCGAGTCCACTGTCGGCGGCCGAAGATGGCTACTTGAGTTGGTGTTAAAGCGGAGAGCGTTGAGTTCGCGTATCTCCGATCGCCGGGCTGCAGCTTCAATTTGTTCAGAGATGGAGACGGCGAGTTTTTGGTCCCTGAAACGCACAGAATTTATACGTATGAGAGACTCGAGGTCGACATACATACGGAGACCGTCTCGGGAATTGGGAAAGACTTCGGACTTCGTGCCTTGAAGCATCTCCTTAAATATTTCAGCGTGCAAGGGGCACCCGTGGGGGTGAGAATGAACACTAAAGCTGGTACACGAATCCCTAAATCCAACTCTGCGCAGAATCTGAGTGGGGACAGCTTTGAGGAATGTAACATGCCAAGGGTTATGAGCACGAGGATCACTGACCTACTCAAGCTGGGACTGGGAAGCTCTTGCAATGAGACCTTGGACTGTTGCTGAAGGATAACAACGAGATCATCGTAGAGCCTTCTCAGACGTGACAATTCCAGCAACAGCATGCGGTTGTCATGACGCAGGCGCTCATTTTCGTCCGACATGAGCGTGGAAGCACCTTGTGGCATTAGAATGGTGCTCGGAGACGACAACGGGGATGGAAAAGGGGACCAAGCCTGATCTTCCCCTGAATTGGTGGGAGATGTAGACTGGCTGCCGGGGGCGTCGCATGACAGACTGAAGGGTCCAGAGGCATGTGTTGACGATTTTCTCCTATGGATCTCGCAGAGCAGGTGCTTCTCCCCGCGTCGGAAAAACTTGTTGGCGAATTCCCAGTGATCTGGCACTATCTTTCTGAAACCCTGAAATGACAAGCCCCAACCATATTATTCACCAAGACTTTCAAGTTGGAGAATCGAACCAACATACATTACAACGGATGCAATCTCAACCACGTCATTCGAATGTGATCCGATTCAGTTGTAATCGATTTTCAGCCAAAGGCAGCTTCAACCTGTGCAACGACGAAGTAAACGAATCAGGCTAACTCTGGTCATTCTTCAATGAGACGTTAGCACTATACGATGTTACTATCAACAGCCAGTCTATGCACGTGCACAGATCTTACAACAGAACCCTTCCATTCTGACATAAGGAAGTGTATGTCTTTCTCTTGTTTGCTCTTGCACATGTGCACCACTGTCGGCAACATTCAGTCTTTGAGGACAATCTCAAATAGCGGTGGATTCTAAGTTTAACCCCGACATAATGCCCTCCCAACCCTGGTGTCTTCTCGAGCCTAGTTTTCAAATTTCACCTTTCTCAAATCTCGATCATCCTGATATTTTACAACGTCCCTTAAGTGGATCGACTTACGTAGGTGTTGAGCTGCCTAACAAAGCTGGAGAAATTATTGTGCTTGAAGTAATTAGGAAGCAAGTCCCGTGCAAACTCTGGCGGTCGCCAGACCACGAAGGTCGTCTCGTCCTCTCCCCACGACACAATGTCATCAGTGGCAGGGTCATCAACAAGGTGATATGTCTTCGTCAAGAAGGGCGCTGGTACCGTTCGATGGCAATCGTAAGTCAGCAGACTGGCGCCCTCTGTGCAGCTTGTATCTAAAGACAGCGACGTCATACCTTCTCTGAGGATGGCCTTTTCTTCAAGCCTCCCAAACTTCACTTTCGCCGGCTTCAATTCCTTCCTACCCGCAAAACCTTCACAACCTTGAACCGAGCTGCCTTCAAATTTTATCTTTACAGCTGTGCGTGTCAGAACAGTATGCTGCACGGAGTGCCTCTAAATTCCTAATCTTCTTCGACGTCGTCATAGGGATATGGTTAAAATGCAGCTATATCCCTTGTCTGAAGCGCTGGAAGCAGAATCAGGACGGAGATGCCTTTCGAGCAAGGTTGGAAGGAACACTGTCAGAGTCGTCCAAGCTTGCGATTGGTGGAGTTCAAAAGAAGCCTACTTGAGAGCTTCCAACCTTGCAGAAAGCCAATGTCCGCAGTACAACTCCACCACGCGCTTCTCCAAGGAATACCAAGAACTTGAAGCAGTTAAATGGCGCAGGACGAAGGAATGAGACCAAATTGAGAATCTGCAGGACAATGTGCTAAGCCACATCACACAAATTCGCTTCGCTGCTTGTTCGCAGATAGACTCACTGTCAAAAGCCTCTCAAAGATTGCAGTGTCTCGATTTATTTTCTCAGTTACAACCTCTACCGCAGACCACTGTACGTAATAACCGCTATCCTCACCCAAGTAGAACCCAGTAACTCGCAACTCGAACAACCAGCTGCTGCTGCGAGTTGCCAACGATACCAAAGGGAGGAAATTCCTTCAACCTCGAACCTTGAGACTTATTTCGCATCCTCAGCTGCACGAGAAAATCGGAAAGAGCTACAGCATCACAACCGATTGAAACATACTCGTGAGTCCCTCTTGCAGCTCTGTACCAACCGTAACAAGCAGCACGCAGTACGATAAGCTTCCCTCCACGTCAAGCTACTCTACACCGTCAACCACGCACCACCGACATGCATGTCACTCATTCACAACGTCGACGGCTTGGAAGAATGCACGCTGCAACTCATGCGGCTGCTGCTGCTGCTGGTTCTGCTGCGGCGGTGGCGAAGCATTGACAAGGTCTTCATGGTGAGAGATAATGTTGGTATGCTTGGCCCTTCTTCTTGACCGGCTTGATGGTGTGTCTCCTGGCTCCTCAAGGCACAGTGCACAAGGCAAAGAGTGAAGAGACTGGGCTCTCTCGCTCTCTCTCTCTCTCCTTCTCTTTGCAGTTGACCAACAACCACCAAGCAGGGGCCTGGCATTGTCTGGGGTTGGAGTGCAGGCTCATGAGTGGGCGGGCACAGACACCATAAATGCGGCGCTACAGGGCATTCACTGGCAAAAGGTTCCCCACCCAGCAACCATTTGTACCCAACTCTCCTCTTCCGGTACTCTCTCCCCCCCTTACTCCTCCACCAATGTACCCCACCACCGTAGAGTATTAGTATGATAGTAATTCTAGGGACTCACGGAGGAGTGGACAATCTTGCCATCATGGATTCACACTGTCTCACTCTGCCCCTCGCCGCAAGCTTCGGTACACACACACCCACTGCAGCTTTCGCGACCCTTCTCTCTAAGGCATACTATCAATACTGGTTGCAATTTTGCAAATTAGGGTTTGGGGATTTGCTTTCCTTCCTTGTCAAAAACCTTAGGCTTCCACGATTCCTCGTCAACGACACCTCTTTCCACTTCGATGAGTGTGGGTTGTACTCTGTGTGTTGCAAACAAGTACTTCTGTGGCATGAATACAAGTTTGTTTAAAGAATGAGAGAATGTTGTGGAGTTGTATTGTGATATTTGTATTAGAGGGTTGTTTCACTATTTGCATATTGAAATAATTGAATGATGATGGTGGGGGCAGTGAGGGCCTGGATTTCTCTGTTTTCTGTAAGATTTCTTTTTCTGGGACTATAACTAAGCTGGATCTTTTTTAACTGCAAATACAGCAGACAACTTTTCAAACAACAAACACCTCAATTTCTTCATTATATGTATTTATTATTCATTGGGAACGATAGCTGGATGTGGTGCATCGTTTTGACTTCCATTAAAAATTAACTTGAGATCTTCAGATACGCAAGAATGAAGCTACTATCTCCCAGTAATGCTATTCAATGCGTGTGTTGGAACTTGCCAGATAGACTATTTATATATTTATCCTAAAAGATTTCATTTGCAAAAGCACAATTACTTTCTGTTGTTTTAACAATAACCCACATGCAATTATCTTTTATAAGTTTTCTTTCGACTGTGCAAACAAAAAAAATACTGTCAATGTACAATCAGGTTTTTACAATCCTCTTCCACAAGAAACAAAAACATTTGTTTCAACCAAAAATTTGATTCAAAGAGTAATGGCCATCAACCTGATATTATGTGTGTGTGTATAAATACATGAGTATTTACAGTCTCATAAAGAGCATGAGCCAAAAAGGAGAGAAGGGTGAGAGCTGGAGGAGAAGCAAAGGAGGAATACAGGCACATCATGGCCATGAAGGCCACATAAGCTACACCATCAATGCCTGCCATGACTGAACAAGAAAGAAACAATGGCCAGGAGAGAGATACAGGGAGACATAGCTATATACAAACACAATGGCAATGCCAGGGACACACACACAAATACCCTAATAGACCACTTGTGCATGATCCATCAAGCAAAAGAATGGAGTTGTCACTATAGCTTGGAAAGAAGGAAGCAAAAAGAACAGCATGATGAACTGGGCAAAAATATTAATACCATTGAAGTAGGAAGGGAACAGAAGTGGACAAGGACAGAAGCCTCTCTTCCTTTGCTCTCTTCAATTCAATTTGACACCTCTCAAAAGAATGCCCCTGTAGATAAAAATAAACCATGGCCCCACCTTATACATTTTAGAAACAGATGTATGTTTTGTTCCTTTGTTGTGTACTGCAGAAAAGAGTCAATATTCAATTATTTTTTTGAACAAATTTCAAGTTTGTAATTTGAACTTAGGGGAGATCTCAAGGAAGAATGTACATGAGCATGGTTTTTAATGCAGTAATATCATCATGCTAAGTATTCTTTCATGTTTTGTCCATTTACCAATCAAAGTATTATTGACACGCAGAAAGAAATGTGATTTTTTCTATGTTTCTGCAGTTATGCATTCATTTTTAAAATTCTGACACAATCTAAAATATTGAACAAAGTGAATGATCCACATAAACACTCCTTCAAGGGACTAGCTGTTGAGTATTAAAAATTGTGTATTTATTTTAAATTTTTACTATCATGAACCATAAAACTGAAAGTTTGATCTTTGTTCATGGGTACTGATCTCCACAACATCAAGATACTGGAGAAAGAAAAAGAAAAAGGAAGGTGGGCAGTAAACATGATTTTACAAACATTGATATGTATAAATATATGCATGTAAGTAAAGGAAAATATAATCATTTTGAAAAACATCTGTAATTACGTATGCTTATGTATTATACATGGGTCTAAATTTGATGTACACTTCACCAAACCAAAACAGAGGTTCAATCACCAACTTACTACGACAATATGTGGATTTCATACAGTCGTATTAAACCAGACCCTAATTTATTTATTTATATATATTTTTTCTTGTGATAAATTATTTATTTCAAAGAAGAACATCATTAAAGAACTTCATGCCCAGAACAAGAAATAAAAAATCTTCCATAAAGCCTGCTTTCAGAAGTTAATCATCAAGTTGGCTCTGAAGCTGAACAAAAAGAAGCCCCGCTCAGTTTCAGACAACAAGATGAAGAGTGGATGAACAGATTAACGAATGGATAGGTGGGCGGTGGATGAAGAAACATGAGGATGAAAACGGAGGCGGATGAACGAGGAGTAGCGATAGAGGAGAAGTTGTAGTAGAGGAAGAAGAAGTAGTAGACGGAGATGAAGCAGAAGAAGAAGGAGTAGAAGGAGTAGCGGTAGAAGAGAAGTTGTGTTAGACGAAGTAGTGGTGATGGTGAGGAAGACGAGGGAGAAGGAAAGGAAGAAGAAGGAGAAGAGGTGATGGTGAGGAAGGGAGGGAGGGGATGAGAGACTTGAGGGAATGATTGATGGCGCAGGCTTCACTCTGACCTGCCATTCATTCTTCCCTTCCAATCGTGATTAAGCTCCCCTTAGCTATGACAACCCCCCTACGAGATATCATTGCCCAGGCTGTGTTGCCATTCAATGCCTCGAAGCCGGTAGCTTTTGGAACATTGTCCTGGGCTCCATTGTCTCTGACGCCGGCAGAACCTCCCTGCCGGATTATGTATATATTTAGCTTCTGCCGAGAGTATTGGCTTGTGTCAGGTGGCAGCACCATTAACTCGCAACATTCATGTGGGATTTTCCAGATAACTCCCTCTCTCCATCTCTCCCTCTCTCACCTGGTCTCGCGCTTTCTCTCTCTCTCTCTCTCTCTCTCTTTCTTTTTAGGGTTTTGTTTTTATTTTTGTGTCGTTTCTCGCCTGTCAGACACTCACTGCGAGTGGCGGAGATTGTAAGACTGGCATGATTGCTTCCATGCTGTTTACTCCACTGATTGCTCAATGAATCCAAAACCCACTCCGCGTATGTTGCTAATCTCATTTATCCTCCCCCACGGCCCCTCACGTTTGAACTCCATGAGCTGCTTTGTTTGTGTGTTTGTGTGTGTGCGTGTGTGAGAGTGTGTTTGCAGCTTTTAGAACTATCCGAAGCAACCCCCGCTATCGATTCCATCGTAGAATGAGGTAAGCAATTTAATGAGCACTTTTTTCCCGATGATGTGTGATTCCACGCATCGTTTCCTCACCGACAGTTTGCTTCGCAATGGATGTCGTAACAAAAACTTGGATTGTAATGTTTGGTTTGTTTGCAGCAACTCTTTGTTGTTGTTGTTACCTTTTCATAGACTTTGTGCTTCGTATCCCTTTAATAGCAATGTATCATCTTAGTACTAGCTTTTTGTGAACTGTAGCTTTTCTCGTTTACAGTGTCACTGATCATTTGCCAAAACACTGCATTAGAAGATGAATGATGAATAATGTTATTTATTTATTATTTTTATTTAATACTCGTGGGTACACCAAAACAGCTTTTAAGTTATTCAGATTCCTTTTCTGGGGACTGTATTGAGTTCTAATAATACAATTCTCCAGAACCCATAAATGTGTAATTACGGTAGAAAAACAAAAGCATCTGTTGGGTTTGACATGATGTGCCTACAGTTTATTTGGTGATGTAATGAATCTTTCGAAGAAATGACAAACCGTGTAAGTTTTAGTTTGGTATGAAAGAAATAAAAATAGAAATGGTATTGCTAAAGAAAACTAAATTTTAAATTTTAAATTTTAACGTAATAAATGATTGTCTAATTATTACACTACATAATAGAATTTATTGTTATTACTTGTCCTGTAGCGATAAATCTTACTTATGCTTAAATTCAATATTTTTATAATACATATATATTTTTGACTTTTGTATTTTAAATTATCTAAATAAATTAAGAATGAAAAATTATGTTATAAAATACTGGATGGTAATTGATATCTATTTTTATTATAACAAAAATAATTATGAACAGCAATTAATTTTCTATAAGAACAGTATAAATTTTCTTTTATAAACAATGTGTAAGCATTGCTCTTTTTTGTACATAACTCTTGTGCATGTGTACATTTATATATATATATATATATATAAATGTTTTATGCAAAATCTCTTTATTTTATTCATGAATATTAATTTAAACCATTAAAATTAAAATTTTAATTAGATATGGTAATATTCCATTCACAGTGACTCCATTGTATTTATTTTGGACATGTGGTGGTTAAATCGTGTATGGTGGTGGCAAGAAAAGAATACCAAAAAATTTAAAGTGATTTTATTAAATGTACATCAAACTTGCATTACTTATGATTTATTATTTATAACCCACATTTTAGAATGCTTTGCAAATACTTTACAATGTAAGCATTGGAATTTATTATGATTATTACTTTCATAGGAAACGGTTGTTCATATATTTCTTCACAATACTTATTTTAAATTAAAATATGATTATTGTATTTTTATTCAAATATTAAAATTTAATTACGTAACAAGTAAATTACAAATAATGAACTCTCAATGCCCATTACACTACTTGATTTTTTTTTCCAACATTGTATGGTCACATATGGAACTGTTACTTAATCTCTTAGAGTAATATGCAAGCATGAGATAAAACTATATAAACTGTCTAGAACTAGTAGCACAAACACCAATCCAATAATGAACTTTGATTACTGCACACATTTCAAAAATACACGGCCTCTTACCCAGCATTACTCTACCTCAAGTTTGACTGTCTGCTACCATTATATTCTGTATACTAGTTCATGATTGTCTAATGCTGTGACTACCCAATCTTTAAGTAATCTACCTTCTTGTGCCTCCAAGTTCAATGGTAGCATTGTGAATGTCTCTCTTATCTACTCCCAACTGTTGCCTTCAAATCTTCAATTGACCTTGTGCCATTGGACTTGTTTAAATCTAAAACTATATTCAAGATGATTATATTTTTTGTATATTTATTTCAAAATCTATTTATATCATATATTCTTTTTAGTCATTTAATATTTATAAAATGAAAGTAAATTATATATATATATATGTTTCAAAATTCAAACTTTCTTCAACTCAAAGCAAATTAAGATTCTTTAAATTATTTGGTAATCAGTCAGATATGTATACTTGAAAAATGAGTTAAAATATGAACTCAAAAAAAAAAAAGTTGTTGGGTTACCGTACAGTAAATAGACATATAAGATTGTTGCAAACTTAAAACTGATAATTTTGTTCAAATATATCAATAGATCAGAGATTACATTTTGAAAATATTTTAAACCATATTAAAAATTGGACTGATGTTATTTGATTTCATGTGGGATATAAATAATATATTAGCCATAATATAAAATAGTTAGAGGAATGGTTGGTAAATCTAAAAAGTTATGATGTTTTACACAAAAAACTACCCTTGACATAAGTATTTTATTTTATGAACATGTTTGTATATATATATATATATATATATATAATTCAATATCACAAACTCATAGTTAAATATTTATTTTAAAATGGAATAAAATAAATCCCCTCATGTAATCAACCACCTGTGTGTAGAAGGAAACACATTTCTAAAATGACACAATGACCAATTCAAATTTGGAAGCAACAATACTAGATCACAAATACATTGTCTCATTTTAGGACCCTTTAAATTATTTGAAAACCGGTTAATACATCACATCGGAATTTAACAAAAGAAAGAGGATTGCATTAAAACAAACAACAACAAGAACAATTCGAAGAACAAGACAAGAATTCTGCGTTGGGCTTGCGATGGGATCGGGCCACGTTCATCCAAGGAGAGGTTCGGACGAACGCTCTCATTCATCCAAAACGTAACAGAGAGAGCACGGCGATGGCCCATCACCGAACGCCGGAAGGGACCTAAAAGCGAGACGCAGTGAGAGTGAGAGTTCATGGCAGCGGGAGACTTGGTTTGCTGCTGCTTGCCCTGCTGCATGCACTCACTGACTGCATTACAAGCTCAAATCTCATGGCCAGAGATTGCTTGTTGGTTTTAGGGTTTCGTTTTAGGAGAGGAGCAGTGTGTTGCGGTGCGAGATCCTTAGTTTGCGACAGTCAGGACAAATATGAAGCGATTGCAGCGAGTGGTGGTGTTGGAGGAGGGGAGGATGGTGGAAGACTTGTAGCCGGCTGTTGCCGAGGTGTAGTTCGCCATTGCGGAGGACGCTGTGGTTGTGGCGTTACGTGTGGCTTAGAGGTGAGCTTCCTGGAGCGTGGCGGGACGACGGACGCGATACGGTGACAAGTCTCGTGTTGTTGCACTTGCAGGTATATAATGTAATCGATTTCTTAGTGTGGCTGGAGCTGATGTATTTGTTTTTCTCACTCAGAGCTTGTTACCGTTTCATGATTTTTTTTGTTTCAAATTGTCATGAATTTGTTGCTGTAAAATATCCGTGTGGCCATAGATAGGTTGGTGTCAAATCGCAGAGAATAATTTGGCTGTTGATGATCCCTCGGTTTGTACCTTCAGATAAGTGACAATTTAGAGAGGAGTTCTGATGTAAGGCCATCTGTACGTTACCACTTTGAGCATCATCCCTCTGCGGGGATGCAATGCAGGGTGAAGCATGTATTGGATTGAATCCATTCATGCAGAGACTTGTAACTCTCATAGCAGTCTCCAATAAAGTACTCTTGTAGGGGTAGGAAATGCTGTTTGTACCAAGAGTATCTTGACGAAGATGATCTATGTCGGCCAGTGATATGTCATAATTTCACTTTGATAGTATTCAGCAGTGAGTTTAATCAAATTATGTTACTTAGGGTCTCGACTGATTATACTTATCCCGGTAAGTTAGAATTTTCAATCCTCTTCTTTTTCTCACTTGTCAAGAAGTGATAGTATCTTCTCATACAATCTCTGAATAATAATGCAAGGAAATCAAGGATGTGATCTACTCATCTTTTCGCTTATCTTTTTCCCCGTGAAACTTTAACTGATGGTCTCTGATGTGACGTCCACTGAACCTTGTGCAGTAGTGCGATCAGCGACAACATAAATTTTTTAAATAATATTGCATGGTTTGAAGCAGACTCCTGCTTGTCTGCAAGAACGAAAATCTGTCCTCTGCAACGATGGTTTCCGAGACGATGTGAGGCCTTTCATGAATATAGTTTTTCCCCTGCACATTACTTGTGTTCGCTCTTGAATGACAACTTATATTCTCAGTTGAGCTGTTGGTTGTATTGGTGCCCTGATATAATGGTTGCAGAAGAGTGATTTGAATAAAGCGACTAGCTTTGTAAGGTCATGTAGCACGCTGATTGAACTAGGGCAAAAATACATCTTTGCAATACGAAGGTCGAATTCTGACTTGACGCTACTTTATGAATTCAGGTCAAACGATTTAGAGCTTTCCTTTGAGAATGTGAAGCTTGCAAAAGCATATAAACTGAAGCACTTGAGCAAGGTGGAAGCGGTGTCCACTGACCTTAGCGGCTGCACATTTATTCTAGTTTGAACTTGTCCGCTCACACTCATAAAGATATTGAAGTTTATATTTAGCTTCTCAAGTTCTTGAATTTTATTACGCAATCTGCGGGTCTCTATCCTGGAATGTACGATTGTTTCTTCTTACAAGACTTTCCAATGTAAAGTTCTTTGAGCAAGGCTTCCGTGTTGAAGTGTACCGTCTTGAAAAATCTAAACGTCAGTCATAGTCTGAGATATTAAAAACCAGTGTACTGTTGGGGATGCAGAAGTGCAAGGTCTCTGTAATATTAAACCAATTCCATTATCCACTGATTTAATTTTTAGAGTGGTTTTGAGATAGTGGATCTGATGAGTTTCGCTGGGTGGTGGGGTTAGGAGTTTGACTGTTTATCTTATCCAAGTTCCGTGAGCCTCCTTGGTTCGGGTAACATGCGTGCCTGCTCATGAGAGAGAGTTCCTCCACCACAATCGTCGAATCTTCCTAAAAAAGTAAAAAATTCATCAAAGTAATTGGTTTAAGCAATTAAAAATCAAGTAGCATAGATTAGAAAGCTGAAGAAGTTTATTTTACAGCATAGATATAAGCGTCAGATCTGAATTGGCGATCTCAGCACTTTAATGCATGCCAAGAATTTGTGTGTATCCAGGATCTTCAACAGCTGGATGCTGCTCAAGAAATCGTTGAAGATATGTACGAGTGGCTTGGTATCTTCAATTTGAAATTGCGATACTTGGAAGATATTGAGTCGTTATGTACAGAAATAGAATCATAAATCTCTTTTCCTTCAAGTGATGAAGTAGGTCCACAGGATGTCTTATCGTTATGAGGCAATTTGATACTAGTCTGAACTATTATTATTATTATTATTATTATTTTTGATTTTCTCCTTTTTTATGGCTCATATTTGGTGAAATTTCATACTGGTTACCTTAAAGTAAAATTCAACAATGAAGTTGCATCTATGATGCTTGGTTTGAATTATATGTCCTATTCTCGACATAGTCATTCATCTGCTACCTTGATATGCCCAGTTCATTTGAGAAGTCAATACTTGGTTTTTTGACCTTGACAGATCAAAGCAAGCAACAGCAACTTAAGTTGCAGGTCCAGAACAATGCGTCTCTGTGGAAGAATTGAACACGTTGCCCGAGGAGTTGTCCTACCCTCCTGGGATCTGGGAGTAGTTCAAAATGTGCATAGAGTTAAGTATTATGTGAGCGTTGTAATAAGGCTACTCCTTGTAACGTAGTATTTGAAGTTATTCACCACTGATCTAAGCACATATTCATTTGTTTATTTATCATCCTTTATTGGATATGGTGATTACTTCTGATTAATATCAGTAGCTTGTAGGATGTCTCATCTCCTGATGGTATCGTTGGGGACATCATTGCTTTTCTGCAAAATACTAACGGAAAATGTCGGTGATGGGTGATGCAGGGGGGTCAGTTAAAATGGCCGGATCATGCCTATACAAGATTCAAATGTCCTACTTATGCACGAATGCTGCAGCACTTGATGTAAACCAAAGCAGTATCCGATGTGTGTCGCTGGCCGCAGAGATAGAATCGCTTCGCTGGTCATGAACCACTCCCGTGATCATGTTCCTTTGATGTCGTGTCGCCTGAACGTATGTGCAGAATCTAGATAAGAGCTCGCTTGGTTCTCTGCGGAAAGCATATATCAATTCGCTCAACCTTTTGTTACGTCTTGAGGTATGTGATGAGTCGGTGATCTTCATCTTCAACTTCTTCCAAAAGAAACCCTGTGCCAACTTAAATTTCGATCTTTCTTTTTACCATGAATTCTTTCTGGTTGCTTTGCTATCCTTTGTCCTAAGAGCTCACACTCGATATCTTTTCTAAATCTTCACGCACAGGCGCTAGAGTTTTGAAATGAGCTTTGAGTCGTCACGAAAGTGTCTCGAAGCACAAGAGCATGGTTGGACAGTTCACAAGGCGGTACCCCTCAAGGTGCTGGAGGTGCAGACACCTCCACAACGTCTGAAGCTTATGCTAACATGATCCAAATTTTGATTCTACCTCTGGTCGACGAGGTGAGGGAACCCTGTTTCAAGATAATTGTACTTCCTTTTTATTTTGTACGCAGTTGTCTAACTTTATCAAGTATCTCGGTGATCCTATTAAATTTTTATACCATTCACCCTATGTTCACCCTCACCATGGACTGTTGCTTACAATGAAGCTGGGTTAAACAACGGTTCACTTTCTCTTTATCTGACTTGGCAAATCTAGTGAGCAACCGTGGTTCTCTGGTATATTTTCACGGTCTTGGCGTTTATTTATCGGTATAACAGTTCCGAAGAATATGATTTTTGCATGCAGATGTGCGAAATCCCTCAATCAATCTCTTTCAGAACTCTGGAATGGTATCCAAGAAGACTTGTAAAGTTGTAAACTTCGTATGAACTAAAAAAGTGATTTTAGTAATGTTCTGTTGCATTTAAAAAAAATTAATATACCATATCAATATATATTTAGCAATGTACTTATTTTTTTTGGACAATGCATCAAATTTCTTTTTGTAATTAGTTTGAAAGATCCAACCATTATACCATCATACTTCAACAATTTAATAGAAACTACAAAAATTATTCTAAGATACAATCAATACTACATGTAATGTAATTCAAATTAATTATAAATATTTTAAAATAATAAATAATAATATACTATTTAAAAATTAATGTTTTATTTCAAATTATTTTAAAGTCAAATTTTTTTACAAGGCACAAAACATAACTATCTAGTATAATAATCTATTTAATTTATAGTTTTATAAAGAAAAATTTTATGTATTTATTTTAAATAATTTTACTATAATAAAGTAAAAATTTAAAATATTAAACATTTTTATGAACTTTCATGTAAGAAATTTACATAAAAATACTAAAAATATAAAATTTATTAATTGAAATAATCACAAAATTTCTTTTGATTTATTTCTTTATGATTTTATATAAGATTCTAATTTAATTGTATAAATTTAATTTAAATTCCTATTAATATTAGTTTTTTTTCATTAGCTATTCTAAAATCTTATATTTATCAAAACTCCATACACATTTTTTTTTAAAATTAAAAAAATACTAATATATGAATCTATTGTAACAAATCAAATAGAAATATAATTAAGGATTTTATACATACTATAAATAAAAAATAATAGTTTTAAAAGACCACTTTTACTTGTTTCTTATAGTGCCAATATATGCTTACTTATAACTATGCATTCTAAATTTTTATCATTCTATTAAAGAATTCAAACTTGACACTTCTGTACAATCTAACAATTGAAATTTAGCACCTAATATTTTTAGGATTACTCAAAATATTAAATCCAAAATATCATCGTTTAAACTTTATTACCATCTTTAAGTTTGTGAAGTATCACTTAATATTTTAGTGACATATGAAGTGATAAGAAGTCAACTTAACATGTCGAATTAATATTCTATGTCCATCTTTTTTCCTCTTTTGTACTATTTATTATGTCTCTGAAGAAGTATCCAATCCTTATAGATAGTGGCAAAGGAGGTCATTTTGGAATAAATGGATATGCATCAATGGTCAACTAGCTAGAAGATTAAACAAAATTTTAAAAGTTGGACAATTTGAGCAAGACAAAGGTATGTGGGAAGAAAAAAAATCAAGGCTAAAGCTTTAGTGCAATTGGCTATTCAGGTGAATAATACATCAAAGGGCAAATTAAACTTTTTTTTTGGTCAATATGCTGAATTGACTATATATTTTTAAGGCAAAATTTATAGCTACATATGACTAATCAATTGCTATTGGCAATGTGATCTATGATAAAAATTGGAAGTGAGGTATATGCATAATGGTTGCAAAGTTTAAAGACATATGTCTACTTAAAAAAAAGATATATGCTTCATACAAAATGAGGCCAAATATGATGTCTTTGTGCAAGAAAAACTCTACCATGATAATAGATTTAATATTACTAATGCCATTGCAAGATTCTATGGTAATATCAATGATCAATTTATGAAGTTTGTTGGTCAATTTGAATTTACTACTTGAAGAATTACTACTTGAGGATGCTTGGGAGGCTTTACTACAAAACAAATTTGATAAATTAGAGAAGGATGTATAAGGTGGAGCATAATTTCTTACTCCCTTCTATTTCTCCCTAGTTTCCTTCTATTTTACTAGCATTGCCTTTTGTAAGATGTCCATTACTTGGCAACACCATCACCTTCACCCCAAATAAGAGGAGTCATCTACTTGTTTTGGAGTGAGAAAGAAAATATTTGAAGGAGTGTTGTACAATAGCCAATACATTTGCAAAGTCATTGGAATTAAAAATTATTATAATGATAGAATGCTTGCCTCTACTTAAATAAGATAATGAGATAATTGAGGCTTGTTTAAAAAAAGAATTGGAAATGAAGGAGATTATAAAAAAAAAAAAAGATGACATTTGAAAGAGAGAAATTTATTGTAGAACAAGAAGAAAAAGAAGTGATTTAAAAACGTAATAGAAAAGACAAGTTCTTTAATCTAATCTAGTTTCAATTAATTCAAGGATAAAATATGTAGAAAATAGAACAAGTTATAGCCCTCGTAAAAAAAATATATAAATAAAAAATTAGTTTATGACTTCAATTATAGTTTACATTTCATGTCTTAAATTTTAAGATTTGTATTACAAGGTTGCACTATTGTCAATGCTAAAACTTGTTGTGTTGGCCTAGATTTGATTGCACTAGATTAGTATGGAGAGAGTTGAGAAAGCCTAGAATGTGAGGTTTTAGAAGCATTGGATTTTTGAGGTGGCATCCTTGTAAGTTGCTACATAAGAAAAGAAAACTTGATAGATTCTATCATATAAATTGAAATAATATATTGCATTTCTTACAAAAAAATTAGTCTTATAAAATTCTTATATTTTATTATATTTTATTTCTTACAAAATAATTGATCTTACAAACTAACAAATCTTACAATATTATCAATCTTATAAAATTATGGCACTTAGAGACTTTCTTGTATAAAATCCAAAATTAAAAAATAAATAAATAAAAATGGAATCCTTGTGATTCTATTATGGCTAGATTTAAACTAACTTACTTGGCTTAAGAAATAACTATTCTTGCTACAAAGACTTAAAAAACTAGAATTTGACTCTACTAAAATTAAACACTTGAAGAACGCAATCTGCCTAAGTGAGATATATCTTAGGAGTCAAAACTTTTTGAATTGCATAAAATTTTATTGTTCCTCTATGCAATGAAGTTACTAATACAAACTACAAATCTTGTCTAAAAAAATTGGTGCTATTCCTTGAACTCTCTTCTGATATAGAAGCCTTGATCTATGACAAAGTAAGTTGGAACATATTCCTATGACAAAGTTGCTTCCATTAAAGGCTAGTAATTACATTTACACTTCATTGCAATGTCTTTTATTTCACATCACCCTGTAGAATCTATAAGACAAGAGAAGGTATTTTGGAATAGTGTATTGCAAACCTGATGAAGAGCGATAGATAAAAGCCACAATGCATTATTTTATTTTTTTTACTTAAACAATATTCAAAGAATACTTCATATAATTAATTTTGATAGCTCAAGATCCTAAATCCTAAACCTAATGGAAATCTATTAATCTCAATTATGTATTAGTAAAACATCCAATGTATAATTGTATACTGCAACTTTGTTCCAATCTATTTTTTTTAAAAGAGAATCGCCCATTTCAACATATCAACAAATTTTTTTGATGGCTTTTAGCTAATCCTAGTAAATTTAGCCATCCATACATTACCCAAATTGGCAAACATGTTATGCAAAATATAACAAGCAAAAATCCAATCTACAATAAAATTCATATCTATTGTTTAATTCAATTGGATATGGATTTCTTTGAGTAAAGTCCATATTTCTTTTAGAATTCCAATGTAATGTTTATTTATAATCCTCACTTTAGCCAAATAATAATTGAATTCCTTGTTGATCAACCATTTGGTGGCTAGAGACTTATAGCTACGAATAACTGTCTAACTCATATTAGAGGCCAAATCTACTAGCAAGTACTATCCAAGATCAAAGTATTTTTTTGGGATTTTTGAATATCCCCATCTTCTTAAATACTATTGTATTTGCACAAGATCTAGGCCAATCAATGATTAGACCAATGATACAATAATCAAAGTCATAAACAACTTGTGCATTGACTCAATATTTCTTCTTCTTATCAAAAAATGCATCTTTGTCATTTTTAGAGAGCTAACTCAAGGAGAATTGTGTCCTATTGATAAGTCCAATACAATGTTCAAACCATAAAAGACTAAAAGATTGGCTAATTTGAAGCCTTTGGGCAATATTTGGCCACTGTAAATATTGCTCTTTGAATAAAAGAATGGCTTAAATCACATAATTTGTAAAGAGACACATTCTATTATTGCCAACATCTTAGGCTCTTTTCAATCTTCTAATAATAGCTCTATTCTTATTTGATCTAAGATGCTTGAGTACTATTGCCAATTGCCAAGTAATATTAGTTTGTGAATAATGGTTATTGTTTTTAAAAATGGGGTGGTCTTTGATGGTTGAAAGCACCATCTAAAAGCCTTGCCGCATTGTTCTTGCCGTTTGGCAAAACTAGCTATCAGATTCATTCATAAAATAATTCAAAACTCAATTGCATGATTTGGATATAATATTTTGAGTAAGCATCAAATTAAAGTTGTTAATTGCTTTGTGAACCACTTCAAGTTTGTCTACATCATTGAATTCAAAGAAGTCGTCTTGAAACTTGTTGTCAATTTCTTAGTATTATTCTTCAAACAATTCATCAAATTCCTCATCAATTACAAAAGTGGTCAACATTTCTAAATCTTGGAGGATCTGCTATTTTTTGGAGTGCCATAGCATGGTAACATTGCAATGTGAAATGGAATCAAAGAGGTTTAGGATTTGCTATTTTTCAAAGCATAGAAGCAAGGTGAAGTTGTAGTATAGTATGGAATCAAAGATGATTAGGATTTGCTATTTTTTTGAAGCGCAAAGGCATAGTAAATTAGCAATGTGGTATGGAATCAAAGATAGAAGAGTTTTGAGGCAAGCGACAAGGTTTTTGACATTTCATTTGTCTCTCTTTTGATATTTCGATTTTAAAATCATCCACTTTATAAAGTGGGTAATTTGGTGAAGTATCAAGTAATATTTTGAAATATCACAAGATACTCCAAGATCTCATCACAAGTAAAAAAATCAAGTTTGATCATCATTATTGGTTATATTTGCAAAACAAATTTAGTATTTTTAAAATTTGTCTTATTTTTTAATAGAATTACTTTTTGGTTAAATACTTAACAAAAAGTGGTATCATATTTTAATTGTATTAGATTATAAATGAAAATGTTATATAATATCAATATAACAATTCCTAAGACTTAGTAATATTACATGTATTTTAGGGTGGTTAAAATTAGATTTGATTTAGAATCAATATAACCACTAATTCCAAGACAAAATTATTATGCAATAAAATTCAAATATCTTAACCACCATCTATTTTATTTTTTTAATTAAGGTATTAAATATATTTTTTTATTATCAAAGAATATAAAATATAAAATATAATAATTAGCTAAAAATATTTAATTACTAAAAAAAATTATTAACTATCTAAAAAAAATTTAATTTTAATTCTTGTAATAAAATAAAAGCATGACAAGCTAATAAAAAATAACTTGTAAAAGTATTTATATTACTTTGAACTAGAATAAACATCTTATAAATGTCACCAAAGCCAAAAATTAGAAACTATCCTAAATAATTATTCTAATTTTATTTTATTTATGTAAAATAATATATATTTTTAATGTATATACTTACTTTTATAATATATATTACAACCTACTAGAGTTAGACAAGTCCTTCAAAAGATGCATTCACAAATAGTAGATGGCTACTTTGTATAAAATATACAAAATGCAAAAGCTTGAAAGCAAATTATTTGTAACTAACTATGTACAAACAAAATATGTGATTATTGTTGTACAAGTAATAATTGCCCTACTTTATGAAGGATAGCACAAATAGGATTTATTTCTATGGTAACAATTTTGTTAACTAAATTATTTATGAAGTAGAAGCTTAATTCTATTATATATATCAATTATGCAACAAGATAAATTCAAGTTTAATTTATTAATAAAAATTTTAATAGATTGTCAAAAAGATTGTTTAAGAAGAATGAGAAAAATTGGGCTAAATAGCATAAAATTAACAATTGCCCAAAAATTCCTACATAATTTAATTGCAAAATTAGATATTTTGACTTACAAATATAATCTAAATCAACAAATTTTTGCACAATTTTTACCAAAACAAGCAAAAGAGGGGAATAAAAATATATATATATATATATATATATATATATATATATAATAAATAAATAACTCACTTAATTTAGTGTTGGCATAAAACCACATTGTTTTTAAATTAACACACCTCATGTTTTAAAACAATTAACATCAACAACAAATTCATTGGATATACAAGTAGAAAACAAGTGCCTCACAGATACACAAAGTGAACAAAATAAGTCATATATAAATGAAACATCTGTTTCTCTTCTACACCTCCTTTAGGTATCTAACACTACAAGCATTAAGCGATTACAACTTTTACTGAAACCCTAAAATTCTCAATTTCATTTCCAATTTCTGCACACAGCACACATTTGCATTTAAAAAAGTGACATCAAACAAGTGACATTCAAACGCTCCCGTAGGAAACCTAATTTCAAAACATTATGTATCACATAACAAAATACACCATTTTCACATCTATGTCACTTCTGCTTCACATTGTGTAATGAGAGAAAATCCGGCCACGAAGCAAGGTCATACACAGACAATTGAGATACATCAAAAAAAGTTATGAAGTGTTAAGACACGTATAAAAATTCAAGAAGTAAACAATGCTGTTTTCATGTAACAAAATACTGAAATAATATCTCCGAATAAACGATCCCTCGCGATGTGAGGAATTCAAGTGGGGGTAATTCGAATCGAGGACGTAAAACACAGTCAAAGAAACACAAAACTTCACACGAAAAGGAGCTGCTTATCTTCCGCCTGATCATATTGTTGTACAAAAAGCCATTTGGGTTAGATCTCGAAAAGGATGCAATTTAGTAACAAACAGATTCATTTCTGGCACTGAAGTTAGGAACCTTTCCAAACCAACACCAGCGATTATCAAGGAAGTACGCATTTGGGTCAAAGTTTTATTAACGACCACGGAACACTTCCACTCGAAGAGAAGAGAACAAATAAAACTATGATAACTGACACGACAAAATTAATGGGGACCCTTGGAGATCATTTTGTTGGGGAAATGAATCTCTGGTCTCTTAGAGCGGACGATACCCAGGTGGGAATCGTAGTCATCAGACTGAATTTCCCACTTTCTTCTCAGAGCCTTGTCAGCCTCGATCTCTCCAGCAGTTTTCCGATTCTCCGAAGCGTGAACTTCCGCCAAATCCATGTAAAGAATGGCATTTTCTGAAAGGGATGATCGCTCCTCATCCGTGAGCTCCCTCAAAAACTTAGCAGGACTTCCTGCCCATATCTATAATCATCAAATAATCCACACACATGAAGTTACACAGATATCTTCCACTTTCAAAGTAAAAAATATTTCGAGACTTCCGACATGAAGAATCCAGACGCATTCGTGCACTGAGTCATTTTCGAATCCAATATAATTAAAAGGTGGTTAACTGACCTGGCCAGAAGGAACGCGAGTCCTTTGTGTGACTACGGAACCAGCCGCCACCATGGCACCTTTCTCCACAACAGCTCCGTCTAGAATAGTAGAGCCCATACCAACAAACGACTCGTCCTCAACAGTACACGCATGAAGTACAGAATTGTGCCCTGCAAGCCAACTTACACAATGTGATTGATGCATGCTTACCAACTGTCAATTCCACCTCAAAGAAATATAGCAGCGCAGACAAGAAGGCTTAAACCAACTTTACTCCGATTACAAACTAGACACCACATAAGTGGGAAATATAAAAGTACATGGAAGCATAAGAAGCACTTGTAGAACGCTGACTTACCAATAGTGACCCTATTGCCGATTACAGTAGGCTCAACATTGCCACTTACGTTGGTTTTGGCTACATGTACTACAGTATTGTCCTGAATATTCGTCTCTGATCCCACTTTGATATGATGAACATCACCTGCCACATAGTCACACCTTCGTATGTAGGTAAGGGGTGAAAACCAACACGCGAGAATGATGTCCCACATTAAGACGACTGGAACTACCATACAAAGTCCCAGTCTCGAATGGTTAGGGACCTAAATTATACGGCTTTCTTCTTCTTGAACTAAGGACTCTACGAAATTAACTTACAGTTCACGTCATATTAAGAAATAAACTGTGTGCTACATGTAATCTGTCAGATAACCAGCAAGAGTAACACTGTGTGAGCCAAATCTATGAGATGAGGATTCTAGCAGATGAGCACTGATTGAAATCTAAAGCAGTGTGTAACGACGGTATACACACGTGTTCAGCTCTGCTAGGATATACTAGGTTCACAGAAGCTGGCACCACCATTATCATCCTCTGAAAACTCCATTTAACATCTTCGAATCAAGAATGTGAGCATTTTCCATTCAAGGATAGTATCGCATGTATATGCTGACACTAAGATAACTACGATGTTTGAAAATGATTCAGCCTTGTGATACTGCCTCATAGCTTGAGAAACACACGGAGGATGGACGAATTAACTTCTTACCTCGTAGAACACATCCGTACCAAACTGACGACTGCTTTCCAATTTCCACTTCACCAACAACAGAAGCACCGGGGGCCACGAATGCGGATTCCTCAATGACAGGCTTCTTGTCAAATATGCTTAAAACGGTTTGATGCTTGGAAACTGCAGATCATATTTGTAGCAGCAAAACGCGTTATCAAACGTATAGGTCAACTGTATCCTAACCCAACTCATGCAAAGTTCACATAATAACAAAAAAACATACAAGTATAAAACAAGTTACATTCCGCAACCCGAACACTTCACGAACAGTGTGGACCAGCTCTCTGGCCCATATGCTAAAGACTGGATTTGAATCGGATGCCCATTTTCCCATGGTTTAACCAAAGAAGGAACTAACGAACGTTGCCCTAGGGAAAGGCATGTTCTGATCACATAAGAGCAAAGTTATATATATATTTTTTAAAAATTGCCCTCTCAACGGAACGATGAAGAAATTCAGCTGAAATTGGTTTCAGCCCCAATGCCATAATCCACACACCAATTGAAAGAAGCGGTAAACTAGACCCTCTAAAGCCTCACTCTACCCACTTGCCACGCATTTGCAAAATCAAACTACACCTGGATCACCTTCCGAGTCTGCACTAAAAAGAGGAACAACCCATTCCCTAATTACCACCACCGACTCCCACCCGATCAATGCCGCACCTGCAATCCAAGATCTCGAATCCAATCCAGAGACCTAGCCATGGGAATCTCTTACCCTCATCTTTGAACGTGTTGCCGCCTTGCAAGCGTGAACCGAGACGATCTAGAGCTTGGCCGGTGGTGCGCGCAGCCTTGCCCAGAGAGAAGACCACTCGACCCAGTGTCCCCATTGTGCCTCGCAGTTGTCGATGGTGTTGTGACGAATCTACAATCTCCTACCTCTCCGTCTCTCAGCAAATCCAACCCCCAGATCGGCGAGCTCGGTCCAAACCCTAATGCACCGAACCACTAACTAGCTCTTAGTTCGCCTTAGGGGACCCAGCCGGTGCTTGGGTCCAAGTCGACGAATGTCATCCGTATTTTCGATGAATGTTATTGTGTGTGTCTTTTTTCACATGTATAGTTTCGTTCAGTCTTCGTCCTCCGTCGAAGACGACGGAGTTCTTCGTTCATGATTTCTCGTTCGCCGGAGCTCCTCCATCCCGCGGTGATCGCCCCTTGTCGCAGAGAAATGGCGAATTCAAATCTTGTTGTTACTTTCCCTGCACAAATTCGGCAGTTGCGTCCCTCTAGCGACCCTTCTACTCCTTCAAAACCCCATCCCATCTGCTTTTTTCTTAAAGGAATTCTGCATTAGTTGATGGTTGTCGCCTCCATTTTTTTCCTCTTCTTTGGTGATGGCAAGTTGAGGAACAAATTTTAAGGGCTGTTTTTGTCAAGCGGGAGAGGGGCATGGGTGGAATATGCACGTCTGTGTGGTGAGGTGGTGTTGAATTAGAGCTCTGTGTGTGTTGTCGTCGTCGGAGGTGTTTCCTTGTTTGAAATGAAGCCAAACATGATGGATTGCTGTTGGTTGATATGATTTATTGTGGCGATAAGCAAAGGTATCCAGTTAACATTGTCATAAAAACCTTGTCAAAAACATCGCTATGATGAAGGCCTTAGAGGTCGACGGTGCATTAGGTCATGATCCTTCCCAAAAGGTTACACAAGAGATGCTTCGGGAAAAGAAGGATCACATGGAGGAGGTGGTTCCGCTTCAGGATCTGATTGCTCCGCTGGATTCAATGCCCCCTGTGGAATTTGCCTTTGCTTATGGCTCTGGAGTTTTTGCTCAATCCCGGCATGCGCGTGGGAGTTCAACTGATGTAAGCATTCAAGAAAACGTGTCTCAGACGCAAATTCGAATTAATTAGTTTATTAGAGTCTCAGATGCTCTTTAAATTTTTCATCTATTTGATTGTTGTGATGCCATGGTTGAGGATGGTATGGTTAGGCACCAATGGTTGACTATATTTTGGGAGTTTCTTCTCCGGCAGATTGGCATTCCAAGGCAAGAATGCATTGTTTTTCTCTTCTTTTTAATTTTAATTTTTGAAAGTAAAAATTCATGAACTGTTTTATCCCAAATTTTTATATATATATATGTTATTTTGGAGCTGGTTCAGCACACGAGTGACTGGAAGCTGAGTGTGGGGACTGTATTTGACGATTGGGCAGAATTTGGACAAAAATCCTCATCATTACGCTTCATGGCTGTCTTGGTTTGGTGGCAGAGCGGTATGTACATAAATTCCCTGTTTGAATGTTATTGAATTTTCATTGCTGTGCAGTTGATCGATGTATATTATTAAGTCGAATGAACACTCTTATTTTCTGTTGCAAGCCTTAATAATAGGAACTAGAATTCTTCTAATGTTATTGCAATACTATCACCTCTTAACTGTTGCAGTAGTCGCAGTAATCAGAAGAGAAAAGCAGTGATATATTGAAACTGCGTTCCTTTAATGGATGGCTGAAAGGGTCATGCGCAGATGAGCAATGTTGCTGAGAGTATGGGAGCGGGTGTCCATTTTAATGCATTTGTGCCGTGGAAAACAAAGGTACGCATCTGACTTTTGGAGAATATGTACCTGCCTAGCACATATTCCGAGAATTCTGTTAGTCTCTAGTTCATACCTGTTACATATTGTCCCGTAAAAGACAACCTGGTGGGTTTGTTCTTGTTCTGATCTCGTTAAACCTGAAACCCGTGGTCACACACTGATTCTTTCCTGCTGAATTTGGCTCTATTAGTTGGACTAAATTTAATTTGATTTACATCTGGTTGTAAGTGCATTTACTGCTGAGAATCAAATGTAACCGTGTCTAAACTGAATGGAACAATTGTATGCAGAAAATAAAGTATGGAGTGATCAGTGTTGATAATCTTGTGAAGGATGTTTACACATGGCAAAGACTATACATTGGTGGACGATTGCAGAAACCGGTGCGTGGGTTTATTATGAAGGAGAAGGGTCACTTGATCTTGTAGCATATAATTAGGTCAACTTATTGCTCTCGCTTCTTTTGATGCGAAGGAAACCCCCTTATTTTTGCTAGTATTCCTGCAATGATTGATACTTGCGGTGGAACATAATATCAGGTGCGTTTGTTGGTGGATCGGATTCATGGAGAAGAAATGAACCGCAAGAATTTGCAAGCCGCCCTGACAGCTGCTCTGCTTTTACTGCCAACCGAGTTTACTGAGGTATCGTAGTAAGCTTCATGTTTGCCAACTAGGCCACGTCATACTGACATCCAATAGAACTGTGAATTCTTCGTCGCAATTTGAACTGGACAACGTTAACAATAAATGGAGAGTTCTTGATTGTTGAGTTTTAGAAATAAGCGAACATCAATACTCAACTTAAAATTATCTAGTTTTATATGAAATCTAAGTGAATGGTGATCTCTATAGCGTTCCCAAGCAGTGCCCAATGTAAATGAGCGACCGTGTCGCTGTGTAATTTCTACTGTTGGAACTTGCTGTCATTTGCAGTTAAATTGGTGTTCAGCCTGTCTATGAAAGTGGTGTTTGCAGGAGGATTTGTATGCCACTATATGTGGACTTTCGTACATGGGTGATGTGCGCATGCTTTTTGCTGAAGACAGGCATAAGGTAAAGATCTCAATTTCTGTCTTATCCATGTATCCTGTTGTTCACGATCAACACCAACATCATATTAATGCGCTGTTTTTGCGTACAGGTTCGGAAGATAGTCCAGGGCAGTTCCACTCGATTTCACGAACTGTACAGAGATTCAATAAATACTTATGCGTCCCGGGAAATACTGCATTCTCCACCACAATTTTCACCTGATCTAAAGGCAAGATTTAAACAGGTTAGCGTCTGCATCGCAATTTGTTCATAAGAGACTTGTAAACCATATCTTCGGGCAACGCACGCGTAGAGTGTTTTGCATACATGCACAATCATTGTTCTACCCGCAGATAGCGTAATTCTGAGAGTTTTCAACAAACTTGCTTTGTCCTGCGCAGGCTAATAGGATATCCACAAAGTATGAGTTGTTGAGTTCACTCCCTGCTTGTGTAATGCAACGACTAGCTCGGCAAACAGGCACTCAGTATGATTCCAGCGTACTTGGTGAGCAGAACATAGATGTCATGGCGATAGCTAACATAAGAACAGAACAAAGACTTGTTTTTGTGTTTTTTTGTCTTGAATGTGGATGATCATTCTAAAATCAATTCTCCGTGCAGCAAATATGGCTATTGCCGAGGCAGTCGTAAATTCCAAGGAGGGCCACACCAAATTAGTCACTCGGGCAGTGAGCAGCATCGTGCGGACTTCAAGTTTCAGGCAAGTGCTTTCAGGAGTTTTAGCCGCTGGAGGTGTGAACACAGTTCGATACGTGGGGAGGAAAATAGCCAAGGCTTGGCAGTCGCGACAATAAAGTCGTAAACTTCTTTGACTGAATCTCAAATTTCCATACGACTTCTGTAATTGCAATCAAACCCACAACTGGATTTGAAGTACAACCTGTATTCATTGTAATTGTACCTGAGGGAAATGATGTAGAACAGGATAAGTGCTCACTCTAGCATATGTTACCAGATGGAGGAGTTTAGGCGTGAATCGAATTTCTTCTGTGGATTTAACTCGTCTCAATGTGCTGGACTCCGTTGGTATCCAGCACTGACTATGGTGCCTCGCAAGTAGCCATGATGTTCAAGGTTGTTGCACTTATTGCCGTTTATGTCCTTACCGACTAAAACTAGTGAGGGAATTACACCTTCTCTACAGTGCTCTCCACCGCACATTGGATTGGACTTTCAGTGTAATGTATCCACCAGCAAACTTGAGAGCGATTCAGCAAGGCTGCAACTTAAAAATCAGAAACACTCTACAGTGTCATTATCAATGGACAATTTAAGAGTGCTTACTTCACTTGCGATTGGCTCCTGATCAGCTGATTCCTAGTACCTCCTCGTGAAATTTGTCCAGAAAACTTTGAGCAACGCAGGCAAGACTACCCACATGGTTCCCAAGCTGGTGTCCGAAATGCCGAACACTTTCTTGTAGCTGGACCGGGTTTTCAAGTCCTGGTAGTATGTCCGGATGTGGGGGCGTGAATTCAGGTATTCTTGATCTTTTTTGGTGGAAAACAGGCGGTACACTACTGGCGTGAAGATGACATCTGCAACGGAATATTGATTTCCTGCCAAAAACTTGAAATTCCTCAGCCGCATCTCGGCCTCGTCCAACAGGGCCACTAGCTGCGCCATGTTGGCGTTCACTGTTTCGGCATCGTCTACTTCCCGTAGAACTTGTTTCATAGAGACGACCTTTTTCCTGTACACATCTGCCAGGTCGGGGAACCGTTGCGCATACGACTCAGCTGTTTTGATTTTGAACTTGGTGACGTACCTGAACATCCCGCGGGCAGGGCTGTTGAACATGGCGAAGAGGTTGCCGTCCCAGGCATTTACTTTGGTCAGCCACTCCGATACAAAAGTGCGGTCTACTGCATCACCTCCGAGAGACGACCCCTGACGATCCGCCCACCTGTTAATCAATGCAACGTCCAACACTACTTGACAAATCTGAATCACGGCCGCAGATTAATATAGGGATGAAGGAGCTGGTGAGTCAAGCTTACACAAACTACTTATAACTTACTTGACTATGTCCAGAGACTCGGTGAGTATCTCCTCCTTAGTCACTAGCGTCGGGCTCCAGCCGTGAGGGTTTAGCCTCATGTAGCCTGGCGTTAGAGATTGGCCATTGAAGATGTCGATATGTTTCTCTGTGTACTGCATTTGCAACACTGTTGAACTGCTGAATGCTGAGGATTCATCGTCTCTTTCTTGCATTTAATTACTTGCAGTTTGCCTAAATAGATCAATTCTCAATTATGGTTCCAGAGCAAATTTACCGTCCTTACCGTCAAGCTTTTCTCTTCTAAAGCAAGTTTGACTTTCGCTGGGTTGAATGCAAGAGGGTAATTGTAGAACTCGGGTATTTCTACTACAATATTCATCGCCATAGAGCCTGCAAACGACCACGCTCTCCAATGTCCAAACTTGATTGTTCGAATGCAACATTCGGCAATTGCAGTAGTCATTCCTATTTAAATTAGTGCAGGACGGATGCAGGGAAGGATCTTACCCTGTGAATTGGTTGCATTGGTAAAGAGGGATTACAGTGCGGTCCGATGTTGTGGCAGCAATTCAACAGATGATAGCTCAGTCGAATGAAGCTACTTGTCACCCGCTCCTGCATCATGTCTATCCATTTTGCGGCCCCGTCTTAAAGAAATGACTTGGATCGCATACGAAATCCTAAAGCAGGCTAAGAAGAATCTACACAATTTACCAAATTCTATGATCATTTTTTTCGATAGATTGATATGGCTGTTACTACAATGGGACTTCCGATGCAATATATTAAATAAACGAACAGAACGTCAACAATCCGATAGATGGGTTCATCTTACTTTTTGCAATTGCGTTAAATTCATCACCTGTCAATGAAGCAGAACAGAATAAACCTGTCAGTGTTGCGCACAACAGTGACAAAACTCGGCGAGTACACAATCACATTTGGAGCAGTCTCGGACTGACTGCGAGTTCAAGTCCTGTTGTATTTTTAATATCTAATTGATTTATCTCCTGTGAACGCTACGAAGATGCAAGAGGGACGAAAGGGGGAGAAGCGGTCGACAAAGGTGACGTCTCCTGAATCCATTAACGACTTGGAGAATCTGACGCAGTTGCATGGATTCTCATCCTTATTCAAACCATCATAAAGCTCATTGACTGGCATATTGCGACGCTTGCAAGCCATACTTGTTTCGATCTCTGGCTCTACGATGAAGAAGACCAATCGAACCAAGTGATACAGATCGTCACCCAAGTAGCAAAAAAAAACTGCTCGCCACCAACATTGATTAACCTCATCCACCAATCTACTGCAATCCAACGCATCGACAAGGTATCCATCATAATGAGCAAATTCTATTTCTTTTCAAACCCTAAAAATGTTGCGAACCATTTCATCCACAATATGTCAACATCTTAGATGCACTATTTGTGTAACATTCGTAGTCAGGCAACGGTCTTATCTATTTATTTGTTTGTTTGTTTTTATTTTTATGTCTCTTGTTTTCTTTTTCTTTTTCTTTTTATCGTTTAGTTACAATACTATTATTTTTACAATACACTGTTACATACAATAAGTAAATATACATACATATATATAGATATATAGATATATATGCACATAACCTTTGTGATGTATGTTTCATTCATATGTCAACCATGTTATATTCATAAAATTTTTGGTTTGTAAAATATGGTCCATATGGTTGTTTGTATGCTGTTAGTGATGTGACTTGTGATGTGTAAGTTAATATCAATCACATCATAGAAGAATGATGATCAACAAAGTAAGTAGAAAAGAGGTTGAAATTTTAACTCATGAAATACTTGGGGCAATTGTTTTGTGCTGAGCAATGGATAAATTGACAACATGGTTTTTTCAAAGTCGTACAGAATTGTTCAATTGATTTGGCAGTTACATTTGGGCATCCCACCAAGTACATGGAGAGAGGATTATACCCTCTTTACTATGATAAAATGCAAATTTACCCTATCTCCTTCGCTTTTTCTTTTCTATTTTATTATTCTAATAACTGTAAAAACATATATTTGTGTTTCCTACTTTTTAAATTCGTTTTTTAATCCTATTTACCTTAATTACTTATTCATAATAATAAGTATTGCACATGTCACGACCTAATCCTCTTTGAACAAATTTATAATTTGTTTTTCAAAAGATTTAGTAGTAACCAATTTATTTTATCACCAAAATTTTCACGAGAGAAAATCTGTAATAATTTTCATGTATATATATATATATATATATATATATGTGTTGATGATGTGGTAAACTGTAGAAGTTAAAATATGCCAAATTTTAGCATTTCAAATTAAAAGTTAGTGTTATTTTTTTTAATGATTTAAAAGTTAGTGTTAGGAATTCTCAAAAGATTTAAAAGTTGTGATCTCTCACATTCTCAAATAAATATAAAAACTCTTCAATTAATATTTTGTGAGCACATTATTCTGCTGTAAATGCATTTTACTTTTTATAACATGTCAAATTGATTATATTTTAACTGTTAACTGCAACTGTTACAGCGCACATGTTTTGCGACGCAGAGAGAGAGTGAGAGAGAGAGAGATGGAGAAGCGCCACAGAGAGGCTTGGCACATTCTTTGGACACAACCCAGAAGTTCAGACCACAATGAAAGAAGTTAAAAAGTTGGCATGTTTATTTTTTTGAAATCATACAAAAACATTAAAATAAACTTCTCTATAGAAAATAAGTGGATGACAACTGAATGGACAATCTGGGGGCTCTCAAATAAAAATCATTTTCCCCCTTTCGGATAGAATGTTAGAGTGACGCAGTGTCAACTACAAAGACTTCAACCAGAGAATCAACACCCCATTCAATAAATAAAAGAAAGAAAAGAAATACATACACATACAGACACGGGCTTGGGGTGTCCATGGACACATGGACACCGGCTTCGCCCACAACCGTCCAATGGCCCATTCCCACGGAATTCCGCAGCAAGATGCGGGTTCTATAGCCGCGGGCGAAGCCGGGGCGGAGGGGAAGGGAGGGGGTGCTGGTGCCGAGTGGTGGGTTTGAACGTTGCGGAGAATTCCGAGAGGATCGGTTGCGCGGAGGAAGTGGAGAAGTGGAACTGCCTTTGGCAAGGACAGGTGAAAGAAAGAAAGAAAGAAAGAAAGAACGAAGAAGAAGAAGAAGGAGAAGAGGAAGAAGGAGAAGAGGAAGAAGGAGAGGAAGACGAAGCAGGTTGCAGGCTTTTGTGTGGAGATTGGGCGAGGGATTGCAGTAGGGTTTCATGTGAGAGCTTCGAAGTTGAATGACCCAGGAAATGGTGTACCTGGGAGGAGAGTGTGTGAACCGCATTGACTGCGGTTGAAAGTCGTGTAGGTTTAGTGCGCTCTGAAATTGGGGAAGACAGGGAGAGGGTAGTTACGGCATTAGGTTAGCGAAGGTGTTGCACTTGGTTTTGGTAGCTGAGATTGGGATTGGCAATCTCTGCAAGCTTTTGGCTTAAAGTTTTTTTATTCAAATTTTAGGAGGGTTGTGTCAAGAGCGTTACAGCTCAAAATGTCAGCGGCAACTGTACCATCAACTACTACCGGTAATGCGCTCTCCGGGGGTGCAGCGCCTGAGAGAGTGGCCACCAAGCCCCGGAAGAGGACCACGCCAGCGTCGAAAGTGGCGTCAGAGGCCACCGAAGCACCCCTCCTTGCCGCTACACACGCCTCTGCTGTTACGCGTGCAAGACGAGCTCGAGAGCCTAGAACGAGTTTGGAAGAGGTTGCGATGGCATTTCCAACTCGGGACGCCAATGGTTTACACGACGACGACGTAGCCGCTGGTGTGACTCATGAAAATAATACTCCTCCCCTGACCCCTACGACAAAGAAACCTTCATGTGTTGTTGACACTGCGTCCGACAAAGCTTCGCCCTCAAAGCATAAGATATCGAAGCCCGCGATCCCGAAGGGCAAAGTGAAGAAGAAGACGTCGCTATGGGCCACGATGGGCCATTTATTTTCTCCCTCCTATTTACTCCTTTTTCTGGCCGTTGGTGTGGGGGCAGCTGTTTGGTCTCTTCGGCCCAAGGCAGCACTACCCGAGTGGTATGCTTCCTCTAATGAAGTTGGGAAATTGGAGGAGTTTATGACCAAGACAACGAAATGGATACAGGTTAGTCGATACTCGCTTCGTACTTATTTTGTTTTCTTCTGAAATTCGAAATGTTGGAGTCAATCCATCTTTGTCTTTTGTTTCTACACCTCTTTTCCTGTTACGCGGACTGGTGTTTTCATCTGGAGAAGAGTTATTTTCTTCAAATCGTGGAGCCAATGCAGAGCCACTCTTTTTGTTTCTCAAGGATTTTTCGTAGTTTTGATCTCCATCTTTCCTGCATGTCGGATGTATGCGTTTCAAAATGAAATATCCTTCGCTTTGCACAGGTTAAACAGGAAAAGCGGTTATTTAATATACAGTTGCGTGCAATTTATGTATTTGTAGGTACAACTAGAAGTTCTTGACATGAAAATCGAGAAAGGATCAAATGATTTACGAAACGAATTTAAAGAGAAACTCGACTCTCAAGTGGCAGAAATGGAATCTGGAGTGAAGGATTTGAAGGCCCAAGTTGACCGGCTCTATCAAGGCGGAGGTCCATTGAATCGTGACGAAGTCATTGAGCTTGTGAAAAAGTTCATGGAGCACCGTGCCTCTGATAGCACCGGTAAATCGTTCAGTCTAGAAGACGTCCGGTCTATTGCACGGAAAATAGTGATGAGTGAGGTTGAGAAGCATGCTGCGGATGGAATCGGGCGGACTGACTACGCTCTGGCCAGTGGGGGTGGACGTGTAGTGGATCATTCAGAGGGAGTGTTTCTGGGGCGAGGTCGACAGTTGTTCAGCATGGTGTTTAGCAGCATCCTTACAGGGGAGGCTAGGAAGCATCCACTAGCGCAGAAAGTACTAGAGCCCAGTTTTGGTGAACCAGGCGAGTGCTTGCCTTTGAAGGGAAGTAACGTTTTTGTGGAGATCTCTCTTCGGACAGCCATTCTTCCTGATGCAGTTACTCTTGAGCATGTCTCTAAGGTAAGACATTACGAGAATCCTCTGTTTACGATACGTCTTGCTACCACGTTGTGAGAATTTTGCCATGGCGACGGAGGGTTTTGCGTAGGTTGTATCGTCGGTTTATCCGGGTATCATGTCGTATCGAGTCGAGCTTGTTGACCGTATCCACGATAGTTGGGGTATATTTTGGTTCACTTGTACGGTGTGCGGTCATAGACATGGGACGGGAATATCAATTAGTGTGGGAGTGTAAAATTACTTAGGTTTCTTCTAGTTAATGGGCTTACACCCGAGTGTAGTTATGAAGCACTTAAACGATGACTGCTGATATGGTTCTGTGCAGTACAAATGTCGAGCTTGATTAACATATATTGACACATGACCGTGTGTGCTACAGAGTGTGGCTTACGATTTGTCCAGCGCACCTAAAGAGTTCCAACTCTATGGTTGGCGTGAGGCTCGACCAGCTGATCGAAGTGCTCAACCTTCACCAGTGCACAGGCTGCTAGGGCAGTTTGTTTACAAAACGGATGGCCCTAGCAATATTCAGACGTTTCATCTTTCTAAAGAAGATGTTGGTGATGAACCGATAAACATGGTCCGACTCCATGTATTATCCAATTACGGAAGTACCCTTCATACTTGTATATACCGAGTCCGTGTTCATGGTGTAGATCCTCAGGGAACTCTATAAAGAAGTTGATGCAAAGTCACAACACTTGTAGGTTTTTCTCGTCATGTGTACAAGTACATTTTTCAAGATTACCAAGGTAACAGATGATGGAGTGGATTTCCTAAGCGTTTTCTTGTGATGACAAGGGAGCATTTGCGGTACTGGCCTTTTGCTGCAGCAGAGGTAACGTGTTTTTACATCATCGACCAAGTTACGGTGACACGAGCATGGTGGCTACCCGTGTCAATCGAGCCTCGACTCATCGCTTTAGTTAGGCTAGTTGTCCACGATGCTGCTTTGCTGTAGAATTCTTAAGGCTCGACTGATTAGAGCGAGACGGTTGATGCCGAATGTGTACGATAAGGATAACACTGTCTCGAGGATTAAATTCCATGTGTCCTTCTCGAGATTAAACCCCCAGTGGGGCAACACGGTTGCTTTGTGAATTGGCGTTGATCCTTCACAGGCTTCCATGAGAGTGATAGTTCTCCAAGGCTGTGATGTGGCACCTTTAGAAACTGTGAATCATAATCGAAACCATCAGTATGCTGTGAGTGTTGTTGAATGGTTGCTTTCAATTCGCAAAAACAGAACCGTGCCACATTTGACATCATGTAACACGTGAATATTTTTTGTCGCATTCCATTTAGCCCCTAGCCGAAGAGCCCTCAAATCAATGCATTAAGCTGCAGTTTGTAGGTTATTGCATGTTCAGATGGTATCTACTGCACTGTTAACACCCAGGATGGTAATATAGTGATGTACCTGCAAAACCTCATCTTTGATAGTGTATAGTGGACGTTTAGGGATCAGTGACAGTAAGGAGAAACCAAAAGTGCAGGCAAGTATGCAATATGATAAATGAAGGTGGATGTGATCATTTCGTTTCATCTATCGTGAGGTGAAATAGATAAGGATTTTCTAAAAATAGAAATACATGTTTTAAGACCAGTTCTCGTCAGGGTTATCCTACAGGCCGCGAAATTGGGACACACGACCAAAATGGCAGTTGAGTCGCCTGAGTGGCAGTTGGAACGAGTCAAGAAAGATTGAAATTGCCAACTAACCATACAACAGATCACTGCTAGACAAAGATAAATAATCGGCAAAGGCCAAACACTTACATCTGTGAAAACGTCGTTAAGCCACAAGTCATTTTGTCACAGTTTGAAAATATCACTAAGCCAAATGTTCCCAATAGATTCGTACTCCAGTTGTATCAAATTCTAAATAAACAATGATACCTAGCACTACGGAATATAATTTCTGAACGTGATAAATTTTCATTTGCAATACACTAGTCTACATCTCGGACATTGATGGCAGATGGATGCTCTACGTAACCCCAACTACCACAATTTCGTTGCTGATTTACAAACTCTCTCCAGGTGGCAGCTCAGCGAGCTTGGGAGGCATACCCAGGACCCGTTCCATGTCATATCGAACTTCAATATTTCGGATGCTGTAACCCACCACCATTAGCCAGTAAAGTATCCTTGCCAATTCAGCTGCAGTAGTTTGTGTAGCTGCCCTCTGTTCAATACATGATACCACACAGAAGGCATGAGAAACCGAAGTCTCCGCTGCATGAAGAAATTAATTGCATATGCTAGGGTTACAGTCGTTCTCCTCTGAAAAGGGGCGCTCCACAATTACAAATATAAACTGGGTTCGATAATACCTTGTCCCTACACGTCGTCCATTACACTCTCTAACAGAAGACTTATTAAACCTACTGACTCAATATGACACCCAAAAGCAGGATGAGAGAATGTATTGCGGAACCTTGAGCTTGTCTGGTTCAGCAACTCCAATCAAACGTGCTACAAAAGTATTCATCGCCTCAAGAGCATCTTCGCCGGCACTAGATGTCAACTCCTGAACGTACAAACCAAAAGTTAGTTACCTGGCAATCAACTGGAGTCTACGCTTGACAAATTCCATTACCAAGAACACTGGACATGTTCCAGTGCCTTGTACACGAGGACAGGGTTGGAGGTGCCACTAATACTCTGATCGATTACAGATAATCCATTCAGTATATACGAAATGAAAATCACCCAACAAATCTAAAGAGACCAACATTAATGAGTGTTATTGGCTCGTCACCTGCAGGTTCTGAGGCTGTAGTGATTTCAAGTACTCCAAAAGTTCGTTTTTGCCACGCCCTCTCAGTTCAAGCTGCTTCCTCAGCTCCTCGACTTCGTTTTCAAGCAACTCGATGTACTCAACTGCATCCACCCGCTCTGGAATTTCTTCATCTTTACGCCATCTCACCACCTCTCCACTCACTGTTGATTTTTGAGTCCCGGGTGCATATCTAGAGTCAGACTGAACAACAAGTCACTGAGTTAACCTACTGCATAAGTAGCAAACATTCACATATCAGCAGCATGATGCGGCATCATAATACAACATTGCATCAACAAATCGTAAAAATAACTCACTGTAACATTGCTTGTAACTGGAAGAGCGGCCAGGCTCAAGCTCTGTTGCAATTCTAGTCGATACTGAGCGTTCCTGAACATGTATCCAGTCATCATCACGCTGTACATGAGCTGCGCTAGGTTCTCAGCTATCTGCACAATGTTTCAAAATACAGTAAACTCCTGTTAGTACCAGATTAAGCTAACACTCCATGTGACGGCGTATAAAACTGCTCTTCAGGCTTACCATACATATCTGATTTTACTATTATCCTCAACAAAGCATGTCGTAAAAACTTCGTCCTCAGGACAATAAGTTGGAGACCAAGTACATAATGAATGACAACCAGTAGTAGATTCTGATGTAGTATTAGCTTTGTACTTCTGAAGATATATAGCCTGAATCGATAAATTAGATGGTCAACCATCGGCATAAACTTGTAGCTTTTTAAAAGGATGTACTATTCATGACTCGTTCCTCTTAACCTTAAACAACTATTACAGAAGACTTTATAGCAAAATATATCCATTTCACTCGAAAGCTTAGAGAATGTAAGGTGATAGTCATGGAGTACGAAGCTTACTGTCGAGACATGAATATCAAAAAACTGCGGTGGAAGAGTACCCAGCATATTGGTCACGGTTTGACGCATGGCTTCTACTACCTGCCGGCAACTCAAAAGATAAATACTACACATGTGACTTGTCGGCATTTTAGCATACGCTTCGCAAAGTGCAATCAGCCGTTTAAACCTCCTTCAGTTTACCAGAATTTCCACTTTCCAGCCATTCTCTCGTGAAAAGACATGAAATCCTCAGATGGAGCCTAATGTTACAGTAGAATACACAGAAAGCTGCAATTATCTACTTCAACTGCAGACTTAAGAATAAACCCTACCCAAAGCATCACAAGAAAAACATGACGAAAATAAGCACAGCCAAACAGGAAACAGCAATAGAACCACGTAAGACTCGGCGCCAAGTAACCGCTTCGGCCCGAAAAGCCACGAAGCAAAAATGATCTACCTGAGCAGGAGCTTTCTGAACGAAGCGCTCCATAAATTCTGGTTGCACATTCTTCACATACTCCTGCAGCATGTCTCTCCGGCTTTTGTACTGCAACGGTTTCACAAATTTAAAACCCTCAACTCCGACAGGCCCAAAATAGCCCTCCCAATAACCATACACTCAAAACCCCGCTATGATAATTCAACACATTGTCTTAAAAAAAAAAAACCCTCGAAACCACTCCACTGGTCACGAATCCGAGTGCGGAAATTCCTTAAACTCACACAAATTCCTCCAATCCTCTCCGCTCCCCCAATTTCAATAAACCCCGAGATTCCAAAATTGTTCAAAAAACTCCTACGATACCAACACTCACAGCGGAATCTACATTCGCAGCCGCATCACTCTCCACAGACGCCACCTCGTCGCTGCTCTCCGCATCCCCATTCCCGCTGCTGTCGCTGCCTCCTCCACTCGCGACAGCGCTCACCAACAACACCTTCCGCTTCGGCTTCGGCGACACCAGGGGCAATCTCAACAAACCACCCGCGGCCACAGCGCAATTCCGCCCGCGCCCCTGCGCCCGCCACCGTCGCCGCATGCACAACCCGGAGGACAACGCGAGCCCTGCATTGGGGTGCACTGTCGCGGCGGGCACGAGGTGGCCCGAGCTCCCGGGCGCGACCATGGCCTGCAAATTCAGCGACATAGCCACCATCTCTCTCGCTGTCAATCTCAGTCAGTGTCGCTCTCCCTCTGCCTCCCCGTCTCTCTCCCAATGCACCCTCCGAGTTCAGAGTTCAGAGTTCGGCGATGTGAGCTTTTACTGGGCAAATGTGGCTGCGTCTCTCTCTCTCTCTCTCTCTGTCCCAATTGCAAAGGGAGGAGAGCTCCGGCGATGGGAACGGGTCCCGAGCGATGGACAAATCTTGGTCCCGCTTCACTCCACTTGGCTTCATTGCCTTCTTCCTCTTTGATTGTTTTCTGTGGCGTCTTCACAACGTTGGTGGTGGACGACGAAGGATAAGGGAAAGGAGAAGGAGACGGTATTTAAACCCTAATTTGTGGCATTTTAAACACGACTTTTGGACAAATGAATGAATGGGATTCCTCTTATCCCATGGAGTCCTTTTTTGGATTGTACTTGAGATCCACCATACATGGCAAATTTAAAATTTTGTTTAATTTTTTTGTGCACAATTTTTTTTTGTTGTGACATCTTCCAATTATATATGAAAAATTCAAAATTAATTATTGTTGATTACACGTATTTCTACAAGTCTCTTGGTCTAAACTTATATGTATATGTACATATATATATATATATATATATATATATATATAATATCTGAGCAATCATTAAATTTTTATCATATATATATATATATATATATATAGTAAATTACTCATTTGTTTTCTTTGAGCTTAAATATCTATCTAATACAAGTCATGTGATGAATTGATTCTCCTTGCAAGGAAAAGAAGATAACAATGAAATGGAGTTATTAAGATTATTGAACAAAAGGATAGGAGTAGAATCTAAATATGAAGTATCAAGAGACATGATTAACAAAAATTATATTAAGATGTCATTTTCTTGCATAGACTTAGATTTGCCTACAAAATTAGACTCATACAACATAATTCCATCAAGTTGTTATAGTATAAAAACTAATTTAGAAGTTGGTTTTACAAAGTTTTTCTAAATCAATTGTAGGTACTATTTCAACCAATATTAAATTTTTATTTGATGCAAATGCTATTAACAAATTTAAAGTAAAAAAAATGGAAGACTTCCACACAAGTAATAATAGGAATATTTTCTTAGGCATACTATGCTTGAAACTATTTGAGTTTTGTATACCATTCTTATTCAATTTCATATTGTAATCTTATCCATATGTGATAATTTAGGTAATATAATCATTTTTTTATGTAAATGCAATCATACTTATGTACATGTAACTTCTATGCTTTTAATTATTGTCATTCTTTGTGAATGTGTTATGCATAGAAATACATATAAAAGTGGCAAATATTGGTGTTGGATTTGAAGAACACATTTCTTTTTTAGAACATTTCTTTTTTGGATTATTTGGAGATAGTTTTGCAATTTTAAAATTTTGGATTTTTCTTGACAATATGTTTACAATCGTAGTAAAAGGAGAAGAAAAAAAAATACTTAAAAAGAAATTCTAATTACTATCTTTTGAAATTTCTTAGTATCAATTAATTGTAAATATTCCTACCTAATCATATTGTTATGTGTATAAATACAAAACTTATATTAGGTATAAATTTTTTTTAAATACATGTTTAAAAAAGAAATCTAAATCGATCTTATAAAAAAAAAATATTAAAAAAACATGTATATGAAAACCTAAATTAATAACAAAAGTTTTTATTTTTATTTTTTATTTTTTATTTTTTATTTTAAATTTTATGTAATTTGTATACCAATCTTAAAATCACTTTGAACTTTGAATAAGTTAGAGTAACCATTTATCTAATTTTAAAATACATCTATAGCTATTGTATAATAATTCTAATTATTCTTATGTCCACAACATACTTTTTATAATAAAAATTAAAAAATTATTTTTTAAGAATTTCTAATAATTTTTAAAATTAATCATAACATGATTTTTTATAAAAATAAAGAAACAAGCATAAGAATGCAATATTTAAATATTTAATCTTAAGATCTTAAAACATTGTATATTCCTTTTACTTTAGTTCTTTGTATATATCAAAGAATTAATACTTTTGGTCTTATGGATCAAGTATAAGTAGAACCATTTACTAAAATAACAAATGTAAAACTAATATATGTTAAATACTTCTATTAATTGTATTACTATTAAATTAAAATTAAAATTTTGTCATTAATCTCTATTATTTTAAAATTTATAATAAGTTGCACTAAGTACTTCTATTAAAATAAATCTGAACATTTAAAGTATGACTCTTTAAGATGGAAATCTACATATACTCAAAAATCATAAGTACTTAATGTTCACTATTAATGAATCTACATCTTATATTCTATGATATCTAATATTTCTTTCCATGTTATAATATATATACATATATATTTTTAATCCTTGTAGCATCCATTTCCACCTACTCCATTCTTGATACAATCTTGATAACCTAACAAATCTCAATCATATCTTTGTTATTTTTTTCGATATTCAATATACTTTATTTATTTCCATAATCTTCTTTATTAATAAAATTCATTCTAATCATCTCTTTAAAAAAACATAATATAATACATTATTATATTCAATTTATCTACTTATTTATTCTTATACTTAATATTTTTCAAATTTATCAATTATTAAATATTCATTTATTTAATTTGAGCTCAATTATGCAATTAAAAAATAAAAAATAAAAAATTTATATAATTACATATATAAAATATAATATAATATTCTATAATATGATAAATTATAGATCTTTAATTAAAATCAAACTATTAAACAACCTAAATCACAACAATTTTTAAAAGTACCAACTTATTTTTTTAAATTGCTTTTATGTATTGGATGCTTATAAAAAATAAATTAATATGATAATAGAATATAAAAATTGAAAAATTGTGATTTTTCGGAATAGTAGTTAGAACATTAAATAAAAAATATTATACAATGACATAATTAAAGGATAAAAATAACTAATAATAAGAAGATCTTAAAAAATAATGTAGTAATTATACTTATATAAGTTAAACATACATGATCATTTTATTCTATTTGTTAGTAGTTTCTAAGTATATTTTTATCCTTACAAAGAAAAATCAATAATGTAAACCTTAATCAAATTATTTGGAAATACTTCTGAAATTCATTATCAAATTTATATTTAGATAAATAAAAAATTTGAGACCATTTAATTAATTTAGTACTAATTTTAGTATTTAAAAAATTCATATAGAAATAAATCATTTTAATTTTATTATATTTTATAAGATGATGTAATTCATTTAGAAATAATGTCAAATTTAAAGAACAATTTAAACTAAGATGAATCAAAGATGTAATTTTTTTCTATTTATATAGAAATGATATCAAAATTTGACAATAATTTATTCTAATATGAATAAAAGATATAAGATTTCTTAATGTTTTGATAATGACGTCAAATATAAGTAAAAATTTAAACTAAGCTAAGTCAAAGATGTATGGTTTTCTAATTTATGTAACAATAATTAAGCTTGAATATTATTTTAAATTAATATAAATCAAAGTTAAGGTATTTTTTGATTCTTTTGGCAATAATGTCAAACTTGAAAAATTATTCATATTAAAATGAGTCAAAGAACCAATAATTTTTTTAATTTATTTGGAAATTATGTCAATTCTGAATAATCTTTTATACTACAATAAGCCAAAGATGTAAGATTTCCCAATTCGTTTAATAATGAATTCAACCTTGAACAATTATTTATATTGAGATGAGTTAAATATGTAAGATTTCCTAATTCATTTGGAAATGATGTCAAATTTGAAAATTCTTATAAAATAAGTTCTAATAATGCAAAAAATTTAGAATAAAATATTTAAAATTTTTCTTGTAAAACTATAAGTTTTGAAGTGCAAGAAATTTTTATATTCTAATTTATTTATTTATTTATTTAATTAAGTAGCATCTTTATTGCTATCTTTAAAAGATCTTTATAGAATTATATTTAAATTTTAATATTTGGAAAAAAAAGATTGTTTATTATATTTGACTAGTATAATAACCATTCTTAATCTTTCAATTAAATTTGTTAGTGTATTCTCATTAACATCATACTTCATCAACCAAAGAAAGACAACAAATTTTTTTTAGTATTCTTAAACATGATTTTTTGATTGCAATAAAATACTCCTTTCAATTATAATACAACAATATAAAACTAAATAGTAGTTTAGAATATCTTAATATATCTTTTTATTAAATTATTATAAAATAAATATATTTTAATACATCAATATCTTTAAAAATATATGATGTAAGCTATATAATATAAATATATGTCTATACATATTGATTTGTTTTAGAATATTAATTTCAAACTCTTTATATAAACTAGAATCAAGTAAAATACCTTTTTTGTAAATTTATGAATTGGCTCAATCTTCATATTCTAAATTTGTATTTCATTATATTAATTTTTAATTTCAACTATCTTTTGGCCCATGTCTTGTTAATTGACCAGGAATATCTATATTTCCACCAATTTTATTGTCATTAATAATTTTTAAGTTAATGTATCTAATATAGAATTTACATCTTCTACTAAATTCTTTTTAATATTGGTCTACATTTGTAACACTCTTTCTTTCAACATACCAATCAAATACATATCAATATAAAAATATAACATATGCCCAAGAAGATGTTTTTTTCCTAACATCAATTTATGACATTCTAAAGTTAATTAATTTAACAAAAGTATATGGAATGATCTTGTTTATAAGTTTGTTTTATATAATATTAACTAGATATTTTTAAGCTTTAGATCACACTAAGCAATTTGTATATTTTGCAAATAATATATACTTCTTGAAATTTAATCTATAATATAAAATAAATATTATTAATAATTTTTTCTCTAATATATTCCTTAAGCTTGTTTGTTTTTATTTTGTAACTAAGTAAAATATTCTATTTGTATTAACTTCAATATTATTTGAAACATCTTTTAAAACACAAAAATATTTGTTGAGGTTGAAATGACTCAATCTACTAAAAATTCTTACTTCTTTATCAAAATATACATTAAATGTAATATTGATGTTTTTAGTTGTACTTAAAAATGCCAACTACCCTCAATTTATAAACTTTTGTAGAAATTCATCTATTGATGTATTCTATAATTTTTAGACTTCATATTTCAAATAAAACTTTTGCAACATTTAGTCCTCTATCTTATATGCAATGCAAGTCCTTCCATCTTTGTAAAAGTTGTTTAATTATTCTAATACTTTGAAAATGCTCTTTTGCATTGTATCTAAGACAAGAGCTTAAAAAATAATAATAAACAAGTGAGATGTATCTCAAAAAAAAGTAGCAAAAAGAGAATGAAGAAGTATATATATTTAAAAAAAAAAATGGAATGATTATTGTCAAAAATAAGAAGATTCTTATAACTAGATTAGAAGCAAAAAATGTATTGATAAGAATGAGATAGGCCTTACTCTAGTGTCTATATATACTATCTAATTAGGAGCTACATTGTAGTGTTCTACAAAACTTCAAATATATGTTGAACTTGCAAAACATGTATCCAATTTTGTAAGACAAGTTTCCTATATCTGTATCACATGGTCAACTTCAATTTTATCAAAATTTTTAATATTAGAAATAATTGATAAAGCTCTTTAAATTTCTTTTAAAAAATAATCAATAATATATATATATATATTTTTTAATATTATAATAAGTTTTTAAATTCCAAAATAATTTTTAAAAATTTTCTATATTATTTAATTTAAATATAGATTATTTACATCAATTTTGTTGACCACATTATATACAAATAGTAAATAAATTTTAATCACTATAAGAATGAATTTAATAAGTATAAATTTATATATAAAATTATTATTTTTATAATTTTATAATTATTAAAGTATTTCTATATTATAATCAAGATTTTCCTAAAACTTAATACATTAATTTTTATTGAGTATATCTTTTACCTTCAATAAGTCTTCTATTTATTTAGTATATACTTCATATTATCTTCAAAAATCTCCAACAATATCTAGAATTTGAACTATAATATCAATATCTTTAATATAACTATTACAATCATTCAAAAATAATAATTTTTTTAATACTAGAAATAACTAAAAAAAATAAAAATTTATATATACTTTAGAAAGAAGTTTAAAAAATAGACCATGATAAGATAATGATAAATATTCAAAATCTATACTATAATGATATTAATATTCTTTTAAACTACACTTTAAAATATTTTTTTATATATTTTTTAATTTATCATATATTCTATGTTTTTTTTGGTTTTTAATTTTTTTTTTAAAAATATCTATCACATTTATAATAATTTTTTTCTAATATTTTACAAAGTTTTAAATATAATACATGTAATAAATTAAAAAAATAAATCAAAGTAATAATCATACATACTTAAATTAAAATAATAATTCTATTTTATTTAAATAAAATATCTAAAAATTATAATAATACATCATTTTTTGATGCATTTATAATAAATCTATAGAATTACAATCATATTTAATATCAAATTAATTGAGAATAATACTTTCAAATTTAATTTATATAATTGATGTATTACATGAATATGCTTAAATTACTATTTTTTTAAAAATAGATTTATGTACCTCTTTTACAAAAATTCAATTTACTTATATTTCACACCAAAGCTATATCCAATAATATAAACTTATTAATTTTAAAATTTGGTGTTTAAATGGCTACAAATAAAAAACTCCAATTTTAAATAAGGCTTTGGAAAACCTCCTTCAAGCTTATTAGACATGACTTTTAGTAAATAAGATTTAAATGTTTTATTATTCATCTCCATCAATCCACATAAATGGTCTACCTATCTTTTTTTTTTATTTCAAGGTCGTTTTTCTAATTTTTTATTTAATAAGACTTATATGGTATGTATTCCAAATACAAAATATAAGAAATAAATTAGACTTTCAAAAACCACTAATATCTAACAAAGATGACTCTAAATATGTAAAAATTATTATCAATATAAAATAAACTTTAAAAGTCATTATTAAAAATAAATAAGCTTATATAAACCTTAATAATAGCTCTTTTAAATAAACTCTTTAATAAGTAATCATCTTATCATATTTTGTAAATTATCATGAAGATTTATAGTAACTCAAAAAACTATTTCAATGTTAACATATTTTGGAAAGAATGGTGTATTACAGATGAATTGTAGTGAATAATGATATGAGATTTTTATAGCAAATAAAATATTATTTTATAGCTACCAAATGAGTCAAAATTGAAAAGAATCCATTAAATAATTGTTGAGCTATGATCAATCTAATTTGAAACAATATTGAAACATTTTTTTGAGTGAGGTATTCAATTATATATCAATACTTTATAAGACCTCATTTGGCCTTGATAATTGCTTTTGACCTCATAGGCATACTTTCTATTAACTTTTGGCACAAAATTACTGAAATATTATTTCATTCTGCAGCTATTTTTTCCTATAATTTCTAAACTCTATTTGGTAATTCCCAAACTCCCTTTGGTTTTATCTTCGAAGTGTTGAATTAGCATTTGAAATGCTCCCAAAGATATTTAAGGGAATTAAGATCAAGATACTGAGCAAGCCAATCTATTACTTTAATTCCATGATGATCAAACTACTTCCATGCTAGTTTTGAGTTATACTTGGGTTTGTTATCTTGCTGAAAAATCACCTCTTCTTTAAAAAATACCAGATTCTTCAATGCTAAGAAGCAAGTTTTTTTCAAGAATTTCCACAAATTGCTTGGCATCCATCTTTCCTCTAATCTTTGCCATCCTTTCAACCCTATTCCATCTCCTATAACTTCATACTATCATATTTCCACCCCCATGCTTGATTCTTTCCTGGATCTTCTTATCAAGCAAGGATTGATTCTTTTGTTTCTACACCCACTTTTTGCCATTTGATCCAAATCTATTGATGTTTTTGTCATTTGACCAAATAATTTTTTTTTTAATCTTTTATAGTCCATTTCTTGTATTTTAGAGCAAAATCCAAGTATTATTTTCAATGGCAAGTTGATAATAGAGTTTTTTTTTTTTTTTTTTTCTTCACCATGACTTTCATATTCCATTTTTTGAGAACATTTCAAATAATTTGGATTGACTTAGGATTATTAATAATATTGTTAAGACATTTAACAACCTCAACAATATTTTTAGCCTTTTTAGTATTGATTTGGCAAATGATCGTTCTTTCATTCACTACAATGAGTGAAATAGAACCAATCTATCTCAAGTGTTTAAGACTCTTTTAATCCATAGCAATATAAAATCTCATCATAAAGTAAGATAAAATAGGCTATAATAAAATTGAAAAGAACTAAATAGAATAGAAGACAAAAGAAAAAATTGAGCAATTGGAATTAGAATAAAACAAAATAAAATAGAAAGATATAAATCCAAATTTTATTTAGAAAAAAGGTCCTAAGCCATACCTAACCAAATGCCTCAAAAGGCCTTAGCTAATCTTATTTATACTTTGTTCTAGCACCCTAGAATTTCTAGAATGTTCCTAAATAATAGATTTTATTTATATAACTGTCCTAAATTCCATCTAAAAGGTTCCATAGTAGACCCTATCTAGATAACCACCCTAAGCCATTTCTAGAAGGTTCTATAGTATGTTCCATTTAAATAATTGCCTTAAGTTCTTTTATAATTTTTTATAGTTGATCCTACATAATCTACTAACCTAGCCCTAATTCTAGAAACTTCCATAATTTTTCAAATATGGTTCCAATTATCTATTTCTATGTATCATCAATTCAATTATCTTATCTATACCCTATTATAATGAGCTTCTTTGATCTATCTAATTTAAGGTTCTTTCTATTAAAAGTGATCTTTTTTGCTAGTCTTAAGATAATAGCATTATTGTAGCAAAGTTCAAAAGCAATTTGGCCATAAGTTTTTTGAAAATAAAAAAGATCAAAGGTGATGTTGTTTTGGAGAAAGCAAGGAATGGGTCTTATAGTTATTTAAGGAATTGCCAAGGACATAAGAATCTAACAAAGAAATATATTAAGATTAAAGTCAAAGAATGAAATTGATGGCAAAAGTGGTTCCAAAGACCCTTATTTATAATATAATGAAGGTTATAGAAGTCTATGGTATTTTCTATAGAAGTTTCTAGAATTAAAAAGAAGCTTCTAAAAGTCTAAAGAGGCTTTTAGAAGCCTATGGAACTTTCTAAAAGATTGTGAAAGATTTTTATAAGTATTTAAAAGATTCAAGAAATTTATAGAAGATTTTAGAAGGTCTTAGAATGTGGTAATTTGAAATATGTACATTCCAAAAATTATAATTAAGAATGGTATTTTTATAGGTACTAACGAACATTAATGATGTCATTTGATTAGTAATATTATTGTCATAGTAAATCTGATGACAATAGAATGCTATAGTATTGAATAATTGATAGAATCCAAAAATTAGACCCTACATTCAAAAAATTGTTTTAATACTATTCCAAATTAGATTGATCATAGCTCCATAACTATCAAATGGATACTTTTTAACTTAGGCTCATTTGATAGCTATAAAGGAGTGTTTTATTTGTTATACAAACCACGTGTCATTATTCACTATAATTCATCTATAATACACCATTCTTTCTAAAAATATATCAACATTGAAACAATATTTTGAGTCACTATACAAGGATTTATAATAAAATAAATCTATTAGAAAATAAAAAAATCTCTTATTTTTGCAACTATGATTTTTTTTTCTAAAATAAATATATATTCTTATTAAATTTAAAATCTCTTTACTTATATGTATGTATGTATATATATATATATATATATATATATATATTAGACCAAAGTCTTATAACTTTTTTAATAAATATGGTTTAAAAAAAAATATCAAATCTTATAAATGGTGTTATTAGAAATAATATCTTTTTTTTTACTACTATGATATACAATAGGAATAACTAAAACACCATGAATTAGTATAGCTACTATTAAAGCATCAAAAACTATAAATTTTCCATAATTCAACAGAATGTTTTCATAGAAAGAAAGATTTTAGTAAATATCATGAATTTTAATAAAAAAATTATAATAAATTTAATAAAAATAAAAAATATTATAATAAAATATAAAATATAGTAGTGTATTTTAAATATTTTATATTTTTAAGTTTTATTATAGACTTATAAGCAAAATATCTAATAATATTATATTTGAATATATTAAATAATAATTAATATAAATAAGTTAATGATGGAAATTAAATAATATATATGTACATCATGTATAAAATTAATGATGTTTTATGGTTTTTAGAAGTTGGTAAAAAGAAAATTAAAATATGTAACAAAGATAATATAATTATAATTAATAAAAATTATATTAAAAATAATTATTAAAATTTTATCTATAATTTTTTTTTATATGATTATATATATTTATCATTATAAAATATTATATATATATATATATATATATATATATATATATATATATATATATAAGCATGTTTATATGGTCGTCAAATATATTTAAAAATATTTTTAAGAATATTAATAACAACCAAATGTATAGATGATTGTTGCATATTAGAGTTGGATATTACTATTAGCTTTGAAAATCTATACATCAATCTAGTTCTATTTTAAAATTATAATATTAAAAAAAATTATAGAAAATTATAAAATATATTTTACTTTTGGTTTATAATATACTTCAATTAATATTGGAGTATTTTTTATAATATACTTCCATATTGTTCCATATAACCAAATACATCTTACTTTTGGTTTATAATACACTCTAACTAATATTGTTCCATATAACCAAACATAATTTTCAACAAAACCTATAGCTCCCAAAAAACATTTGACATAATTAGTTTGAAATCAAAGCTATATAATTATTAGCAAATGTTTGCATTAAAATATAAACATAAAAATGACTCAAAGAATGCTTTTTAAGGATTCATGTAACTTAATTATCAATTCCTAATAATTTGATTTATAAACAATAGTCACAGAAAGAATCAACTCTAAGAGCAAGAAGAATGTAGAGAGATACACAAACAAGATGTATAGCAATCCCATATGGTACAGTTAATTTATGGTGATTTAATTAGAGGGATCTTCTTAAGAATTTTTAGAAGTCCAATAAGACTACAAACAAGTAGTACTTATGAGTTTTTATTTATTTATTTATTTATTTTTGAAAGCTACATTATGATTCTTTTCTCAAGATTGTTTCTTGAAATAAAAAAATATATTTTTCTTTTAGGCAAGAACTAGTATATTGTAAAGAAATGCATTAGTGAGAAAAGATGTGCTTGTAGCAATATTTTAGATTATAAAATTTTTGTCTGCTTCTATCTTTTTTAGTTTTAGTTTTACTATCAACACCTTGTTTTTTTCATAAATTTATGTTTTTCACATGCTATTGAAACTTTTGCACAATTTGGATATGATTAAACTTGCAAGGTACTTACTAAGGCTGAGTTGTCTACAAGAAGTGTGAGTGTAAAATTTACTCCTCAACTCAATTACAAGATGGCATCAATTAAAAATTGCTTGTTATGGGTGGTGTGAAGTGGAAGTATCAAGAATAAGAATAAAATAATCAAAACACAAAATAAGTGGAAGACGTGCAATCAAAAAATTGTATACTATAAAACTAATCACGAACTGTTTATTGAGTTTTTATCCAATAAAAAAATAAAAATATTTTTAAAAAATTTTATTTTTTTTTATCTTTTCAATGGTATAAGAAACATGTAAATCCGATTTACTATGACTAAGTTATGAAGGTTTAATAATAATAAGTAGATAAATAAAAAGTTAAGTAAATAATTTTTACTTCAAGGATAGCTTACTTAAGAGATCAAGAGTTTGAGCCTCACCAAGGCTCATAAGTAGTGTATATAGGTGTCTAAGAGAGGCCAGAAGGCCTTAGTCTTATATTCATAACTACCTTCAAGGTGCTACAACCCATATGGAACTTGTGCACCTCTCTTTTTATAAAGACTACATTAGCTACTCGTCATCCTATTTTCTACTAGTAAAACCAATAATTTTGTATTTTTGACTTTACTATAGTATTTAAAAACACACAATTAGCTTAAGAACCTCATGTGGCCTTCAAATCTTACTCCATTTCTTCATAATGGCTTCCGAAGTGGTAAAATTTATTTTTATCAAAGTCTTGAAGATTGCTCTAAAACTTCTTAAAAAGTTCTAAATAAATTCTAAAAATTTCTATAATTTGATTTTGTAATAGTGAGTTGGTGAGGTTATCTAAATTATGATTTGGATTTTTTGTTTTTTTTGTTTTTTTTGTCTTTTTTTTTGGATTTTAAATAATATTTTATAATTATTGCTAATAAATTATTAGGATTAAAGAAAGGATTATTAGAGTTTTATAGAAATGATTTTTTTTAATATTTGTAGGGCTTATTAATCTTTATTAGGATTATAATGTAGATTTAGGATATTTGTTTTAAGATTTTTTAGGATTTGTTTTTAGATATAAGGTTTATTATTAGAAGATTTGTATACTATTCATATAAGGTTTAGTAGTTGTAAGAGATTATTTAGGATTTATTTAAGTATAGGATTTGCTACCTAAGATTGTGAAGTTTGGATGAAATAAAGACAAGATAGTATTATCATGGACATATGCATATAAGCCAGTAATTACATATATAAATAGATAGAAGTAAGTAAAAATAGATAAAAATAAGTTAATTCTATAATATTTGATATGGAAGCTTTTTAGAAGCTTTATAGATGCTTCTTTGACTTTATAGGGTTCTTTAATTGACTTTTTGGATTATAAACGTGGTCAAAAAGTTGGCCATGTGCCACACATGTTGTTAACTTGAAGACCAAGCTAACTATGTGGCTTACATGTAGAAAAACTTGCCTTGTAAATCAAGGCATGTGTCCTACAAAGTCAACACATATTGGAGGTCCTATAGAACATTGCCATGTAGCCCCTAGTTACATAGTATATATAAAGATAAGAGTGAAGCCTTCTTCACTCTTGACAACTCTTTTCTTGCTTCTAGTCTAGTTTCAAGGGTCTCTAGTTTTCTTGTCTTTTGGCAATAGCCAATTGAGTTTCTTTTTTAATATACATATTGAGTTATTTTTATTTTGTCATCTTTTTTTGAAAAAAGTCTCATTTGTTTATTTCTTTTTATCAAGTTCTTATCGTTGACAGATTGACAAGAGTATACTTACAATATTACAGCTTTGTCTAATCTTGATTAAGAGTGTATTACTCTTTTTTTTTGATAAGACATGAGCGTATTAGAAGTTGCAGATTACCCTCTTCTAAACTGATATTGTCCTTAGTATTTTCTTTGTTCTCAAGTCTTTTCTTCTATTTGTCTTAAGTAATATTAGACATCTTTTTTTCTAAGTGTTATCATGGCAGAGCTTGCTAAAATAAAGAGTACAATGGCACAAATGTAGGAGCAATTGAGAGAGTTAATGCTTGCAATATATCAATTTAATTTTCCACCACAAAGAGCAACAAGATTGGCAGGAAGTGAAGATATAGAAATAATTGGAGCTCCTTCAATATCTGCACCAAATCATGTCCCTTCTCCTATAGTAGAATGTCCTTCCAATGTTAGAAAACCTGAAATTGCCCTTCCCGAGAAGTTTGATGGAACCAGATCAAAGAATAGAGGATTTATTAATCAAATACAACTTGTGATTGAACATCAACTCCAAAGCTATCCAACTCCAGGATCGCAAGTTAGATTCATTGATACGCTTCTTTTAGGTTGAGCATTATCATGGTTTTCATCTTTTTTTGAACAACGAGATCTAATATTGCATAATCTAAAGGTTTTTTTTGGCAAAATTTCGATCCAAGTATAGAGATCATGATGCAATTTGTATTGCAAGCAATAAAATCCATATTTTGTGGCAAGATACTTGATCAATAACGTTATACACTTCATAGTTTCGACAACTTGTAATTGATATCAAGTAGGATGATGCTACACTTGTTAGCCAATTTCTCTACGGATTACAATATAAGGTAAAAAAATTAATCCTCAACTTACCTGGTCTTCAAACATTGAGTCAAGTAATTAATTTTTCTGTGAAGTACAACAATCATCTTTTTAAATTTCGATCTGAGAACCATACAAGTGGACCTCAACATTACAATAATTCAATGGCAACACCAATATCTCTTCAATACATATATTCAGAAGTAGAAGATATGCAAATTGATGCGGTACATTTCAAACGTCTTACTGAGCAAGAAAAGACTTATCGTCGTTAAGAAGGATTATGCTTATATTGTGGAGAATCTAAGCACGCTGCTCAACATTGTCCAAAGAAGTGACGCAACCATAAAATGAGGAGTATGGCAATCAAAGAAGATAGCATGTTGGAAAACAAATTTGTCCAGCTACAATAGGGACCATGCCGCTGGAACCTTGTACAACACCTAGTGAAGGTCCTATTCTCTCTTCAGAACCCTCTCCATGTTTTATAATAAATATTATTTTAGGACCTAAATATCACAAAGCCTCTATCTTGTTAAATTCAAGAGCCTTAGCATATTTCTTAGATGAAGAGTTTGCTAAAAGATATAGCATATTTTTACTAAAGAAAACTAAATCTATTTATATAGAAGTCATAGATGGTCATCCGTTTTCTTCAGGAGATGTTACTCAAGAAATCCTTCCTATAGAAGTAGCAACTAATGGTCATAGTAGCTTTGTAATATTTAATATCATTAGATCTCCCTCCAATCCAGTCATTATAGGTTTATTATGGCTAGAAAAATATAATCCTAAAATAGATTAGACTTCTCGTAGTCTTGACTTTTCTAAAAGTATAACTAAGAACATAGTTAATTAAGTAGTAAGTCATAAGTTTAGTATAATTAAATCTATATTTGTAGGTGCAAGAACTTTTTTGCATGCTACAAAAAAAAGATCATCTTTTGTCATTTATGCCACACGTGTTTCTACTAGTCAAAAGACTTCAAGTGGCATTCCAAGCCAATATCAAGATTTTTAAGATGTATTTGAGAAGAAGAATGCGGATACTCTTCTGGAACATCATTCTTCTGATTGCTCAATTGACTTTCAAGAAAGAGTACAATCACTATTTGAATCAATCTATAATTTATTACAAAATGAATTGGCTAATCTCAAGGAGTATGTTGAAGAGAATCTGGCCAAGAACTTCATATGCCATTCCACATCTCCAGCAGGAGCTCTAATTTTTTTTGTGAAGAAAAAAGATGGATCATTGCGGATGTGTATCAATTATCAAGGACTCAACAAAATCACCATCAAGAATAGGTATCCACTATCTTTGATATCTGAACTCCTTGATCAATTGAATCAAGTTAAGATCTATACAAAAATAGATCTACGAAGAGCATACAATCTGGTATGCATCAAAGAAAGAGATGAATGGAAGACTATGTTTCGAACAAGGTATGGATATTTCAAATACAATGTCATGCGTTTAGGACTTACAAATGCACCAGCAACATTTCAACATCTAGTAAATGATGTTTTATGGGAGTTTTTAGATAATTTTGTTGTCTGTTACCTAAACGACATCTTAATCTATTCTAAGAACATAGAAGAACATGAACTTCATATTTGTCATGTATTACAAAAACTAAGAGATGGGGGACTCTATGCCAAGATAGAAAAATATATATCTCACACTATTCAAGTCGACTTCTTAAGATACATCATTTCAAATGATGGACTTATGATGGATCCTAAGAAAATTCAATCTATTATAAATTGAAAGATCTCAAAAATGGTAAGAAATGTCTAATGTTTTTTGAGATTTGATAACTACTATCGGATCTTCATCAAAGACTTCTCTTAAGTTGTGATTCCACTTATACGTTTGACTTGTAAAGACAAACTTCAATAGAATCAAGAAGCGGAAGTAGCATTTGAAGCTTTGAAGACTGCCTTTGTTTTGCACCATTCTTATATCACGTCAATTTTTCTAAGCCATTTTTTATGGAAAGTTGCATCAGACTTTGTTTTCGGTGCTGTATTCTCATAAATGGGAACAAATGATAAACTTCATCCAATAGCTTTTCATTCTAAAAAATTTTCAGCAATCCAAATCAATTACAAGATCCACAATAAAGAACTTCTTGTAATCGTGAATTTGTTTCAAGAATGGGGCCATTATCTCGAAGGTGCTTCTAGCCTAGTCACCATGTATATGGATCACAAGAACCTTGAATATTTTATGTTAGCATGTATTTTAAATCATTGCCAAGCCCATTAGACTATGTCTTTGTCAAGATTCGAATTCAAGATCACTTATCAACCAGAAAAATAACAAGATTTGTCAAATACACTCTCTAGATAATCTTACCTAATATCAAAAGAAGGAGATATTGCTTTTGATCAACAATAGACAATTCTCTTGAAGCCAAAGCATCTTCATCTTTGAGCAATGAAATCAACACTAACTGTTGATTCAACTTTCATTAAGCAAGTTCAGTCAAGTATGTCTTGTGATTTTCTTATTCATGATATTAAGGAAAATCCTTCAAAGTCTCATGATACTTCTAAGTTTGAATTCAAGAACAATCTACTATATTTTGATAGATGCCTATAAATTCCAGAAGGTGAAGCTCAATTACGTGTTCTTCAAGCTTGTCATGACTTTCCACCAATAGGATATTTTGGATACAATAAGACTTTGGAGCTTATATCTAGAGATTTTTGATAGCCACAAATGTGAAAGGGTATGAAAGACTTTGTACAATCTTATGATGTTTGCTCAAGATCAAAAACTCCTCGTCATCGACCTTACAGACTTCTTCAGCCATTATCCATTCCAGAACAACCATGGTCTTCTATTTCTATGGATTTCATCATGGATCTTGCAATCTCAGGTTCTTATGACTCTATATTCATGATAGTAGATCGTTTTACCAAGATGGTATATTTTGTACAATATACAAAATCTATCACAGGTGAAGAAATAGCTAAGCTTTTTCTTGACAATATTAATCACTATCATGGATTATTCAAGGATATTATATCAGATAGGAGAATTCAATTTGTATCAAGATTTTGGCGGACTCTTTTTAAGATTCTAAAAGTGGATATAAAACTATCTTTAGTATTCCATCCTCAAACTGATGGACAAACGGAGCAAGTTAATCAAGTTTTGGAGCAATATTTAAGATGTAGCATCAACTACCAACAAGATGATTGGACAACTCTTTTACCATTGGTAGAGTTTGCTTAGAATAACACAGTACATTCTTCTACAAAACAAACACCTTTCTTTGCCAATTATGGTTATCATCCACGACTTGATGCTTTTGACTTTTTAAAAGTTGATAATCTTATGGCAAAAGATTTGGCAAATCATTTGTGAGAGCTACATGCAACAATGAAGGCGTAGTTAAAAGAAGCTCAAGAACAACAAAAGGTCAATGTGGATGTCTATCGAAAGGAAGAACCACCATTCCACATGAGTGACAAGGTATGATTACTTCATCGCAATATCAAGACCCTCTCTTCCTTATGACAAGTTGGACTATTGAAGGCTTAGACCATTTTCTATTTTTACACAAATTAATCCAGTTACATATCGTTTATACCTACTGGAGTCAATGAAAATCCACCTAATATTTTACGTATCTCTTTTTGAACCATATAAGATAATAGACATTCTAAGAAGAAGACAAGCTCTACCTCCTCCTATAGAAGTAGATAATAATAAAGAGTTTGAAGCGGAAGAAGTCTTAGATTCAAAGTGGCGTGAAAATAAATTAGAATATCTTGTCCATTGGCACGGATATGATATTAGTAAACGCACATGGGAGCTAGTAAAGAATCTTACAAATGTAGCAAAGGCAGTGGAGGCTTTTTATTAATGACATCCATCAATATCAAGTTCAAAACCTTTTTTATAAAAGAAACAAAATCTAAATAAGATAACATTCTACTTTCAATCTTTGTTTGTAGTTTCTTTGTAGTTGTGACACTAAGGACATGGAGAACCAACAACCAACAAATTTGACTCAAGAGCCTTCATTTGCTAACCTGCAAGATGAGATATTACAATTGTCACAACCTTCAAGACAATGCAATCGAGATGAAGATCTTCAAAAATGACATGTTTTTCCTCAAATAGATGGCGAAATATAATGCATTTGGTATCATGACCTTAGAAGGGACTCCCAATGTTTGGTGATTTTACTAGAGGTAAGAACAACTTTTGATGATGTTCCAAATGTTTTATTTGAAGGAAGTTATGAAGGCCTCAACAACGATCAAATAACTAGGTGGTCTTCTTGCTCTCATATGAGGCACTATCAATGGTTGAGAGGCCCTATCAATCATCTTTGAAGAGAACAAAGATCAGAGTAAGTCGCAAATACAATTTGTTGCATCATAGATTTTCTCAGTAGATGATGACCGCTCTTTGTGGAACTTGTCCTTAGAAAGGGAAGTAATGTCATAGACATACACATGTAAGCCAATAATTACATATATAAATAGATAGAAGTAAATAAAAGTAGGTAAAAATAAATTAATTCTATAATATTTCCTATGAAAGCTTTTTAGAAGCTTCATAGATGTTGTTTTGACTTTATAAGTGTCTTTAATTGACTTTTTGGATTAGAAACGTGGTCAACAAGTTGGCCATGTGCCACACATGTTGTTAGCTTGAAGACCAAGCTAACTATATGGCCCATACATAAAAAAACTTGTCTTGTAAATCAAGACATGTGTCCTAAAAAGTCAATACATATTGGAGGTCATATAGAACATTGCCACGTAGCCCCTAGTTAGATAGTATATATAAAGACAAGAGTGAAGCCCTTTTCACTCTTGAAAACTCTTTTCTTGCTTCTAGTCTAGTTTCAAAGGTCTCTAATTTTCTTGTCTTTTGGCAATAGCTATTTGAGTTTCTTTCTTAATATACATATTGAGTTATTTCTATTTTTTCATCTTTCTTTGAAAAAAGTTTCACTTATTTATTTGTTTTTATCAAGTTCTTGTCTTTGACAAGTATTAAATAGAGAAATGACAATTAAAAAAATAGATTAAAATATGGAATTTGGTAGATATATTGATTATTAATTATATATAATATTAAGATTATATAGCATTAGTTAATTATATTGAGCGTATTTGTATCTTATTTAATTATTTTTTTACTTGTAGATGAAAATATGTATGATGAAGTAATTAAGATAATAGCCATTGAAGATCTAGGCCAAAATATAAGTTAAAATTGAGTTAAGATTGAGATTAGAATTATATTTTTAATAAGCTTTGTATTATTATTATTATGAATTGGAACAAGCTTTTTAAAATATAAGTTGTGATTAAATATTAGATTTAGAAATTTTTAGGATTATGGATGTATTATTAGAATGATATATGTATTTATATAAGATATAAGTTAATATGCTTTATATAGCAATTTAGATAAGAAAATATAGAATATTTTAATGAATAAAATAAATTTAATATTCAATTATGAATGTGCAACAACAGGTTGAATTTTGAAAAATTTGTAAGCAAGTTATCATGGCATATCTTTTGGAGTTGATTAAAAAATATATTTTGGTACAAAATTATGTATTATATATTTAGAAAGAAAGATATTTAACTAATATGAAACAATATAATAATTATTTATAATATTTTGATATAATATCAAATATGGAAGGTATTGGTAGAAATATTTGGAAAGAATGTCAAGCCTATATTATAGTATTAAAGGTTTTATGGAGAAAGAAGATATGTTGAAGAAAAACTAATGTACAATTTTATGCAAGAATATTAAACATGACTACTTGATGACTTACAACAATGGTGGATTGCAGTATGAAGTATTATTGAGGGAGTTATTTACCACATTGAATAAAATTTATTTATTAGTGAAGAATTATAGAAAAAAAAATTGTGTAAAATAATAATGATTTAATTATAGAACAAAGAGACTTTTAGAGAATTACTTTTGGACTTGAAATATTCTTATGAAATAATAAACAATGTGATTTTTAAGAACTTTGATAAAATATTTGAAGAAAAATTATTTGATACTTTTGAGGTTATATCCTATGATAAAGTAGAAGGTGATGAAAAACATTTACATGGGAGATTGACTCTTTAAATAAAAAAGAAGATTTAAAAAAATATGGATTGGAAAATTATCTATTACAAAGCTTGAAAGACTTGTATTATATAGAAGGTAGAGAATTGGATGATTTGAAATTTTTATCATATATAAAAAGTGTTGAATTCATAAAACTCATAAGCAAAGAATCCTGTAAAGAAGTGTATAAATTAAAGTAGTTTGGACTTTTATATACAACCAAAATTATGAAAATTATGCATATTCAATCTTTCATAAAAAAAGAAAGTATTTTAATAAATCTGAGCCATTTAAACTTGATATTATATTATTTTGCAATCAAGAGAAATGTAAATGAAAATAATGGATGTTTTGTATCAAAAATAAAGAATAATTATGTTTATTTGGAAATGAAATTGATACAAATAATTTTAAAGAATATATTATAAATAAATAGAGAAATATCTTATATATATATATATATATTTTATTATTATCATGTATCAAATTACAGAAGGTAAGTATTACTTGCATGACATATACATTGTACATTGTAAATTGAAGCTTAACAACATTTTGGTGAATGTTTAAGAAAAAAAAGTCATTAATAAGATTGTTTGACATTCTATTGTAAAAATAATTAATTTTGGAATATCTATTGAAGTTGATAGTAATACAAAAGTAATAGGAAATAATTATATTTATGGTAGTACATCTTTTTTAACTCCCGAAGTATTGAAAAACAAATATAAAATAATAACAATGTGTCCTTTTGAAGGAAATGTGTTTTCATTTGTAATGGTGTATTCTAAGATACTTATCAAAAGAAATCTATTTGATGTTTGTAGAAAAAATGAGATTTTGGAAAGAATAAAAAGAAATGAGAAACAAGGATTATTTGAAAATTACAATGCATTGACTAAGCTCATCAAAAAATATTGGAACTTTAATTTTTTATATGGATCCAAGTTTGCAAAAATTTATGAAAAATTGATTGTATTGAAGAAAAAGATTATGAGTAGAATTTTTGTAGCAAAAACACCATTTTTTGGTGTATTAAAGGAAAAAAGTCACAAAAATATAGAATTACAACAAACACCTAATAAAGTGCTAGTTCCACAAATATTTTGATTAAATGAAATAAAAATATATTGAAGTAATTTGAATTTTTATTTATACACAAACTTACTTGGGATCGTTATAGTTTGGTATCTTAATAAAATTACTATTTTGAATATCTAGATTAGAATATAGTAAGTACTTTATGTATTCTTATTTTATTTTATATATTAATGCTTAATTTTATTTCTAATTTTAAGATGACATAATCAAGAAAGAAGTACTTAATAAAAAGAAATACTTACTAAAAATATCAAATTTATATACAAGCAAAGTAAAGGCATTGTATCTTATTGAAATGAGTGAAATAGGTAAGACCACAATAACAAAGGCCGCATTAAATGATGTGAAGTACAAGTATGATATTTCATGTTTTTTTGAATGTATTAAATGTAGTAGAAATTGTTATAAAACTCCTTGCAACATCTTAGAATAATTTAAGGTTGAAGAAAAAGAAAAGAATTTGAAGGAAATATAAGAAAGTTAAATTATTTTTTATCAAGAACAAAGTCATTATAGTCTTTGACAATATAAAGAATTAAAGTCAAATTTAAGATGTTGTACCTATGAATGATTCTTTTGATATAAGTAATGATTCAGATATGGATAAGAAGGTTGTTGAAATGAAAATAGAATATAAGAACACACAAATATAGAATATGAATAAAAAGCCATTATATGGAATTAATGAAAAGGTAATGGACTTAATCATTATCCAAATGGTTTGTATGGAATTAATAATGATAGAAAAGAATTAAGATTTGAAGAATAAAGATGTAATATATTTGTATCATTTAAATATTATTGTGTATTAGAAGTATATGTCAATATAAAGATGTTTGTTGATTTATTTAATTTATATTTTTATGATATTTTTGTATACATCAAGTTCACTTCTAATGCAAAGGATCTAAACTTTTGATGTATTTGAATGATGTTATATTATAGTTGAAAGAACTAAGTTGCAACAATATAAGTAGTGAGTTTGATAAATTAAAAAATATATACTTTTCATTATTTTGATTGTTAACTTATAATAATGGTGATTTTACATCAAGAGATGGCTTCAAAAGATTAGATATATTTTTGAAGTTGACATGACATTCAATCAACTTAAAATGTTTTATTTTAAATATATCTTATAAAGTTATCATTTATAAAAAAATATTAGATAACACATGACATATGCTAAATCAAAAAGATGTTTGGAAGAAATTTAAGACCTTAAATGTCTTGTACTTAGAGAATTATACTTTTATACAAGAATTTTTAAAATCATTCTTTGAAATGGATATATTATTTGAACTTGATTTAAAAATATATTCAAAAATGATATTATTAGTAAATAAATTATAATATTTGATATTATTAAAAAAAATTGATTTGAATCAATTGAAAAAAATATCCAAATCTAAAAAGAGTCTTATTTTCTTGTAAGATCTTAATTTGATTAATTGCTATAAATTAATTTCAATGTTCAATGAACTAGGCAACCTCAAATCTTTGACTAATATAGATATAAGTAGGTACTCAAGCTTGACAACATTGCCAAATGAATTAGGCAACTTTAGATCTTTGACTACCTTAAACATGTCAAGGTACTCAATTTTAATATCATTGCCAAATGAATTTGGTAATTTCACATCTTTGGCTAATTTAGATATGATTGTATATTCAAGCTTGACATCAATACAAAATGAATTGAAAAACTTTAGATCTTTGACTACTTTAAATATATCAAGATATTCAAGTTTAATATCATTGCTAAATAAATTAAGCAACCTCACATCTTTGGCTAATTTAGATATAAGTGTGTACTTAAGCTGCTTAAGCTATATCTTAAACATGTGAAGGTGCTGAAGTTTAATATCATTACTAAATGAATTAGACAATTTCACATCTTTGACTAATTTTAATTTTACTTATTGCTACAAGTTAATTTTAATATCCAATGAATTAGGCAACTTCAAATCTTTGACTATCTTAAACACGTTATGATGCTTAAGTTTAATATCATTTCTAAAAAAATTGGACAACCTCATATCTTTGACTACCTTAATTATGTGGAGTTGCTCAAATTTTACATCTTTGACTATCTTAAGTATTATAGAATGCTCAAGCTTGATATTATTGCCAAATAAATTCGACAATCTTACATCTTTGACTACCTTATACATATTAAGGTGTTCAAGTTTGATAACATTACCAAATAAATTGGGCAACTTTATATCTTTGACTACCATATATATATCAAGATGTTCAAGTTTGATAACATTGCCAAATAAATTAGACAACCTCACATCTTTTATTATTTTAAACATGTCAAAGTATTCAAATTTGATATCATTGCTAAATGAATTTTGCAACTTTACATCTTTGACTACCTTAAATATAAGTGGATATTCAAGCTTGATAATATTTTCAATTGAATTAGAAAATTTCATATCTTTAACTATCCTTTATATTGTAAGATGCTTAAACTTAACATCATTACCAAAAAAATTTGGCAAACTCACATTTTTAAAAATCTTAAGCATTTCAAGGTATTCAAGCTTTATAGCATTCTTAAATAAATAAGGCAACTTCACATCTTTGACCACCTTATACATATTAAGATACATAATTTTTATATTATTATCAAATGAATTATGCAATCTCACATCTTTGACTACCTTTGATATAAGAGTTTATTCTAACTTAATATCATTGCCAAATGAACTGGACAATTTTACATCTTTGACTATTTTTGATATAAGTAGGTACTTAAGCTTGACATCATTACCAATAGAATTGGATAACCTCACATCTTTGATTATTTTTGATATATGTAATTGATGAAACTTGACCTCATTGTCAAATCAAGTAATCTCACATCTTTGACTTCCTTAAGAATATGTGACTTTTAAGCTTAACATCATTATTAAATGAATTGAACAACATCACATCTTTTATTAGGTTTAGAATATGAAAGTGCTTAAGCTTGACATCAGTACAAAATGAGTTGAATAATTTCTAATCTTTGACTAATTTAGATATAAGTAAGTGCTCAAGTTTGACATATTTATCAAATAAATTAGATTTTTTAGAATTTTTACTTAAAAATTGATTTTTTTTTTTAAAATTTAAAAGACTAATTATTAAAATATTAAAAAAAAATGATACAAATCAATTTCATTAATTTAAGTTAATAGATAGTAGTAGAATAAGGATATGTTTTATTTTTAAATAAGATAGATATCAAAATATGATTAATTTTATCTTTAAGAAATTTTTTTTATTTTATTTTATTAAATTTGAATTAAAAAAAAACATATGTAGCATTAAAGAAAGGTTTTAAAGAACTAGAACTTAGAAGAGTGCATAGTAAGAAGCAATTAAACCAAACAATAGAAGGTTACAAAGGTAGAAGTTAACTTAACAAGACAATGAAATATATGCTGCTCTTTTACAAAATATATTTTTGTTATAATAATAAAGTTTTATTTTTGAATATACAATATTCTTATGTTATAAGTTTATTTTTTGTAATATAATTATTGAAACTACTTAATTTTTTTTAACTATATATATATATATATATATATATATATATATATGTGTATGTATTATGGTGGATAAGCTTATTACATAATAAGCTATTATTAAAATAGTTTTATTAAAGAATATAGACACTTTTTTAGCTTTTATTTGGTAAAGAGAGAGGAAAAAGTATTTTCTTTTATAGCATGATATATGTCTTATTTAGTGGATGCTTAAAAATATTTTTGAATTATTAATGAAGGTTTTAAAAATTTTAATATTTATCTTGATAAAACCAAAATTTCATATATATATATATATATATATATTCAAATATTTTTTGTGCATGTAGAAATTTTCTTTTTATATTTTTTTCTCAACAAAGTCACTATGAGTAGTTAAATACTATGAATTCAAAATATGATTTAGGTATAATTTTTATTTGAGAAAAAATAATAAGAATATATTATTATCTAAGAAAGCTTTCAAAAGAATTAATTTTCTATTATCTAAGGTTAAATTAATTAATTAAAAAACCAATAAATTTTATATTTATATTTATATTTTTTAAAATTAAAGTTAATAAGATTTTTTAATTATTTATTATTAAAAAATATGATAGAAAATTATATATATATAATTAAGATACAAAAGTGTACATATAAAGAAATATAAGGAGTAAGATAATTCTCACCTTTAACATTTATTATTTATGAGTAAAAGAAATAATTTATGATGCCTTTAAATTTGTGCTTATAAGATTGTATCTTGATAATTTTATCATTATGTGATTGGTGTTCATAAGATGTTTATAGAAAATTAGTTGTTTAAAATTAATATTATAAAATTTCAAAAACCATCAACTCTATTTACCATAATAATATATGCATTAACACTTTTTTAAGTTCTAAAGCTCAATAATTCTATCAACTATATAATCTAAGCTACTATATTAATATTTTTTTACTTTAGTTATATCAAACCTTTGATCACAATCAGTCTACTATAATTAAAATATTTAGGTAATAATCATCTATAAATTATATTTTAATTATATTTATTTTAATATTATATACAAATTATACCATCAAATTTTGAATTCTTAATTAAAATCAATAATAGAAAAATCTCTCTTATAATATTAAAAAAAAAATTAAAATATAGAAGTAGATATAAGTTATAATAAAAAATTAATTATATCAATCTAAATAGAATTTCAATTTTAAAATAAGTACAAGCTTTATATAATAAATTGATTGATAATCATAAATTAGGTAGTAATAACTTCTAACCAAATGGTGGTTGAACTTATTTTTTGAAGGTCAATTATACAATTTTAAGATTAATATTTGTATAAATATAAATATATATATATATATATATATATTTTTTATTTAAAATAAAATTTCTGAACATTAAATTAATATAAAATATTGTTTATTATTATAATTAAATAAAAGAAATTATATTAAAGATTTTTTATTTTTAGACTATCAAAATATATTTTTTTATACTTTATTTATGATTATAAGCTAATTAATCTATTTTCAAAAAAAATAAAAAAATAAGTCTAATATAATATAATTGGATAGAAATTTATTTTAAATTTAATATAAAATACTACTAAATTATTATGACAATGCACTACCATTTGTAATGAATTATTTAATTTTTGGTAGCTCCCTCTCTCTCTCTCTCTCTTTCTCTCTCTCTCTCGCTCTGTATACATATATATATATATATATATATATATACAATACATACATCTATAAATTTTACATGATAACGGTTTTTGAAATTAGAATTTAGGATTTTAAAATCCATGTATTCAAATCAAAATTTTATATTATTTTAAAATTTAAAATAAAATAGAATAAAAATTAGTGAGTCAAAAAAGATCTAATATGTTTTAAGATATAATCACAAAACCATGACATAGTCATACAATAAGAAAGCTTAAGCATGCTATATAATATAGTTTTGAAACCAAGGTGTGGTCATAGAGAGGAAGAAGTTGTAATGTGTGTTGCAGACAAAACATTTGGTTCTTGCCTTTCATTGTATGTTTGATCATAATACACTATAAGTTGATTTCATAAGGAAATAAAGATATCTATTGTTGCATTAGAAAGCCATTACTTATACACAATATACAATCTTCCAATTATATAATAATTTGGATGTTTTAAATATCATTTTTCAATTGAAGTTCCATAAGTTCAAGCATCATGAGTTATTACTTCCAACTTATCTTAAGAGAATTCTTTGACTTAGTTCTTTATAGATAATGTATATATAAACTATATTAAGAAGTTAAATTCATAGCAATTTTATTACTTATGCGCAACTTTGTTATAGTATTATAATTTCTATAAGCCAAGGTTTTTTTAGATAATATAGTAACAAAATGAACAACTCGTTGATTGATTCACCCTTCGCTCTTGCAATTCTTCCATTATTGCAATCACTTCTCTTGAAGATTCTCAATTATTTTTAATTGATATTATTAGATGGAACTATTTATTTTACAAAGTACAAAATAGTCCAAATGGGTTCAACTACATCAAAATATGGATAGCAATTTCAGTATGGTTGGGTGGTGCATTCATTGATCTATGAAAGAATGATGATCATATTGTCTACTTTAGGGCTCAAAAAGAACAACATCACTTTCAATTTCCAAAAGCTGATAAGGCCTAACATCTATTGTTACAAAAATATATGGGCTTTAAAATCCTTCCTAAGAAGCTCCTACCAAAATATTCCAAGTAGGTAGACATATAACATGTGGAAAGAGATACAATAACATCATAAAATGATCTACAATGTATTTATGTAGCTATAAAAATGTACTTTATATTTGATTTCATATATTTTTATATTCCAAAATCTTTTCAATTTTTTGATAATTTTTCAAACTTGATTACCAAATACAAAGAACAAATTTATATACAAATGACTTTCAAAAGTAAACCACATCAATACATATTACCAAAACTTATTTTGTTTGAATTTTTAAAGAATAACCAAAAATTAACCAAAACTAACATTTGAAAGAAATCATCTTTAGATATAATACAAGCACAAATAATACGACAAAGAACTTGTAACAAATTAGTGAGCTGTGATTTATAGAGCTCAGGTTTACATTTCCTTTCAGCCAACATGCCTAGCAACAAATAAAAAGTAGGGCCTCTAAAAAGGAGGATAACATCAAAGAGCCCAATTGTCCAGAAACAGAAGAAGAAAAGAAAAGAAAAGAAACGAATCCTTGAGTACTGACTAAAGTTGATTCCTGTGTCCTTCCTTGATCTCCATGGGCTAGACATATCTAGAAGTTGTTTAATGAATCACACCCTACAAAGCAACATTTTAATTACTTTAAACGCTTCTATGGATCATATAGAGACATCGAGGAAAATCTATGTTGCAAAATCAGCGTCAATTCCTATTAGGTTTAGTTGATTGAAAGCGATGACCCACAACTAGCTTAATTCCCACATCTTTAGTATTGCCATAGCTTTGCAATGTATGTACAATCCTTTGCCGTAGGGGAAAGCTTACGCTCAGAATGTTCGAGAGCCACTGGCACAGCTTTAAGAGGGGGACATAGTTTGGGGTTGTAGAGAAGGTACTTCATTCAGTGGACTCTGCATCCAAGTGCAAGGGCTCTACATTTCTTATGAAATAGCCTTGACCCACTTTCTAGTATTTGCACTGGTACCTTCAGGAATGCGTCTTATCATGTCTTATCAGAGACAATTCAATCATTCTTTAAAGTCGCGGCTCTAGCTTCCTCAGATGAAACAACCACAATTTGATCAGGATCATCTTCCATTTCTTTTTTGTCCAATTCTTGGGAAACACAGATGGCTGAAAGTTGAAACTCATATTCATTGGTTGGGCCTTCCTTATGATGGATTTGTGCATGTGCTTGTGCTTGAATGTCTCTAGCTGAACCTGAACCTGAATCTGCCAAGACATTTATCTACTCAAGTTGATGTCAATTTCACATCGACAAAGCGAGGTTGCCAAGAAGTAAGAGAAAAATTTTGGCCCCAGCCTGGTGTGACATAAGACTCCTACCATACAGCGGAATAAATGTAATACAAAAGTCTAGCATTATCGAGGTGCAAGAGAGAAGTAATACCAATTTCCGCACTAGCAGTGTAAACTTCTTTTGAAAGCAGTTTCAAACTGTCCTCAGTCCTGTTGATATCAGCCACTAGAACACTTTTCTCTCAGTTGATATCAAACTCGGAAGATCTTCTGGATACTTTGACATAATCTATTTCTAGATCTGCACTACCCACTTCCAAGTAGTATTTGATAATATGAAAAAAGTGTTCATCCAAAAGGATGTCCCAGTGGTCAGCAGGTGTTCCTACTCTTGACTCGGTATTAGTCTGAACACGCGCGTGATTGCAATACAATGAATCCTAGAAAACAGAAATAAATTACGCGTACGAAGTGTGAAACAATTATTTATGTGAAAGTAGTATTATCCACAAGTTTGTGGTACGCTTGATGTAGAATGTAAACTATACAGTTCATTAGAATATTTTCATTAGGTTGGTTATGTTAAGCTCAACTAGTTTGCAGAGCCTTCTTTAATAGAAGACTCAATCAAAACAATTAACGCAGGTCAATTCAAACCTAAGAATATCATCCATATTGTAGTCAGTCACTTTTGACGTGGTTAACAAACTTTTGTACTAAATAGCTTCCAACAACACAAATGATTTACCATTGCAGATTCCACTAGAATAGTACCGTCTCCATCGACGCATGCAAACTCAGCCTGTTTACCAGCAGATTGTGTTTACATTAAGCAGTGCTGGATTACAAAAAGATCAGTTCAGCTTAAAGAATTCATGTCTGAGCACTAACATAAGACACCGCAATCTATTATTGCAGCTTGTACTAAGTGTAAGATCAATGAATTACGAAGCGAAAGCTTCTTGCATGAAACTTTCGACAGTTACACTATTTCTTCCCAGATTTTGATTAAAGGTGGACCAATACAAGTAGTACAAACTTATGAAAATTATGAGGAAAGTAACTAAATTTAAAGTTTCGGTTAATTCCTGCAGAGACGATTTGTCGGTACCGTAGCTGAAAGATTAAGAACAAATTGTTTGTTAGATTCCAGTTGAGGGAATAACACACACAAACTGATATTTAGATAGAGCATATGTAAAGGCGCAATTATTGATATACGTTGGAATTCACTTGATTCAATCTAAAGGAGATTACAAAGCTAACGCCATATGATGGAAGGTATCATGTGATATGCAGTAGAGATTGTAAAACTTTATCCCTTCAGGCAGCTTCACAGTCTGTGTCTTATCCTCTAAGTCTCTTGGTCCCACTTGACAATATCCTCATTTAATGGCAAAGGTATCTTGGTTTCATTGAAGTTCAACTAAAAGAATGTTTGGTACATATGTGTATTACCAACGAGAACCGAGGCACACTATCAAGTGTAACAACATTCAATTAGAGCCAAAAACAACACTCAATCCAACATTGTGCCAAGACATCAATAAATTACTATCAATATTTATAGTATACAAATTTCATGGACATATAAAGAAAGTAGATTTTAGAGGGTTCTAAAATGTTCCAAAAGATTCCATCAAGTCCTAAACGATTTTAGAAGGTTCCTAATGATTCTAAAAAGTCTCTAATAGATTCTAGTAGATTCCAAGAAGGTTTTAAAAGGACTTAGAAGGTCCTAATGAATCTTAGATGGTTGTGGAAGGTTGTTAGAGACTTGCTTCACCGCCTAGTATCAAAAAAACTTCTTAAGGAGCTTCTTTGTACCTAATATATATAGGAGTTGAAGTTGAGGGGATCCTTAGTCTTAATAATGCAATCTCTAAGGCTCAACTTGAATCTTTTGGTCTTGTTCTTGTATCTTATTGTAGCTCCTTGTTTGTGATATAAAGTGAATCTCTTCTATTTTATTTCTTTAAATTCTAGAAATCTTATCCTATCTAAGTGATATATTTGTAACAAAAAAATATTTCTTTTATTGTTAATCATTATACAGTTGCTACATGAATAATAATTTAAAAGATAGTTGAAGGCTATATTGGTGGAAATTGTATATGATTATTTTTGGGCATAATAAGATAATACAAAAAAAATAATTTAGAATAATATTAACTTAAGATTAATTGAACCAAGTCCATACTTATAATACATGGTAAGAACATATTTTATAGTGATATATGCATCACAAATTTTACTAAGTTGGTCCAAGATATGTATATTGTTATGCATTTGCAATACATCTTTGCATAATTATATGTAGTAATAAAATTTCAAAATCCCTCCACTTTAGGAATTATAATATTTAGTTGCTAAAAAAGTACACTTGATAATAATTACAATTTTTGCCTAGTGAAAGCAAGATAAACATAATAAATATTTATTTAAAAAAAATCTATTATATAATTCTAGTCTTAATATTTTTTTAATTCAAAAAAATAAAATTCAAATTGCAATATTGAATTTAATATTGACAAGAAAAAAAATTATTGAAAATATTTTTAAATATTTTCTAATCCAATTTATAAGTGCATATATATAAATTTTATTCCTAATATATGTTTATTTGAATCATAAAATAGTCAAATATGTATATCAAAGTCTTGTATAAATGATAGTAAGAATGATTAGTTGCTATTAGATTATTGGAATTTTTTCCAATAAATTACTAGATTTTTAAAATGTAAAATATTTATACTAATTTTATGAAATTAGACATTTTTATACCACAATTGTATCCAAATACTTATAAGACATTTTGTATAGTTTTTCAATTCATTTGGCAATGATTTTAACTTTGAACATTCTTTCAAGTCAAGTTGGATTAGTAATAAAAAAATCTTTTTACTTTTATTAAAGCTAGTTTTAATTCTTAATACTATATGATATCAAGATTAGTCAATGATATAAGGATTTCTAATTCCTTTCACCCTAAAGTCAAACTTGAGAAAGAAATTGTATTAAGATGCACTAAAGATGTAAGGTTTTTTAATTTATTTGGCAATGATGTTAAATTATAGCATGTATTTAATGCAAAATGCATAAAAGATGTAGGATTTTTTTTATTTCTTTAAGCTATAAAATTAGACTTGAATACTCATTTATATTAAGATGAATCAAAGTTGTAAGATTTATTAATTCTTAAGGCAATGATTTTAAGCGTGAACATTCTTTTAAATCAAGATGAGTCAAGATAAAATATTTTCTAATTCTTTTGGCAATAATGTCAAACTTGAGCACATCTTCATACTAAGATGAGTCAAAGATTCAAGGTTTTTTGATTCATTTGGCAATGATGTCAACATTGAACACTCATTTATATTAAGATGAACTAAAGATGTAAGTTTTCCTAATTTATTGGGCAATGATGTCAACCTTAAACACTTATTTATACTAAGACAAGCCAAAGATGTAAGCTTTTTCAAATCATTTAGCAATGATGTCAACCTTGAACACTTGTTTATACTAAGAGAAGTAAAAAAATTAAGATTTCCTAATTCATTTGGTAATGATGTCAAATTGAAAAATCTTATAAATTAGATTCTAATAATGTAAAAAATTGGAATTAAAGATCTTAAGGTTTTTTGAAAAACTATAACTTTTGAATTGCAAGAAATTTACATGTTTCAATTTTTTTCTTAAGTTATTTATTTTTTATCATTTTTATTTTTATTTATATATATATATATATATATATGTAAAATATCTTAAGAATATATATATATATATATATATATATAGCTTTTTTTATAGAAAAAATATTAGTTTTTTAAAGTATATAAATTTTTTATATAATTTAGAGTCAGATATCTTTGTTGTAATATACCAATTATTTCAATTGGTGGAATAGTTCAGGTTTCGGCTGGGATCGACTGCCCCGTGAATTTTGTTACATACATTGACGCCATGGATGAGAACCATAGAATGTGAGGTCTACCAAGTATAATTCTGACACGAGCTGAACCATAATTGAGTGGAATTCTTTGTTTAGAGGACAGACGCATCCAGAAGCCAGTACGGGCACAGCCAACTAGATTTTGATCACTGGCTTTGACGGGCCTGTTTCAAGTTCCAGAACATGACCAGAACAAAGTAGAATGACAGAAATACTACGAGTCCTTTGAATGAAATCCGTTCCCAATGTTGTGCTAATTTTAACTTCCTTAAGAAAATATAAATCCTAGAAGACGAGATCCTGCACTACATAAGTCTATGTCTGTTCTGTACGCTTTTTCATGAGCGAGTCCATGAAAGGAATACCTACTACACTTAAGGACGGAAGCACATGAGAGGGCCCATCTAGCAAGGTTCCCCATGGAGCTCTACTTAGAGCGCTAAGGACCTCTACAGGAGCATCTAGGTTCTTCTTTGGTTGCACTGCCTTGCCATAAAGAGCAGTGAAACCTGAAGAGACATCCACAGGCTCCGCTACATTCCTAACTACTGAATGTTCTTGTTCAGGTTGTTCCTCATCTGTTTGATATGGATTGAAGACAACGAACTCCCGACTCCCGGTGATATAAGTAAGTTTCCTTTTAGAGGGTACCATTGAGTCAACCATCATGCTGTTATTTCTTTCCTCATTACCAGAAGTAGCGGTTTCAGCCAACGATTGTGGGACGGGGTTGAACATGAGGACACCATTGAACGCATCACGCACTGTCCAGAATTGCAGTGGCGTTGGCGTTTGAACATCAAACAAGGCTATGACGCCATCCTTGTTCCATGGAGTCCATTCTGCATACACTCCAATGAATTAGTCCAACAATTATAACAAGGAAAACAAGTACACAAAACGTCATATTCACAAGGAAGAAACAGGAAAGATAGAACTTCACAAGTGCATTCATTGCTGAACATATTAACGAACTTAGCGCGAGAAAATCAGAATGCAGAGAACTACCTCGATCCCCAGGATCAGCACGCGAGGGACCAATCAACACAGCAAAATTCGCTTGAACAGGGTCTACAGTCAGGGACTCCACGCTGGTTGACAGAGACCAGCGCACTGAGAGAGTCGACAGATCCCATACAGTCAGCAGGGATCTGAAATGTGAAGAGCCTGTGACCAAGCAATTTGATTGTTTCACAAATGCCAAGTGATGGATAGGGGATAGTGGATGCGTGGAGGAAGTGAACGTATTAGACAGCACTCTAACCAAACTATTCGTGGCTGGATTCCATAGTGTTACCAACTCCGAAGCTGCAACTGCTAGAAGGCTTCCATCCGGCGAAAATGATGCTGCTAGCATGCGTCGTCCCCTGTAAGTTCCCACTGAACGACACCTCCAACTAGATTTGGAAGATCTTCGGGCTTGTGGCACCCACACTTTAAAATTCGTGTCAGAGCAGGTCACAGCCATTAGCTCAGATGGGTGAAATGAGAGAGCGGATATATCTGCACAAACGAAAAAACAAAAAATTAATTTTTTTTAAATAAACAGAACGGTTTTACAACTAAATCTTCGTTTCGAAGCCCTAGAAATTCAACCATCATGAAACTCAACTGTCTTAGACTCTCTCTCTCTCTCTCTCTCTCTCTCGAAAATAAAATACGGGCAGAGCTTCTTGAGCAAAACTCAGTTGCAAAGGAGCTAATTGACTAATACCGCCTAATATGTTTGCACATCACAACATACTAACCATGGGGCTCATCAATCAGCGTATTCACAGTAAATCTGATCTTTCCAGGTTGTCGCTCCCAAAATTTTAGGCAAGCGCCACCACCTATGCCTTGCTGTGCAATACGTAAGTCAACGGTTGCCAAACACGACCCATCCGCTGAGAAGGCTACGTGAGTAACACAAGTGGAAGGCCCATCATCTCCCATCTCATCACGACTACCAATTACGTAATTACGTGGAGTGACCTGCACTTCAGCAATATGCTTGTCACTAGCAATATCATAAAACTGCAGCGACAGATTGTGAGTAGCTATCACAATATTTCCTTCTGCCGGGTCAATAGAGACCATTAAGGGAGGCAGCTTCAACGACTTCGGGGTTGGGAAAGATGGAAAAATTCCTTGTATGTGTCTTTCAACTTCCATGGTACCAATGTTCAACAGCTTAACTGAGTTATCCTCACACGCGAGGGCATACAGAGATGGATGTATGGAAGGTGAGATAGCGGCCAAAGGTCCCCCTAGCCGTGGTAGATAATTGCGCTTCCCTGTTTCCAGCTGCCACATTACCAGCACTCCTTCCATTCCACCGGACATGAGATACACCCCATCGACGGTAAACACAAGAGACTTCACTTCGCTTGCATGCCAATGATACGTTGTCAAAGCTGCTGCGTCATCTCTTTTTCGAACACCTCCCGAGGCCTGCCTCTTATCTCCTCCCCCAATGGCCTTCAGCGATGATTTTTTCTCTGTCCTCTCAACTCCATCAGCAATGGATGCGAATGCCCTATCACCGACATTCTCCCAAATCAGAATACGACCAGTTACGTCTCCTGCAGCTACCCTAGTTTCCGAGGAATCAAACGCAAGAATAGTCATAAGTTTTGTGTGGTGCAATCTTAGGTTGGGAACTGTTCTTCCATCCTTAAAACCATTCTGTGGCACCATCCATATCCACACTCTATTAACATCTGTCATGCCAATCAAGCCACCTCCAGGACTCACGAATAGAGGTCGAGGTACTTCTGTCTTCCCCAAGTGTGCTTTTATTTGTTGTCCAGTTGCAAGGTCATAGCTAATCACCCGACCTAGCATCCCATCCTCCTCCTTTCCCTGCAGAACATACTCCACACGCTTTCAGAGTTCATACCCGACAGAAGATTATAAAACTGATTAATCAAAATTCCATTTCAACACAAGAAAAACACCATTGATCCCCACAGCATGATCACCACTGACCTCCTTCTTCCAGCCGACAGACATGAACGCAATTGAAGGCCTCTTCTTGTCCTGTGGTTTTTCCTCCACCCCCCACGGAGTACACAGCGCGGGTATAACCATAGACACAATCGGATGCCCGACCTCTACAGTCCTGATCAAAGCCCCAGCAGCAAAGTCCCAAAACCGGGCGGTTCCATCCATCCCCGCAGTCCAGCAATGGCATATCGATGCTACCGGCACTACCACCACACTGGTTACAACCCCTGTGTGCCCCTTCAACACGGTCAAAACCTCGCCTGTCTGCACGCTGTACACAGTCACAGTGCACGCCGTGCACACAAGCAACCTCTTGCCATCCCTCGAGAACGCAGGCGCCCTCTTCACCAAATTGGCACCTCCTCTATTCACCATTTTCAATCAATTCCCTCTCTCTCTCTCTCTCTCTCTCTCTGTCTCTTCCTCGCTCTCTCTCTCTCTCTCTCTGTCTCTTCCTCGCTCTCCCTCTCTCTCCCGTACTAATCCTGAAGTCTACAACCTCCCATCAACAATTCTCATGTTACACTTGACAGCGGAAATAAACATAAAAAATATAAAAAAGAAAAGAGGAATAGGAAGAAAGTGACGAAGAAGAAGAGGAGGAGGTGGAGGAGGAACCAATCCTCCAGCAGCAACACATTCTTCCAACTTTCAGCAACACCGAAGCTTGTGGGTCTGAAATTAGGGTTTCACCAGACGTAACTAGGGTTTTAGCTAGGGTTTTAGCCTGAACCCCACCTCACCTGGATGGATGAACCCTAAACCCTATTAATTTTCTTTTCCTTGGTTCCTTTGAGCTTTTCGGTTTCATTTTTCTTTTCTTTTATTTATTTTTTTTTTATTTTTTTTCTATTGCCAATCGCAAAAGAGATGAATGAAAATTTGTGATATCTATTTTTTAACTGTTATTGCTGCCAATTTAATGTGCTGTTTTGTTTGGATGCCTCGGCTGCATTTTTACTTGTTGTTTGATTATTTTTTGCAATATATCTATAAAAATAAAATAATATATTTCATTGAAAGAAAGTAATATTCAGTGAATTTTCCATATTAAATCCTGCATGATTAAAAATAAAAAAGCAAACATTTCCACATATAAATGATAAGTGATTAATAAGTATATAGGTAATGCAGTGCATCACAATAATGATTACAAAAAAATAAAAGATGTGAAATCTTATGGTTAATAGCTGAGGTACTAAATTTAATTGTGTTATAAAATTTTCAAATTATATGTGTAAATATATTATTGAATATGCACATGACATGCATAGAAAAGTATTGCAATATAATAGTAAACCTTTGTTTTTTCATAGATTCAATTAATAAAGAGCTTTCTCTAGATACCTTCCAAAGCAAAAGCTTTAAGTTATTAGCTATTTTATCTTCTTTTTCTTTTTTCTTTAAAAATATGAATATATCATGAACAGTTTTTGAAAATAAATTTATAGATTATATGATTGATTTGATATATATATATATATATATATATATATATCAAATAATAATAGTTATAATGATAATAATAATACTAATAATATAAAGATAATACCTTGAGTCAAACTTTGAAACTTTTATATGAAAGTAATCGTATATACATATATTTTTATATACAGTCTCATCTAATCTCATTTTATTTTATTATTAAACTTAGAATAATAAAGAATCAATACTTGCCTGTGAGCTATTCTAAACTATGTTACATAGTTGTAAAGTATCTTCTTAATACATAAAATATGTACATTTAAAGAAAATAAATTTAATCACATTTTCAAATACATTTAAACCATTTTTGTAGATATTAATCTTGTACACATAAATCACCATCTAAACCTGTATTAGCTCTTATTTAATGCAATCCAGTCTTTATATTTGAATAACCGAATATTTTTGTGTATAAAATTGTTTAGAAGTGGGGAAAGATTGTATGAATGTAATTTATAAAATCATCAATCATACATGAAACAAAATTTAATGAAGGAAATTAAAATATCTTATTTATTTTTTTATAAATTTATACTTGATTTGATTTTTTTTAAATGATTTTATTCAGTTTAAAAATAACACCACTTTTTTGAATATTTTTTATGTCTAAAATTGAAATTAAAACACTCTTGTTTTAAAATTTCAAACTATGTACATGTTTAAATAAAAATATAATAATAATTATTAAATATTTTTAGTATAATTTTATTATTTAAATATGCAACATGTATCCAGAAGCTACTATATAATTTTATAAACCACAAATGTTCTTGTCTAAGTTTAGTTTTTATAATCTACTGTACAATCAAATTAATTTTAAATAGCTTGTATAATTTCTTCCATAAGATTTTTACTGGTGATATTTCAAGAGTCTAAAAACTATTTGTTATTGTGTTCATACTCATTTCACACTTACCACATTGTAATATTTATTCTTCAATAAAGAAATTTTAAAGATGCCGTGCAATAGTAATCATGTACATATTGATCCATCCAAAATATAAAAAATATATATCATTTATTTAAGTTGTTATATTCTAAAAAGTTCACAAGTTTATTCCTAAAAGATGTAATTTTTACTTAAAGTACATATGTTCTCACTATCTTGAGAGTTGTCTTACAAACTTTTAACTATAAATTAAAGTCAAGCATAAGTTTTTAAATTAACAACATTTTAATACAAGATGTTCAAATCTTCTAAAGATTTTTAAGAAGTTCAATTACAAAAATATGGATATTTTAACGTATTAATCACACTTTGAGTGTTTGAGGTCCTTAAAAAAAGCAAAAAGTAAGACTTAGGAATGCATCTATATTCCAATGTAGAGGTTGTCACATGCCCCTAAATTCGGTTTGTAATGGATTTGATAAGCACACTAAAATTAGTAGAAATACTACAAATTACAATATTCTACAACATACATTTAATAACTTTTGATACCATTTTTAGTTTTTTCCATGTTTAATCAGATATATTTTGTTAAGAATTGATTATTCAAAAATAGAGTCAAAACTAATTTTGATTTATTGTAAAATAATATATTGTTTGATTTTATAACAAAAATTTAAATTTTAATGATAAAAAGAATATTATTAAAAAACAAAATAAAATAATACATATCTAATAATACTTTAATTTTTTTTTAAAAAATAAAATAACAAAATACCTATAAAATTTCAAAGTCTTAGTTTGGTTGTCATACACTTTACATGATGTTTGGAGCTATTTACAATACATATTATTATTACTACTTATCTCTTTGATTTAGTGCATATGTCATTATTTGTCTTAACATCATAAATAACTAGTAGCTATAACTTTTAATTTATAAGTGTACTTTATTTAATCATTATTTGTTTATGTAAATAATTTCAATAGAATTGATCTATTGAAATAAATTGAAGTAAAAAATAAATTATAATTTATTATATTATGAATAAATTTATGTTAATTTTTCCTCTTTATTAAGTATTAAACTATGAAATTCAAATTATAAAAACTAAAAATAATAATATGTTGAAAGTTTTAATAAATTTATTATTAAATTATCTATCACATGTTTTCTTAATTTTTCAGTATATTTGTAATTAATTTTTAAATATATATATATATATATATATATATATATATATATATATATCATAAGAAAATACATCTTATTTCAAATGTATGAAGGGATGTCACAGACATATATATTTACCTCAATAGTTACTTATATGATTAAGTAGAAGTAAGTAAATATAGAATAATTTCATAAAGTCTTCTAGAAAAGCTTCCTAGGAGCTTCATAGACATGGTTTTGACTTTAGATGTGTTTGTAGGTTAGAAACTTGGCAAAAAAGCTAACCATGTATTGGTAGCTTGTGGAACAAGCTATCTCCATGTAGTAGCTTGTGGAACAAGTCAACTACGTGGCGCATACATAAATAACTTGCCTTACAAGATAAGACATGTGGCTAACAAAGTCAACATAAGTTGGAGGTCATATAGGACATCGCCACATAACTCTTAGTTAGATAGTATATATGGAGACAAGAGTGAAGCCTTCTTCACTCTTGTCAATGCCTTTCTAGTCTTAGTCTTGTTTCAAGACTTTCTTGTCTTTTTGTTTTTGGCAATAGCCATTCTAGTTAATATTACATCACCTTTTGAGAGACTTTTTAGTTCTCTTCAGTGATAAAAGGATGTATTGAGGATTCTCTTTCTTTGAGATTCATGTCCTTGATAAGGAAAGACTTGATTTGCTATCTCAAGCAGAGGTTGTCACAAGAAATAGTGAAAGGAATCCTAATGTAGATTAGAAATAGAATTTTTTTTTTTCTTTATATAATTAATTTTTTTTTGGATACTTATATTTCTTTTGAAAATTTTTAATATCAAATCAAGGAATTCTTGAAATGATTGCTCAAGACAAAATCAAAAGTATATAATCTTCAAACTAGTTTCTATTTGACATTATAATTACTATCAATTTCAACTAGTGTAAAATCTTTTAAACAAGACCTTATTAATTATATTCATGTTTAGATAAATATCAATTATGATTTTGGTAAAATACTTTCTAATCAGATAATTGAATCAAAATAATTTATTTAATAAATTTCTATTATGATATATATTTATATTCTTTCCTTAAATTTTAAATTCATTTGTATACAATATAATTTAATTTATTTTGAATGTTTAGCTTTACATATGTTATATTTTTATTTTATCTATATAGATATATTTCTCTCTCTCTCTCTCTCTCTCTCTCTCTCTCTCTTTCTCTCTCTCTCTCTCTCTCTCTCTATATATATATATATATATATATATGATACAAGATTATATATTTCAGATTTTAAAATATATGTAAGTTTGTTTAATTAGAAATTTTCTTTCAAAGAATTATCATAAAAAACAAATACTATTAATATTATTACTTTTTATCTAAGAGATGATTTTATATAGATATTTTCTAAATAGAATAAGATTTGTAACTTTTTTTTAAAGAAAACTTCAATAAAACATTATCATATTAAAAAAATATGGTTGGTTCTTTAATTTTTTTTTGTTATAATAAACTATTTGTTTTCTATGACAAGGATACGAATTGGTATACAAATTTTGGAGTATTCTTATATTTATTAAAGAAAAAAAGATTTTTATAATTATTACTAATATATAAATATTTACTAATAAATATCTTCTCAGCTGTATATTCTTTCATAATGAAGAACTTAATCTTTTGCATTTTCAAGGGCTCCCTTAAAGAATTATTGTCTAATTCTACATATCCTTCATTATATGTGTTTTCAAATTGTATATGCAATAATTAAATCATGTCTCTTAAATTTTCTTTTTAAACATATACAAAAACTCCAATTATTAACATATCTTTTAGAAAACTCATAAAAAAATGAATCTTTGTAATCTTTATTTGTAAACTTGTCCTTCAATTTTTTTTTAAAATTTCATCATTTTCTTTCTATTTACAATAATTTCTACTAGACTTAATAAATCAAAATATTTTTTAATTTAAAAATATACCAAAAATTACTCAAAATATTTAAAATTTCTTAATTTTTTTTAATAAAAATTGTATAAATTTTTATAATCTTTTGTATTATATTTTTTCCATGTAATTTATTACAAGTACAAAAGTATAGAACTAATTATTTTTAAAACCCATATTATTTAAGCAACTAAAATTAATGATTTATACAATCCAAAATTTATTATTTCTAGTGTTTGTGGTTAAAAAATTTATTCTTTTTTTGTATAAATCAAAAAAAATAATTTGTATAAAAATTTAAGTTTTATACATTTTTTTTTAAAAAAATTCTTACAATAAGTTATAAAATATTCCAAATATTTTGTATTTCTAACACTTTATCTTTAACTTATCAAATTAAGTCAAAGATTTTGATCCAAAATTTTATCTATTGTATTTCTATCCATCATTTTATCTTTTTAAAGTCATTCTTTAAGATATAAAATCCTATTTTTTGATAATTTTTTATTTTCTATAGACCAATCAAAAATAATAACTAATTTTTTAAATAAATTTTTTATAACAAATTTTTATCTCTATCTTCTAATTTAACTTTTAGACTTATTAATTCACAAAAAAACCTTCTTAAAATAATTTAGTTTAATTTAATATTTAATATTTATTTATTATTTATTATTTATTTTCATGTACATCATTTTATTGTCAAAATTAATCAGTAATTGTTTATTTTTTTGAAGTTGATCTCCTCCTAATCCTTCTTACCTTTTATTTTAGACTATTGATCCAAAAATTTGTATAATTCTTAATGAAAAAGTATAACTTCTACCTATAATTGCCACAATTCATAATTTATCTTTTTGTCAATTTTTTCTACATCAAATTTTGCAACTAGATATGTTTTATGCAATTGGGTTATCCAACCACATTCTAATACCAATCTTTATGTAATTAGATACAAACTATTTGCTTAAAAAAATATACATATAATATTATTAATACAATAAAGAAAGAAATAAATAATATAATATAATATAAAAATATAAAAAAAATAAATTAATTATTTGAAGAACTAAATCTCTTGAAGTTTTTTCATTTAATAAGACATGTATAATGTTCTTGCTCCCATAATCAAAGAAATTTTACAAACAATGTAGTGTTTTATAAAAACCAAAATCAAATCTTCATAGTTTATTAATTGCAAAGATTGGATGCTTTCTCACTAATGAATGGATAGAGTAATAACATATCAAAGAGCAAGATTGTATTTATATCGTAGAATATGAATAAAAACATGAATCAAAAGGATCAACAAATCAATCAAAAATAAAACTCAATGCAAAAGTCTCATAAATTTAGAATAAATTTTGGTTATTTTAGAAAATTATAACTTATAGGAGATGTGAAGTTACAACTACTACATAGTAAATGGCATTAGGAATGGTCTTCGGGCCTCTCAATAACTTATATAAATTGCTATGTAATACATTACTTTTATTATACCTAGTGATTGATTTTGGAAAAATTTATTTATTTATTTATATTTATTTATTTATTTTTTCCAGTGATAGATTGATTTCCAAAATTAATTTTAGGAAATAAAAGTTTTATTTGTGTTAAAGAATGATATATTCTATTTAAATTAAATATAGAATAAAAGTTAAACACTTTGCATTGAAAAAAAATATTACACAAACTTTGATATTTACATATCTTGTAAGTTACTAATTTAATGAATTATTTTAGTGGCAACACAAATGCTTATTATTATACTTGTTGGAAGTAGATCTCTATCAAATGGCCAAAGAAAATTCAAACTCAAAACTACTTATTTGGTCTAATTATTCATGAAAGATAGACTATGTGGATGATGGCTCAAGTAGACTCTTAAATGAACAAGGAATGATAATGTGTGGAATTACCACCAAGACTCTCTCTCACATCAATTATCATATGGAGGACTTTATATTCTCTCTATATTTATAAGTAGCTATTTTATTTTTATTAGTGATCATGTCTTTGCATGGTGACCCCAAAATTTATCCACTCTAAAGTTATTGTATTTTGCAATGTAGAAGCTAATAGAGATTTGTTATTGTTAGAAAGTGTTGTGATTTTATCTCATCAAATAAGTTTATAAAGATGATTTATTTGATGAAGGATACGTAGGTTCGGTGATTCTTAGCCTATCTGACTATTTGGTGTACAAATTTCTATGACAAAAGATTGGTTGTCAAAAAGACGTATTTCTTTTGTTTTGTTTAACGTGTGGGAATAAAAAATAGAACAAAGAGATTAAAATGATACTAGATTGGTATGTTGTCATATTTATTAGAATAGAGACTTTTTGATATGTTTGTCAAGCTTCTGAATATAACTTCATATGTGTCTACTTGTAGTACCTAAAAAATATTGTGGCTTTAAGTATAAGCTTACACAAAGATTTAGAGAGTTTGAATAGGATGGATAATATTAGTGAATTTAGTGATTTTTATTTCAACAATTACAAGGTAGGAGAAGGTCTTTTGATATTAGAGCTACATTTAAAGAATAAATTTTCTTAACTAAAAGTACATGCTCCTACTTTAGTTGAAGGTTTATAAGCCAATTTTTTTTATTATATTTTTAAACTTGAGGTATTCTAGATGCTTAGTAAAGACTTTAGTTTCTTAAAATTCCATATATGTGAAGATTACCTCAATATCTTATATTGCAATCTTTTTCTCATAAAGTGGTATTGTAGTTTGATGTATTTAGTATATGCGTGTATTACTAGGTTCTTAATTAGTTTCATTGGTCATAAGTTGTTACAATAGAATGATTATTATGGACATACATATTTACTTTAATAGTTATTTAAATATTATAAATAAATAAAATAATTTAATTTAATAATATTTTATAGAAAATCTTCTTAGAAGCTTCATAGACGTGGTTTCACCTTTATACATGTCTATAGGACATTGATAAGTTAGAAAGTTGGCCAAAAATTAGCCACATTGTCATGTGATAATATGAATATATAGTGAAAAGTAAAAAATATGGATGTTATTAAAGAAGAGCCTAGCAGAAAGCTATAGTTGAAACATAAGGATAAATAATAAAAAGGTAGTAAAAGATTTAATCTTAATACTATTTTTTGTAGAAGGAACTTCTATTTACTTTGTAGAGGCATAAATGAGCCAAATCAAAATAAATGAGATAAAAAATTAATATAGACATATTTGAGAAAGAATTAAAAATAGATTAAAGAAAAATTTATTTTAAATTACCAAAAATTGATATGTAAAGAGGATCAATTGTCAACTAAAGTCGAAATCAGATCTCGAGGCACAAAATCATGTCCATATGGCGATTTTAGGGCTCTTTTATAGATCAAAGAATGGAATATGAGAAGAGACTTAAAGGAATTCTTTTAAATATAGATTTCATGTCATTTGAATCAATACTAAGATTTTGAAAGATTTTCAAAATTAACAATTTTCTTAGTAGGATTAGGGTTTGAGAAATAAAAATATATTTACAAGTTTGAGGATTTCTTAGATTTTTTAGTTTATATATAGGTGAAATTTGGATAATGTGTTGGTGTACTAGTTGTGAATGTGTATGCAAATTTTAAAATCAATCAAATAATTAGAAAGAAGTATAAAAGGATTTTTGTAGATTGAGGTCTCAAAAATTGAAGTTTAAAGGTCAATGAGTGTTTCTAAGATCTTTAGCAATCTATCAATTTTATTTCCCTCAATAATTGTAGTTTTTGTTGTTAATTGTACCTATAGTTATTTTTATTATTCTACATGTGTCTTAAAACTTGAATCTTATTCCAATATCCAAGGCTTTGCTTCTCAAATTAATAGATTTATTGAAGGAAAAGGTCAAGATGGGCATCTTTGGACCATCTATTGCACCTTAATTTAATCAATGGTTCACCATATTAAAGAAGTTTAAAGGGCTTAGATTCATTCAAGACATAAAATTAGCCAATAAGGTGACTATTAGGAATAAGAGATTTAGACTAGTGATAAATAAAATAGTAGAAGCTTTTGCAAGGTATACCATTTACTCTAGTAGAGATTTATACTTAAGTTATGATTAAATCCAATGAGTAGAAAAGAATAGGGACCTAACTAATATGAAGATTTATTTGGGTTTGGTACACATGTATAGTTTACTACAAGGTACAACTAATTTGATGGCTCATATGAAAAATACAATAAATTAAATTTTAAGAGAATTTGTGCTAGAAAAGACCATATCATTTTTGGATGATGTTTCAATCATGGATTACAAAGAGGACATTAAAAATTTGACTTTAGAAGAGAATGGATGCCGTACATTTATAAAGAATATATTAAAGATATAGAATATAATTTGAAGAGAATTAAAGAGGTAAATCTCACTTTATTCTTTGAAAAATTCATATTTGAATTTTAAAAAATTATGTCAATTAGGCATTTATGCAAAAACTATGAAAAGAAATCAAATATGAATAAAATAGATACTATAGCAAAGGTGAAGGCATGTAGGAGCACTATTGAGGTAAGAAGATTTTTCGATGCTTGTATGTTTTATTATATATGGATTCTCCATTATCCTCATATTGTATAGTCATTGTATTGATTATTGGAAAAAAAAGTTTACACACAGTGAACAGCAAGAATTGGCTATGGATAGATTAAAGGTAGATTTGAAATTACTATCAATATTAAGACAAGTAGACTATAATTATAGAAGATTAATAATCACGATAATTGATACAAGTCTCATAGCGATTGGCTGAGCTATTAGACAAGATGATAAGGAAGATAATTAATTTGTAATTAGGTTTGAAATAAGGATTTTTATTGAGAGATAAAGATCTTATCTACAAGTGAAAAGAAAGCTTTGAGATGTACTTACAACATTAAAATTGAGAGAAATTACTTAATAGGTGCTCATATACTATTAGAGACTGAATTATTTTTATTAAGTTTCTAAATCCTATTTTGATACATATCATAGGCAAATTTTTTTGTGGGAGCTGCGATTGGTTGAGAGAAGTAGTAAGTTGATGCATGATCAAAAGAACTTTGCTTATTTGATACTAAATGATCTATGAGGATTGGATTTTTTTTGTTCTTTTTTGTGATTTAGTACTTGTGTCTCTCTTATGGTTTTATTTTAGAATACTCTAATTTCTTATTTTGTATAAAGAAGTTATCATCATTCCATTTGAGTATTATGGATGGAGCACTTGGCATTACAATGGTTGAATTGAGCTGCAAAGATGTGAGATGATATGATTATTGAGCTCTTGCGGCATGGCAAAGGTCAACTGAATACTTTGTATGAGTGCTGTGGAATAATCAACATATAGTGAACAAACTCCAAAGCAACACAAAGAATATCAATATTTTAAGGAAAGAATTAGTCATACATAGCTAACTTGGATGTAGAACTAGTGATGGAGACCACCAAGGTTGAAGTATCTCAATTTAAAGAAGTCATCTTAGGACATCAAAGCAAATCCAGTTCTAATCGGAAGTGGCATTGATGAGCTCATATTTGAATTGTTTCTAGTTTTTTTTCTTATTAGTAAATCTAATAAGGTGTGGTCCTATCTTTATTGTTTGGTGGATAGAGCAATGTTTTTTTGTGACATTTGCATTCTTGCATGTGATATGCATCAAAATAGCGCAAAACTCCAACTGCTCTTCCAATAATTACATCTGAAGATTCAAGTCATAGCGAGAAATAAAAAAAACCAAGAACCACAAAAAATCATATTAGCCACCTCTACCTTAGTGGTGCCATAGTTGCCAAAAAAATCGCAAAAAAAAAAAAAAAAAAAAAAAAACTAAAGACAAAAAATTCAACTCCAACTCTGATTTGTTTGTTTGTTTGTTTGTTTATTTTTGTTTATTTTTGTTTTTTTATTTTTGTGGTGTTGAAGCAATATACTATTCTAAAGAAACTTATAGTGTGAAAATCCAACTCCCAGGGCATGACTCTTTTTTGAACAAAAAAAAAAAAAACAAAACAAAACAAAAAAAAAAAATATAGAAGAAGAGACCGGAATTTGGGGTGGCCAGGACTTCTATTAGCAAAGAGGCTGCCACCATTCAAGGGCAGCCTCTCACCTTTTCGATCACCTTTATTTCTTTATTTTTTTCTTTTTTCTTTTTCTATCCTTTTCTTTCCTTTTATCTTGCTTTATTTTTCTTCTTTTATTTTATTTCTTTTTGCTCTTTTGATCTTTTTTTATCATATATATATATATATATATATATATATAAGTTTTAAGAACTATTAGTAAAAAAAAAAAAAAAACTTTTTTTCTTTTGACCATGAGTGCTACTCCCCTTGACTATCATTTAATGTTAATTAAAAAACCTATTCTTTATTGAAATTTTTCTTAATAAATTTTATCCTAGGCTACATGTATGTTATAAGCAATCTATTTTTTATTTTTTCAAAAAAATCTAATATTAACTCACAAAATCTACTATTAACTCACAAAATCTGTGATTTAAAGTACAATTAGTGCATTTTTTCTACTAAATATCCAAATGAGTCAATTCAATGACTCACAATGATATATTATAGGTTGGACATAAAAGAGTTTGAGCTATCCACACCAAGATCAAAGAATGCTATTAGTAGAAGGACTTATACAAGGATGTGGACGAATTTGTGAACTCTTGTAAAGAGTGCCAATTGCAATCTAAGGTGAGATATAGAGATGGCTTATGCCCCACCTATCTATTTACTATTTATTTTTAATAAGTGATTGATTTGGTTGCTATGCCAATGGAGCTTTGAAGCATGAAGTATTTAGTTTTGGTAAAAAATGATTTCTTTAATTATGTGGAAGGGAGGGCATTGAGGTCAAAGTTTATAAAAGTAGTATATTAATTTATTTTGGAGGATATTAAATGTTATTATGGAAGAATTAGAAGAATAAGAGCAGATTAAGGTGAATTTAATGAGGTATGAGATTTCTTCACAAGGTATAGAGTACAATTAAAGTTGACCACCTCCTATAATTTCAAAAGTAATGATAAGAGTGAGAGATTATATCTTCTAATCATTTAAGCTTTAATTGAAGTATATAGGAATCAATTAAGATTATAGCTTAAACTTTTATCATTTCCCTTATGAATACATAAAACTATTCATAGCATAATTACTAATTATATATTAGTAGAATTAATGTTGAAACAAAAGCCTTTAATGCCTACAAAGGAGTTTATTTCTTCTTGGTTGTTTTTTTCTTGAAAAGATAGCATGGATAGGAAAAAATTATTAAAGCTTTGAATTTGTTAATTGGAGAGATTGCTTGAGGATCATCAAGTTACTATAAAAAGGCTTAAAGAGATAAGATTTAATAATAAAGAGAGGTTTGATAAAACTCACTAATTGAAGCATAAGCCAATTAAAAAAGGTGATTGGCTTTTGATTTACAATAGTAGTTTGATGCACCAACATTCTATTCTTCATAAGTTTGTATGGCATTGGTTTGGATTCTATGTGATGGTTGAAGTACATGTCAATGCAACTTATTCTCTTTAAGAGTTAGATAGAATAGCATTAAAGAGTAGGATTGCACAAAAGCGAATTAAAAACTTTAAGCAGCAAGATGAAATAAATTTTATGAAGGATTTAGAGGCTTTTGAATTTCAATATTTTGATTAATAGTTCAAAAATGATATGGCTCACAGTAACTTTGATTTTGATGACAAAGATATTATAGTCTAATTTTTTGGTACATACTAGAGTATGTACAAATTTAAAAGGGATAAGCGTTGTAATGTAATTAATTTAAGGACGTCAAAGATATTTAGAAGGTAATTAATTTTACTTGAAGGACAGAAGGAATATAATACTAATATATTTATAAATTTGAATAGAATTTAGAATAAGAGATTGTTGGCTTGAATGGATAATTCAAGCTTTGAGGATACTATCTTTTAGAGTAGATAGCCAACTCTATAATGGTTTAAAAAAATATTGAAAGAAAATTAGTATAGAAATTTTGGCAATAAGTGGGTGTTTTTTTTTTTTTTTGCTTAAGTAAGAATATGTGTGAAGGAGATTGCTTGAATTTTGACGCAGTAAGTTTCAAGGCTGATTTGGGATTATCAAATTTACTTATTGAATTTTTATTTTTTTGTGTTAAGACTTAGAAAGAAGTTAAATCTTCTTGTTAGCTTTTTAACAAGCCTTAGTATGCAAGAAGAAGAGCTCTAACAAGAGAGATCCATACAAGTTTGTGGAAGAGGGGTTGCTAGAATTTTTGAGGTGGTATTTATTATGTGTGTTCTTGCTTGAAAATGCACCAGATGCCTAATTGTGGAAGGTAAATAGAAATACAAGAACAATCTCACTAAGTCTAATAGAATCTTAAATAACCTTAAAAAAACCTTAATAATCTTAATCAAACTTTGATTGATGAAAAATAAATTTAAAAGAAGTTATAAAAGAAATACAGAGAAGTTTCAAACTAATCTCAAAGAAAAATAACAAGAAATTTCAAAAAATATAAAAATAAACCTTTAAAGAAATGATAATAATCTTAAAGATATACTAAAAATATAAATATTTAAAAAATAATAAATAATTCTAAAAAATATTAAAAATAAATATCCTAATATAGTCCTAATTGAAATCCTAATTGAATCTTAATCAAACCATAGGTCATATTTTAGGTCAAATCTTAATTTAATTTTAATCAAATCCTAGATCAAATCTTAATTGAAATAATAATGAAATTCTAAATCCTAGAAAAATCCTAAACTAGTTCTAAACTAAATCTTAAGCAAATCTTAAATCAAATCCAAAACCAATCCTAATCAAATCTTAGATTTTAAACAATTTCTTAATAAACTCTATAGCAAACGAAATCTCAACAACTAATAATCAAATTATTGAAGTCAACTCAAATTTTTCACATTTTTTAATATCTTAGTTAAAAATAAGTACAAAATAGATAAAATCAATTACACTTACTAATTGAAAAAAAAGCAAGATAATCCAATTAGGTGGCCTCCTACTCCAATTTAAATATTGAATGTCTAGTGCCAATATCTCATTTTTAAACTATTGAATTGCTTCAAAATTTCACCTAAAATGTTGGAAATCGAGTTTAGTATCTATTCAAAAAAATTCACTTCAATCCAATTAACAAATTGCTAGAGAATTTAGAAATACTCAATGACCTTCAAACTTCAATTTCTAAGATCTCAATCTACAAAAATCTTCATACACTTTGATCTAACCATTCAATTGACCTCAAAATATACCAATACACTATCTAAAATTCACATATATACAGATCATAGAACTTAAAAAACCTTCAAATTTATAAACATATTTTTATTTTTTAAAATTTAAACCAACTAAAAATAGTATTAACTTTGAAAATCCCTCAAAAACTCAATATTGATTCAATTGATATATATCCAATATCCAAAAATCTCTCTTCAAGTTTGCTTTCAAATCCTATTCTTTAATCTACAAAGAATCCTAGAGTCACCATAGGTGCATGGTTTTGTACCATAGTGTAGAATAGATAAATAAACTTTGTGGTAAGTTATTAGTTGGTTATTGACAACCTTGAGAATTAGACTTATGGTTAGGCAGTTTAGTTAGTAACAGTAGGTTGTTAGTGGAATAAATGGTTAAGAATTCAAAGGGTCATAACCTTTGGAATCTGCTGGCCAACGAATCATTTTTTTCATAGGATAAAGAGATTGATGAAAGAGAGATCAAAGCCAAACTGTGAGAGTTGTAAATCGAGAGCCAAACTGTGAGAGTCGTAAGGCGAGATATTGAATTGTGTATGATGAATTGAAAAACCAAATACAATAGGTAAGGTAGAGATCAATAATTGAATATATCTAAACTACAAAGAGAATAAGTAGGAGATGGACAAATAAGAATATGAAAGTATTATTGAATTTATATTCGTAGAATAGATTATGGATTGAATTAAGACGGAAGTAGTAAGCCTTGGTGTTTTGTAGTTTGATAATTGATTTCAAATAGCCAGAGTACAGTCAATTGTGACACTAACAGACCCAATTCATATAACCAGTCTTTCCCCGTATTTGAACCCACCTCTATTAATTCAATTGCTTTGGTATATTGAAGCTTGAACACAATGACAATAATACATAGGATCTGATTTCAACTTAGATTAACAACCAGTCATCTCTAAATATTAATTCTTAGTTTTTTGAAGTAAATATTATCAAAATCTATTTTTAATTCCTTCCTATATATGCCTATATTATTTTTTTTATCTTATTTACTTTGATTTCGAATATTTATACCTCTATAAAGTAAATAGAAGTTTCTTCTATAAAAAAAAATATATTAAGACTAAATATTTTATTACCTTTTTAATATTTATCTTTATTTTTTTACTACATTTTTTTGCTAGGTTCTTCTATAATAACATCCATATTTTTATTTTTCACTATATAGTCGTGCTACCACACAACAACATGATTCAAGACTAGTTTAAGATATTCTATGCTATTTCTTATATTTTCTTCTTTTTGATTTGAGATTTTGAGAAAAGTTGGATCTTGTTGTTAATTTTCTAATAAGCCTTAGCGAGAAATAGGATTGTAATGAGAGAAATCCAAGCTAATTTATAGATGGGGATTTTGAAGACAATGGTTATAGTAAATAGCTAATATTTTTTTTAATTTGGCTATCATTTTTTTAAAATTTTATTTATTGACTTTGAAAATTTGAAGTTTATAACTTGAATTAAGCTCAACAAGTTAAGCTTTGCTTAGATTGAATTATTAATAAATAAATAATATATATTTTAGTAAGAAGAAATTTAGATTTAAAAATAGAGCTAAGAATTGAGTACATCCTAGTACTAAAAAGAAATTAATCTAAAATTTTTATTTAGCCTTGAGACTATTTTTTTTATTTGAATTCACTTAGATAATATTGTGTTTTTTACAACTCACTTGTAATTAAAGACCACATATTTTTTTAAGCAGGCTCACGTTTTTATCAACTATATATTTTAAATCTTTGACTGAGCGAGAAAAGACTTGCTAATGTTAAGAAGGTTTGCATTTATATTATAGAAAAGCCAAGCATATCACTCAATACTATCCAAAAAATCAATGCAATCACAAAATGAAGAGCATGGTTGCCAAAGAGGATAATGTGTTAAAAAAAAAGTTTTTTTAGCTACCATAAGAATCATGCAACTGAAATCTTGTATAACATCTAGTAAAGGTCTTATTCTTTTTTCAAATCCCTCACCTTGTTTTACAATAGAAGTTTATTTAGGACCAAAAAATCACAAAGTCTAAGCCTTGTTAGATTTAAGAACCACAACTTCTTTTATAGATGGAGACTTTGTCAAAAAATAATTAATATTATTAGTCAATAAAATTAAATCTATACATATAAAAGTTATAGATGATTGTCTCTAATTTTATTATTTTAGAATTATTATAATTTAAAAAATATAATTTTTAAATAGATTAGATTTTTTATAATCTTAATTTTTATTATAATTTGATCCAAAATTTTGTTAGTCAAGTAAAAATATATAAGTCTACTACATCTAAATCTTTATTAGTAGGTGTAAAAGCTTTCATACATATAGCAAAAGAAGGATCATATTTTGCTATATATGCTATGTCTATTTTTAATAGTAAAAAGATATAAAGTAGTATTTCTAGCTAATATCAAGTTTTTTAAGGTGTTTTTAAAAATAATAGTGTAGATATTTTTCCACAACATTAATGCTATGATTATTCAATTGGATTACAAGAAAGAACTCAATCACCATTCAAATTAATCTATAGCTTATTACAAAATGAATTGACTATATTAAAAGAATATATTAACAATAATTTAGCTAATAATTTTATATACCATTCAAAAACTCCAACATGAGCTTCTATTTTATTTGTAAAGAAAAAAAAGTAAATATTTTTAGATATGTGTAGACTATCAAGGACTTAATAAGATTATTATCAAGAATAGATATTTCTTACTTTTTATTTTAAGACTTTTTAACCAATCCAATTAGGCAAAGATCTACACAAAAATAGATCTACGAAGAAGATACAACATGGTCTGCATTAAAGAAAGAGATGAATAAAAGACTACTTTTAGAGCTAAATATAGATATTTTGAATATAATGTCAAGCCTTTTGAACTTACAAACACACTAGCTATTTTTTAATATCTCATGAATGACTTTTTTCTTTAATTTCTTAATAATTTTATTATTTATTATTTAGATGACATTCTAATCTATTCTAATATAGAAAAATATGAACTTCATGTTTGTTTTGTGTTACAAAAACTTTAAAATATAGGATTATATGCTAAGATAAAAAAGTATATATTTTACACTACTAAAGTTGACTTTTTAGGATACATCATTTCTAATGAAGGACTAATTATGGATCCAAAGAAGGTCTAGACTATCATAAATTAGAAGATTCCAAAAATAATTAAAGATGTGTAATATTTTTTGAGATTTGCTAATTATTATAAGATCTTCATTATGGATGTTTTTCAAGTTTTGGCTCTCCTTATATCTCTAACATGTAAAGACAAATTTGAGTAGAATAAAGAAGTAGATACATCTTTTAAAGCCTTAAAGATAACATTGTATCTAAATCAATTTTATGTCATATTAATTTTTTTAAGACATTTTTTATAGAAATAGATACATCAAATTTTGCTATAAGTGTTGTTTTATCACAAATAAGAGCAAATGACAAGCTCAACTTGATAGCTTTTCATACCAAAAAATCTTTAATAACTAAGATTAACTATAAGATCTATGAAAAAGAGCTTCTTGCAATCACAGATTCATTTTAAGAATGACATCATTATTTAGAAGGTACCTCAAGTTCAATCACCATATATATGAATCATGAGAACCTCAAGTACTTTATGTTTGCACATGTTTTGAATCATTGCCAAGCCCATTAAAGTATATTTTTATTAAGATTTTATTTCAAGATTTCTTATCAATCCAAAAAACAAAAAGGTTTGTGAATCATTTTTAAACATTCTTATCTTGCAACAAAAGAAAAAAAAAATACATCTTTTGATCAATAAAGAATAATTCTCTTGAAGTTGGACTGTTTTTATTTTTGAGCAATAAAATCAACATTGACTATTGATTAAACTTTTTTCAAGCAAGTCCAATTGCAAATTTTGTCCTTTGATCCTCTTATTTATGATATTAAGAATAATTTTTATAAGTCTCAACTTACTTCTAAGTTTGAGTTCACGAATAATCTACTCTATTTCAAGGAACAATTATATATTCCAAAAGGCAAAGCATAATTACATGTTCTTCAAGCTTGTCATATCTCTTTGATAGTTGGAAATTTTAGATACAACAAGATTTTAGAGCTAATATCGAAAGATTTATAATGGCCTCAAATATGAAAGGTAGTCAAAGACTTTGTATAATTATGTGATATTTTTTCAAGATCTAAAACTCCTTGTCATCAACCTCATCAACTTCTTCAACTATTATCTATTTCAAAACAACCATGGTCTTTTTTTTCTATAGATTTTATCATGAATCTTCTAATTTCAAGTTTGTATGATTCATACTTCTAATGGTAGGTCGTTTTATCAAAATGGCATATTTTATACTATATAAAAAATCTATCATATGTAAAGAAATGGCTAAATTTTTTCTTGACAATATCTATTGCTATCATGGAATATTCAAGGATATTACATTAAATAAGAAAACTCAATTTATATCAAGATTTTCAAAAAACTTTTTTAAGATTTTAAAAGTGGATATAAAGCTTTTTTTGATTTTTTATTATCAAATTAATAGATAAATAGAATAGGTGAATTAAGTTTTGAAGCAATATTTAAGATATACCATCAACTATCGTTAAGATGATTAGATAACTCTTTTGCCATTGATAAAGTTTTTGTATAATAATTTGATATATTTTCCTAATTAATAAATATTTTTTTTATCAATTATGGTTATCATCTATAACTTGAAATTTTTGACTTTTCAAAAGTTAAGAATCATGTAACAAAAGATTTGGCAACTTGTTTGTCAAAGGTACATACAACAATAATGGCACAATTAAAAGAAGCATAAGAATGATAAAAAAATCAATGCAGATGCTTATCATAAAGAACAACTTCAATTCTACATTTATGATTAGATATGATTACTTCATCACAATATCAAGACCATCTATCTTTGTAATAAATTAGACTATTATAAGCTTAAATCTTTTCTTATTTGTGATTGATTTTAGCAATAATATTTATCAAAATCAAAATAAAAAATAAAAAATAAAATACTATAAAAAAAATAAGATTCAATAAAGATAACATTCTACTTTCTACTATTGTTTGTAATTTTTGTATATTTGTGATCCTAAGAAGATAAAAAATCAACAACCAACAAATTCAACTCAAGAATTATTGCTTGCTGACTTATCAAACAAGATATTATTATTGTCACAACTTTCAAGACTATACAATGGAGATGAAGATCCTCGAAAATGACATGTCTTTCTTCAAATTTATAGCAAGATACAACATGTTTGATATTACAACCTTAAAAGATACTTCCAAAGTTTGGAGTTTTTATTAGTAGTAGGAACAAGTCGTGACAATGTTTTAAATGTTTTATTTGAAAGAAGCTATGAAGGCCTTAATAACAATCAAATAATAGGGTGGCATTTTTGCTCTAGTATGGAATACTATTAATGGCTGACAAGATCTATCATCTATCTTTAAAGAAAATAAAGATCATAATATGTATCAAACACAATTTGTTGTATCTTGGATTTCCTCAATATATGATAACCATTCTTTGTAGAACTCGTTCCTAAAAGAAAAGAGGTAATATCATGAATATACATATTTATTCTAATAATTACCTATATATTTAAATAAAAGTAAATAAAAATAGATTTATTTCATAATAACTTTTAAAGTAGCTTCTTAATAGCTTTATAGATATTTCTTTGACTTTAAATATATTTATAATTAATTGGTAGGCTAGAAACTTGGTCAACAAATTAGCCACATATCAAAAATATTAATACCTTATAAAATAAGCTAATTATATGGTCTACATATAGAAAACTTGTCTTGTAAGTTAAAACATATATCTAACAAAGTCAACATGTGTTGGAGGTCATATAAAAGATCGCCACATAGCTCTTAGTTAGATAGTATATATAGATGCAAGGATGAAGTTTTCTTCACTCTTATCAATGTCTTTCAAGTCTTTAGTCTTATTTTAAGACTTTTTAATCTTCTTGTCTTTAGCAATAGCCATTCTAATTCAATATATTACCATCTTTGAGTGATTTTTAAATTTTTTTGAATGACAAGAATATATTGAGGATTTCTTTCTTTGAAATTCATATCTTTGATATAAAAATCATATTCAGCTATTATATATATTATTGAATTCTAAAATTATACTTGTGACATGGATTCAAATAATAAAGCCTTTATCAATTAATTTTGATATATATTAAAAAATAACATCAAAAATTTATTATTGATGATATAAAGAATAGACTTATTGGAGCAATTTATTTTTTAAGCCATTGCATGCAACAATTGACTCTTTGAAAGATGCCCAAAATAAAGATTTGGTTACAAAGATACAAGTCAAGTCATAGTAATAGTTTCTAAATTTATAAAAGCTTATTCATTAAAACCACAACCTATACAAATAAACTTGGTACATTTCAAATCTCTTAATCAGCAAAAAAAAAATCAAAGTTGTCAAAAAATATTGAGCTTATATTATAGAGAACTTAAGCATACTATTCAATATTATCTAAAAAAATAATAAAAACACAAAATGAAGCGTATAGTTGCCAAAGAGGAGAATATGTTAAATAACTATTTTTTCCAACTATAATAGGGACTTGATGGCACCTAATAAAGGTCATATCCTATTTTTTGATCTTTCACCTTGTTTTACAAAAGAAATTTTTTTAGAACCAAAAATCACAAAGTCTTAACTTTTGTAGATTGAATAGCCTTAGATTGATTTTTACATAAAGAATTTGTCAAAAAATAAGATATATCTTTAATTAAAAAAAACCAAATATATACATGTAAAAGTAATAAATGATTATTTGTTATCTTTCAAAATATCATCCTTAAAATTTTTTCTTTAGATGTAGAAAATAATAATCATAATAGCTTAGTAATATTTAATGTGATTAGATCTTCTTTTAATTTAATTATTTTAAGATTATTGTGGCTAAAAAAATATAACTTTTAAATAGATTGGATTTTTTATAATCTTGATTGATGGAACATTTATAGAGAAAATATTCTAAAAAGGAGCTTATGGAAGATTGATGGAACAATAGAGATAAGATGTTTTTGAAAAAAAAAATACAAATACAAATATTCTAGAAAAAAAAATTGTATTTTTTTTTCAAAAATATCTTAATAATCTTGATATTGATTTAAATGCTACTTGAAATCTTTTTTCATCAAAAATATGAGCAGCTCAATAATCATTTAGATCAATCTATAGCCTATTACAAAACAAGTTGGATTCATTCAATGAGTACATTAACAAGAATTTGACTAAAAAATTTATTTTCCATTCTAAATCTCTAGCAGGAGCTTCTATCTTATTTATAAAGAAAAAAGTTAAATCTTTGCAAATATGTGTGGACTATTTAGGACTCAAGAAGATGACTATGAAAAATTTCTATCCTTTATCTTTGATTTTAAGACTATTTGATCAATTCAATAAAGCAAAGATCTATATCAAAATAGATTTACAAAGAACATACAATCTAGTATATATTAAAGAAAGAGATAAATATGAAATTATGTTTCAAATCAGATATGGATATTTTGAATATAATGTCATGCTTTTTGGACTTACAAATGCACTTATTTTTTTTAATATCTAATGAATGATGGCTTTTGTAAGTATCTTGATAACTTTAAAATCTATTATTTGGACAAAATCTTAATCTACTCTAAGAACACAAAAGAGCATAAATTTCATGTTTTCTGTATGTTACAAAAATTAAGAGATGCAAGAACATATGCCTAAATAAAAAAATGTATGTTTTATACTACTCAAGTTGACTTTTTAGGATACATCATTTTAAATAATGACCTTATGATAGATTTTACAAAGGTTTAGACTATTATAGATTAGAAGAGCTCAAAAATAATTAAATATATTCATTATTTTTTAAAATTTACTAATTATTATTAGATCTTCATCAAGAATTTTTTTTAAATTGCAGATCCTCTTATACATCTAATATGTAAAGTCAAACTTAAATGAAGCAAAGAAATTAAAACAAATTTTGAAGCCTTAAAAAATGTAATTATTTTTGCACCAATCTTGTATTATATTGATTTTTTTAAGGCATTTTTTTATAGAAATAGATGCATTAGACTTTGCTATGGATGTGATTTTGTTACAAATAGGAGCAGATGACAAGTTCTACTTAATAGTTTTTTATTTCAAGAAAAATCAATAATTAAAATTAATTATAAGATGTACAATAAAGAGCTTTTTATAATCATAGATTTATTTTAAGAATAGCATTATTATCTTAAAGGCACTTTTAATTCAATCACCATGTATATGAATCGCAAGAATTTGTAGTATTGTTAGGGACATAGTCCTTAGAACCTTTTAGAGACAAGTTTCTAGAACCTTCTAGAAGCAAGTCTCTCGAACCTTCTAGAAGCTTCTTAGTTGGTAGAAGATATTAGGGACATAGTCCTTAGAACCTTCTAGAGATAAGTTTCTAGAACCTTCTAGAAGCAAGTCTCTGGAACCTTCTAGAAGTAAGTCTTTGGAACCTTCTAGAAGCTTCCTAGTTGGTAGAAGTTGCTTGAAAAGCTTCCTAAATAGGAGTATATATTGGAATCGAGGTTGAAGAGTTCTTCAGTCTCGACAACACATCTCTTGGAGCTCTAGCTCACCTCTCTGGTGTTGTTCTTATATTCATCTGATTAATCTAGTTCTTGCCAGTTCTTCTTGAACTTCTTGTTAGATCTTGAGTCAGTATTTCTGTGTCCGTGACAGTTTGTCGAGACTGCACTCACCTCAGATATCAGAGTTAGTTTTTTCCTCGTTAGAGTATGGATTCTCCCTCTGCTTGGAAGTGTACTAGCATTTTAGAGGTTGCAGATTACCCTCCTCTAAATTGATTCTTCTTTTGTTACAATATTGGAGTCTTATTCTTCTTGGAGAGAATAGATTATCCCTTTTCTTGAAGCTCTTAAGGCATTTTAGAGGTTGCGGAGTACCCTCTTCTAAACCAATATTGTCTTCTTGTAGAATCATTTTTGTCCTTCTCTTAGAATGGCCGGAGGCCAAGACATTAGTATGACGGAAAGTTCGGAGTCCAAGTTGGATGCTATCATGAATGCCCTTGCTACATTATCGCAAAGAACTGCAGAGATTCAAGGAGTCGTGGCAAGGCTTCATAACGATGGAGCATCTGGGATGGCACAATCTAAGTTGCACCAGCCTCAAACTTCTGCACTTGGAGAATCAACTTTGCCTCAAGTTTGACAAGCACCGCTGGTTCTACAACATAAAGAACCCTCACTTAGCCTTCCGGACAAGTTTGATGGTATGCATTCCAAGTTTTGAGGATTTGTTAATCAAATCAGGTTGATAACAATTTTACAGCCCGAATGCTATCCAACGGAGGAGTCACGTGTTGGACTTGTTGGAACCTTACTTATAGGATAAGCTCTATCATAATTTGCTCCTTTGTTTGAGAAACAATCGTCCATACTAAACAACTTTGAAACCTTTTTGGAGGTGTTTGCGGAAGCATTTGGTGAACACGACAAGGTTCGATGGGCTACAACAAAGATCCAGTTATTATGACAAGGGATGCGTTCTACATCAGTCTATGCATCGAACTTCAAGCAATTAGCATGCGACATCAATTGGGACGAAGAAGCGTTGATGAGTCAATTCTATTGGGGTTTAAGGGATGATGTGAAGGATTTGCTGTTAACTCTTCCTGATCTACAAACGCTCAAGGAAGCTATTAGCCAAGTTGTGAAGTGCAATAATCACCTATTCCAACGCCGCCAAGACCAATGTTCAAGACAACATACGGTTCGCCACGCCACAATTATGTCAGCAAGCAGCGTGAATTCACATTCAGAGGTAGAAGACATGCAAATTGATGCGATATGTGTCAAATCCCTTACCCTAGAAGAAAAAAAGCGACGTAGGGAGGAAGGTCTATGCTTGTATTGTGGTGAAGAAGGCCACAAAGTTGGAAACTGCCCTAAGAAGCAAAATCGACGTATTGTCAAGACTAGGGGCACGTTTGTTCAGGAAAACGAGGATACCCAGCCACAATAGGAACCATGCGACTGGACAGTGAAATATTGCAACAACAACCAGGTTCTTTTCTTTCCGCTCAATCTGCCCTTTGCTTTACAATTCCTTTACTTATTGGCCATCAGAAACTGGGAACCTTAGCATTATTAGATTCAAGAGCATGTGCTTATTTCTTAGATGAAGAATTTGCGAAGTGTCAAAAGATCCCTTTAGTACAAAAATCCAAACCTATTCACGTTGAGGTCATAGATGGGCGACCTTTATTATCTGGTAGTGTCACCTATGAATCAGAACCTATAAAAGTGACGTTTAAAAGCCATAATAGTCATATTATTTTCAATATTATTAGAACTCCATCAAATCCTATTATTCTTGGTCTTTTCTAGTTAGAAAAGCATAACCCATCCATAGATTGGAGGTTGCGGAAGATGACCTTTCCCACAAAACCACCCAAGAACAAGCCTAGTAGAAAACCCCGAATAGAGAAATCCTTATTCATTGGAGCAAGAGCGTTTATAAGATTGTCTAAAGAAGGCACACCGTTTGTCATTTATACGGCTTCAACTACCGAGGAGAAGATCTTAACAACAAGTATACCTGAGCAATATAAGGATTTTAAAGACATGTTTCAAAAGAAGAATGCCGACATGCTACCGGAACACCGACCATATGATTACACCATAGACTTGTAGGAAGGAGCACAACCGCCTTTTGGCCCAATCTACAATCTATCGCAGACGGAGTTGGCGGAGTTGCGGAAGTACATCGACGAGAATCTAGCCAAGAATTTCATCCGTCATTCAAAATTATCAATTGGAGCACCCATCTTATTTGTGAAGAAGAAAGATGGCTCGTTGCGGATGTGCGTGGACTATCGAGGCCTCAACAAGGTAACAAAGAAGAATCATTATCCATTATCCTTGATTTTTGGTCTCTTAGAACAACTTAGATGTGTAAGGATCTTTACAAAAAATGATCTAAGGGGAGCTTACAACCTCGTATGATTCAAGGAAGGAGATGAAAGGAAGACATCGTTCCGTACAAGGTATGGCCATTTTGAATATAATGTCATGCCCTTTGGTCTTACCAATGCTCCAGTAGTCTTTCAACATATGATGAATGACATTTTCCGAGAGCACCTTGACGATTTTGTTGTCATCTATTTGGATGATATTCTGATATTCTCCAAAAATAAGGAAGAGCATGAAAAGCACATTCGTTTGGTCTTAGAGAAACTAAGCGAGTAAGGACTATATGCCAAGTTGGAGAAGTGTTTATTTCACTAAATAAAGATGGAATTTTTGGGGTTCATTGCGACTATGGAAGGCTTGAAGATGGACCCCAAGAAGGTGGAAGCAATCGTGTCCTGGGAGGTTCCAAAGACGGTTAGAGACGTACAATGCTTTCTTAATTTTGGCAACTTCTATCGAAACTTCATCAAGAATTACTCTCAAGTTGCTGCTCCTCTCACTGAGTTGACATGCAAGGATAAGCTCGAATGGGGACCTTTAGCACAAAAGGTGTTTCAAGACCTGAAGACCGCATTTACTACGGCTCCAATCTTGGTACATCTAGACTTTACAAAGGCCTTTTATTTAGAAACTGATGCTTCAGATTTTGCTTTAGAAGCTGTACTTTCACAAATGGGAGAAGACAAGAAGCTCCATCCGGTTGCAATCTATTCTCGAAAGTTCTCTGCTGCTGAAATCAATTATGAGATCCACTATAAGGAACTTCTTGCTATAGTGGATTCTTTCCAAGAATGGCGTCACTTTCATGAAAAAGCTGCACACCTAGTGACCGTATATACAGATCATAAGAATTTGGAGTATTTCATGTCGGCTCGAGTTCTAAATCGACGTCAAGCTTGGTAGAGTATGTTGCTATCTAGGTTCGATTTTGTTATCACTTATCGACCTAGAAAGCAGCAACGACTATCTGATGCCTTATCGAGGAGATCGTATCTTTTACCAAAGGTTGGAGAAGCAGCGTTTGATCAACAATGTACCACATTGTTGAAGCCAGAGCAATTTCAGCTTTGTGCTACTATTGTGCCAATTGATGCTGACTTCCTGAATCAGGTACGTGCCATGACCATTGAAGATTCAATAGCCATTGATATTAAGCAGCATACCAATGACAACAAGTTCAAGGTGGAGGGAGATCTTTTATACTTTGAAGAGCGGTTATATATCCCAAAAGGACCAGCACGACTCCGAGTTCTTCAATCTTGCCACGATTTTCCAGCTTAGGGACATTTTGGATTCAATAAGACCTTGGAGCTTATTTCTCGAGATTTTTGGTGGCTCCAAATGTGGAAGGATGTGAAAGATTTTGTCTTCTCCTGCAACATTTATTCAAGATCCAAGAATCCTAGGCATTGCCCTTATGAACTCCTACAGCCATTGCTGATTCTACGTCGACCATGGTCTTCAATTTCCATGGACTTCATCACGGATCTGCCATCATCAAACTCATTTGACAGCATCTTTGTCATGGTAGATCGGCTTACAAAGATGGCACACTTTGTCCCTTGCAAGAAGACATCACCCAGTGAAGTCACAGCAAGGCTCTTTTTTGATAATGTGTATCGATATCATGGACTACCAGATGATATCGTATCAGATCGAGGAACCCAGTTTGTATCAAAGTTTTGGAGATCTCTCTTTGAGATACTGAAGGTGGATATCAAGCTTTCTTCGGCTTTTCATCCTCAAACTGACGGTCAAATGGAATGGGTGAACTAAGTCTTGGAACAATACTTACGATGCAGCATCAACTATTAGCAAGACAATTGGACCACATATCTGTTGCTAGCCAAGTTTGCATATAACAACACCCTCCATGCGTCGACTCAATACACACCATTCTTTTCCAACTATGGGTATCATCCGAAGCTTGATTTATTGAGTCTGTCAACAAATAACAATCCAACAGCTGAAGGATTTGCGAAATAACTATCAGAGCTTCAAAATATCTTGAAGCTTCAATTACAATCCGCTCAAGAATCCTACAAGGCGTTTGCAGATAGATTTCGGAATCAAGCACCTACTTTCAAAATTGGAGATAAAGCATGGCTTCTTCGACGGAATATCAAGACCAAGTAACCATGTGATAAGTTGGACTATCGAAGATTGGGACCATTTATCATCCAAAAGTAAATCAATCCAGTGGCGTACCGTTTTGAATTACCGACTTCTATGAAGGTACATCGAATCTTTCATGTTTCTCTGTTGGAACCTTATCGAGAGTCGTCTTTTCTTGGAAGAGTGCAATATCTGCTACCTAGTATTGAGATCGAGAACCACGAGGAATACGAGGTTGAAAAGATGCTAGATTCACGGCGAAGGTGGGACAAGTTGGAATATCTTGTTCATTGGTGTGGCTATGACATTAATGAGCGAACGTGGGAGCGAGCTGAAAATCTTGCCAATGCACTGCAAAAGGTACAGGAGTTTCATCAACAACATCCTCACAAACCTAAGTCGGTTTGACGATAGCTTCCTTCTGAAGCTTGCTCACCCAAGAATATAAGAAAGAGAGAGAGCACCACCAAAATTCATAGTTGATGAAGTTATTTTCTTCAAGATAAAATAGAATTTTTTCAGTAGCCATAGTTTGGTCTTTTGATATGGATAGCCAAGAGATAGATACTATGCCAGTCAGATTATCTCAACCATCTAGCTCACGAAGGCGACCCCGAGATGAAGAACTGCCTACACCACGATGACGACGAAGGATACCAAGTAACCGATCACTGGTGATTGTATTTGAGTCCGAGCCTGCTTACGATGGTCAGCCAGAAGGCATGTTTGCAGGACAATTTTGCAATGAGGACATGGAAGTTCATGCTTGGTCAGAAGTTGAAGAAGTGGGCCACTACTATTGACTTCAAGGGCCGATGAACCACTTCCCTCGTGAACAACAGTTGGAGTTCATAGCAGACGTTATGCAACAGATCTTCATTTTCTTACATTGGTACTGATTAACAACAACATTGCTTCTCAGAGACCTCAAAGCTAAAGGAAGGGGTGATGTTAGGAACATAGTCCTTAGAACCTTCTAGAAATAAGTTTCTAGAACCTTCTAGAAGCAAGTCTCTGGAACCTTCTAGAAGCTTCTTAGTTAGTAGAAGATGTTAGGAACATAGTCCTTAGAACGTTCTAGAGATAAGTTTCTAGAATCTTCTAGAAGCAAGTCTCTGAAACCTTCTAGAAGCTTCTTAGTTGGTAGAAGTTGCTTGAGAAGCTTCCTAAATAGGAGTATATATTGGAATCGAGGCTGAAGAGTTCTTCAGTCTCGACAACACATCTCTTGGAGCTCTAGCTCACCTCTCTGGTGTTGTTCTTGTATTCATCTGATTAATCTAGTTCTTGCTAGTTCTTCTTGAACTTCTTGTTAGATCTCGAGTTTGTATTTCTGTGTTTGTGACAAATATTTCATGTTAGTATATATTATGAATCATTGCCAAATCCATTGAAGCATGTCATTATGAAGATTTGATTTTAAGATCACTTATCAATCCAGAAAACAACAAGGTTTGTCAAATACTCTTTTTAGATGCCCTTATTTTGTATCAAAAGAAAGAGATGCATCTTTTGATCAACAAAAAATAATTTTCTTGAAGTCAAATCATTTTCATCTTTGAACAATAAAATCAATGTTAATTATTGATTGAATATATTTCAAGCAAATTCAATCAAATATGTCCTTTGATTTTCTTGTTTATAATATTAAGAATAATTCTTCAAAATCTCAAGATACTTCTAAGTTTGAGTTTAAGAACAATCTACTTTATTTTGAGGGACAATTATACGTTCTAGAAGGCAAAGTATAATTATGCGTGCTTCAAGCTTATCACAACTTTCTAGTAATCAGACATTTTAGATATAATAAAACTTTGGAGCTAATATCTAAAGATTTTTGGTGGCTTCAAATGTAGAAGATAGTTAAAGATATTGTAAAATCATATAATATTTGTTCAAAATCAAAAACTCCTTGTCATTCACCTATGGACTTCTTTAGCCATAACCTATTTCAAAATAATCATAGTCTTTTGTTTCTATGGACTTTATCATCAATCTTTCAATCTCAAATTTATATAATTTAATATTTGTGATAATAAATCAATTCACTAAGATGGTACTTTTGTATTATATATTAAATCTATTATAAATAAAGAAATAATTAAGTTTTTTTTTATAATATCTATTACTGTGATGGATTATTAAAGAATATTATATTGAGTAGAAAGGCACAATTTGTATTAAGAATTTAAAGAACTCTTTTTAAGATTTTGAAGGTAGATATAAAACTATCTTTGACTTTCTATCATCAAACTAATGGACAAACAAAAAAAGTAAATCAAGCTTTAGAGCAATATTTGAAGTATACCATCCACTACCAACAAGATGATTGAATAACTCTTTTGCTATTGGCAGAATTTATTTATTATGATATGATTAATAGGTAAAGAATAAAAAAATATTATATTATAGAATATCTTATTTCAAAATATTATAAAAAATTATCTTTAAAATATAAATAATAATCAATAGGTAATAAAAATGAAAATACAAATACATTTTTATAAAGTGGGCTTCTACTTATTTTATAGGACCATAAATAAGGAAAAATAAGATATATTAGAAATATAAAGAATATAGGCATATATACCAGGAAATTAGAAATTTATTTTAGAAAAAATTACATCAAAAAAATAAGAATTGATATAAGAAAAGGATTAAATACCAACTAAGATTGAAATCAGACCTTAAGGTATAAAATTGAACACCTATAGTGACTCTAGGGTTCTTTTGCAAATCAATGAGTGAAATTTGAGCAAAGACTTCACATGATTTCTTTGAAAATTGATTTTGAATAATTTAAGTCTGTAATGACTTTGTAAGAGCTTTGTAGAGTCAAGATTATTTTGGTGAATCTGATTTTATAAATATAAAAAAGAATTTATATTTAAAAGAATTTTTTAAGTTTGATAGTAGATCTATGAGGAAAAATTTGTAGATTTGTGATTATAGTTATTTTTATTATGTACTCTAAATTTAAACATGATCAAATAGTTAAATTAAAGATTATTCAAGGTTAAGTAGATTAGAATTTTAAAAATAGGGTTTTAAAGGTTAATAAGGATTTCTAATATTTTTAGAAATTTTTCAATTAGATTGAGGTAAAATTTATTTATATAGATAGTAGACTTGATTTTTAATATATTTATAAATTTTAAGAAGTATTTAATAATAGAATTATGAATTTTTGGCTTAGAAAGATTGGCATCATAATTGGAGAAGGAGGCTGGCCAACACCTAAGTGGATTCTAAAATTATCTTCTATTTAATAAATTCAATCTACTTAAAAATATTTATACTTATTATTAGCTTAGTTGTTGAGAAGTATTCAAAATTTGAATTGAAATCAATGATTTGATTATTATTTGTAGAGATTTAAATTTGCCACAGGATTTTTTAAAAATTTATTTAAGATTTAGAATTGGATTAGAATCTAGAATTTGATTAGGATTTGTCTAAGATTTATCCAAGATTTGATTAAGATTTCTTTAGGATTAGTCTAGGATTTTATAAAGATTTGTCTAAGATTTGATTACGATTTTTGTAAAATTTATTTAAGATTTGATTAGAATTTTATTAAAATTTATCTAAAACTTGAATAGTATTTGTCTAGAATTTTTTTAGAATCTAATTAAGATTAATCTAAGATTTGATTAGAATTTCTTTAGGATTTGTTTAAAATTTGATTAAAATTTATCTATGATTTTATTAATAATTATTTAGGATTTATTTAGAATTATTTTTAAATTTATTTAGGATTTGTCTAGGATTTGATTAAAATTAATTTAGGATTTATTTGGGATTTTTTTTATTTTTTATGATTTATTTGAAATTTTAATTGGACTTCATGGATATTTTATTATATTTATTAAAATTTAATTTTAATTTATATATAATTTTATTAGAGTTGTAAGTGCTTGTGATTATAATTTTTTTTACCTTCTATAATCAAGTATCTAGCATTTTCTCAAGCATGACTTCTTATGATATAGTAATACATTCTTCTATTTAACAAACATCTTTTTTTGTCAATTATAATTATCATCTATAACTAGATATTTTTAACTTTTCAAAAATTGATAATCTTATAGCAAAAGATTTGCCAAATCATTTATTAGAGCTACATACAATAATAAAGGTGCAACTAAAAAAAACTCAAGAACAATAAAAAAAATCAATATAGATGCTTATCTCAAGGAATAATTTCAATTCCATATTTGCAACATGATATGATTAGTTTCTCATAATATAAAAAATATTTGTCCTTGTGATAGGTTAGATTATCATAAACTTGGACCATTTTTTATATGTGAACAGATTAATCTATCTACTTATTGATTATATCCACTAAAGTCTATAAAGATCCATCTTGTGCTCCATGTATCTCTTTTTAAGCCATACACAATAATAGATATATTAAGAAAGCAACAAATATCTCTTCACTGTATAGAAGTAGATATTAATTAAAAGTATGAGATTAAAGAAGTTTTAGACTCAAAGAGGCACTAAGTTAGGTTGGAATAACTTGTTCACTAGCATAGATATGATATTAATAAATACACATGGAAGCCAGTTAAAAACCTTCTAAATGCAATGAAGAAGGTTGATACTTTTTATTGACAACATCCATCAAAATTAAGATGAAGGATAGTAAATCTTTGCTATAAAAAAATTACAGTTTAGAAAAGATTATATTTGACCTTCTATCTTTGTTTGTAATTTCTTTGTATTTGTGGTGCTAGAAAGATGGAGAATCAACAACAAGCAAATTCAACTCGAGAGCCATTATTTGCTAACTTATCAAATAAGACATTGTGATTATCATAGCCTTTAAAATGACATAATGAAGATAAAGACCTTCAAGAATAACATTTTTTTTTTTAAATAGATGATGAGATACAACACATTTGGTATTACAACCTTAGAAGAGACTCTCAATGTTTGATAATTTGATTGGAGATAAAAATGACTCTTCATGGTGTTACAAATTTTTTGTTTAAAAGAAGTTATAAAGACATCAATAATAATCAAATAATCGGATATTTTTTCTACTCTAGATTGTAACATTATTTTTGGCGTAGAAAACCTATTAACTACCTTTAAAGAAAATAAAGATTAAAATATGTAACATATATAATTTGCAACACCTTAGATTTCTTCAACATGTGATTATTACTCTTTATGGAACTTATTCTTAGAAGAAGGGATAATTTTGTAGACTTATATATTTATTCCAATAGATATCTAAATATTATGAATAGATAAAAGTAGGTTAATTTAATATCTTATAGAAAATCTTTTTAAAAGCTTCATAGATGAAATTTTATCTTTATACATATCTATAGGAGATTAACATGTTAGAAATTTGGCCAACAAATTAGCCATGTATTGCATATGTTGGTACCTTGAAGTATAATCTAATGATGTGGCATATATATAAGAAACTTGGCTTATAAGTTAAAACACATGTCTTACAAATTGGATATATTTTAGAAGTTGTTTAGAATACTATTGTATAACTTCTAGTTAGAAAGTATATATGGAGGTAAGAATGAAGCCTTCTTCATTCTTATCAATGCCTTTTTAATCTTTAGTTTTATTTTAAGATTATTTAATCTTCTTATCTTTGGCAATAGTCATTTTAATTTAATATTATTCCATCTTTGAATGATTTTCTAGCATTTTTGAGTATCACAAGATTATATTGATCTTTTATTTTTTTGAAATTCATGTCATTGATAATCATATAGGATTGCTTGAAAAAAAATCTAATTTGCTTAATAATTCTTTTGTTCAAATAATTTATTTTATTGCATCTCCAAAGGCATAATATTTAGCTTCCATGGTCGATATAGCTATTTTAGACTTGAGCTTATTTTGCCATACAATTAATATTGCTCTTAACTTCAATAACATACCCAATGTGGATCTATAGCTATCTAGATTATATGTCTAGTTTGAATTGGCAAAGGCTTCAAAATTAAGATTATGATAGTTTAAAGAAAAAAATAATTCAAGATTGGTGGTACCTCTAAGATAACGTAAGACCCTCTTTGCAGCATCCATATGAGTTATGAATAGAGATATCATGAATATGCTTAATATAAAAATCAAATATAATATATTAAATTATAAATAAATTAAAAAAAATTAAACTTCCTACTAAGCTTTGATATATGTATTTGTTAACTAGAGGTAAATCTATCTATATTTGTAGGTTGATACTTTCTTCCATCAATATAAATATCAGATTATATTTCTATGAGCCATTCTTATTGAAGAATTATTTGACATAATGATCTTCAAATAAAAAGATACCATTGCTAGTGTATTAGAATTGATGGCCAATGTAGAGGAAAAATATGCAAAGTATTGATATTTGATATTTGGATTGAAGTGAAGCTTCAAGGTTTCAAAGCTTATCTATAATATCTCATGCTATCACAATATCATCTACTTACAAGATCAAAATTATAAGTTTTTTAGTATTGGTGGATTTCATGTATATGTTGTAATCATTATTACTTTGTCGTAGTTCAATACTTTATAAGAAGTTGTCAATATCTAAGTATTAAGCTTTTTGAGATTATTTGAGGCCATAGATTGTCTTTATTAATCAAAAAGTTAAATTTTCTTGCTATAGTTTAACAAATCCTTGTAACTTGGTCATATAAACTATTTCAATAATAATACCATTGATATATACAACCTTAACATGAAGATGTTTTATATTCTATCCTCTCTAAGCCACAAATATTATAATTATTTAAATAATAATCTATTTTTTAATTAATAAGAGTATTTTATTAAAATCTATTCTAAAACATTGTTGAAATCTGCAAGCTACAAGGCTAATCTTTAATTTCTTAGTTTTTTTAATCATTTGAGATTTTGGATCTAAAAACCCACTTTATTATTATGAGATATTTATCTATTAGTAACTATTTTTGTATCCATATTTTATTTGTCATAAAAAAATTATGTTCTTCACTCATGGTATTGTCGTATGATGTGAAGTCTTACTCGAGAGTGCACCAGATACTTAGCTGTATAAGATAGAATAGAAATTATAATAATAAAATTTTAATTCTAATAGAATACTAAATAAACTTTAATTAAACCTTAACAGTGTTAAACAAGCTTTAATTACATTCAAAAGAAACCTTAAATAAATTATAAAAGAAATAATAAGAAATCTTAAAGGAATTGACAAAAAATCCACAATAAATCTTAAAAGAATCCTTAAGAAGCCTTAAAAAATATTAAAATAATCACAAATATATCTTAAATAAATCTCAAATAAGTTCTAATTTAATCCTAGTTGAAATTCTAATGGACTTCAATCAAATACTAAGAAAATCCTAAATCCTAAACCAAATCCTAGTCAAATCCTAAATCCTAAATCAAACCCTAAACCAAACCCTAATCCTACTCAATCTAATCCTAGCACAATTTAGAACCTCAATATCTATTAATTGAATTATTCATCTTGCTTAAAAATTTACACAACTTTCAAAAACTAAGTTGGCAACAAGCACACAATATTTGAAGATAATTGAACTTATCAAATAGAAGAAAAATCCTAAAATCCACTTGGGTATTGGCCAACCTCCTACTCCAATCTAAATGTTGAACTTCCCATGCCAATATTTCCTTATCAAACCATTCAATCATTTTCAAATTTTACATGTATATAGAAAATTAAGTCTATTATCTTAAAATATAAATTTTATCCTAATCCAACTAATAGATTGCTAAAGATCTTAGAAATCCTAATTGCTTCTTAAAGTCCAATTTTCGAGACCTCAACCTACTTGAAATTCAATAGCCTTCAATTTAACTATTTAATCAAGCTCAAACTTATAGCATATACTTTAGACAACTACTTCTATCAGTCATTAAAGTTTGAACTATAAATCTACTACCAAACTCATGAAATTCTTTAAAACGTAATACTCTTTTTACTTCATAAATTCCAAAGTCACCTAAAACAATTGTGACTTTGCAAAGCTCTTGCAAAGTTATTATGCACTTAATTTCTTCAAAATCAATGCTTAAAGAAATCCTATCAAGTCTTCTTTCAAATCCTATTCTTTGATTTGCCAAAGAATCCTTAAGTTATTGTTGTTGTGATGTAATATGACTATATAGTGAAACTATAATCAAAATTAAATTTTTAATTAAAATCTAATTATTTTGGTTCAATAATAATTTGAAGTATCTAAACATGGCTTTTATAAAAGCCTCTTAGGTTATTTTTTATCTTAATAGTTAGTAGGTTGAAGGTTGGTTAGTACTTTTACCTTCTAGGCTATAGAGACTCTTTTACTAATTTAGAAAGACCAAAAATTAATAAAATCAGATTGGAAGAGGTAAATAATTAGTATGGTTGATACTAGAGTTAAGTTGATGGTAGGATTGGACTAAAAAAATCCTTAGGATAGATTAGATTGATATCCGGGGATCGACTATTTGTGAGACATGGTGAAAATGAGACCTTTGGCTACTAAAACAACCGCCTAGGGCAAAATAGAATATCAATCAAAGATCGGAGATTAGAATTTGAGAGCTAGATTGGAGCTTCTTTCAAAGATGCAAGGCTAGATTTGGTAGGATTTTTTTGGTCTTTGCAATTATTATTGGAAGTCAAGGTTTGTATTGGCAACTTGGGATTTATATAATAAAATTAGAATTAGCACTCTTGACTAGTTCGTAAAATTGGTGTCACATCTATAGTTTAAATTTTGAAATTTCTTTGTTAATTAGGTGTGCTAAGTATATGTGAAATTTTATGATAATCCAATGGTGTAATTGAGAGATATTTGGATTTTGGTATAAGAACATATCAAAAGTTGGCAATTTGGAATTGGATAGGGTTTCTATGATTTCTAAAGATCTACTAGTCGCATGAAGGTGAATTTTGGTATAGTATTGGAGGACTTGAAGATCAATCTACACACTAATTTTGAATTGAAGTCAATGGTTGGAGAAGGAAAAATCATTGTTGAAACTTTTGTATTACCTTTCAAGTTGGCAGCCAAGTAACAACACTATAGTTTTTGGAGGTTTTTTCACAATTTATAAGTTGGATTGGAGTGATTTCTTTTTAAATACATAGAAGACTTATAATGGTATTTATATGCAAAATTTTGCTCAAATTAAATGGTTAAATTCCGAACTACAATTCATTAAAGCTTGCTGATTAGCATTAAGGTTTACAAAGAAAGTTTGAAATTGCTAATTATTGAAGTAATAAGGCAATTAGAATTTATATATGGTTGAGACTATTAAGAAGAGTATTTTTGAACACTTTATATTGAATTCAAGAACTTTTTAATTAAAATTCAAATTGCATTCTTCTTATAAAAATGAAACATATTAAGATTTTTGGATATTTGTAAAATACAATCCTATCTTCTAAAGCTAGATGCCCCGTGCATTCTCAAATAGGACGACATGTAATACATTATCATCAATGCCTAATTTTATGCTTCAAGGTCTGATTTTGACCTAGGTTGATAACTAGTCCTCTTTTGATATCAAATTTTGTCCTTTTGAATTAATTTTTGTTTCAATCAACTCCTAACTTCTTCCTTCATATGCTCATATTCTTTATTTTTCTAATCTATCTTGTTTTACCTTGTTTATGGCCTTACAAAGTAAATAGAAGCCTACTTCATAAAAAGGTAGTATTTATATCTTTAATTCTACTTTCTTTTGGACTATTGTCTATTTACTAAGATAATTTGCTACAATATTTGAAGTAAGATCTTTTATAATATAATAGATTCTTCACCCCTTTCACCTATTAGTCGTGTTACATCATGACATTGCAGTGTCATCTTATGTATTAATTTGTTGCTTTAAAGTACTCTGATTTTGGTGTTGCAAAGAAAACAAAGATGTATTCTTTGAATTTAATTTAGATGCTCCTTTTTTATCTTGAAGATTTAGTTATAGAAGATGGTTGTAGTCATCACATGTGCTTTTATATTAGAATTGTTGGAGGTTCTTCTTGTGAAGGTGATAGAGTAATAATCACCTTAGTTTTATTATATGGGAAGATTTATAGCATTTTTATAAAAAAAAAAATTGGCTTCTTTTTTCTTCTCTTTTTGATTCAAGTTTGTCATCATCTAATTAGAGGAAGATGATAGTTGTTTCTAGTGGTATCAATATAATATTGGCATTTTTGATAATGGCCCTTTTAGACTTATTAAACTTTACATGTTTTATTACAAACATCTTGCATCTTGTAAAGTTGTAGAGCCTATAGAATTTTGATATAATATTATATTCCACCATCATGTATAAAATTATATTTGATTTTATTTTGATTTTTATTTTTTTGCACATGTAATAATATGCTATATATCTAAAAACTTTAAGATGTTTAAGATTGATAACCTTGCTTTTGTATTTTTGGAGTAGAGAGATACCTTTATTGGATCTTATTGAATTGATGTTTATCAAATATACAACATTGTTGATATGTTTTAGCCATAATGTTGGAAGAAAGTGTGAATCTATTACTATTGTCTTGATTGTATCAAAAATAATATAGTTCATTCTTTTTTCTATTCCATTTTACTATAGGATATGTAGAGCAATTAGTTGTCTTTTAATTCTTGCTTGCTCATAGTAGGTCAAAAATTCCTTAAACATAAATTCCCTTCTCCTATCCATTTGTAGTATTTTTATTTCATAGTGGTTTTTATTATTGATTTGGATTTAAAAGATTTCAAATTTTTCAAAGGCTATACAAAGAAAAAAAATCCATGTCATTTTACTTAAGTCATATATAAGGGTGACAAAGTACTAATTCTTGTGTGTGTGCCGCTTTTGACTTTAGTTTAAAATGTATTATGTTTGTTGTCATGTCGTAGAGATTTGATTATATGCCAGTGATGTGAACTATTATGTCATAGTCTAAATACCAATATTCATTATGTTTATTGAGGCTGAGCATCAATATTTCCATATTTAAAAAATTAGGTTCTACCTCTTTTTATATTTTCTTGTGGTCTTGTGAACATTTGGTGTTATTTGCTACTGAATGTGCTTGAGGTTGTGATTTGCATTCTTTTGACTCTCTTGGAGTATAGACACTTGCAAGCAATGTGCCTCCATACATTGTAGTTATTACAATGTCCATTTTACTGTGGTCCTTTGTATTGTCTATTGGCTTGGCTCAAACTTGAGCCTTGGAGTTGTGTGCCTTTGCCCAAATTATGGTGTTAATGTTTCCAATTTCTTCTGTATGGTCAGAAATTTGAAAATATTAGTACCTCACCTTGTGTGTTAGGTAGTACTTTCTGTCTTTTTTCTTTGTACAATAACAGTCCACATAATCAATCAAAGATTGGTAACTGCTCTTGGCCTACGACTGCTTATGTGAAGCCTTCTTAGCTGAGAGGCAGTGCATTAAGTGTCAGATGTACTAACCTTAAATCTTAGATACCTTTGTTTGCTCAATGATGAGTGTTGTTGCTTCGAATCCTACTCTTGTTGTTGGTAATAGCGTTAAAAAAATGGCTCTTGTGCAATCTATACTAGACATGATGACATGTGGAGTTACCGCCAACAGTAGGTCTCTGATTCATCGTTGCTGGTCAATCTTTGTCTACTTGCGTGCATGCATGCATGATTTAATGATCGGCGTCAGTGCCCACTCAGTCCCCGTCAGTCACGCATACGGAGATGGAGATAGAAAGCGGCAATCAGGACATCAAAGACATAGATCCATGCTATCGATACACATACTACGAGGAGGTCCTCAGGAGGGGCTCCAGCAAGGTGGTGTGCCGAGCATTCGACATGGATTAAGGCTTTAAGGTGGCCTGGAATCAGGTCTCTCTATCGGTGCTGATCCCCACCCGATTTTAGTGCACCACCTTGAGTGCGAAATCGACTTGCTGGGGGCGTTGCAGCACCACAACATAATCAGCTGCAAAGTGAGCTGGGCTGACGAGGACATGAATGTAAGCTTCATCATGAAGCTGATCAATCCTGGAACCCTAGCAGACCACTACAAGCTAGTATGGGAAGTATGTGGCATTGAACACGGTGAAGTGTTGGGTGAGGCAGATCTTGTGAGGGCGGAAGTATCTGCACACCCGGAAGTTGCCCATTATCCACTGAGACATCAAATGTGACAACATCTTCATAGATGGAGGCAATGGCGAGGTAAAAATCGGTATACATAGAACGCTGATATACGTGGCGCCAGAGATTCTGGAGGGGGACTACAACCAGCTGGTGGACTGGTACGAATTGGTCATGAGCGTGCTGGAGATGATAATTGGGGAGTGTATCCTTACAAGGAGTACAAGACCACGAGCGAGATGTTCTTGAAAATTGGGGCTGGAAAGTATCCAAACTTGCTGCAGAAGATCAGCGATCCGTGGGCGCAAGCATTTACAGAGAGATGCTTGGCTCCTGCGTGTAAGAAGCCATGCGTGTGTGCGGGAGTTGAGGTAGGGTCCATTCGTAGCCTCGACTTGAAGAGCTTTGATTCCGGGTTCCTCTTTGGCATCCAGCACTTCTGGTAACTTCGGCGGCGCGCAATTCTAATTCTAGTTCTAATTCACGTTGAGGAGCTGTAACTTTGCTCCTAGTTTGTTGTACAACATTGTCATTTGAGCACATTATTAAGGAAAATGCGTTCTTCTTTTTTCATCGTCTCATACTGAATCTACGTATATATGTGTATATATATATATATATATATATATATATATATAAATATGAATATATATATATATATATATATATATATTTGAAAGTTTTGAGGACATGTGCCCAAGCCATTGTATATTTATTAGAATCTTATGTAATAAAAATATTCAATTATAACAAAGTAAAAAGACTATGCAATCCAACAAACTCTGAATAAAAACTATACACTTCATAAAAACAAAAAATAAATAGTTGTTCAAAATTCTATGACATAAACTCAAATATAAAATGAAAAAATCGTTTGAGGTAAGTTAAATATTTTAAATTAAAGAAATTTTATTTTTTATTAAACATATATGTTTAATCATTAAGATGATAATAGTAATAATAAGATATTATCAAACATGAATCATAAGTTTTAAGAACCAAGAATCATAAGTAAGTTTTAAGAACCAAGAATCAATCGCTTCAAAAGACTCCTTAAGAGAGTATGTTAATTTTCAAAATTATACACCAAAGTGACAATTTGATGTTTGGATTAATTACTAACTACTAGAAAATGGTAAGTTGTACATTAACTGATCAAAATACACCAAAGAAGTTGGCAGTTCAAGTCCTAGTTGTAAATTATAAGCATGCAAAATTTAAAATAAAATAATCTAAAATGACAATTTGAAAAATAGTTAAGAGTTTACTAAATTCCAAATTGTTTTAAAATGTATTGAATGATCACTATTTAAATCACATCAAGTTCAGATTTTAAGAACAAATTTTTAGTAGAAATTAAACTTATCGATAATCTAAAATTAATTATTGCATGTTTTGAAATCAGATTATGTTTTATACTCATGTTTGAACAAATTATTTTATATATTTTTTAATAAATTAAAAATATTGCTATCTATATACAAGACAATTTAATGTTAACAAATAGTTTTACAGTTTATTACATTAAGTTTTGAACAATAGTTTTGCTAATATATATATATATATATATATACATACACATACATACAGATATATATATATGTGTGTGTGTGTGAACTTGTGTATATATAAGTATATGTATGTACGTATATATAATGTGTATACATATTTTAAAAGCTATGTAATAAATTCTTATTAAATTAAAAAATATATAAAGTTTATTAAAATAATAAATAGAAATTTGAACATTAAACTATAACAATTATTTATATATCTTAAAAAAGTAAAATTTCGTGTACCTAAATCACATATTTGCTAGTCTGTAAAATTTAGCACGATAAACTTCAATGTGTAAATTCAATTATGTCTTGCTCTAAATTCTACACCCTATTAGAGAACTTTATATTCTTTGATTTTAAATAAAATACATTTTCAATCTACAAAAAAAGAACCAACTAAAAGTGAAAGTTGTAATAGTACACCATATGATGAATAGATTAAGACAAATAATATCATGTTCTGTTCAAATCCATTGAAGTTCTAAAAATTTGTATATTCTCATTTATACTTATATTTATATTTATATTTAATTAAAATAAATATATATAGAAATTGTAATAATATTTTGATATCAAAACTATTTAAATGATAAAATTATTAAAAGCACAATTAAAAAAAAGTTAGAAAAGGTCATGTAAAATTTTGGCATGAATTTTGGATATCTTACAATATTGATATTGTATATGTTGCTTATTTTATTTATTAAATTATTAAAATTTTCATTTAATATTATCATTTGTTAATCTGTAATGTAATAAATAAGGGAATCATTAAAGAGAGTCATCCTGATATAAAAATGTAGAAAATTTTAGTAAACTATTTATCAACTTTTGAATTCATTTCTTACAAAGTGCTTTACAATGCACTAGAAATAACAAAGACAATCTAATGTCATGAATTAGTAATAATAGATGTGCAACAATGTGCTAATTTAATCAAATCAAAAAGTAACAAGCAACAAAACTTATACATGACCACTAAAAACACTGATTTGTTTGTAATCCTGTAATTTACATGAATAATGATATTGAAATGCTGGTAAACACTTAAGTTTTTGTTTTTCTGTAAACCAACAATATCCAAGACCATACATTAATTTCATTTCAACTATTTAGTTTTGATTCTTACTTTTAAAACAAATCTAGATATGTCTATGGTAGACTTATTTTAGAATTATAATTTAAATTTAAAAATTATTTGTAAATTTTAGATTTATGATACTTTTAAATTAATAAAATAATATTTAATAAAATCTACTACAATTTTATCTAACACATTGCAAATAGTTTTTGATAATATTCTTAAAACTATATGGTGATAATCAACATTTACAAATTTTAATAAAAAAAAATTGTGTTCAATTGTTATAATATATATATATATATATATATATATATATTTGTAGATATAACTTGAATACTAGTACAAGTTTTTTTGTATGACATGTAACAAAATAAATTAAATATCTATATTAATAATCAAATTCATTGAAATACAAGTTAAATATTTTGTATTAAAAAATAAGCATAATCTATATTTTAAGCTTCAATCAATAAATAAAAAATTTAAAACATGTTAACTTTTTATCTTACAAAAATATTATTAATCATGTTAATCTATGACATAAAACCTTTAAATATTTAAGTTTAATCCATACTATTAAAATACTATATTAACACAAAGTATAAACTTGAATTGCATTACACATATGTTTTTTAAATCTTTCGTTTTTATGATCTTATATATTTTTAAATCTATTCCAAAAAGTATAGTTTACAAGCTAACAATAACATTATATTTTTCATATAAACAATATAAAATTAATAAAAATTATTAAAAAAAAGAAATATATTTTAAGATGAAGAAATATCATCTTTGTATATACGATTTATTTGTGTATTATATAAAATTAAAACATTTTTGTAATTTTATCTTGAAATTTATATTCATAAATTTTAAAAAATAAAAACAGCATACGTTAAATAAATTAGAATGATTACTATACAAAATATCTGTAACACCCAAAATGAAAAGTTCAAACATAATAGTCACATATTTAAACAAACTTACATGAACACAATTCCCATCGTTGTGTATTCAAACCAAAAAGTCACTTCCAACTACAAGTCATCAACTTCCAACTACAAGTCATCAAGTTTCAGCTTAAAATAACAAAACCACAATATCCAAAAAAAAAAACAAACAAAAAAAATCATGAAAAAAAACACACAACCCAAAACAAACAAACAAACAAAAAAAAAAAAAAAAAAAAAAAAGCAAATCAAAACTTTTAAAAAGATATCGATCATCTACAGAATCTAATGGAATATTCAAGTTGCCAACGTAGCATGCGATTCGATTCGTCACGTCGGAAATCGCTGGGAAGGTCGGTGCTCATGCAGCCCGGCGTGGGCCCAAAGGGAACACAGTACCGACTGCTCCGGATTGGAAAATGACCGTTGAGAAGGGAGGTCGCAAATAAACGGTAGGAAGGTCGCAATCAATGCCGCAGGAACGGAGGGAGAGGAGGGAGATCGAGGCGCGTTTGAATAATCCGCCGAAGCCGTTCCGCGTAATGCTGCATTTTCTTCGCCATCTCTTGCCCATTTGTCGTCTACATTTTACTCACGGTCCCCTTACATTTTCGTAGTGTTTCATTTCGCCATTGCAGAGCCTCACAGAGTCGGAACCTTCGTCCCTGGGCACGACGAGGGAGTGCGGGTTGCTCGGTCTTTGGAAATTTTCGTTTGTGGATCTGCAGCGTTGCAGTTGAGGAGCGAGGTGGACTGGACTGCGAGTCGATGCTGGGAAGCTCTTGCGCTGTGGGTTTATTTTTCTGAGGTAATTCTCACTTCCCTTATCTTCGCGAGGTTTTGTGGGTTTCGTCAAACCACAGGGCTGTGTGGTGGGGTAGTCGTTTCGTTCAGTGCGTTTCGCTTCCAGGTGTTGTTCACCTTTGTCGGTGACATTCCTTGCAATTCTTGATAGCGCTGTCAATATCTGCCTTTGCGAACTTCGCTTGCTGCCCCCGTGAGTGCAATGTCGAGAGTCGTGCTCTTTGAAGCCAGGTTTACGATTTCACTGTGTTACTGTGTATAGCCGCCTGGACACATCTCGATCATTGTCGCACTCGCGTGGTTGCTTCAAGTAGTCACCACCTTTTATATTCATCATCATGAATTTTGTTCAGATGTTTACTGGGATATAGTCACGTGGACACTGTAAGTTGTCCGGCTTGTGGTAAATATTGCTCACCATGGTAGCAGCACCTCATTCGTAGCGACAGATTCCTGAGGTCGCACACAGGTAGGTTGGGAAGCTGCGATTGCTGAGGCTCATACTTTTGAAGGAATATGAACGCCGGTTTTTTCTCCGTTGCCTTCTAGTCTCTTGGTATCCCTACAACACCCCTGGGAGTATGGGCGCAAACGGTTGCTGTGGACTAACCTTAAGAAATCACGCGGTACCAGCTCCTCCTCGATGAACAGTTGAATCCGCACGCGGAATGTTGTAGCTCCAACCTCAGTCTGTACAGACGTGTCCTCATACTAATTGAATCCGAACTTTTGTCACTGTAGGTACGTTGCATGCGGCAAAGATGGGTATTACTGTGGCTGTGAAAGTGGATCACTTCCCGATCGTGAGCTCCTTAGTTACTGCCTCAACGACGGATAAATCACGCACCGTACTTGTGCCCAACTTGGATTTTCATGGGACTGTAAGGGACACATTGGTCACATTTCTTCAGAAAAATCTCTTCATCTCGGAGGAGTGCCAGCTACTTTCAGCTCCTCTGTTCACCCGATTGAGTGATAAAGACAACGTTGAAGACATCTACAAGAGATATTCCTGCCAGGTGCGGTCGAATGTTCTCTGTCCCCTAGTCTCTTTTACTTACTAATCAATCACATCCTCACATTCCGAGGAAATTCGCACTTCGGGTTCTCCACATTCTCCAAGCTTACTGCTGTTTCCCATTGTTGTAACTACAGGCTGACCAGGAAATTTCCGAGATTCACCTAGATGAGGATACATTCATGATGTATGGTCGCGAAGGTGGACGATTTGTAGATCTTGTTGGTGAAAAACGGGTCGAAGACTATCACATTCTTGACAGGAGCACCCTTCATCTCAGAGTGCGTAATTGCAACCCCATCCTCGTGAGAATACATTTGCTTTGCAACTGCACCTACTGATCCACACCTTATTTATGGTTACAGAGGCTTCCTCGTCCACTGTCTGAAGACGGCGGACGAGTATTCGTCGAGTGTAAAGACGGTATCATACCGTTGCTGGGGGTAACACCTCTTACTCCTATTTCCGGCATCAAGCATCATCTGGAAGGATTGACTGGCGTACCCATCTCTCAGCAGCTACTATCATCCGTGGGACGCGTCATGCATGATGAATTTCTCGTAAGAGACTTTGACGTGCTGCACAAGGTGTACGAGGATTCCGTGATTGATCTCTGTAAATCAGGTATGCGAGAAGCCTTAGGTCTTAAAGAAGGGCATGGATCTTAGCATGCTGAGATGTGACAACTCTCACTCATTCTCTGACGAGCTTATTGCTAATTGTCGACGCAGAGGATAAAAACGCCGAGCAAGTGCACAAACGCATGGTGGTACACGTCAACGTTGTCGGTGAGGAAGAATTTTCCATCGTCGTTCAAGGACGGGACACTGTGCTGTCCGTTCTCAGATGTGTGGAGTCTCGCATCGGCATTGCACCGTCGCAGTTGAAGATCAGTTACTCAGGTGTGTTGCTCACCTCAAGGTGTATGAGGCGTCCAAAGCTGATTTTTAGTCCACATCCCCTTGGATAAGTACTCTTGCGTTCGGTGTTTGAAGTATGGATGATGACCATCGCAGGGAAACTTCTCCAGGAAAAGAAAACGCTCGGAAGCTATCTTATTCAACCAGATAGTGTGTTGACTGTCACCTTGTCAAAGTGTCTAACCGAGAATTCCAGAAAGCCGACAGTGGAGGATATAGGAGGTAACATACACACACCTAAGCGCTTAAAGTATACGTTGTTTTTAGATTTCAATACTATAATATCCGGAGTAACTGTAAAGATGCGTGCCTCTTTTCACAAGTGTGCATTGCCGAAGTGTGAATCCATCGTCCTGCGTCTCCTGCAGCCCTCCCCAAGGAATTTCCGGGGCAGAAACCAAATGCTACAAAGTTAAAACTGATGCGGACAAGCAGAGGACACGTCAAGGGTACTCTGACTATCCCAGTGATTTCCTCTGACACAGTTGCTGACCTAAAAAGGAAGCTCAAGCGAACTCTTGCGCCTTTGGTGGAACGAGATCCTTCTCCTGCTCCTACCGAGAAGCAACAGCCATTCGGAGATACCATGGTGAGAACACCAGGGAAAAGTCCGATGAGAACTCCACCCTCCAGTCACTATGAACGCTATGGCCATGGGTCCAATCTTAGGGGTACCCCCGAAGGTCGCAGACCTACTTCAGAAACTAAGCCAGCGGGTGTTAGGTCCCTGTCGTTCTCTAAGATGCTAGATCCTAAACCTAATCCTCATACCCCTCAGCAATCCCCTATGAAGTCTCCTCTTTCAGCAAGCGGTCCCAGAAGCGGTCCTTTGCCACCCAAGATACCTCTTGAAGATCACTCAGTGAGTACCACTGCACCTTCCTCGGCGAAGAAGATTACATTCAGCAAAGACGACGATGAAGATATTCCGTCGGCGAAGCTAACTGCCAACGACCTTGTAAGTAAACTACTCCATGGTCGAAGCCCAGATCGGATTCCGTTGTTTCTCTGCAGTGCTTTGTTAATTGTGTGGGGAATGTCACCAACAATAACATTTTGCGATATTGTATTAGCTTCAGTGGAGAGTGGAAAGCCCTTTTTTCGTAAAGCTGATGTTGGGATTGTCTTGACTATGCAGCACGGGTCTTCCTGTCGAGATTTGATGCCCGAGCTCCTGAGTCTACCTGACCTGGACCCGAAAGATCAGTCACCCATCAAAGTGGTCGTAGAGAAGAAGCCCACATGGCAGTCCCGATACGCCGATGAGAATGCCCCTAACTCTGGAGGCAGGTTTGGAAACGTCCAGAGCAAAATCGACAACAAGCTGGGTGCGATTAAGAACATCGACAAAAAGGCAGTCAAGAACTGGTTCAACACCAACATGGAGTCATTTAAAGTGCATATGAAAAATCTTGCTGATGGTTAACAGTTCCGACCCATTGCATTTACCTACCCTTAGATTACTTTCTCTCTTCCGGAGCTGGTAAGCTTCATATTGTGAGTGTCATCTGCACTTCGCAAGCGTTTGCAGACGATGCACACAGTTGCTCACCAGCTCATCTCAGTATATCCAAGGACAAGTATCAACCTCACGTTGGAGCTTCTCATTCAAGCCACATTAATAGATACTTCTCGTATCAGTGGTACGCAAGTCTGGATAATAATCACAATTCCCAGTAATGATAGGATGCATGCTAACTTCAATGACATTGAAGTTGTGTCAAAATTACATCGCCATATTTAAATTCTATGTAAATTACATTTTTTTGAGTTGAGATTTTTTGAAATGTCCATTATCTTCTGTGCAAACTATACCGTTCCTTTCACTTAAAACATGTGTAAATTCATCCTGTGACATTTATCTTTGACACTCTGCAACTTAACGACGTAACTCTTTCTTTATTGCAACCATCACTTGCGAAAGAAAAAGTCGAACAAACGAATGTTCCGAACAAAAGAAGAAAACAGCCAACTATATTAAATATGTAGCATTCACAATAAATCTCACACTAACACCATCTTGTACAATATTAAAATACTAGCTCAATACATTCACCTTCCCGCTTACATGGGAAAAATCCCATTCAGTGACATGTCGCATAATCAATGCGTGGAAGGGCATTTTTTCGTCTGAACAGATTAGTAACACACCATTATTCACGATGAGCGCCACACCATTGATTCTTTATTGATCGTATACGTGAGCAGTGGAGAATGGAGAATCAAATTTGGGGTATTATAGCATGGTGAGAACTTCATATCCCATCACAACCAGAATCGGCATCAAAAGGAGGCCTCAAGAACTTATAAATATAAGAATAATTGTTCGAAGCCCGCATACCATATCTAGCCTAGCCCGAAACTTTCCTAGCCTTTACAGAGTTTGCACCATCATGCAGAACAGTTCTTTCAGTAACTAACACTAGATAACACAATTACCATCAGTATCCAGTGAACGCAATGCTAGTCCTAAAATGCAACACCAAACAGTGACTTCCATTAATATTAGTAGGATGACACAGGCGATGCACCAGTTGCCCGCACAGGTATATTCCGCAACTGTTCATACCTGTTTTGACCATGACCATTGTGATAAGGGCGACCTCCTCCATGGCCATTCATGCCTGTGGATCGATAGTTCGCAGATATCTGAACACTTGAGCTACTTGCCATATCTCTCATATCTTGCAGTGGTTTCAACGTATCGACCACGTCACCCATTAGAGGTCGCAACTTTGGCTCACGACTCAGGCAATGGTGAGAAAGTATAGCTGCTTTCTGTGCACCTTTTACTGAGAATTGACCTTCCAAGCGTGGATCAATGAGCTTATACAACTTGCGTTTGTCGTTCAAGTAAGGCCGCGCCCATTCAACCAAATTTTGCTCACCACTTGGTCTATTTTTATCCACCGACCTTCGCCCTGTCAACATCTCTAGCAACACCACGCCAAAGCTGTACACGTCGCTTCTAGATGTTAAATGCCCTGCAAAGAAAACATTGTTTCGAAATAAGAGCTTCTGAGGTCATCAGAATCAACTGATTAACTCCAACAATTGACCTCTAGAACTCTCAAATTGAAGATATCAAAACCCATTTAACGGCGAAGATAGCCGTTCTACGACATAGAAAAGCGTTCTACAAAGACCTTATCCATCATGAAACACAAACCATAGTATGTCAGACTTAACGGCAAACCTACCACACAATCATTTGAATTTATGATCATACGTAAAAAAGAAAAGTGATCTGGAAAAGACGTCATAGCATTTTCAGAGTAGACATGATAGAGTGGGGGAGAGTTCACACCAGTCATCACATACTCAGGGGCAGCATAGCCATAGGTGCCCATAACACGTGTTGAAACGTGAGTTTTGTCTCCTTCAGGTCCATCTTTCGCTAGCCCGAAATCAGACAGCTTGGCTGTGTAATCCTGACAACCATAAACAAGTCTGAGGACAGAGGACAAACTAAGAGGTATAATGCAACAATAACGCTTTATAATAACGTTACTTCCACGCAACTCGTTACTGAGTCGACGAGAAGTTTTTATGTCATTATTTTGGAAGAAAAGGGGAGAGAGAGGCGGGGGAGAGCAAATAAAGCGAGGGGGGAAAATCCACATTAGCCTGGGCAGAACTAGAGTAATCTCATGCCTGCAAACCCAATTCACAAGCAATCTGATATTTGCAACCTAGAAATAATTTGCTAAGCTAAGTTTCAATTTTAAAAGGGTTTGTCGCTCACACTATCCAATAATATATTGGAAGTCTTGAAATCACGATAAATGACTGGTTTCACTGCTTCATGGAGGAACGCCAATCCACTTGCAGCTCCTAAAGCTATCTTGATTCTCGTCAACCAAGGTAATGGCATCGTCCCCTCTGCAAAAGTCCAGATCAAGTTAGATCTAGATAATTTTGTCCATTTCTTATTTGCACAAACCCAAGATTATCCACTTCTTTGTCATAATTTCAGATGGTCGATATCTCTGTGACTGTGACCCGGGTAGTACAGATGTTACTCTGTCCTTGACGAGGACACTGACAAGATCGCCAAACACCTGGAGGAGGCATCAAAAAAAGAAACAAATTTACTCCATAAGTAGAGCACACCACAACCCCTTAGAGACTGCATCATTGCAAGTGCCTCAAAGATACACACCCGACATTAAACAGAATTTAGTTTGTATTGAAGACATGCTACGATTACTAGGTGAAAACGGAAGTTATCAACCAAATCTTCGAACGTTCAATTACAAACGATCTCAACATCGAAGACAATGCGAACTGCCCACCATGTCAAAACTACGCGACTCTAAATACAGGAAACGAAATCAGATCCACGTCACTGAAAGCTACCCGAAGGATTGGGACGTATACGGGGCCAAACATTAACGAAGAATCATGACACCGAAAATTTTCATTGTGTAAGAATAAATCTGAAGAACTGATAACACTTAAAGAAGTCGACATATGTAAAAGCAACCTTTAAATCTCGCAATAAGAACACGCAAGAGAGGGCAAAAGCAGAAATGCAACATTTCGGAACTGTAACTTAGCAAATCAATTTGCAAATGACTTTCACAGCATCATTACAATAGAGTTAGTAATCTTGCTCCAAAGAAGGTAAGAATTATCTGCATAGGTCATTCAAATTTGCTTTCTTCCAAAATTAGTAAAGAAACAACCAGATATAATTTTCGAATTCACTTCTCACACAAAAAAGATATATACAGCCGTCAAAAATAAACAAATAAATAAAAACTGTATCCCCTCACTTCCTCCATCGTGGGAACTAAAGTAAACAGAAAAAAATGAAAAAATATTCCGATGTCGTACACAATGGCTTGGGAAGTAGCAGGGTTCCCAGAAATGGCAAAAAAAGAAAAAAGAAAGAGAAAAAGAAGACCTCGTGGAAAAGACCCAGAAGTGAAAGGAACAGAGAAACAAGACATGGATCCTACGCCATAATTTAGGGTAAAAGAAGGAAATTGTTGCACTATTGCTAGCCAGTTAGGTGCCACATTTTCCGAGACAAAATCTTTCAGCTGCAACTGAACTTCTACGACCTTTTAGTGAACACCTAGTATGCGAGTAAAATTTGTGATAACTCACTTCGAAACAAATGATTCTCCAAACTTCCTCTGGGCATGAATTCGTAAACCAGCAGGCGTTGATCATCCTCGGAGCAATATCCAATGAGCTTCACGAGATTCGGATGGTGAAGCTGACCAAGAAAATTAACTTCAGCCTGCATTACGATAACGACGTCTATGTAAGTGCCGGTCTGTTTGAACTAAGAGCTGAATCACTAAAGTAGGAAATATTTAAAGATTCCCTACCTTCTACTTCTCCTTCTCTATCCCTGTTTCCTTCCACCGACCAGAAAATCCACGAACACCATGGATCCCAGAAACAGGACAACTACACACAAAAAAAGTCTCGAAACTTTTCCGCCCTCTTACCAATGAGGGTGAGTTTCCCCGCAAAACCGGTAGTGCTTCCTCACAGTTATTGACATTTTCATGGGAGAGGGGAGGTGATCAAATAAAAATGCGGTGTTCGAGTTCAAGCATGCATGCCTGATCAGCTGTTTCTGATTTTCAGAAAACTAACGCACAAATCATCATTCATGTGTATGTGTGTATATATTGATTTAAAAATATAAAGACAAATAAAAAATAAAAAAGAACTCACAAGCCACTCTCTGTGACCTTGTAGACCCTCTTGATTTAATTGCTTGACTGCAACAGTCAACCCTGTACCCGCTTTAGCAGCTGTTGTTCCATGTTCATCAATCCACCCTTTGTATACACTACCAAAACCTCCTTCTCCTAACAAACTGTCGGGACGAAAGTTCCTTGTCGCAGATTTTAGGTCCAGATAACTGAAGATGCGAAGGTTCCCTCCCTGAAGTATCTCGTCTGATGATTTTGGCTCACGAATCGGAACAAACACCTGCTCACTGGGGGCTTTTTCATGAAGCGGATCCTTCTTATTATCTACCCACACCACAAGAAAGAAAAAGGGAAATCGGTACCAGGGTTAGAGTTAGTGTGAATCCATCAATTGAAACGGGAATACTTAGAAGATAGCAGACAACCTCTGTCGGCACCGCCAAAATGGCTCCAAGTGGCAAACCTAAATTAGGAAGCTCGAAAAAGGCGACCACGAGAACCAAATACAGACACATAACACTTCACCGAGTCGAAAAGACGAGGCACGCCATTAACACGGCGCGACTGGACAAAGAAAAAGAAAAAAAGAAAGAAAGAAAACAGGGAAACCAAAATCAAAACCAAAAACCAAAAACGCACGAAAACGAAGAAAAAAATATATATATATGTCAGCAAATAAAACCAAAATATTTACTAAAATCAGAAGCTCCACTGAAAAGGTTTTCAAACCTGAGTGGTGAACACTGCTAGTTGCCGCAGGAGTACCACCTGCCTTAGACCACCAACAGTTACCGAGCCACGCCCCATCGAGGGCGTTCCAGCAAGTGCACATGATGCCCCCTCAACGTCCTACCTTACAAAACGAGGCAGTTGCGTCCTGCCCCCTAGCTTACATCCATTCACACACTCTTTAGAAAGATTCTAGTAAACCAAACGACGCTCCGTTACGAGCCACCATGCCGTGGAGAAGAAACAAGACTCCGACAGGCAGAGCCGAAAACGGAAAGCAGCTGAGGCCCACGACCAACTAAAAGAAGCAAAATCTGCTCCCCTGGTCGTAAAGACTGCCAGGCAAGGAGAGGAAAGAGAAGGGGAGCGATGGAAGGAAGGAGAGTGATAGAAGAAGGCAGAGGAAAACCATGCGAGCGAGGGAGGGAGGGAGGGAGCGAGGAAGCAGGGGAGCGAGCGAGCGAGGGTGGCGACGAAGAAGGAAGAGGAGGGGAAGGAGGAGGAGAACGAGGAGGACTGGGTTTGACTGGGCTAGGCCATGCCCGAGTAACGACGACGACGCGCACATCAAACGAAAATCAGAGACCAGACGGGCGAGCAGAGTTCGTTGCTCCCCAGTCGCGCCTCTCTGACGACGACGACAACGACGACGACTGCAATTGAGGCCTCGCGGGGGGTGGAATTGCCAGTGGTCGCCCGCGTCGATCTCTACCGCTCTAGCCCCTGCTGCCCCATTCGCGACAGTAGTCGATTCCTCCCCCTCCTCCTCATCGTCCTCGTGGTGGTACTAATACTAGTGGTAGTGCTGCTGCTGCTGGTCGTCCTCGTCGTCGTCTCACCCGGCCCTCCAAAGTTCAGGGTCGCTCTCCCTCTCTCTCGCTTTGTCTCTCTTTAATACCGCGTGCTAATGGATCATGTCCGCACGCTATTGAACGCGTGCACGGAAATATGAGCGCGACGAGAGAGGAGGAAAGGCAGCCCAGCCCGGTGGAGATCGATGGTGCGGCGATGATCTCTCTAGCTCTCTCTCTAACTCGCTCTCCACTCTTGCCCCTCCCTCCCTTTCCCTCCCTCCCTCGCCAGCCCTCACATTCTTTGGCTTTTGCATCGTTTTGGATTCATAGGATGCTTGGTTTTTCCCCTTTTCAAAGAGCTGCTTTTGATAAAGACTCTTGGGACTTTTGTTTTGAATAACAGTGAAAATTGGTGTGTTTTGTGAAGTCTCGTCACTTTGAATGGTGCACTTCTGCAATTGAAACTAATGAGTTGACTAAACGAAGAAAATATAAATAATCGTATGGATAAGGATAAATTTATCAAACAAATGTACAAATATATATATATATATATATATATAGCCTTCATTCCTTGTTATTTTAATGTATTGATTGTGAGATTATGTTGTTTCTCTTTATTTGTAAAAAGCGAAAAATGTTAAAAAAAATATTGACATGGTTTATCCAAAAAAAATAAACAAAAAAATATACATACATTTGTACTAGTTTATTGGTGTATTGTATTATGTATAGTAAAGACATATTTGCAGTCGTTATCAACAAAAAGTTTTGTTATCATCATCATCACTTACTATTGATGTATATATATATAGGATTCAATGATATTTTGTACAATACGTCTTTGAAAAAAATAAAATAATAATAATAAATAAATAAACATCTGTGTATTTATTGAATTAATACAACAAACATCATGATAGTTTTTACATGCAAATGACACAATCTATAAAATGTATTTTATATAGTATATTAGTTAAATAATATAAAATGTATTTTATAAAGTATATTAGTTAAATAATATTTTTAAAAATTATTAATTAAATTATATATATTTGACATAAGTATAACATTATGTGTAGCAATTCCAATCTTTATAAGACAAAGAGACAAATAAGCCTTCTCATTAGTCAAATATAAAACATGGATGGATGACAATGTGAGAGATTGCAGTTTTTATGTGTGTGTGTATATATATATATATATATATATCCAATAATATCATGGACACAAAATTCTTCGTCAAACATGTATATGTTTGACACCAAAAACGAAATTATGGGATAATGGCACATCTACTACACCAAAAATTAACTGTTATTTACTTGCTTGAATTGCACTTTATGAACTATCCGGATTTAAAATTTCTAATCTCAATCACAAATATTAATATTTCTCTTAGTCTCATGACAAATATAGGCCAATCAAACCTCACGCTTTTACTTATTTTCAATCTACTGTAATATGTTAAAACTGAGCTCTCCTCAACGTCACTGTACTGGAATCACTGTAAATACCGCATAATGCACCAAAAAAATAAAATAAAATAAAATACATAGATAAAATTTAGTTCGTTCTTGATTTATTGTGGTCCACGCATAAGTGCACGAGCAAGGAAGAAGGTGGGAAAAGGTACCGATCACCGTGTCCACATCGGGGCCAGCTGCCAGGTATGACTGACCGACTTCTGGGCGAGCTCCTCGAGGGCCTTAATCCGTGAAAACGCAATCATGATGAGTAGGTGAGTCAGCAGGTCCGGGAGACCGTGCTGCGCGGGAGCCACACCCCGCGATGTCGTCTTCGTCGTCAGTTCAGTTTAGTACCTTTTTACTTTATTTCTCGTTGCTTGCTTTTGTTGCTGATGTTGTTATTGTTGTCGTCGTTGTTGTTGTTTTCGTTGTCCTCAACTGGCGTCGTCACTCAGGCGATGGAAGTAGTACCTCTTCGCCATAGAAGCCCCGCTTGGAGGCGTCGCACTGCAAGCGTCTCGCTCTTCATCGCCGTCTTCGCGCTGATCTATTCGCTCCACTCGCTCAATTTTTGCTATGTAGATTTTTGAGAAACTTACCTTTCTTGTTCTGGAAGCTTTCTGCAATTTTGAATTAGGGCCTTGGATTTTGGTTTGGTCGAGTTTCATGCTTGTGTGTGTGTGTGTGTTTTTTTTTTTTTTTTTTTTTTTTTTTTTGTGAAATTTACTAAGTGTATCCATTGATTAGCTACCTTTGTATTGGAACGTGATGCATTACAAGAACCATTACAAGAACCCTTCGCAGAGTCGAAGCTTACATCCTTTCGTCGTCGATCGTTTACAATTGGTGCAGGAAATTTTATTTTGCGCGTTGTTGTCAATTCTAGGGCTACAAGCGAGAATTTGATTTCGAGTTGTATGGATCTTTGTTTCTCTAGCCTTTTGTTCACGGTACTTTCAATTCATTGTACAGACAGATTTTACCGTGGCTAGGTCTTGCTGGTGTCCTCCTCTAGCTACTTCTGATTTTATTTCCTTGTGTAATTCGGAAGAGCCCTAATGAGTTTATTACTTGGACGAAGAAATAGAGATGTCGGAAAATCACTTCTTGCATTCGATTTTACGTTGGGACACTATTTCTTTTCACTTCTTACTATGCGGATTGAATGCAGAATTGTGTTTTACAGCCGGTGAGTGACCAGCCGCTTGAAATATTCAAAGACGACGATGAGAAGTACGAATACAGAGCGACGTCATTTTCTGCAGGTTTGTGTCTAATTCCATCACTTACACCTCCATGACTTCCTAATGACGGTTTAGCTTTTAGTGTGGTAAATTAAGATGTAAATAATGCGGGTGTATGTTTTCTGACGCGTACCGCTCTTCGGAATAGGATCTGTGACAATTTTCGAGGCAGTTCATGTTGTTGGTTTTGAATTTTTACCTTACTCGCCATGCAGGTTTTCTTTCACCGTCAACCTTACATACAGTCACAATTGAAAGCACAGAGAATGATGCCAATTGCTGGGCGACATGCAGCCTATCCCTGCATGCATGCAGTGAACCTGGCCGCAGGGAGTGTATGCTTTTGTCAAAAATGCCTGCAAAACCTTCACTGGCTTTTGAAGATCTCAGAGAGGGAAATTACACATTTGCAGTAAATTGTGAAGAAACAGGGACATCATGCTATGCAGGCAAGTGTGTTCAGAGGGAGAGCTCTCCCTATCCCCTCCCCCCTCTCTATTTCTCTCTTCATAACGTTTTATAACCATTGTATGCTATCTGTTTCGGAAGGAACTTTTCCCTCTTTAAAGTAATTGTTATTATGTGCCTCCATCGGTAGCAAATGACAGCTCTTCCAACCTATACATCATAGAATTTCAGTACCTTGCATGTACTTGATACGGAACTAAATAGCATTGATTTCCTACAAATGAAACACTCTAGACAGCGATTTTTTGGTCTATCTTGAATAACATTAGCTTTTGTTTACAGAGCCTCAAGAGTGGACTTTTCAAGTCGACCCACGAACCCTTGAAAGTGTAGTTTCGTTGAGAGAGATACCACTGACGAATTTCAAGCTTTTAAGAAGACACACAGGTCAATGTTCCAATCATCAGGTTTGGAGATCAAGATTCACATGTTTGGGAACACTGTACACACTCGTGGGTGTGGTACTCCTGTTAATCTCTCGCAGAGAGAGGTTAGATGAAGAACTAATGTCTGCGCGCATGTTGCAAGATATCAAATGGATGTTGCGAACTAGGGGCAAGTCGTGATCTGGTTTCCATGCCCATTTTCTCTTACGATCGTACTGAAGCAAGCGAATATCAGAGATTTGCTGGGGACTATTTTCAGCTACACCTTAAAGAATTTTACCCTTAAACTCTGGTTGTTATTAAAGACTACAGTGTATTGGAAGACTCGGATCGTACCTGAAGTTCTACATGCCTCTATTTCATGGGAGAACAGTAAATATACAAGTTGATTCCCGACTGATGCAGTGACTATTTTTTCACTTCAACTGGCGATTATCATCATTGGGGGTTATGTGATTTTTAAAATTGAACAATCTTAGAAACATTTCAGTACCATCAAACTGAAGGTTGTACAAATCGCTGGCTTACAAAACATTAGATAGCATGTAGCTAATTGAAATGGCTACCATGTAATGTTCGCATGTAATGAAAAAAAAAAAACAAAACAAAACAAAACAAAATAAAACGGAAGAAAAGTATTAAATGGTTTTGATGCATGCGGATAAAGTCGAATTTTGAAATTTTGATTTTTTTTTGACATGTTGGCTTAGGATCTACAAGGCGTTTGAATTACTAAGGATTAATAAGGTTAAATGAAAATAAAATATTTAACATAACTAATTTGGATATCTAAAGTTTAATTTAAAATTAAGGAAATGTTAAAATGGTCTTAATTGATCCATTGATGTTCTTCACCCATTGATGTTACTAATGTGATGATGGATGGATCAATTTAGTCAAAGGTTGTAAGTACATCATCATTATTCTTATTTGCATTTCCATTAAGAAAATAATGGTTTTTTAAAAATCGATATAATGTAATGATAGTCATCTTTTCAATAACAACTAATTATAAATGGCTATATTTAATGGTTTCTTTTCTTTGCCTTCTATTGTTAGTATATATATTCTCATGTATTCAAGATGTTTGCTAATCATTCTACATTGTGATATTGTATTTTATATTCAAAGGGAGGTATTTTTTAGAGTATTTAAATTTAGAAATAAATAATATGTCACATATGTATCTTCCACTTGAGGGGATTTTTGGTTCTTTAGAACAAATGAAAGATAGTATAAATGAATTTGTTTCTACTTAAGATTATATTGTTTGTAAACATTGGTGTGACAAAGATTGTATAGATTTTAAATATGATAGAAGATATGTTTATTATAAGTGGACTAATCCAATTTGCCAACATAATACTGCAATTTGATTAATTGAATGTCTATTTGTATTGCATGCATAATTTATCCAAAGTAATACATAATAACAACTAATAATTTGAAATAGTCATCATAACCATGGCCTATCACATTCTCTTATAAGAAATTTGTTAGTAAGACAATTGCAACCAACACAAAAAGAAATGCTAGTTGAAATGTTTTTAGGATGAGTTCTACCAAAGAAAATTATCATTGTATTATATAAAAGAAATCCTAGTACTCATATTATTGCTTGTACTATTTATTAAGACTATTATAAATTGCGTCAAATAGCTCTTAATAGTTTCACTTATAGAAGTCTAATGCAATAGTTTATATAAATTTTCTTATTTATGTAATTACAAATTTGTTTCTTAATTTTTTGAAAATACAACAAAAGAGGTTAATGCCTAAGAAAGTTTAGAAAGAACTTGCATATGTTATCAACATACTATTTCATTTTACAAAAATATTCTGAAAAAAGTCTTCATGTTTGCTTTCAACCTTGTGTTTGAGCAATTCAAAGATACAAAAAGAACATTAAATGTCAACTTTTGTACAAGTACATTAACAAAGACATTAGGAATTATATATAAACATATAATTCAAAGTATTGTTTGAAATGGAGGTGTTTTAACAATAGGCGACTTTCATTCTCAATACCACTTAGTAAATATAACTAATTTACTTCTTCTATTACCAAAAAGACATACATTTGTATTGTTTAATGACCTTCAAATGGTCTTTGATATAATTAGTTGCTCATTTGAGTTACTACCAATTCATCAACAAGAAAGACTTTGTATTTATTTCTTAGAGCTTGCTTTAATGAATATAAGGTTAGAAAATCCATTGTCAATCAACAAAAAGAACAAATACAAGGAACACTTAATAATGCAAGACAAAATAAATGTTCTACTCAACAAATATTTTTAGAATTTGAAGTTGTTGAAGGGACAAAAAGTGGGAGGCATTGCAAAAATTGCAATGGTTGTGGACATAATGTTTAAACTTGTCTTATACAACCTATGATAAGTTGACAAACATCTATAAGAGATTCTCAATAATAATATGTAGCTTTTATCGATTATGTACAAATACTTATTTAATAAAAAGAATATTCATATGCGATTAGTGAAGAATTATTTTGTTCTATGAAGTAAAGAAGATTTTGGTCATAATTGTGCAAGAAGTCTACATTTAGTTCTTATACAACTTCTCAAATGTTTGTATTTAATTGTCAAGGACAAGAACTCGATGAAAAAACAATTCAGACAAGTGAGCCTTCACTCAAAGAGAGGTAACAAAATATATATAAACAAGTATATATATTGAAAGAGAAACTGGAATGACTATTGCCAAAAGAGAAGAAAACTAGAGACCCTTGAAACTAGACTAGAAGCAAGAAAGGAGTTGACAAGAGTGAAGAAGCCTTCACTCTTGTCTCTATATATACTATCTAACTAGGGGCTACGTGGCGACGTTCTATAGGACCTCCAATATGTGTTGACATTGTAGGACACATGCCTTGACTTACAAGACAAGTTTTTCTACGTGTGGGCCACATAGTTAGCTTGATCTTCAAGCTAACAACATGTGTGGCACATGGCCAACTTGTTGACCACGTTTTTAATCCAAAAAGTCAATTAAAGATACCTATGAAGTCAAAGCAGCGTCAAGGAAGCGTCTAGGAAGCTTTCATATTAAATATTATAGAATTAACTTACTTTTACCTACTTTTACTTATTTCTACCTATTTGTATATGTAATTATTAGCTTACATGATTATGGCCGTGACATTACCCCCTCTTCTAGAGACGAGTTCCACGAGGAGCGGTCATCATATGTTGAGGAAATCTATAATGCGACGAATTGTATTCGCCACATACTCTGATCTCTGTTCTCTTCGAAGATGATTGATAGGGCCTCTCAACCATCGGTAGTGTCCCATACCAAGGCGGGAAGACCACCCTGTTATTTGATCATTGTTGAGGCCTTCGTAACTTCCTTCGAATAGAATATTTGGAATACCATGAGGAGTTGTTCCTACCTCTAGCAAAATCACCAAACATCGGGAGTCCCTTCCTAAATCGTGATACCAAACGCATTGTATCTCACCATCTATTCGAAGAAGAACATGTCGTTCTTGAAGATCTTCATCTCGATTGTGTCGTCTTGAAGGTTGTGACAATCATAATGTCTCGCCCGGTAGGTCAGCAAATGAAGGCTCTTGAGTTGAATCCACTGGTTGTTGGTTCTCCATCTCTTGAGCGCCACTACTACAACGAAGCTACGAACAAGAATTGAAAGTAGAATGTTATCTTGCCTAGATGTTGTTTCTTTTATAAAGAAGGTTTTCATCTTGATTTTGATGGATGTCGTCGATGAAAAGCCTCCACCGCCTTTGTTGCATTTGTAAGATTCTTTATTGGCTCCCATGTGCGTTCAGTAATACCATATCCGTGTCAATGGACAAGATATTCTAATTTATTTCGGCGTCGCCTTGAATCTAAGACTTCTTCTACTTCAAACTCTTCATTATTGTCCACTTCTATAGGAGGAGGTGGAGCTTGTCGTCTTCTTGGTATGTCCACTGTCTTGTATGGTTCAAGAAGAGACATGTGGAATACTGGATGGATTTTCATTGACTCCGATAGATGTAAACGATATGCAACTGGATTGATTTGTGCAGAAATAGAAAATGGTCCTAGCCTTCGATAGTCCAATTTGTCACAAAGACGAGTGGTCTTGATATTGCGATGAAGTAGCCATACCTTATCACTTAATATGAATGATGGTTGTTCCTTTCGATGGACATCCACATTGGCCTTTTATTGTTCTTGAGCCTCTTTTAACTGCGCCTTCATTGTTGCATGTAGCTCTGATAAATGAATTGCCAAATCTTTCGTAGCAGGATTATCAACTTTTGAAAAGTCAAAAGTATCAAGTCATAGATGATAACCATAATTAGCAAAAAAAGGTGTTTGTTTTGTAGAAGAGTGTACCGTATTATTGTAAGCAAACTCTGCCAATGGCAAAAGAGTTGTCCAATCATCTTGTTGGTAATTAATGGTACATCTTAAATATTGCTCCAAAACTTGATTAACACGCTCCGTTTGTCCATCAGTTTGAGGATGGAATACCGAAGATAGTTTTACATCCACTTTAAGAATCTTGAAAAGAGTTCGCCAAAATCTTGATACAAATTGAGTTCCCCTATCTGATATAATCTCCTTGGGTAATCCATGATAGCGATAGATATTGTCAAGAAAGAGCTTAGCTGTTTCTTCACCTCTGATAGATTTTGTACATGGTACAAAATGTGCCATCTTAGTAAAACGATCTACTATCACGAATATAAATTCATAAGAACCTGAGATTGGAAGATCCGTGATGAAGTCCATAGAAACAGAAGACCATGGTTGTTCTGGAATGGGTAATGGCTGAAGAAGTCCAAAAGGTCGATGACGAGGAGTTTTCGATCTTGAGCAAACTTCACATGATTCTATAAAATCTTTAACTGCCTTCCACATTTGACGCCACCAAAAATCCCTAAATATCAGCTCCAAAGTCTTATTATATCCGAAATATCCTGCTATTGGGAAGTCGTGACGAGCTTGAAGAACACGTAAACGAGCTTCTCCTTCTGGAACATATAGACATCTTTTGAAATAGAGTAGGTTGTTCTTGAATTCAAATTTAGATGGATCATGAGATTTAGAAGAATTGTTCTTGATATCATGAACAAGAAGGTCTGAAGACATACTTAACTGGACTTGCTTAAGAAAAGTCAAATCAACAGTCAATGTTGATTTTATTGCTCAAAGATGAAATTGTTCCGGCTTCAAGAGAACCGTTCTTTGTTGCTCAAAAGCTGCATCTCCTTCTTTTGGTGCAAGATAAGAACGTCTAGACAAAGCATCGGATAAACCTTGTTGTTTTCCTGACCGATAAGTGATGATGAACTCGAATCTTGATAAAGACATCCTCCAACGAGCTTGGCAACGATTTAATACGAGTGCTGACATAAAATATTCGAGGTTCTTATGATCCGTATACATGGTGATTGGACTGGAAGCGCCTTCTAGATAATGACGCCATTCTTGAAAAGAATCCACAATTGCAAGAAGTTCTTTGTCGTGGATCTCATAATTGATTTCTGCAATTGAGAATTTTCTTAAATAAAAGGCTACTGGATGAAGTTTGTCATTTGTTCCCATTTGTGATAAAACTGCACCCAGAGCAAAGTCTGATGCATCTATTTCCATAAAAAATGCTTTGGAAAAATCAACACGATACAACATTGGTGCAGAAACAAACGCCGTCTTCAAAGATTCAAAAGCAAATTCCGCCTCTTGATTCCATTGGAGTTTTTCTTTACAAGTCAAACATGTAAGTGGAGCTGCAACTCGAGAGAAGTCTTTGATGAAGATCCGATAGTAGTTGGCAAATCCCAAAAAACATTGGACATCTCTTACCGTTTTTGGGATCTTCCAGTCTATAATAGTTTGAATTTTCTTAGGATCGATCATAAGTCCATCATTTGAAATGATGTAACCTAAGAAATCGACTTGAGTAGTGTAGAATACACACTTTTCTATCTTGGCATAGAGTCCTGCATCTCTTAATTTTTGTAACACACGACGAACATGAAGTTCATGTTCTTTTAGATTCTTAGAATAGATCAAGATATCGTCTAGATAACATACCACAAAATCGTCCAAAAACTCTCGAAAAATATCATTCATTAGATGTTGAAAAGCTGCTGGTGCATTTGTAAGTCCAAAAGGCATGACGTTGTATTCAAAATATCCATACTTAGTTCGAAACGCAGTCTTCCATTCATCTCCTTCTTTGATGCGTACTAGATTGTATGCTCCTCGAAGATCTATTTTTGTATAGATCTTAGCTTGATTCAGTTGATCAAGAAGTCTGGATATTAAAGATAGTGGATACCTGTTTTTGATGGTAATCTTGTTGAGTCCTCGATAATCAACACACATCCGCAATGATCCATCTTTTTTCTTCACAAATAGAATTGGAGCTCCTACCGGAGATTTAGAATGGCGTATGAAATTCTTGGCTAGATTTTCTTCAATATACTCCTTGAATTCAGCCAACTCATTTTGTAATAAACTATAGATTGGTCCGAATGGCGGTTGTGCTCCTTCTTGAAGGTCACTTGAGCAATCATAGGGACAATGTTCCGGGAGTGTATCCGCATTCTTTTTTTCAAATACATCTTGAAATTCTTGATATTGGCTTGGAATGCCACTTGAAATCTTTTCACCAGTAGAAACGGGTGTAGCATAAATAATGTATGGTGATTCTTTGATAGCAGCATGCAAGAAAGCTTTTACACCTATAAATATGGGTTTAATTGAACTGGACTTATGACTCTTTACTTGCTTAACTATACTGTTAGTTATGCTTTTAGAGAAAGTGAGAGTTCGAGAAATCTTGTCTATTTGAGGGTTATATTTTTTTAACCACGATAAACCTAAAATGATTGGATTAGAAGGAGATCTAATGATATTAAATACTACAAAACTATTATGACCATTGATTATTACTTCTATAGGAAGGGTTTCGTGAGTAATATCTCCAAAAGACAATGGACGACCATCTATGACTTCTACATGAATAGGTTTAGTTTTCTTTACTAAAGATATGCTATGTCTTTTAGTAAATTCTTCATCTAAAAAACATGCTGAGGCTCCTGAATCTAATAAGGCAGAGACTTTGTAATGTTTAGGTCCTAAAATAACATTTAATGTAAAACAAGGAGAGGGCTTTGAGGAGAGAATAGGACCTTTACTAGATGTTGTGCAAGGTTCCAGCCGCACGGTCCCTATTATAGCTGGACAAACTCGTTTTCCGACATATTATCTTCTTTTATAGCCATACTCCTCATTTTGTGATTGCGTCATTTCTTTGGACAATGTTGAGGAGTGTGCTTTGGTTCTCCACAATATAAACATAATCCTTCTTGACGACGACGAGTCTTCTCTTGCTCAGTAAGAGGTTTGAAACGTACTGCATCAATTTGCATATCGTCTACTTCCGAATGTATGTGTTGAAGAAATGTTGGTGTTGCCATTGAATTATAGTAACGTTGAAGTCCACTTGTACGGTTCTCAGATCGGAATTCAAAAAGGCGATTGTCGTACTTCACAGCAAAGTCAATTGCTTGACTCAATGTTTGAGGATCAGGTAAGTTGAGCATTAATTTTTTTACCTCATATTATAATCCGTAGAGAAATTGGCTAATAAGTGCAGCATCATCTCACTTGATATCAGTTGCAAATTGTTGAAATTTTAAAGCATATAACGTTACTGATCGATTGCCTTATCATAAAATACGGATCTTATTGGTTGCAATACGAATTGCATCATGTTCTCCATATATGGATCGAAACTCTACCAAAAAAGCCTCTAGATTATCCAATATTGGATCTTGTCGTTCAAGAAAAGATGAAAACCACGATAGTGCCGAACCTGAAAGAAGCGTACTAATGAATCTAAGTTGTGATCCTAGAGTTAGATAGCTTTGGGGTTGAAGTTCAATCACAAGTTACACTTGATTGATAAATCCTCGAAACTTGGATCTGGTGCCAATAAACTTCTCGGGTAGGACAATTCTTGGTTCTCTAACATTTGAAGGGTATTCCACCATAGGAGAAAGGACATGGTTTGGTGCAGATATTGAAGCAGCTCCAACCATTTCTATATCTTCACTTCCTGCCTATCTTGTTCCTCCTTGTGGTGGTAAATTGAGTTGATGCATTGCAAGCATTAACTCCCTCAATTGCTCTTGCATTTGTGCCATTGCACTCTTCATTTCAAGAAGTTCTACCATGATAACACTTAGAAGAGAGAAGATGTCTAATATCGCTCAAGACAAATAGAAGAGAGGACTTGCGGACAAAGAAAATACTAAGGACAATATCGGTTTAGAAGAGGGTAATCCGTAATTTCTAATATGCTTATATCTTATCAAGAAAAAGAGGTAATCCACTCTTAATCAAGATTAGACAAAGCTCTGATATTGTAGGTGTACTCTTGTTAATCTATCAAGGACAAGAACTCGATGAAAAAACAATTCAGACAAGTGAGCCTTCACTCAAAGAGAAGTAACAAAATAGATATAAACAAATATATATATATTGAAAGAGAAACTGGAATGGCTATTGCCAAAAGAGAAGAAAACTAGAGACCCTTGAAACTAGACTAGAAGCAAGAAAGGAGTTGACAAGAGTGAAGAAGCCTTCACTCTTGTCTCTATATATACTATCTAACTAGGGGCTACGTGGCGACGTTCTATAGGACCTCCAATATGTGTTGACATTGTAGGACACATGCCTTGACTTACAAGACAAGTTTTTCTACGTGTGGGCCACATAGTTAGCTTGATCTTCAAGCTAACAACATGTGTGGCACATGGCCAACTTGTTGACCACGTTTTTAATCCAAAAAGTCAATTAAAGACACCTATGAAGTCAAAGCAGCGTCTAGGAAGCATCTAGAAAGCTTTCATATTAAATATTATAGAATTAACTCACTTTTACCTACTTTTACTTATTTCTACCTATTTGTATGTGTAATTATTAGCTTACATGATTATGGCCGTGACATTAATTGGTCAAATTAGAGTGATTTGCATGCATTTAGTTATGGATTTTTTAAAATTCAATTTAACATTTCAAAAATATTTATGCCATAAGAGCTAGTAAATCCTTTTGAGTTGCATCAAATAAGCATGCACCATCATCTACCAAACATTATCTTTTAGCTACTGTTCTACAATATAAACTAACACATCAATACAACTTAAATAATAATAATACACATATCAATTAAAAAAAGTCTCTTTGTTAGCAGATTATAATTAAATGTATAAGGTTATACATTTATATCTTTCCAAAAGAAGCCAATAAGGATCTAAAATCAACAAGGATTCAAAATCCTAATAACATGGGATCAATTGTAGTATCTTCAAAAACACAAAAAATAAAACAAAATTAATAATAGAGTGTTTTTAAATTACATCTTGAAATTATCTTCGTATTGCAATAGTAGAATAACATGAATATTTACCTCCCTTGGTGATTGCAATACTAGTGTGTATGAAAATTACCAAAAAAAATACCACATCTAATAATCATTATATAATTATTACAATAGATTCTAAAGCTAAGACTATAGTAATGTTGATTTAGGATATTTATAAGTATCTAATATGACTTTGAATTTTAAACATCAACTTGAGAGTAGTTTATTAAATATGGAATTACATAGATAACTTCTATTACAACTATAGATAACCATTAGCAAGAATAGAGCTTCCAAAAGAACACACTCAATGATTCCAACTTGCAAACCTACATCTTTTCAACTACCTAGAATTTGTATGTACATGCAAATATCTTTTTACACATATCAAAGAAGCAAATTAGTTGCCAAGACACCATTGTATATAGCTAAAGGATTGACAAATAAGATATATAGGACTATACCATACTCTTATCAGTAATCAATGTCAAAGGCACACTAGTCCTATACTTGTTCCATTCATGAAAAGAATTCCATAAATCACTAAGGTTGAAATCAGATGTTTTTTTGGAACTACACCAATAATTTGAAGAATCTTGGAGTGAAGTCTATAGATTGTCAATTATAGTGTCTAAGGATTAATATAAGTTCATTGGACATGAAATCATCCTTTTTATTCTTATTGATGTATAATAGTTAAAATATGTGAGATTGACCAAATTACTTGAGTGCTAGTATAGCTCTTTATTTAATAAGCTTAATAAATCAAGATGCTCACTATATTGTACTTGAAGTTAACAATATACTATTTAGTCATATATAATTTTTTGTAGAAGAATTAATGTGGTCTTATTTATAACTTTGTATAATGAAGGGAAGAAAACTATGAAATAGGATTTAAAAATAAAATCAATAAAAGTAAAAAAAATTATTTCTACCATGCTTAATATTCCAAAACTTGATACACTCAATCCAAATACTTTTGCTTCTAATGAACTACATCCACATTAACTAAAGAATTAGCCTATATACTAAAAATATCGAAACTCAAAACTTAACTAAATTATAGAACTATATGACAAATCTTATTATGATACTCAAATTATGTGGTTTTAAATAAAAGATTTATTTTAAGACTAAAAGGCTCTTAGTTCTGTGCTCAAGCATTGCTAATATTATAATATAAGGCTTAAATACATAGTAATTAAGGACTACTCAAACAAATAGAAATAATTCAAGTAAAAAAATAAAGAAGTTGAAATATTACTTTATTTATTTATTAATAATAGCCTTACAAGAAGTTAAAAAGTATTGATAAGCCAATGAGTTTAATTGTAGCAACATAATAATCTTCACAAGCTCATCTTATGCATCATTAAAAGGCTTAAATACCACTCCAATGGATTGATTCTTTACAACAAAATCACCTATTTATATATTGTATCCATGCATAATGATTACATTGTAGCAAGATCATTTTTTTGTAGATCAATTCCTTACAATAAAATCACTTCTTTGTGCATCGTCTCTTCATAAGAGAATCATATTGTGCCAAGATCATCCACTTATGGATTAACTCCTTACAACATGATTATCTTGCAATAGAATCGTCTTCTTATGAATTAATTTTTTATAGCAAGATTGCCTCCTTGTGTATTGTCTCTTTGGAATAGGATTACTTCTTCATATATCGTCTCCTTATAGTATGATCATCTCCTTATACATTGTCTCCTTGCATCAATATCACCTCTTCATATATCAATTTCTCAACTATGGAATAAGAACACTTTATAAGAGATAGAACATAATACTAGAGGGAAATGAAAGGAATAGAGAGAAGATTAGATAAAGACTTTTTTTTAGCTTCCTTTTAGATACACATGTAAGTTTTTTCCATGAGAGACGGAAGCTTAGGTAGCCATTGTCATATTAATTTTATTCTTACTTAAAAATACATTGAGCGTCTTGTTGTGGAAGATAAGTAGAAATGTAACAACAATTCTATTAAGTCTAACAGAGTCTTAAATAAACTTTAAATAATCTTTAATCATATTAATCAAACTTTAATCAATCCAAGTAAATTTAAAAGAAGCTACAAAAGAAACACAAAGAAGTCACAAATTAATTTCAAAGAAATATAACAAAAAATTCTAAAGAAATATAAGAATTAAATATTTAAAAAATAAATATGTTAAATAAATATATTAAATATATTAAATAAATATATTAAATATATTAAATAAATATATTAAATATATTAAATAAATATATTAAATATATTAAATAAATATATTAAATATATTAAATAAATATATTAAATATATTAAATATATTAAATAAATATATTAAATATATTAAATAAATATTATAAGTAAATTTGAAAAGTAAATATTAAATAAATTCTAATTAAATCCTAATTTAATTCAAATTAAAATCTTTATGAATTTTAGCCAAATTTTAGATCAAATCCTAATTAAAATCCTAATTGAAACCTTAATGAATCTTAATCAAATATTAGGTCAAATTCTAATTAAGTTATGATTAAAAACTTAATTTAAATTATAATGAATGTTAACCAAATTCTAAATTTTAGATCAACTCTAATAAAATCTTAAATAATTCTAAGAAAAATAAAAATAAAATTTAATAAAAAATTATAGCTATTTGAAACCTCAAGAAATATCAATTGAATTGTAGATCTTAACTAAATTTTAATGTAAAATTCAACTAACAAGCAATTAAAAAGCATACAAAATTTGAAAAAAAATAAACTTATTAATTGTAAGAAAAACTTTCAAAACCTCTTGGTTATTGGCCACCCTCCTTTTTCGACTTGAATGTTGATCTTTCAACATATATTCTTTTTATTGAATAATAAAAATATTCTAAAATTAGGTTATATATAAACATTGAAGTCTAAATTTCTTTCACTAAATTTTGCTTCAATCAAACTAGTAGATATTATTAGATTATGAAATCCCTCACTAATCCTAAATTCTAATTATCTGAGACCACTACCTACAAAAACTCTCATATTCTTCAATTTAACTACTTGTTTGATATCAAATTTTTCAAATACATTCATAATAGATACAAGAACAAGTTATTAAAGACAAAAACTTCATGAAAATAAATAAACACGTGAAACTTTTTCAAAAAATTATAACAAAATAGAAATAAAGAAGTATGTATATTAAAAAGAAATTGGAATGGATATTACTTAAAGACAAGAAACTAAAGACTTCTTGAAACTAGACTAGAAGCAAGAAAAGAGTTGACAAGAGTGAAGAATGCTTCATTCTTGCCTCTATATATACTATTGACCTAAGAGCTATATGACAATGTTCTATAGGACCTCCAAAATGTGTTGATTTTATACAATATGTGTCTTAACTTACAAGGCAAATTTTCTATATAGGCACCACATAGTTAGCTTGTTCCACAAGCTACCAACATGTATAGTATGTAGTTAGTTTGTTGACCAAGTTTTTAACCTACCAATCAACTACAAACACATGTAAAGTCAAATCAGTCTATGAAGCTTCAAAAAAGCTTCCATAGGAGATATTATGAAATTATTTTATTTTTACATATTCTATCTATTTATTTTTACATACTTCTATCTATTTATTTTTAAAGTAATAATTACAGTTAATACATGTTTGTGACATTACTTCTCCTTCTAAGGATGACTTCTACAAACAATGGTGATCATATATCAAAGAAGTCTAAGATAGGTGAATTATATTTGCTACATAATCTGATCTTTGTTCCCTTCAAAGGTAGTTGATAAATCTTCTCAACCATTAATAATGTTTGATTTCAAGGCAAGAAAATCACCTTGTTATTTAAAAATTGTTGAGATCTTTGTAACTTCCTTCAAATAAAATATTTATAATATCATCAAAAGTTATTCTTACCTCTAAAAAAATCACCATATATCGAGACTTCCTTCCAAGTTATAATATCAAATGTATTATATTTTGCTATCTATTCAAGGAAAAATATGTCGCTCTTGAAGATCTTTATCTCTATTATGTTGTCTTAAAGGCTCTGATTATTATAATGTCTTATTTGATAAGTCAACAAATGATGGCTCTTAAATTGAATCTACTAGCTATTGATAGAAGGTAGAATAAAATCTTTCCTAAATTATATTTTTTTGTAGCAAAGATTTGCTATCCTTTATCTTGATTTTGATAGATGTTGTTAATAAAAATCTTTGATCTTCTTTGCTACATTTGTAAGATTTTTTGGTGGTTCTTATGTGTATTCATTAATATCATATTTGTGCCAATGAATAAGATATTTTAACCCAAGTTGGTGCTACTTCAAATCTGAAACTTCTTCAACCTCAAATTCTTAATTGTTATCCACTTTTATAAGATGTTGTGTTATTTGTCTTCTTTCTAAGATATTTACTATCTTATATAGCTCCAAAAGAGACATGTGATATACGAGATGGATTTTCATAGACTCCAATAGATATAATCAATAAGTGATTGAATTGACTTATTCACAAATAGAAAATAGTCTAAATCTACGATATTCCAACTTATTACAAGGATGAACAGTTTTAATATTATGAGAATGTAATGATATTTTATCACCAATGTAGAAATGATGTTGCATGTAATAAGTATTCGCATTATTTTTTTGTTGTTCTTGAGTCTTTTTTAGTCGTTCTTTTATTGTTGTATATAACTCAAATAAATGATTTTCCAAATCTTTTGCCACAAGATTATCAACTTATGAAAAGTCAAAAGTATCAAATCATAGATGATAATCATAATTAACAAAGAAAGATATTTATCATATAAAAAAATACATCATATTATTATAAGCAAACTCTTTTAATGAAAAAAGAATTGTCCACTCGTCTTGTTGGTAGTTGATGATACACCTCAAATACTCTTCAAAAACTTAATTTACATACTTTGGCTGTCCATCAATTTGAGAATGGAAAGACAAAGATAATTTTATATCCGCCTTTAGAAACTTGAAAAGAGTTCTTCAAAATCTTCATACAAACTAAGTTCTCCTATTCGATATCATATCCTTAGATAATATATGATAGTAATAGATGTTATTAAGAAAAAACTTAGTTATTTCTTCATTTATGATAGATTTTGTACATAACATAAAATATGTCATTTTGGTGAAATAATCTACTATCTCAAACATAGAGTCATAAAAATCTGAAATTGGAAGATTTGTGATAAAATTCATAGAAATTAAAGATCATAATTGTAATGGAATAGATAATGGATGAAGAAGTCTATAAGATTGATGACAAGGAATTTTTGATTTTATACAAGTATCACATGATTGTACAAAATCTTTAATTGCCTTCCACATTTCGAGCCACTAAAAATTCTTAGATATTAATTTTAAAGTCTTATTATATCCAAAATATCTTATTATTGAAAAGTCATGATAAGCTTGAAGAACATATAATCAAGCTTCACCTTTTAAAACATATAAACATTCTTAAAATATAATAAATTATTCTTGAATTCAAACTTAAAAGTATCATGAGACTTTGAAAGATTTTTCTTAATATTACAAATAAGTAAATCAAAAGACATACTTGACTGAATTTGCTTCATAAAAGTTGAATCAATGATTAGTATTGATTTTATTTCTCAAAGATGAAAATGCTCTGTCTTTAAGAGAATTACTTGTTGTTGATTAAAAGTAGCATCTTCTTCCTTTGTTGTAAGATAAGATTATCTAAAGAATACGTCTAACAAACCTTGTTGTTTTTCTAGTCAATAAGTGATCTTGAATTTGAATCTTGACATAGACATGCTTTAGCAGGCTTAACAAAGTTTTAAAATATGTATTGATATAAAATACTAAAGATTCTTGTAATCCATATACATGGTGATTGAATTAAGAGTGTCTTTTTGATAATGGCACTATTTTTAAAATAAAACCACAATTGCAAGAAGTTTGTTGATGTAAATCTCATAATTGATCTTGATTGGTAAAATTTTTTTAAAATAAAAAACTACTAAATAAAGTTTATCTTTTATTTCCATTTGTAACAACATGGCATTGAAAGCAAAGTCTGATGCATCCATTTTTATAAAAAATGACTTAAAAAAGTTGATACAATGTAAGTTTGGTGCAAAAACAAAGGTTTTTTTTAAAGCTTCAAATACTACTTTTGCTTCTTGATTCTATTGAAGTTTATCTTTATAAGTAAAACATGTAAGTAGAACTATAACTTGAGAGAAGTATTTGATGAAGATCCAATAGTAGTTGGCAAATTCTAAAAATCATTCGACATCTCTTATCGTTTTTGAAATCTTTCAATCCATAATAGTTTGAACTTTTTTAGGATCCATTATAAGTCCATCATTTGAAATGATGTATTTTAAGAAGTTGACTTGAGTAGTATAAAATATACACTTTTCTATCTTAGCATAGAGTTCTATATTTTTTAATGTATTAATATATTACTCGATCAATATAAAATTTATATTTTCTTTTGTATTCTTAGAATAAATTAAGATATTTTTTAGATAATAAACAATAAAATTATCTAAAAACTCTTAAAAGATATTATTTATTAAATGTTGAAAAATTGTTACTACATTTGTAAGTCCAAAAAGCATGACATTTTATTCAAAATATCTATACCTGATTTGAAATGTAATCTTCTATTCATCTCTTTTTTTGATGCATACCAAATTGTATGCCTCTTGTGGATCTATTTTTGTATAGATATTAGCTTAATACAACTGATTAAGAAGTATAAATATCAAAGATAGCAGATATATGTTCTTGATAGTGATCTTATTGAATCTTTGATAATCAACATATATCAATTATGATCCATCTTTTTTCTTTATAAATAAAATTAAAGCTCATAGTAATGATTAGGAATGGTGTTTAAAGTTCTTAGCTAGATTTTCTTCAATATACTCTTTGAAATCAACCAATTCATTTTATGATAAACTATAGATTGGTCCAAATAGAGGTTAGGTTTTTTCTTGAAGGTCAATTGAGTAGTCATAGGGATGATATTTTGAAAGAATATCTATGTTCTTCTTTTCAAATACATCTTGAAATCTTAATATTGGCTCAAAATTCTATTTGAAGTCTTTCTACCGTTAAAAACAAATGTGATGTAAATGAAACAAGGTGATCTTTTTTTTGCAGCATGCAAGAAAACTCTTGCACCTACAAATATATGTTTGGTTGTACTAGACTTATGACTTTTTATTTGATTAATTATTTTCTTAATTATGATTTTAAAAAAGTCAAGAAAAATTTAATTTATTCAAGGATTACACTTTTCTAACCACAATAAATCTAAAATAACTGAATAAGAAGGAGATCTAATGATATTAAATACTACAAAATTACTATGACCATTAGATACTACTTCTAGAAGAAATATTTTATAAATAATGCTTTTAGAAGACAATGGATGACCATCTATAACTTTTACATGAACAAGTTTTATTTTTTTTACTAAAAATATGTTATGTCATTGAATAAATTCTTCATCTAAAAAACCAAGCAAAGGTTCTTTAATTTAGATTCCTATACTAAGTCACTAAAATATTTTAATGAGTTAGTATAAGAATCGTCCCTTTAGATTAGCTAAAAAAAATTAAGATTTTAAATAGTAGTTTTATTTCCATTAAATATTTAATAGAGCTAAAATTTAAATGAGTTTTTTTTTTTTTTTTTTTTTTTTTTTTTTTTTTTTCTTCCTCTTGTCTCCTTCATATTATGGATATGTTATAGTGTGGCACTTTCTTTTCTGGTTTTTAATTGTAGTGTGTATTTTTGTTATGGATCTTCAAAGTTCAAGGTGGTTGCAAAAGATACTTTTTCTTCATTGGTGTAGTTGTAGCACTTGAACAAGCTGGAACAAGATCCAGATTTAGTGATGTACGGTCGACTGTAGAGATTACACTCACATACTTATTTAAGTAGAGCAACTAGATGCTATGATTTTGGTAAGGCTTAACTACATTGTAATTTTGATTTGAGTCGTAAATGGTTCTTTGTCCGATCTTTTTCTACTAGTTTTAATTCCATACGATATGGAGGCAACAATCTCTAGTTTTTAGAAAGTGCATGTTTCAATGCATTGATGTCAATGTTGTTAGAGTCAATGATACAAGGAAGTTTATGTTGTTAGTATTTTAGTTCTTCCATTTAGTACTATGATTTGTTCCAATAATAGAGATAACAATTTTATAGTCATTAGCTGCCTTGTTTCTAATAATTGTGGTGTTGTGGCTAGAGATCTCGTAGATCTAGTTCCTAAAGTTGTTGGATGGTAGCTAATATATGCATTTGATTCCCTCAATTGGCGGATGTATCATTATCAACATACAAAGTTACGAAAAGGTCCTTCCAAAGATGAGAGGAGTCTTGTCTAAGCTAGTTGGTATAGGCTTCTCAAACCATATTCTATACTCAATTTCTCTAGATATAAAGTTGAAGGTTCTTTCTTCAATAAAGGTTATAGTACAATTGTCGCAACCACCAAGGGTCTCATCAGAGTAGTTTGCAATCTATACAAAGGAATATATCATGTTACGTATGTGACTCACAACAAAGGGTACAATAATCTTTGAATCTAATTTCAGCTGCAATTCTTAGAATCTAATACTTGAACATAAAAGCAACTTGGATCTATTGTTGGCACTACTCTGTTCTATTACAAGAAAATTATAGATCTAATCTGTAGTCTTATATTGATTACAATTCAATAGTCCACAAGGGGCGATGTAGATTTGGTAATATCAAGCTACATTGGTTGCAATGATTAAGATGGAGTGGATGCTGAAGAAAGGTAGATTGTCAACATTGTGTCAATAAGGGTTGGGAGCTCAATTGGATCTAACTCATATTGGGCTTTGACTTGATGAGTTGTGGATCCAATTCAATGCTATTGTATAAAATTCAAAAGCCATTCAAGCTACAAAGAGATTGTGATGGTGGATTATTTCAAGCTGCCATTGACTTTCAAGGAGGTTGGTATGTGGTATTAGAGTGTTGTCGAATCACTCAAGGAATGGTGATTATTAGCAAGTTATAGATCTAAGCTATGAGTTAGTTAGGTTAGAGGTGCAGAGTTTAAATTCATGTGTTAGTACTAAGTAGCAAAGATGTGATGGTTGGGTACTTAGATCATAAATCTAGTAGCCCAATAATTCTTGTATAAATTCATAGAATTTCAGCAAATCTATACACAAGGAGAATTATCTAGAGCTACACAAGCTTTTGAGACTAGATGGTGATCGTGATTTTGTAGGAATAGTTTAGCATGTCTATTATTGCAATATTAATCCAATTCAATTTTGACCACAAAATCCACTCAAAGGCATTAACGAAAGAGCAGAACATTTAGTGCATTGTGATTGAAGGAAATTTAGTGTAGTAAGTTGAGAGGATGACAAAAGAGTATTAGGCAAGGAAGATAATCTTGTTGGCAAAAGGCGATCTTATTTACTTAGTAGTCAGTTTAGAAGTGGGAGCATCTAGAGCAATAAATCAAAGTGGAGGCGTCCCAAATTCACCTTCAATTCTAGAAATTTGAATGAATTAAGTTGCGAGCAAGGAATAAATTAGGCTAAGATGCAATTAAAGAATGAATTATTTTAGGCAGATTTTTAAAATTTGGATGAACTTAGTTTAAATTTGGATGATACTTTATAAATGAATGGTGTTTTAAATTAGATGAATTATTTAAAATTTTAAATAATTTTAATATTAAATTATTTATAAATAAATGGTGGTTTAAATATGGATAAAAAGTTATTCTTCGATAAAAACTTGATTGTAAATGAGAAATTGCTTTAGATGAATTTTTATTTTTTTATGTAAATTAATATTAAAAAAATTAAAATTAAAATTAAAATTAAAATTAAAATTACATGAATTAAAAATTGATTCATAAAAAAAGATAAATTATCTTTATGTCTATAATTGTGAATTATACAAGTGATTTGTATTGTTGTGGAATGTGTAAAGGTAAGATTTAATTAATACTTAAAGCCTTAGGATCTTAAGCCAGAATTAGAAGGATTTTTTTTTTTTTTTTTCATAATAAGAGGGTTGTACGACTTATTGGACATTATTTATAAGATAATCATAAAAAGGTAGAATTAAGAATTAATTAAAATTATTTTGGATTAGAATAGACTTTCAACTAATGGGGGATTATTTTAATTCACAAAAGATGTTTATGTTGCCATTGAATTATAATAACATTGAGGCCTATTTATACAATTCTTAGATCAAAATTAGATTGTCATACTTTACAGCAAAATCAATTACTTGACTCAATATTTGAGGATCAAATAAATTAAAAATTAATTTCTTTATCTCATATTATAATCTATAAAAAAATGGCTAATGAGTGCAACATCATCCCACTTGATATCAATTATAAGTTGTCTAAATTATAAAGCATAATATATTAAAAATTTATTTTTTTGTCACAAAATATAGATCTTGTTTGTTGCAACACAAACTATATCATATTTTCCATACATATATCAAAATTCTTCCAAAAAAGCTTCTAAATTATCTAATATTAAATCATGTTATTCAAAAAAAGATGAAAACTATCATAATATAGAATCAAAAAGTAGTGTTCCAATAAACTCGACTTGTAATCTTAAAATTAGATAGTTTTAGAATTGAAGTTCAATTGCTAATTATACATGATTGATGAATCCTCAAAAATTTGATCTTGTACCATCAAACTTCTCAAGTAAGGCAATTCTTGATTCTCTAGTGCTTGAATGATATTTCATAATAGGAAAAGGGATATAATTTCATACAAATATTGAAGCAGTTTCAATCATTTGTATATCTCTATTTTTTTGTCATTTTTGTTCTTCCTTGTGGCAATAAATTAAATTAATGTATTGCAAGTATTAATTCGTTCAATTGTTCTTACATTTGTGGCATTGCACTTTTTATTTTGAAAAGCTCTATTATAACACTTAGAAGAAAAGAAATATCTATTATTATTGAACATATATAAAAGAAGGAATTTAAAAACAAAGAAATTTATAACAGTTTAGAAGAAGATAATTTATAACTTCTAATACACTTATGTCTGATCAAAAGAAAGGAGTAATCTATTCTTAATAATAAAAAAAGACAAATTTTAAATATTGTAAGTATATTCTTATCAATCTATTAAAGATAAAAATTTGATTAAAAAAAAAAAAAAAAAAAAAAAAAAAAACCATAAAACTTTTTCAATAAAGTATAATAAAATAAAAATAAAGAAGTATGTATATTAAATGAAAATAAAACTAAACTAAAAACAAGAAAAGATTTGACAAGAGTGAAGAAGGCTTCACTCTTACTTTTATATATACTATCTACATAGGAGTTATATGACAACATTTTATAAGACCTCCAAAATGTATTGACTTTGCACAACATGTATCTTTATTTTTAAGGTAAGTTTTCTATACGGGTGCCACATAGTTAGCTTTTTTTTTACAAGCTACCAATATGTATAGTATGTGGTTAACTTGTTGACCAAATTTTTAACCAACCAATCAACTACAAATATATATAAAGTCAAAGCAACATTTATGGAGCTTGTAGGAGGCTTTTATAGAAGATATTATGAAATTAATTTAACTTTATATACTGCTACCTATTCATATTATGTAGATAATAATTACAATAAATATATATTTGTGACATAAGTTGCTAAATTTTTATCCATAAACATGCTATATAATTTGTAAAATCCTAAAATTTATAAACTTAATTTTATTTTTTAAAATCTAAATCTACTAAATATACTATTAACTTTGAAAATCCTTCAAAACCTTAATACTAATTCAAACGATATGAAACTAACTTTTAAAAATCTCTTCAATAGTGTTCTTTCAAATTCCAGCTTTTGATTGATAAAAGAATTCTAAAATTGCTATAGATGCACAATTTTAAGCCTTGAGGTCTAATTTTGATTCAAGTTTACATTTGATCCTCTTTGGATATCAATTTTTGGTAATTTGAAGTATTATTTGCTTAAGCCTATTATTAATTCTCTCCTAAAGATGTCTATATTATTTACTTATCTCATTTACTTTGATTTGAGACATTTATACCTCTACAAAGTAAATAGAAGTTCTTTCTATAGAAAGGAGCATTAAGACTAAAGTTTTTACTACCTTCTTATTATTTATCCTTGTCTTTCTACTATAACTTTCTATTAGGCTCTTATAAAATAACATCCATGATTTTATTTTTTACTATAAAGTCGAATTACCACACAACTCTATTATGATTAATTTTTGAATTAAGATTAGAATAATGATGAATGCAAATGGTTTTTGTTGATTGTTGATTCAATAGTAGAAAATAAAATCTAGAAGTTAATTGTTTTTCAGGATGGTTAAGTCAAATGGGTCAATTTAATAAAAACTTGAGTTATTTTAATATTTTTTTAAAATAAAGGCTTAATTATAATTTAGAATGCAATGCTTTTAATAAATATATTAATTATTACATACATAGACTTGATTTGATGTATTTAAATTATTTTATTTTATACATTAACTTTATAAAAAAATATATCATTTAAAAGCTAAAAATTATTCTAAATTTTAAATTACCCAAATTTATCTTAAAACATATTTTTCTATTTGAGTTTATTATAAAATAATAAATTTATATATGATAAAAAATTAAATTAAATATTATATATATATAGAAAGAATATATATATATATATATTCTCGATCTATATTTATTATTGACAAATTGAATATAAAATATATATATTTTTTATTAAGAATCTAATTTTTAAATTTTTTTAAGATAATTTTTTATAAAATATACTTTTTATATGATTTAAAATACATAATTAATAATAAAATTCTAATGCTTATATATAAATTTATATTTATATACATATTTACACATAAATATAAATTTTTTAAAATAAATATATTATGACAATAAAAAATTTAAAACATAAATATATATACTTTTAAATTAATACTAAAATTTAATATTATATGTTATAAATTTATATGTGTGATGATTATTATTTTACAACATATTATTTTATCATTTTATTATTCTAATTATTTGATCGTCAAGTTATATTATATTTGTAACAATCATTAATAAGATAAATTATGTACATATTTAAGTCCTAATAATAAAAAATAAAAAAATAAGATTATAATTAATAAAATAGATTATTATTATAAATAATCTCAAAATAGAAATTTAAATTATGTATTTTCAAGAATGAATAAAATTATAATATTTATATAGATTGAATTATATTTGATAGATTTTCTTTAAAATTCTAAATAATATGAGTTTTTTTATATGTAAAGTAATAAATCTTTTTTAAAGATAATATATCTATGTATATTTAAGTATTGTATAATATATATATATATATATATATATATATATATATATATATATATATATATATATATATATATATATTTTAATAATTTTATTTATTTAAAAAATTAAAAAATAAATAATCATACTAATGTAGTTATATATATAAATATATATATATATATATATATATATATATTTCTGTTATTCTTATTAAATATATATATATATATATATACTTTACTCTTTTTAAGAGTTAATCCTTCAAAAACTAATTACCTCCAATAAGTAATCAAACATTTGGAATTTGACTTTGTTCTACTATACATAATTATTAATTTTTTATTTTCAATGATTAATTTATTTCTATTGATTTTCATTGATTAAAAATTATAATTAATATATGCCATCTAGTTAATGAGGATGAATAGCTAAGTGGCCTTGCCTTGTCAAATCTTAGCTTTATTTAATACTCTTGTTATTAAAGTTTCAAATTTAAAATAAAAATAAAAATTCTATTTTTATAGTTAGTATATAATTTAGAATAAATAAAAAATAATATATTAGAAAAAATTAATTTAGATATTTATAAAAGCTACATCTCAATATTATTAAAGCCACAGCTCCGCTTCTTTTCTTCTACTAAATGATTCAAATTGTACTAGTTACATATCCATGACCCTATTTCTATTCAATGACTCATGTTCCGTGTTCATGTATCCTCTTTCTAGCCACCAATTCCACCTCTGAATCCACTACCTTATTCTCCTCTCCACCATCGCCTCTATCCCATCCTTGTCTCCACTCCTATTTTTACCTTATTATTACTTCGACCACCATCATAAACTTGTACATGTGCTTCATCATGTAATTTTTTAGTTTTATAAAATCTTTTTATAAAAAGATATTCCACAAAGCCCTTCTATATGTTGTCCTAGTATAAGAGTCCTCATTTATATGTTAGTCTCATAGCCAATTAGCATATCATTTAATTAAAATATTAATCTTCTATATAATTAATATACAATTATTAAGCTTTGAAGAAATTTATGATGTTTTTTGGTAGGTTTTTATAAGAAATATTAATCTTAGTGGTTTAAATGTAAGTTTTTAAATAATATATGATTTTAAAAAATATTTTTAGAAAAAATTATAAAATTTTTCAAGACACTTATTTTATTTGATTAAATCCTTCTTATATTAAATCTAATATTACTTAATAATAAAATAAAAATCATAGTAATCTTTAAAATAATATTATCATTTTATTTTATAATTAACAAAAGAAATATATTATTTTTTTTGTATTGCAAGTATTAATATTATTTTAGTATTTACAGTATACTAATATTAATAATAATTTGGTTGTTATTATACTATAGTTTGTTAAAGTTGATTAATTCTTTGATTTTAATTTTTTTATACTATTAAAAATATTTATTGATTAATAAATTTTTAATTATTTATATATAGTATTTATCAAGTAATAGAAAATATAATACTACTAACAATGTAGTCTTATGATTGAATAATTTAATGAAAAATACAAAAATTTTGAAGTTTTCTTTAAATCCAAATCTTTAATTAAAAAAAGCATTGCTATTAAAAATAAAATTTAACTTATCATTATTATTTAATTTTTAAAAAATTGATTCAAAAATACATATAATTTTATTTTTAGTAATATATTTTAAATTATATTTTTAAAATAAAATAATTAAAAGAATATTTTTAAGTAATTAAAAAAACGTTATATGAATATCTTACATAAAAACTTGTTATATAGAGTAGAATTGAGAAGGAAGATGGATACATGAATGGGGTTGGAATAGATAGGTGGCTTGGACAAAAATAGATAAGAAGGGCTAGGAATGGGATTGAGGACATAAAGCTAATACAATCTGAATTATTTAGTAGAAAGAGAGGATATAGCTTTAACAAGTCTCTTAGTCTAACTATACCTTTTTTAAATTATAATTGTTAAAATTTTAATATTTTATTCAACTACTTGTACATTTTTTCGAAATTGAAGAAATCATATTTGATTTGAAAGTATCATATTATGTTCCATGTCTACTTTAGAAGCAATTGTGTTCTTTATTATTGAATCTTACTATGTACTTGTTGTATTCATGTATATTTTTTCTATAATAAAACTTTATGTATTTTTTTTCAATTTTTTTTAAAGATTATTCATTTATTATAATTGTGAATATAATTAATAGCTCCAATGGTTAGTTATAATCACTTTTGTGATTTTTAACATATTTTTACTAATTTTTATACTAATATGATTAATTTATGGATCCAAATTAGTCTTTTTAGTTAATTATGACTTTATTTTTATTTTTTGATTATTAATTAGGTAGGTACTTCTAATTATTAGATTGAATGATTATTAAAAATTCTAAAAATAGTAATTTAAGAAGATCTATGATCTCTTTTTCTTGATTTAGTTTCAATTTTTGTTTAGTGCTAGAATTAAAATTTTAGTAGAATTTCTCTTCTAAGTCCTAGAAATTATATATTGAATTAATCCACAATCTTAGTTTTCAATCCCAAGGCTAATCTCCAATTTGACTAGGGTTAAAAAATTCCTTAATTCTTAATGCTCGATCTTCTTATTTTATTTTAAGATTTTTTAAAGCTTAAATTTCATGGTACAATTTAAATAGATTAAAAATATAAAGTCTAATTGTTTAATTAATGATGATTTCAAGAAGATGGAAGCAAGCTAATTATTGTGGTAGAATTCCTCTCTTAGTGATTTTAATCACTATTTGGAGTTAAAAATTAGAAAAAAAGATAAAAAAATCTTAAGTATATTAATTCAAGGTCAAATTGCAATTGGGTCTTGGATTTACTAAGAGTTTTTATTTAAGGGAGTTTAAATTGAAGAATGGTGATCATGATGGCTTTGATGGCAAGAAACCTTGCTAATCTCTAAGTAGACTGATTAAAATTTAAATTATAGTTGAAACTTACAACTAAATTAGAAAGTTAATTGATATTTATAATTTAGAACTCAGATTTGGGCTTGTAAATAGTCAACATAAGGATAAAAAGGTGTTTTAGAAATAATGGTGGTATTAGTTTTGCCAAAAAGGTATCAGTTTTTGAATTATATGTATTTCAATCTTTAAAATCGGATTTAGGCTTAGAATGATTGTGGACCTTTGATCTTGGTTAGGAGTTTTTTTTATTTGCTGGTGGAGATATGGCCACCACCTTTGGATGTCCTCCCACCTGGTTAAGAGGGCTTGGGTGGATGAGTTTCCTCTCTCTTTTCTCCCTTTTGGAAGGCAAAGCCCTGCCAAATTGTTTTTAGGCTTTTAATTGAAGGAATTTTCTCCCACCTTGTCATCGCCTTGATATTTTTTCCCTCTTAGTCAATCAATTTTTTTATGCTTTTGAATAATATTTGGCAATCATCTTTTTTTAATTACTAAATTTTTAATGATGTAAGCCATGAGGAATTTGAAGCTTGGACGAATTTCCAAGTAGCAGGGGTGTATTGTCCTTGGAAGTGTAATAGTATCAATTTCAAAAATTTATAACTTAGTGACCTCTAACTCAACTTTAATGTGACTTAATATTGTAACTAAAATTGAAATTCTAGTTTATTAAAAAATTTGAGTTATTAACTTCTAAGTTATACCAATTTTTTGATGATTTTTAAAAAGAAGATGGATCTGCTACCTTAGTAGTTTAGAACAATTAACTTTGGAAAAACGTAGTATAATACACATTTCATCTTTTGTCATCAAATATTTTTTTTAAAAATAACCTCACTAAGTGTAGTTTTAGGAGAAATTAGAGTTATTAATTTTGAATCACTAATCAACTTTTAGTAAATTTTTAAGTAGAAGGGATTTGCTTCCAAAGTAGCCTTAATGGCTCTACATGGAAAAAACCATATCTCAAACATTTTGGATCAGATTGCCACAAGATTTAGAAGGATAGAGGCATGCTAGAGTTAACCTTGATCACTCCAAATTTCACATACATTGGAGTTTCAAGGAATTTTTGGTGAATTTTTAAGTGGCAAGGGTGGCTGCCTACAACTTGACATACTCAAGGTATGTTATTGTTTTCTTCTCTAATTTGCTCTATTAATTCTCACTTGTCTTATTATCATTAATTAATATTATTTAATAATTTAAAGAACTTTTTCTTCACTCTAGTAATTAATGATAAACTTTCATCTTTTCATTCATCTTTATCTTTAAAAGATAAAAATATAAAAATCAACCTTATCTTTTTATTTTTACCTTTTATTTTTAATTTTAGTTTATAACTTTTACTTTTTATCTTCAATTTTTTATTTTGGTTATTTTAAAACTCTTCACTCAAATTTTAGTGATAAATTCTAACTTATTTTATTTTATATTATTTTTATTCATAATTTTTAGAATTTAAGCTTAATCAGATAGAATTTGGAAGGTAATTAGTTTATTAGACTATAATATTTAAGAAATCATAAAAATTGTATATTTAATTTATTGTGTTTAGATAGATTAATTGTCATTATTATATCATTTTTTTATTTTATATTTATGATTTAAGAGTCCATGTTGGTTAATATTGAATTTTAATATAAGGTAAAATTGAATCAAATTGAACTTAAGTGAGGGGAGAAAAAATCGCTTATAACACTAGTTATAGAAATTAGATTTTAATCCTCAAGAATGAATCACATTGGATGAAAAAAATCTCACCACTTCTATATTAGAAGCATTGGAAGTAAGATTAAGGTAGTTTTAGCCAACATATTGTATTTAGACATGTAAATAAAGTGATGAAAAACTATTTTAAATCAAGAAAAAGACCACAACAATAACTTATGAAGTAGTGTCACTACTAAAATTAATAAACTAAAGTTTCACTTTGCAATGCATTACTCTCTTAGCTACATCAACTTTAATTCTATTAAAAAAATAATTAGTTGTTCTTGGTAGAAATTAAAAATATATGATTAAAAGTTATTACCTAATGTCTATCAACTACTACATAGAGGCAGTGCTAAAAGGTAGTCTTCTCTTCTTCTTTGCAAGGAAATTATGCAAAGAAATCTAATGATTGTATGCATATCATGAATGGTGGAATGGTGTGAGAAATTAGACTTGAGTCAATACCAATCTACTGCAAGCAATGTTTGTAGAAGAAGATTAGGATTTTTTGTTCTATTTCTTATTTTTGCTAAATCATGAGAAAATATTATTTGAGGAATAAGATAAAAGATAAGACTTAAAAAAAAAATTCAAAGATCTCTACAGCCTTCTTTTAAGACCTCTTAGTAGATTTAGAATTCAAATCTCACACTTTTGATAGTATTATGCTTCTACAACATTTTTTTGGAATAGATGACTATATTCTTGACAATAATAATATATTGCATTCTATAATTACATACTTATTAAAATATTTGATATAAAATTAATTTTACTTAAATTTAATATTTTTTTTCTTTTCTCTTTTTAAAACTGATTATTTGTAGATTAAGTAAAACTATTAAATTTTTGAACATAGAAAACATTTTAGATATATGAATTTATACAAAAATCTAATGATTGATACTTAATTAATCAAAAATATATTTTTGATTTAAAAAATATCTTAAGTTAAGTTTTTAAAACTGAAAATATTTAATTATGTTTATTGATTCTAAATTATATTATGCATATGAAATATTGTTTTAAATTTTAGTTCTATTAAAAAACCTTTTAGCAAGTAAAGTTACATTATCAATGTCTTTTAGATAGAATATTTAATAGAAATTCTAATACAAAAATATTATTTTAAAAACAATTAAATATTTGATAAAAGGTCTTTTCAAACTTTATGTATTATATAAATATAAATATTTATTATTTCTTTACATTAATTATGTAGAAAATAAAATATTTTAAATTAAAATTATTATTGTTTATATTTAACAAAAATACATAGAAATTTTGTAAAGATTAAAAAAGAAATTCTGACTTATTAACCATAAATATGGTATTAAATCAATTTAAGTCTTAAAATTCTCTAATAATTAGTTTTAATATAATTTCTTTTACTATATATAATTTTTAAATATAAATATAATGTTTTTTTCTTATTAGATTTTTTGAGTATGGATTGTGACTAAATATATTTTTTTAAGCTTCTATTTAATTTACTTGATAGATATTAGTATAAAAAACTTATGTGTAAATAATTTTACTACTTTTGGTTGTTTATTTATTTTTTTCTTGTATCTTTAGATTTGTAGCACAATCTACACTAATATTTGTAATTAGTGTGTAAATTCAACTAATGGTTATGTTATGATATATACTTTTTATAATATTAGGCTCTCTAACTACTTTATTGGCTATAAAGTAAATTTGTGTGTGTGTCATTGTGCTTGCTATAGTTGATTGTGGACCTATTTATAAGTTATATACCTTGTAGAGTATAGTCTACATACTATTCAAGTATAAATATGGATGGTATGATATATTCTATTCAAAATATCTTACTATTAGTATATATTTCTAATAAGTGTAATAAGCTAAGAGCTCATGTTTCAAAGATACTTTACAAATAATGTGATATATACTAATTATTATTTTTTTCTTAGTTAATATATAATTAAATAAACTTTTTATTTATATTAAATTATTGCAAAGCTAATTAAATATTAATCAATGCTTAAAAGAAAAAAATATTATTTATTAATTTTAAATAGTTGATTAGTCATGACATGATAGTATTACAAAGATAAACCTTTTTTTTATCAATTACTTAAACAAAAACTTGTTCTTAATAATTTTGATATTCGATTAATAACAAAAAAAATATTTGACATTACTTATAGTTTTAATAAAAATATTTGGTATAGAAGAAAATATAATAAAAAAGATATGATATTTAGAATTTAATATAAAATTTTAAATTTAATCATGACTAAACTAATCTTATTGCTTTGAAACACCACATTGTTATTATCTTTAGGTATTTTAATATATCATGTGGTCTTAGTAATAAAGTTATTAGATTATTTTTAAAATAAATTAAGAATTATTTAAGTATTAAATAAAACTCTAATAATACTTAATAATTTATTTAACATTTTTACAAATCTAAAGTATTAAAATCTTTGATAGAATCTAAATTTAAAATATTTACAATCTTAAAATAAATATTATATTTGTGATTTTAAAAAATTGTATTAAATATAATAAAAAATTATCTAATATGCAATGCCAACTAATCTTTTCTTGATATTGAAAAATTTAAAAATTAAAATAACCTAATAAAAAAGACAAAGAAAAAGACTTTGATCAGTATTTTTTTAAATTCCATAATAATGTTCAAACTTTAAATGCTAATGCTTTCAAGTCCATGTCAATTAAAATTAAAATTTAAACTTAAAAATTAGAATTATATAAAATTTTTTTAGGAAAAAAAAATTAAAAATTAAAAATTAAAAATTAATAAAATAAAAAATTAATAAAATGAAAAAAAAAATTAAAATGTAAAAATAAAAAATATTTAAATATTTAAATTGTAGTTGTTGCAAACAAGCTGCTCTAACAATTCTTATATTGTTGCTACCTTTAAAATAATTTCTAATCTACAAATTTTCTTTAAAATCCATAAATTTAATATTTGGATAGTTCATTAGTTAAAAGAAATGCAAAAAAAAATCCTGTTTTGATGTACTAATATTAAAATAATATTTTATATTTTAAAAATTAATTATTTAATAAAATAATAATTTAAATAATAAAGTGATTTACAATAAACACTAGTTAGAATCATATAGAAAAAAATTACAAATAACTTAAATTTTTAAAATTTAAAAAATATACATACATAAATATATAAAAATATAAAAAATAAAAATATATCACATAAAATTCTTAAAATAAAATAAAAATATAAAAAAATATAATAAAAAAGAGACATAAAACTATAAATAAATAAATAAATAAATAAATAAATAAATAAATAAAGTATAATAATTATCATACAAAAAATAGTGCTTTAAAAATGGACAAAAATTTTGTATTTACAAAAAATAAATTATATATATATCCAGTAAACTTATGGTTTTTTAATTCTAACTTATAACAATATATTCAAATATAATAAATGAATTTTATTAAAATTTTTTATTTAATTTTTTTTGATAAAATTTAAATTTGAATACTTATTATTAAAAATATAATGAATAGATTTTTTTATTAAAAAAATATATTTTTATATATAGAATTTATACATTTCTATTAAAAAAATAAATTTTTATGATAATTTTATGAATAAAAATTACTATTAAAATTAGTTTAGATTACTTAAATATTTTGATAAATTATAATATTTAGTTTTAAAGAATTATTTTAAAAAATATAATTTTAGATTATTTTATTTTTTTTAATATAGTTTTATAGTCATTAATTATATTTTTGTGTGTTGAAAAATACATATCTTATGTAAGAAACCTCTAGTAGAAAAAATACACAAAATAATTCAAGAAGACAAAATGAAAAGCTAATTTATTGCATGCCTAATTATTTTCATCAAAAAAGTGAATCAAAATTGAGATTAACTAAGATAGTACTTGCGAAATTATCTAAGATTAATGAGTTGTTTCTAGATATTTCCAAGAAGAAAAGTATGCAAGAACTTTGGTCAAAGAAAAATGTGCATGTAGTGTCAATTGACAAAGCCTTATTAAGTGTTTCTTTACTATTGCATCACATGTTGTGGTTTAATTTGGCACATCAAAATCTATTGCATACTTTTCATTTTATTATTAATTGGTATGCTTTTTAAGCAAAGTTGCATGCAATATAATTTCTCTTTGTAGAGTTGCTATCAAGGACATGAATCTTGAAGAAAGAAATCTTCACTACACTCTTATGTCATTTAAAAGGACTAAAAAATTACTCAAAGATGATATAGTATTAAACTAAAATAGCTATTATCAAAGACAGAAAAACCAAAAAGTCTTAAATCAAGACTAAAGATTAGAAAGGCATTGACAAGAGTGAAGAAAGCTTCATTCTTGCTTCTATATACACTCTTAACTAGAAACTATGTAGAAATATCCTATAAGACCTCTAAAACGTGTTGACTTTGCAAGTTACATAACTCAACTTACATAGCAAGTTTTCTATACGTGTGCCACATAGTTATCTTATTCCAAAAGCTATCAAGACAAAGTTAACTTGTTGACTAAGTTTTTAGCCTACCAATCACCTATAAACATATATAAAATGAAAGCAACATCAATGATGCTTCTAAAAAGGTTTTTTAGAAAATATTATGATATAAATTTATTTTTAATTATTTTTATTTGATTATATAGGTTAATATTAGAATAAATATGTATGTCTAAGATATTATTCCTCCATTTTAAGAACAAGTTCTACAAGAAGTGGTTATCATATGTTGAAGAAATCTAAGATGTAATAAATTATATTTTTCACATAATTTGATCTTTATTTTCTTTGAAGATGGTTGATAGTCATTTCAGCCATTAATAGCATTTTATTCTAGAATAAGTAGAGTAATTTTTTATTTTATTTTTATTAAGGCCTTTGTAACTCCCTTCAAATAAAACATATGGAATAACATCAAAAATTATTCTTATTTCTAATAAAATCACCAAACATCAAGAGTCTCTTTTAAGGTTGTGATACCAAATATGTTGTATCTTGCCTTTTATTTTAGAAAAGACATGTCGATTTTGAGTATCTTTATCTTGATTATGTCGTCTTAAAGTTTGTAACAATTACAATGTCTCATCATGTCAATCACCAAGTGATAGCTTTTGAGTTGAATTTGATAGCTGTTAGTTTTCTATCTCCTTAGTGTCACAAATATATAGAAGTTACAAACAACAATACTATATAGAATGCAATCTTTCTTAGGTCTTGTTTTTTTTGTATAAAAGATTTTTTATTCTTCATTTTAATTTTAATCGATGCAGCCAATGAAAAGCCTCAATTTTCTTTATTATATTTATAAGATTCTTTATTGGCTCCTATATGTGTTTAATAATATCATATTTACACCAGTGAATAAGATATTTTAATCTATTTTGTACCACCTTAAATCTAAGACTTTTTCTATATAAAATACTTAATTATTATTTATTTCTATAGAAAGAAGTGACATTTGTCTTTTTTCCAAAATATTCATTGTCTTATATGGATCAAGAAGAGACATGTAAAATATGAAACATATCTTTATAGACTTTGATAGATGTAATTAATAAGCAACAAAATTGACTTGTTTACAAATAGCAAAAGGTTTAAAGCTACTATAGTCTAACTTATCACAAAGATAAATATTTTTGATATTACAACAAAATAGCCATATCTTTTCACTTATATTGAATTGTGATTTTTTCTTATAATAAGTATTTTCATTGATTTTTTTTTTCTTGAGCTTCCTTTAATTGTGCCTTCATTGTTGAATATAACTCTGACAAATAATTTTCCAAATCTTTTATCATATGATTATCAATTTTTAAAAAGTCAAAAGTATCAAGTCATAGAGGATAACCATAATTTTCAAAGAAAGACATTTATTAAATAGAAGAATGTACCAAATCATTATACACAAACTTTACCAATGGCAAAAGAATTGTTCAATTATCTTGATAATAGTTGATGATACACCTCAAATATTGCTCTAAAATTTGATTTACTTGTTTTATTTGTCCATTAGTTTGACAATAGAAAATTAAAGAGAGCTTTATATCTATTTTTAGAACCTCAAAAATAATCTCCAAAATCTTGATACAAATTGAATCCTCCTATTAGATATAATATCTTTAAATAATCCATTATAGCAATAGATATTGTCAAAAAAAAAACTTAATTATTTTTTTACCTATGATAGATTTTATACATGATACAAAATATGCCATCTTGATAAAATGATCTACTATCATGAATATTAAATCATTTAAACATGAAATTGAAAGATTTGTTATAAAATCCATCGAAAAAGAAGTCTATGATTTTTTAGGAATAGGTAATGGTTGAGGAAGTTTATAAGATTGATGGCAAGGAGTTTTGATTCTTGAATAAATATCATATGATTGTACAAAGTCTTTGATTGCCTTTCACATTTGAAGCCACTAAAAATTTCTAGATATTAACTCTAAAGTCTTGTTGCATTCAAAATATCTAGCTATTAAAAAATCATGATGAGCTTAAAAAACACATATTCATACTTTGCCTTCTGAAATATATAATTGTCCCTTGAAATAGTATAGATTATTTTTAAATTCAAACTTAAAAATATCATAAAATTTTAAAAAATTATTCTTGATATGATGAATAAGAGGATTAGAAAAAATATTTGTTTAAATTTACTTAATTAAGGTTGAATCAATAATCAATGTTGATTTTATTATTCAAAGATAAAATACTTTGGCTTCAAGAAAATTATTCTTTATTGATCAAAAGTTGTATTTCTTTCTTTTGATATAAGAAAAAAATATCTAGAAAGGGCATCTAACAAACCTTCTAATTTTTTGGATTAGTAAGTGATCTTGAAATCAAATCTTAATAAAAACATGTTCTAATAGACTTGGTGACGTTTCAAAACACGTGTTGATATGAAATACTTGAAATTCTTGTAATTTGTATACATAGTGATTAGACTAGAAGTGTCTTCTAGATAATGATGCATTTCTTAAAATAAATCCATAAATGTAAGAAGTTCTTTATTATAAATCTCATAATTAATCTTAACTGCTAAATTTTTTTTGGAATAAATAGCTATTAAATAGAGCATATCTTTTGCTCTCATTTGTAACAAAATAACAGCTATAGCAAATTTTTATGCATTTGTTTTCATAAAGAACACCTTTAAAAAATTAATATAATATAAAATTGGTATAAAAATAAATAATATCTTAAAGACTTTAAAATATGTTTTAATTTCTTTTCTCCATTCAAGTTTGTTTTTGCATGTAAGACATATAAGAAGAGCCACAACTTGAGAAAAGTTCTTAATGAAGCTATGATAATAATTCACAAATCTCAAAAAATATTATACGTCTTTGATTTTTTTAACAATCAATTAATCTATGATAGTTTGGACCTTCTTAGGATTCAATATAAGACCATTATTAGAAATGATGTGTCTGAGGAAGTCAACTTTGATAGTAAGAAATATATACTTTTTCAGCTTGGCATTGTCGAGATAGAGAGAATTTGCCTTAAAAAAGCGCCAGACTTCTAACTGCCACTAATTGCTCAACTAAGCTTTTAGATAAAAAAAAAAAAAAAAAAACACTAAGTTTATATATAAAATTATCCTTGTAGGGGAAATTACATCAATACATAAGTCTAAGTATCAAAGATCACTAAAAATGTAATAAAAATATTATAAAACCTTATATATCTTTAAGGTAATTTTTTTCTGAATTTCAACAATTCACATCTCATGATCGGACCATCCAAACAAATCCAAATTTTTCATGAAGTACTAATGAGATTTTAACAACTACCACAAAAATTCCAATCACAAATTTATTATAGAACTTGAGATATTACCAAAGTCCTAACAATAGCTTCAAATCCTTGCTTACATACATCTATGTACAAATTTCTTCATATCTCACAAAAGAAGTATTTAAATACCATAAAATTTTGATATATACCTATTCAACCTAATAATATAAACTTTTAAAAAAATTTAGCTAAAAATTCATCCAAATTCTGAAGATATGACTTCAACCATTACTATCAACAAAATGACTCATTTGCTACCTTTGAATTGCACATGTTGTCTTTAATGCTCTATAACTTCATAAAAAATTCAAATATAAAACTTCTTTCACAAGAGGTGTGGATCTTAAAATTGTCCTTGTAATTCTTCTTTCAATCTCCAAAATCTATCATAAAACTCCTTGTATCCTCAAAATAGCAATAATATATCTTAAAAAAATACCTTAATTTCAAATGACTATAGTTTCATCACCTTAACTCCAAATCTTCAAAAATTTGCACATATATTATAGTCCAAATCATAAGCCTTACTATTCTTAATTTTTATTCTCAAATGCCCCTTTTGAAGTAGCCAAAATTCTTGTTATAGTTGTAGATAGCCTGTTGAATGCCTATTGGACATAGCCTTCGACTAATAGGAATAAAGATCTTTACTTTTAGCCTTCATCCATCCATACCTTGCTTTCATCCCTCCAAATAAGCTTCTTAAAGATTTGGATCTTCATCTTTGAGCTTCAATCTTTTCCTTAAATTTTATACTAAATATTTAAATCCTATATTATATTCAAAATATCTATATTTTATTCAAAATATATTAAAAAATAGTTGGTCCATTGATTCAGTTGATCAAAAAGTTTTAAAAACAAGGATAGAGAGTACATATTCTTGATAGTGATCTTATTGAGTCCTTGATAATTTATACACATCCACAAAGATCTATCTTTGTTCTTCACAAATAAGATAGGAGCCTTCGCTAAAGATTTAAAGTGGCATATAAAGCTTTAAGTAAAATTCTTATCAATGTATTCTTTGAATGTAATCGATTTGTTCTGTGTTAAGCTATACATTGGTCCAAATGGTAGTTGAACTCTCTCTTGAAGATCAATGGAACAATCATAAGGACAATGGCATGAAGAATAATTATATTCTTTTTTTCAAAAATATCTTGATAATTTTAATATAGGCTTGAAATGCCACTTAATTTTTTTTTCTATCAACAATAGATGTGGCATATACGACAAAAGTTGACTCTTCTTTTGTAGCATGCATAAAAGCTCTTATATCTATCAATAATAGTTTTAATATATTAATCTTATGGATTTCTACTTTCTTAGCAAAATCTTGAGCTAAAATATAGAAAAAATCAAGATTGCAAGAAATTTAGTCTATCTAAGGATTATACCTTTTTAATCACAATAATCCTAAAATAATTGAATTAAAAATTGATCTAATTATATTAAATATTATTATATTATTATAATTATTAATTTCTATTTCTATAAAAATAATTTCATGTATAACATCCTTAGAAGATTATAAATAATCATCTATTATATCTACATACATAGTTTTTATTTTCTTAATTAATGATATATCTTATTTTTTGATAAAGTCTTTGGCTATAAAATAGATTGAGGTTCTTGAATCCAAAAAGGCTAAGACTTTGTAATTTTTAGGTCCTAAATAAAATTCTATTGTAAAATAAAATGAAGGGATTGAAGAAACAATAAGACCTTTAATAGGAGTTAGATAAAATTTTAGTTGCACAATTCCTATAGTAACTGCAAAAACTTATTTTTTGACAAATCATTCTTTTTGGCAACCATGCTCCTTATTTTGTAATTACATTTTCTTTGGATAATATTAAGTGGTGTACTTGGATTTTTTATAATATAAGCATAAATCTTTTTCATGACAATGAATCTTATCTTGGTCAATAAGAGGTTTAAAATATATCATATCAATTGAAATTGATTCCAGCCTTTATGAATAAGTTTCTAAAAACTTGAAAATTATTATCATTACTTGATTTTTTTTTCTTTAGTCAAATCTATATTCTAGTTTGTTTTTTAAATAATTTATTATTGCATGCAATGGCTTGAGCAATAAATTATTTCAAAGATTTTACTTTCAACATTGTCACTAAAAAATCTTTGACATTATCCTTCAACCCATATCAAAATTGATTCATAAAGTCTTTTTCATTCTAATTTATATCACAAATAAGGTTTTGAAATTCAACACTTCTACCAAGTGAAGCATCCATAATTTTTTCTTTTATTTCAAGCAACTTAATAAATCTATAAGTCAAATTAAAGTAAAATAATCCACAATCTTTAATATTAAAAGAAGAGTAACTTTCTCTTTTTAGAAAAAAAATTGATATTAGAAAACTAAGCACTTTGTTTAAAGGTGGATAATTTGTGACCTTCAAAATACAACAATAGAAGTGGAATAATCTACAAATTTCTAAAATAAGATAAAAATAATAAATTAGTATTCTTATCAAACTATTAAAGACATGAATCTTGAAAAAAGAAATCCTCAATACACTCTTATATCATTCAAAAGGACTAAAAAATCATTCAAAGATGATGTAGTAATAAACTAGAATGGTTATTATTATAGACAAGAAGACTAGAAAGTCTTGAAATAAGACTAAAGACTAAAAAGACATTGAGAAGAGTACAGAAGGCTTCACTCTTACCTCCATATAAACTCTTAACTAGAAGCTATGTAGCAATGTCTAATAGGACCTCCAAGACATGTTGACTTTACAAAACACATAGCTTAACTTGTAAGGCAAGTTTTCTATATGTGTTCCACATAGTTAACTTATTCTATAAGCTATTAATACGTAGTTAATTTATTGAGTAAATTTCTAATCTACTAATTAATTACAAATACTTCTAAAGTCAAAGCAGCATCTATCAATGCTTTTAAAAAGCTTCTCTAAAAAATATTATAAAATAAATCTATTTTAATCTACTTCTTCTTAATTATAAAGAAAAATATTAAAATAATATGTATATCTATGATATTTTATGAAATATATTTTTTTATATATATTATATTTAATTTTGATTTAATTTGAGGAATATTTATATTATATTTGTCACTATTATGGTTATAATTAGGATTTTTCTATGAAATTGATATTAAGTTGTTTGTTTATTTTTGGTTTTTTAATTTAAAAAAGTTAGAAATTAGAACTAAATATTATAAGCACAAGTTGAATTTTTTGAAATTACTAATTTCTTATCATTAAATTTATCAAAGTTTTATTATAATTTGTATAACTTCTACAATTGATTCACTTGTGGATTTAAATACAAAAAATGTACTTATGATCGTTAAAGTCATTAGTTTAGAGAATTAATAGAATAATTTTGAAATAAATAGTAATTAATTAGATATAGTGGCTAAAGTAGATCTTTTATAAAAATTCCTTGAAAAAATATTTCAATGTATATAGTCTACTTTTTAAATTAGCTAATATAATTTGTGATGTCATAATAGTGGTTTTTATGGATATTAAAAAAATTAAATTAATTTAAAAGGTGAAGTATAATCTTTGATTTAAAACCATCTAAGAAAAATAAAATAAAATAAAATAAAATAATAAGAGATGAGATAGTGCATCTCAATTTAAGCAGCCTTTCTATTGATAGGAGTCTTAGCCATCTTAGACCCAATCTCTCTTTTTTTGTATTTCTTTTTTCTTCTCTTATAATTCACAAGATTTGCTACTTGAGAACAAGTTTCAATCTTTTTCATATTACAAGAATGTTGTAGTGTTGTATGGCATGATTTTCTATCTAAAAATATACTAGATACCTTATTGTAGAGAATTAGCTTTAATTTTATTAGATGGATTCTAATAAGCAATATATTCTTATTGTAGTATCTAAATAAATACAAAAATATTAAAAAGATATTCTATTAATAAAATCCTTTTGTATTTAAGAAGATTTATATATAAGGCTTTTTAAATCATCTAAAAATGTCCTAATATCTTTTTTTATACCAAATAATAATTAAATCACTTATTAATAAGCTTGATTTTGAATAAGGTCAAAGAAAATCCATAATCCTCTTACAAAAATCTATCTTTATATCATAAATTTTTCATAGCTTTATATCTCCATCTTTAACATATATATAAAGTCTTGGCTTCCAAAAACCCCTTTACTTTGCATAAAATATCCAAATTGTAGTAAAATCCTTTCAAAATATTTTTCTTTTAAAAAAGACTTTTTTTCTCTAAATTTTAAAAATTAATATCTCTTGATTCAACAATTCAATTTTTTCAAATTTTTAAATAATATAGAATCTATCTTTAAGCTTTATCACAAAAAAAATGAACCATAAATCTACAATAGATCATCTAGCATCTTAAAAACCCTAGCAAGTGCTCTAAACCCTAATTTACAAATGCTTGAACACTATTTTCTCTATATTTCAAAAATCCAAACTTTAAATGCCACAAAATTTATTTATAAAATTTAATAACATGACAACACATATTCTTAGAGAATTTTAGCCAAAATATAGAATAAGTAGTTATTTTCAAAATATAGATACATAGTGTATAGTGTAAATAGGGATAGATAACTATTGAAAAGGTGGTTCAATAGGTAGAATAGATGAATAGTCAAGAAAAGTAGTTATCATGTATAGTATAGGAGTTGGTATCTCGGAGTAGTATAAGGAGGATGGGAGAGGGGAAGAAAATGCCAAACTGCGATAGTGTTGAGCCGAGGGCCAGAATAAGAGAGTTGTGAGCCGGGGTAAGCTTGGTGCTACCTCTTTTCTTTTGTTTGTTATTTTCTTTGAATAAGAAGATTGAAAGTTTCTGAATATTGTGAAGTGAATTATGGAATGGAAATGTGATTGGTATTATTTGAAAAGAAGAAAGATTGAATGCTGAAATTTGATTGTAGTTCAGCAGAGAGAATGAGTCTGTGTTTGTGTAAAACACTGTAACATGAATGGCAGTTCAGTGTGAAGAATTCTAGTGATTGGAACGAGGGTAATTGTGTGCTGAAAGCTGTGAGGGCGTAGTATTACAATTGGAAATTATGAGGGTGAATATATTGGTGGAAATAGCAGTTATTGGTATGATTGAATTATTGTAAGGAAGAGACCAATAAGGTGAAGGAGGAGATTGTAGTTTCCTAGTGTGTTCAAATATTGGAAATAGAGACGATACATTTAAGAGGTAATTGATTGTGTGACCCTAACGAGAACGCTTAAGCAACTAGTCATTCGCCATGTTTGAATCCTCCTATACGGGTTTATGCTGGGAGGTTTCTTCCAAAATAAGTAAAACAAGCAATCACATTTTGGCGCTACTGTCGGGGAGTGATAATAGCTTTGAGTGTTATGAATTAATTACCAAACGTGTGAGAAAATTGGCAATGGAAGACGATTTCAGTAGTGTTTGAAGAAAGAGTATGGTTATTAAGAATGAGAATTTAACAGCAAAGAGAATAAAGCAATCAAAGGAAAGAACAGAGAGATCGCAAGCAAGAAATTTGTTACGTAATGAGCGAGATCGCAAATTAAAAAAGAAGCATCGACAAAGTTGGATTAAACCGTGGTTGCATGCCTGTCGGCATATTTGATCGTACCCAGAAGTCGATCGACCTCTAATATTTCAGAAGTACATACCGTTAAAGAAATTGCCAAGAGCACTCGCTGGGAGCACTGCTAATAGTCGAGCAAACCTTTCGAAGCTGCTAATGGAAAACGAGGAAGGCACAGAAGAAATAGGTATCCCATTGGGTATCTTCTCAATTGGAAATACGTCGGATCCTAACAAGATTGGTTCTAAAGATCGGCATAAATCACTTGCCAATAAAGACCAATTCAGAGTATATCAAAACCTATCGTTTTTACCTCATATTCAACCAAAATTTTTTTTTAGGGATAATAATAGTCAATCGGGAAGGCTTAGGAGTCTAAAAAAGACTTTTGCGGGAGATAATTTTTATTTTAATAAGAAATTGAGCAGAACATCGACATCTTTAATGACATCCAGAGGACCAACAGTTCCGATTGCAGTTCAAATGGATGCAGTGGACGATCGAATGACTAGCGTCGCGCCATTACCTACTTTTCAGGATTTGCCAGGTGCGGATCCAGATCAACATTTGTCTCAATTCTTGATGACGTATGTAGCCAATAATGGAAGAACAGAAGTTATTTGGCTGAGATGGCTGCTAGTGACATTGAAAGACAGAGAATTTGAGTGGTATAACCGCCAATCTGTGGAATAATTTATCAATTGGGAGGCATTGAAAAATGTATTTTTAGCCGATTTTTGACCAATTGGTTTTGAAGAACGTCTTAGAAAAAAATTAATGAACAGCAGAATAGTACGAAGGGAAGCGATACAGTCATATTATGGTCATGTAGTGGATATTCTTCGAAAATGGCCAAATAACCAAATGCCAGAATCATTTGTGTTGTCCATATTGGTTAATGGACTACACCCACCAAAATTGAAAATGTTTGTAAAGGAGGCCCAATCAGCCACCATTTCATCATCTCTTGAGCGAACAAAAGTATGGGAGGAATGTCACTATGACTAGAACTTAATAGTTGGAGCCACGATGATTCCATCTCAAGGAGGTTATCAAATGACAAATTGGAATGACGCGTCGAGAAGTTATTTGGGAAGGAATGATTATGGTACAATTCCACAGGGAATAGTGGATACCGTTCCATTATAAGCTGTACCACCATCATCATCACACATGTATGTGCCTTATTCTGCATATCAGAAACCAATACCTACAAAAGAATTACCAAATGCATTGGTATCAAGAGATCTTAATGAGTCATTGTTGTTAACATTGACGAAAAAAAATGGATGAATTGGCTGTGAATTTGGCCAAGAATAAAGAAAAAAGGTATAAACCAACTAATATGCGTCCTAATGTCTGGTGTAGCAATTGTAAGGGGCAAAGTCATTTAGTAACAGAATGTCCTTCACCACCCCAAATGACTCTACAATGTACCTTTTACATAGGCAAGCATATTACCACCAACTATTGGAATTTATGGAAGCAACAACAACTCAGTAACTAGATAATGACTCAACCAACTTTGTGGGATGTCAATCAAGTACAGATGAATAATAGGTTTGGCTGGAATGGAAATCAAGCGAATAAAAAAAATAGGAATTATTCTAATTTCCTCAACTCTAAATTTCACCAAGAAGGTGTATCCAATACTCACGGATTGGCGATGAACCAACCAGGATACCATCAATATCCATCCATGACGAAGTGAATGCCAGACTCTTCAGTAACAATGGGTCAACCAGGATCCTTTACTCATTCGACATAGAATAGACCTAGCCGTTATATACCAGTAGAGACACCCATTATCCCTGAAGGAGTTGGCAGGAGACCACTTTGTTGCTATCGTTGCAGACAAATTAGACATTATATGAGTGAATGTCTTATCTAAGGGCCAGTGATGACTATGCTTCAATATGTGGAAATTGTAAGCAGTTTGGTCACACTTATCAACAGTGCAATACACCCTTTAATTATAATAACCGGGACCAGCAAATGCAAACAAGCCAATCGACGGAGGACAAAGGCCCTGTTCAACGAGACTCACCAGTACATCGTGTCGAGGTGGTGAACGCAGTGCTTATCAAAGGCCAAAAAAAAGACAAGAATCCAATTCAGGACATGGATGAACCAATCGCATGAGAGCAAGTAGCACCGTCCACGGGGCTAAATAAACCAATATTAGTATTGGAACGTATTCCAATATTGAGACCTCAATAGACTAAGGAACCCAATTCAGTCCCACGTGCCAATTTATCGGGACCATCAAGATCGATCCCAACTGACCAAGTACCCATACTTGTACAGCCCAATAAAAGATCTTATGCATTAAAGGAACCTTTATAGGTAGACAAGTTGGCAAAGTTACCAACGACAATTTCAATTGCCAGGAAGGAATTGCTGCCAAACGGAGTAAAATCGAAACCAATGAAATGCAAAAGAGCATTGGGAATTACTCTCAATATAGAACCCTATGACATTCTGAGGGATTTGGATGTTATTCAGCCTTCAATTACAATGAAGCAACTTTTGGCTGTACCACCGAAATGTCGATCTACATTGAATTCAGCATTAATACGATGAAGATCCCGCACCAAAGAAATTCATGAAGTTAGCTTAAACCCAGATCCGGGATCACCAACAATCGATGTATCAATCGATGGCATTTTAATTCCAGGGGTACAAGTCGATGGTGGCTCCAATGTGAATTTAATGAACGCGGATACAATAGAAGACTTGGAACTAAAGCAATTGCTACCTACGACATTGGTCTTGCAAATGGCAGATCATAGTTGGGTAAAGCCAATGAGAATCTTATGTAATATTGCCACTGTAATCGTGGGATTGACATACAAAATCGATTATATTATATTTCGATTACAGAGTTCTACATTATCATATCCCATTTTATTGGGCAGACCTTGGCTTTATCAAGCTAAAGCTAAGAACAATTGGAGCCGAGGCACATTGACAATTGGAAAAGGTCGGGACCAGATTGTTCTACAGATGTACCCGGTACAATATCATGGAGAGTTTCAATTGCCAGCATCTGAATTAACATCAGACGATGAACTTAGCTCCGATAACGACATAGTAGCACCAATTACGAAGGCGCCCGTGGAGGCAGCACTACACCCTAGAGTGGTGTACCAATGTAGAGGTTTGAGGGAGTACTTGATATACTTGACGGACTCGAAAAACTCGGATTATGTTAATACTGATTGTATGATCAAGTATGATGTGCACCATGTTAGTGCCCTGGACACAGGATTCAGTACTTCGTACATGTCGAACTTACCGACTGACTTTAAAGCAGCGCGGGGGTTGAAATAGAACATCATCGTTGCACCTTTATGTCAAACTATCAACTTGGCGACCACAGCAAAACCTCGGACAATTAAGGTCTACGAAGGTATTAAGGAACAAGAGTTGACCTGCTGGAACGAATTTTTCTTGCATCATAAATCCACTTTTGTTTGGACTTATGATGATTTAAAAGATATTCCCACTGAAGTCTGTGAGCATCATATCATTTTAGAGGAGAACGCTAAACCGGTACAGCAGAGACAACATCGCCTTAATCCTAAATATTCTCTCATGGTAAAAGAAGAATTAGACAAGCTTCTTTCGGTTGGTTTTATTTACCCAGTACCAAATAGTGAGTGGGTTTCGCCAATCGTGAGGGTACGGAAGAAGAATGGAAAAATCAGGATATGTCAAGATTTTTGAAAGTTAAATGTGGCCATCAAGAAAGATTACTTCTCATTACCTTTCACGGATAGTATGAGTAACATATTGGTATTATCACCACTAGGTAAAAGAATAGGAGTGGGGCACCAGTTAAAGTCATTTTGTGGTGTTGTTTTGGGTTGGCTGGAGTGCCATTTTCTTGTATTTCTTGTGTTTTCGAGAGTAGTAGTTCCAATTAAGAGTTAATAGTGAGAAGCTTGGGACAAAGAAAGAGAACGCATGGTGGAGACTCACAGACAAGAACTATTTTGGGCTTGCAATCATTTAATTTTGGAACTAGAAAAAGCAAAAGGTCAGTTGGTAATGGAACAAAAAAAGACCGAGTTATTGGCGCAAGAGAAATTGGTATTGAGTGACTGATACAGATGTGAAACGGAGCTGTTAACGGCTGAAATTGAGGCCTTGAATGCCGAGGTGACAAGATTGGTAGAGGATTTAGTCAATATTGGTCAAGAACAAGTATCGACGTTGCCAGTTTCCGAAGTTCTAGAAGAGAGGAGTCACTTTCAGCGCCAGTTGGAATTGAGAGATACCCAAATCTTGAAATTGGAAGCTCAAGTCCGTGAACTGGGTGAGTACAATGAAGACCTTTCAGCTCAGTTGAGGCAAGAACCAATGGAAGGATTGGAGGAGGATGAAGATTTATAATTGGAATCGGAATCGATAGAACCAATAATAGATATTGCGGCAATTGATTAATTAGATAGGCCAGAGGGATCACAATTTTTAAAGAGTTTTGTTAGATAATTTTTAGATAGGTATCAATTGAGTGTTTGCAAGGATGCTGCACAGTTAAGAGTGGGGCTATGTAGAATAAGTAGTTATTTTCAAAATATAGATATCCAGTATATAGTATAAACATGGATAGATAATTGCTGAAAAGGTGGTTCAGCAGGTAGAATGGATGAATAGTCAAGAAAAGTAGTTATCATCTATAATATAGGAGTTGGTATCTCGGGGTAGTATAAGGAGGATGGGAGAGGGGAAGAAAATGCCAGATTGCGATAGTGCTGAGCCGAGGGCCAGACTGCGATAGAGCTGAGCCGAGGGCCAGACTAAGAGAGTTGTGAGCTGGGGTAAGCTTGGTGCTACTTGTATGGGACAAAGTCCTTAGAACCTTCTAGAGTCAAGTTTCTAGAACCTTCCAGAGACAAGTTTCTAGAACCTTAAGAAGCAAGTCTCTGGAACCTTCTAGAAGCTTCTTAGTTGGTAGAAGATGATAGGAACATAGTCCTTAGAACCTTTTAGAGATAAGTTTCTAGAATCTTCTAGAAATAAGTCTCTGGAACCTTCTAGAAGCTTCTTATTTGGTAGAAGTTACTTGAAAAGCTTCCTAAATAGGAGTATATATTGGAATCGAGGCTGAAGAGTTCTTTAGTCTTGACAACACATCTCTTGGAGCTCTAGCTCACCTCTCTGGTGTTGTTCTTGTATTCATCTGATTAATCTAGTTCTTGCCAGTTCTTCTTGAACTTCTTGTTAGATCTCGGGTCTGCATTTCTGTATCCGTGACAGTTTGTCGAGACTTCACTCACCTCAGATATCAGAGTTAGTTTCTTCTTCCTTAGAGTGCGGATTATCCCTCTTCTTAGAAGTGTACTAGTATTTTAGAGGTTGCGGATTACCCTCCTCTAAACTGATACTTCTTTTGTTATAATATTGAAGTCTTATTCTTCTTGGAGAGAGTGGATTACCCCTTTTCTTGAAGCTCTTAAGGCATTTTAGAGGTTGCGGAGTACCCTCCTCTAAACCAATATTGTCTTCTTATAGAGTCATTTCTGTCCTTCTCTTAGAATGGCCAGAGGCTAAGACATTAGTATAATGGAAAGTTCGGAGTCCAAGTTGGATGCTATCATGAATGCCCTTGCTACATTATTACAAAGAACTGCAGAGATTGAAGGAGTCGTGGCAAGGCTTCATAATGATGGAGTATCTGGGATGGCACAATCTAGGTTGCACCAGCCTCAAACTTCTACACTTGGAGAAGCAACTTTGCCTCAGGTTTGACAAGCATTGCTCATTCTACAACATAAGGAGCCCCGAGTTAGCCTTCCAGAGAAGTTCGATAGTACGCATTCCAAGTTTCCAGGATTCGTCAATCAAATTAGGTTAATAATAGTTTTACAGCCCGAATGCTATCCAATGGAGGAGTCACGTGTTGGACTTGTTGGAACCTTACTTACACGGCAAGCTCTATCATGGTTTGGTCCTTTGTTTGAGAAACGATCATCCATACTAAACAACTTTGAAACCTTTTTGGAGGCATTTGTGGAAGCATTTGGTAAACACGACAAGATTCAATGGGCTACAACAAAGATCCGGTCACTACGACAAGGGATGCGCTCTACATCAGTCTATGCATCGGACTTCAGGCACTTAGCATGCGATATCAATTGGCATGAAGAAGCGTTGATGAGTCAATTCTATTGAGATTTAAGGGATGATGTGAAAGATTTGCTGTTAACTCTTCCTAATCCACAAACGCTCAATGAAGCTATTAGCTAAGCTGTGAAGTGTGATAATCGCCTATTTCAACTCCGCCAAGACCAACGTTCAAGACAACATACAGTTCGCCATGCCTCAATTATGTCGACAAGCAATATGAATTCACATTCAGAGGTAGAAGACATGTAAATTGATGCGGTACGTGTCAAATCTCTTATCCAAGAAAAAAAAAAGCGGCGTATGGAGGAAAGTCTATGCTTGTATTGCGGTGAAGAAGGCCACAAAGTTGGAAACTGTCCCAAGAAGCAAAATCGACGTTTTGTCAGGACTAGGGGTACATTTGTTCAAGAAAATGAGGATGCCCAGCCACAATAGGAACCGTGCGACTCGACAGTGAAATATCGCAACAACAACCAGGTTCCTTACTTTCTGCTCAACCTGCCCTTTGCTTTACAATCCCTTTGTTTATTAGCCCTCAGAAACTGAGAACCTTAGCATTATTAGATTCAAGAGCATCTGCTTGTTTCTTAGACAAAGAATTTACGAAGCATCATAAGATCCTTTTAGTAAAAAAATCCAAACCTGTTCACGTTGAGATCATAGATGGGCAACCTTTATTGTCTGATAGTATCACCCATGAATCAAAACCTATAAAAGTGACGTTTAAAAGCCATAATAGTCATATTATTTTCAATATTATTAGAACTCCATCAAATCCTGTTATTCTTGATCTTTCCTAGTTGAAAAAGCATAACCCATCCATAGATTGGAGGTTGCGGAAGATGACCTTTCTCACAAAACCACCCAAGAGCAAGCCTAGTAGAAAATCCCGAATAGAGAAATCTTTATTCATTGGAGTAAGAGCATTTATAAGATCGTCTAAGGAAGGCATACCGTTTGTCATTTATGCGGCTTCAACTACCGAGGAGAAGATCTTGACAACAAGTATACCTGAGCAATGTAAGGATTTTAAAGACGTGTTTCAAAAGAAGAATGCCGACATGCTACCAGAACACCGACCATATGATTACACCATAGACTTGTAGGAAGGAGCACAACCGCCTTTTGGCCCAATCTACAATCTATCGCAGATGGAGTTGGCGGAGTTGCAAAAGTACATCGACAAGAATCTAGCTAAGAACTTCATCCGTCATTCAAAATTGTCAACTGGAGCACCCATCTTATTTGTGAAGAAGAAAGATGGCTCATTGCGGATGTGCGTGGACTATCGAGGCCTCAACAAGGTAACAAAGAAGAATCGTTATCCGTTACCCTTGATTTTTGGTCTCTTAGAACAACTTGGACGTGCAAAGATCTTTACAAAAATTGATCTAAGGTGAGCTTACAACCTCGTACAAATCAAGGAAGGAAATAAGTAGAAGACAGCATTCCGTATAAGGTATGGCCATTTTGAATATAATGTCATGCCCTTTGGTCTTACCAATGCTCCAGCGGTCTTTCAACATATGATGAATGATATTTTTCGAGAGTACCTTGACAATTTTGTTGTCATCTATTTAGTTGATATTTTGATATTCTCCAAAAATGAGGAAGAGCATGAAAAGCACGTTTGTTTGGTCTTGAAGAAACTATGCGAGCGAGGACTATATGTCAAGTTGGAGAAGTATTTATTTCATCAAATAGAGATGGAATTTTTGGAGTTTGTTGCGACTACGGAAGGCTTGAAGATGGACCCCAAGAAGGTTGAAGCAATCGTGTCCTGAGTGGTTCCAAAGACGGTTAGAGATGTACAATGCTTTCTTGATTTTGCCAACTTCTATCGGATCTTCATCAAGAATTACTCTCAAGTTGCTGCTCCTCTCACTTGGTTGACATGCAAGGATAAGCTGGAATGGGGACCTCTAGTGGAGAAGGCATTTCAAGATCTGAAGACTGCATTTACTACGGCTCCAATCTTGGTACATCTAGACTTTACAAAGGCCTTTTATTTAGAAACTGATGCTTCGGATTTTGCTTTGGAAGCTGTACTTTCACAAATGGGAGAAGACAAGAAGCTCCATCTAGTTACATTCTATTCTCGAAAGTTCTCTGCTGCTGAAATCAATTATGAGATCCATGATAAGGAACTTCTTGCTATAGTGGATTCTTTCTAAGAATGGTGTCACTTTCTTGAAGGAGCTGTACACCCAGTGACCGTATACACAGATCACAAGAATTTGGAGTATTTCATGTCGGCTCAAGTTCTAAATCGACGTCAAGCTCGATGGAGTATGTTGCTATCTAGGTTCGATTTTGTTATCACTTATCGACCTGGAAAGCAACAAGGACTATCTGATGCCTTATCGAGGAGATTGTATCTTGTACCAAAGGTTGGAGAAGCAGCGTTTGATCAATAATGTATGACATTGTTGAAGCCAGAGCAATTTCAGCTTTGCGCTACTATCGTGCCAATTGATGCTAACTTCCTGAATCAGGTACGTGCCATGACCATTGAAGATTCAATAGCCATTGATATTAAGCAGCATACCAATGACAACAAGTTCAAGGTGGAGGGAGATCTTTTATACTTTGAAGAGCGGTTATATATCCCAAAAGGACCAGCATGACTCCGAGTTCTTCAATCTTGCCACGATTTTCCAGCTTAGAGACATTTTGGATTCAATAAGACCTTGGAGCTTATTTCTCGAGATTTTTGGTGGCCCCAAATGTGGAAGGATGTGAAAGATTTTGTCTTCTCCTGCAACATTTGTTCAAGATCCAAGAATCCTAGGCATTGCCCTTATAAACTCCTACAGCCATTGCTGATTCTACGTCGACCATGGTCTTCAATTTCCATGGACTTCATCACGGATCTGCCATCATCAAACTCATTTGACAGCATCTTTGTCATGGTAGATCGGCTTACAAAGATGGCACACTTTGTCCCTTGCAAGAAGACATCACCTAGTGAAGTCACAGCAAGGCTCTTTTTTGATAATGTGTATCGATATCATGGACTACCAGATGATATCGTATCAGATCGAGGAACCCAGTTTGTATCAAAGTTTTGGAGATCTCTCTTTGAGATACTGAAGGTGGATATCAAGCTTTCTTCGGCTTTTCATCCTCAAACTGACGGTCAAATGGAATGGGTGAACTAAGTCTTGGAACAATACTTACGATGCAGCATCAACTATTAGCAAGACAATTGGACCACATATCTGTTGCTAGCCGAGTTTGCATATAACAACACCTTCCATGCGTCGACTCAATACTCACCATTCTTTTCCAACTATGGGTATTATCTGAAGCTTGATTTATTGAGTCCGTCAACAAATAACAATCTAGCAGCTGAAGGATTTGCGAAATAACTATTAGAGCTTCAAAATACATTGAAGCTTCAATTACAATCCGCTCAAGAATCCTACAAGGTGTGTGTAGATAGATTTTAGAATCAAGCATCTACTTTCAAAATTGGAGATAAAGCATGGCTTCTTTGACGGAATATCAAGACCAAGCGACCATGTGATAAGTTGGACTATCGAAGATTGGGACCATTTATCATCCAGCAGCAAATCAATCCAATGGCGTACCATTTGGAATTACCGGCTTCTATGAAGGTACATCCAGTCTTTCATGTTTCTCTGTTGGAGCCTTATCGAGAGTCGTCTTTTCTTGGAAGAGTATAATATCCACCACTTAGTATTGAGATCAAAAACCACAAGGAATACGAGGTTGAAAAGGTACTAGATTCACGGCAAAGGTGGGGCAAGTTGGAATATCTTGTTCATTGGTGTGGCTATGACATTAATGAGCGAACGTGGGAGCCAGCTAAAAATCTTGCCAATGCGCCGCAAAAGGTATAGGAGTTTCATCAACAACATCCTCATAAACCCAAGCCGGTTTGATGATAGCTTCCTTCTGAAGCTTGCTCACCTAAGAATATAAGAAAGAGGGAGAGCACTACCAAAATTTGTAGTTGATGTAGTTATTTTCTCCAAGATAAAATAGAATTTTTTTGAATAGCCATAGTTTGGTCTTTTGATATGGATAGCCAAGAGATAGATACTATGTCAGTCAGATTATCTCAACCGACTAGCTCACGAAGGTGACCCCGAGATGAAGAACCGCCTATACCACGACGAGGACGGAAGATATCGAGTAACTGATCACTAGTGATTGTATTTGAGTCCGAGCCTGCTTACAATGGTCAGCTAGAAGGCGTATTTGCTGGACAATTTTACAATGAAGACAAAGAAGTTCATGCTTGGTCAGAAGTTGAAGGAGTGGGCAACTACCATTGGCTTCAAGGGCCGATGAACCACTTGCCTCGTGAACAACAGTTGGAGTTCATAGCAGACGTTATGCGACAGATCTTCATTTTCTTGCGTTGGTACTGATTAACAACATTGCTTCTCAGAGACCTCGAAGCTAAAGGAGGGGGTGATGTTATGAACATAGTCCTTAAAATCTTTTAGAGACAAGTTTCTAGAACCTTCTAGAAGCAAGTCTTTGGAACCTTCTAGAAGCTTCTTAGTTGGTAGAAGATGTTAGGGACATAGTCCTTAGAACCTTCTAGAGATAAGTTTCTAGAACCTTCTAGAAGCAAGTCTCTGGAGCCTTCTAGAAGCTTTCTAGTTGGTAGAAGTTGCTTGAGAAGCTTCCTAAATGGGAGTATATATTGGAATCGAGGCTGAAGAGTTCTTTGGTCTCGACAACACATCTCTTGGAGTTCTAGCTCACCTCTTTGGTGTTGTTCTTGTATACATCTCATTAATCTAATTCTTGCCAGTTCTTCTTGAACTTCTTGTTAGATCTCGAGTCTATATTTTTGTGTCCATGACACTACCTCTTTTCTTTTGTTTGTTATTTTCTTTGAATAAGAGGATTAAAAGTTTCTGAATATTGTGAAGTGAATTATGGAATGGAAATGTGATTGGTATTATTTGAGAAGAAGAAAGATTGAATGCTGAAATCTGATTGTAGTTGAGCAGAGAGAATGAGTCTGTGTTTGTGTAAAATACTGTAATGTGAATGGTAGTTCTGTGTGAAGAATTTCAGTGATTGGAACTAGGATAATTGTGTGCTAAAAGCTGTGAGGGCGCAGTATTATAGTTAGAGATTATGAGGGTGAATATATTGGTAGAAATAGCAGTTATTGGTATGATTGAATTGTTGTAAGGAAGAGACCAATAAGGTGAAGGAGGAGATTGTAGTTTCCTTGTGTGTTCAGATATTGGAAATAGAGACGATACATTTAAGAGGTAATTGATTGTGTGACCCTAACGAGAACGCTTAAGCAACTAATCATTCTCCGTGTTTGAATCTCCCTATATGGGTTTATGCTGGGAGGTTTTTTTCGAAATAAGTAAAACAAGCAATCACACAAAATCTTATCAAATTACTCAAGATATAGCTCAAAGCACAATCACTAGTAAATTCGATCACTTATTGCCTTTAGATTGCAAGCACTAACTTCAACTTCCTACAACTCCTTCAATCTAATTTGGAATTCATCAAGAAATATGTAGAAATTATAGTCAAAGAAGTGTTCTTTCTAACATCAATTGCCAATCCTTCATTTCTTTCCGTACGCATGTGTTATATCCAAAAGAATAATAGTATGTATAAAACCAATAACTTAACATTGAGCACCTATATCTCTTTCATAGAAATCCCAAATTATCCAAAAATTGCACCAAAACCATAGCTAAAATCCTAAATTTTCTAATTTTTAGCCATCTAAGTTTGAATCACCTCAAAAAAGTAACTCTAATCGTTAATAAGCCCTCAGGCAGCCTCTTTGAAGCCCATTGGACATATCTTTTGGTCAATAGCAATGGAGATTTTTATCATCCATCTCCATTCATCCATATGGATATTCTAACTGTTCTTTTTTCTACCAAAATCTCTCTTCAATTCTTTTTTTTATAAGCTTTACATAATATATGCCTTAAACATCAATTAAAAGAAACAAAATAAGATTCTAAGAATCACTAATGTCTAATAAAAGTAGCTTTAAACATATAAAACTATTATTAATATAAAATAAACTTTGATAGTACGTCTTTTAAACTTATTGCTTCAAATTAATAAACTAATCATATTTTGTAACCAACTAAAATCTAATAAGGTCACTTTTATTACATTGTGTAATAAGTTACATATTTGATATATATATATATATATATATATATATTATTTTTATATAATAGCTAAACCACAACACAATAATGTAGCTTTTAGGATATCTTTCATTTAATTGATTTGTTCTATAAGTATTTAAGGATTTTGATTGTGAAGGTGTAGCCTTGGTCTATGATTTATTACTACCTTAAGTGTCATTCTTGCACTGTTTTTGGTGGTGCTTCTTTTTAACTTGCATTGTTATTATAACTATTCTTGGTATAATTTTTTTTCTTTGTGGCAATTCTTTCTTCTACGGCCATTGAATGTTGACGCAAAACAATCTCTAATTTTTTTAGATATGGATCTAAATTCTCTTGTTGTTAATTATTTTTTATAGTTCCATTTTCTTTATCAATTAGTCTACAAGTAGAGATGCAAGTGATACTAGTGATTTCTTATTATCTCTCATTCTTTTCTTGTTATAATAGATGTTGCCAATGGCTCAAGGCAATATCAAAAAATTTAAAAAATATAATTGTATTGTTAATTCTATTTTTTTGATTGAAGAATCCTTCTTCCTAGGATGTCGTCTTTACATTTCTTATCTTAGAAACAAACTTGTAGTTATACAAAATCTTACACAACTTGTAACTACTTCTATAAGGTGATGTATAAGAACCATATACAATCTTGCACAGTCTAAGGGAAGTATGATTTGAAGTAGCAATTTAATTCATATTGATTCATCTTTCCTTTATATTGTACAGTAGTGAAGTTTGTCAACTTGACTTTGCTAAGCTATACTTTTACATTGTGCAACCCTGCTTAGATTATTCTTGATCCTTGATATTAAATCTTAGCTTAGCATTCACTTTGTTGACTCCTTAGTTACTCAATTACCACCAAAAAATCAATGGATAATAATAATGGTTATTAAATTTTAATAGTAGAAGGATGATATTTGTTCTTTTGCTATAATTGTTTTAAGTGGTCAACAATAAATTTTGGTAATTTTTACTAGTTTCTGAGTTTAATAAGATGCAATGACATGCTAGTATCACTTGATGCTTACAACATAATAAAAGATCTTGTTCTTATTTTATAGAAGCACCTAATTCTACATAGTGCTAAAATGAAGCAATAATAATGGATTATATTGTTTCTTGTTATCTTTTAGCTACAATTGTTGGTTGAGGCCGTGGAAGCGAGTGTTGATCTTTTCTAAATTTCACAAGTAACTCAAAACACAAAGCATATCAATAAGATACTAAATATTTTGCAAGGCCCATTTGCATCACAAATCTCATTATTACTGTAGTAAAGAGAGTTGCCTCAAAAAAACATTGGACCTATAATTTCTAGTAATCACTCAAATAAGTTACAAGATTATAAAATATAAATGTAATTTATAGCTTGCCTTCAAGAATACAAATAAAACAAATATACAAGTCAAAGTTATACAAAAATATCCAAGTTATGACTAAATATCCTAAATTTATTTCTATTATTTTAAGAATTCTTCTTATATATGTATTATTCAATAATTTCTAATCTAACCAAGGAGTTGGATTTAAAATTCTCTACAACTTATATCTTTGACTACCTCCATACAAAAATTCAACCATAAATTCATTATAAGTCTTTGAATATCTTTTAATTTCTAACAAATACTAAACATGACAATTATTAGGCATCTATGTACTAATTCCTTTATGTCTTAGAAACCCAATGTATTTTTCATATACAACTTTTTAACATAGTCATCTATATTTGTAGAAATTTTGAAATAAAAATTCATCCAAAAATTCAAGATATAGTAATAACCGAAACCTCCATTATAAATAACTCACTTACAAACCCTAGTTTTGAATACTAACTTCCAATAGTTCTTTTTTTTGTTTTAGATTGGAATATATTGGTATTTTTATATAAAATATAATTCTTTAAATCAACTTTCAAATCTTACTTTTTAATTCTTCAAAGCTTTCCTACCACTCTTTATGTACCTAAAAGAGTAATAACAAGTACCAAAATCATGCCTTAACTTCAAACAACCATAACACTTTTATTCTAATTTCAAATCATCCATTTCTTTCATGCAAATTCTAGTCTAAAATACAAAAAATTTGAATCCAGCCTCCAAACTTCAAATGCCTTATCTTTCTTGAAATGGTTGGCCTTATCTTAAATGAATCGCCTTAAAGTAGTTTCAAACTCTAATGTGGTTCCAAATAACATCTTGAAGCTTGTTGGACATGACTTTCAACCAATAGAAATGAAGTCCTCTGTCTTTCATCTTATCTACCTATATGAGATAGTCTAGAAGTCAAAATATTATACTTTTGATTCTAAAGTCCCTCTAAACTTCTTTCTAATAAATCCTACAACTTCTATCTTTAATTAAAAACTTTAAATTATAAATTTAAATAAATTAGATAAATATTTTATAATATTTATTTTATATTTATATTTATATATTATTTTATTTTTAATTATATTCTAAATTTTTATAACTTATTATGTTATTTTTATATATTATGCTACTTTTTAGCATGACATTATGATTACTAGGAGGTGTTAGATGAGAGCTCTTAGGAACAAAATTGTATTGTTAGAACTGAATATCCAAGCTAGCAATTGCTATAGTAGTCCAAATATTACTTAAAATCAATGATTTAATTTTATTAGTAGAGATTGTTTAAGCACAATAAATATTGTTAAGATTGATATTTATGGAGCTTAGAGGTGATAGAAAAAAAGAAAACTATAGAATAATAGTAGTTAATTTCTTTGAAAAGAAAATATGGTAACTAAGCCTTGAGACTTCAATTCAATGAAAGAAGCACATAGAAAAAATGGAGGTTATTTTAAGTTTTTTTTTAAGTTTACTCCTTCAATTAGTTGAAATCCAAGATCAATTACAATATTAAGAAGTAAGCAAGACTACCAAGTTAATATTATTGAAATTTATTGAATAAAATTATTTTTTATGAATTCAAATCAATGTAACTAAACCTAAATTTTGAATGGATGAGTTATGATAGATGAAAATTGTTTAAAATTGGATGATTTTTAATTACAGATGAGAATTTCTTTGTGGATGAGAAGTTATTCATAGATAAAAACTCAGTTATAGATGGAAACTTATTTTAGATGAAATAAATTTTTTGGATAAAAATTAATATTAGAAAGAAATTAAAATATAAAATAAAAATAAATAAAATAAGAATTACATAGACTTAAGTTAAATTGTATGAAAAATTGTCTTCCAAGTGTGTGTTTTGAAAAATTATTTGAGTGCCTTGTATTACTTTGTGATGTATAAAAGTAATTGAAGGTGAATTTAATTGATAGAGAATTAAAAAGCTAAAATAATATAGGAGATAATTAAATTAATTTCATTGTAGACTAATTAATATTGGTGAATTTGAATAGATTATATATTAGAAGAAATTATGTCAATTACAATTAGAATCTTATTAAAAAATTGGATACTTAATTAAAAAATGATAGGAACTTATTAGATAATTTAAGTAATAAAAATCATTGGAAATTTGAATAGACTTCCAATTAGTAGAGGATTTATTTAGTGCATATTTTGGCACGTTTTTTGAGAGTGAAGTAGTTTTAATTATTTATAAGGCAAGTAGTTTTGTTTTTTTGGTTGATAATTTTATATAAGATTATCAAGTAAAATATAATCTTGCAATGGCCAAGAATTTGGATTCTTTATTTAAAAAAAAAAAAAAAAAAAAAAAAAAAAAAAAAAAAAAAATCAAGAAGAAGAATTAGATAAAGAAGGTGGATAGAAGAATTTTGGAAAAAAATAGAAAGAAAGATAAGAAAAATAGTGAATATCTATAATTCCAAATCATAATTTAAAGTAAGTACCTTTTCAACAAAATTTATTTAGGCTTTTATTAATTTTGCTAATACGGATTGTAAGTTGAAAAGAAGGACAAGAGTAGCATGGATAGCTAGCAAGCAAGTAAGTATCTAAAATCTGATCAATTATTCTCTTCTTTGAATATTTAGAAAATTTCTTGAAGATGAAGAGCAAGAGCTAGGAGTTGGAGGATAAAACCTAGTAGAAAGATGCAAAAAGAAATAACCTCTTGATCTTCTCATAGATTTTTTTGGAATCAATAGAGCCTCAAAATCCTTCTCTTTTCTAATCTCAAAATAACTTTTCAATCATTTGATTTGGAATCATTTTGAAAAAAGTCATGTATTTTGGAGATTCTTTAATAAATAATAAATTGGCTGAAGATGCAACTATGTAAATTTTTCTATGATTTGGTATGAATTAGTTGCAAATAATTATTTTTGTAATATAAACTTTGTTATTAATTGTGATGGTAGGTAATTTCTTAACTATTATTTGTAAAAAGACAAGAAAAAAAAAACTTGAGCTCCTTATCATCCCAATACAAAATTCCTTTTTACAACTAAGATTGCTTAGGGTTACTCTTACATATCAATAATTTTATATAATAATGAAGAATAATAAAAAAATCTTGCTTGGAATGATTTTAAGCAAGAAATTCCTCTTTGGTTATTCTTGTTGTATTTTTCTTTCATATTGGAAGGTACTTTAAATAGATTGCATGTAAAAAAATAAAACTTAAATTATTATGCTTTAGTAGATAAAATTGCATTAAATTGAAAAATAGGTTGATAGTTATGTAGATGCATTGTTTTATTAGATCTATGCAACTCAAACTATCATCAACCATAAAAAATCTTGAAGCCACTATTAAAAAAAAAAAAAAAAAAAAAAAAAAAAAAAAAAAAAAAAAAAAAAAAAAAACAAATACTAAACAAGTAGAGACTCAATAGCGAAGTAAACAATCTACACTTCCAACATTAGAAGAAGTTTTTGTCTTAAACCATTTGAAGCAAATCTAGATGACAAAGTAAAAAGAGAAGGATTGGAACCTCATTCACTCAACTCATTTTTAGAGGAAAATCAAGAAAGAGAAGGATCGATACCTCTTTCTTTTCTAATGGAATATGAAAGAGAAATTAATTTCAATCCTATACCAATCAATTCTTTGGTTTAACCAAGGAATTTGCCAATTGTAATTCTAAAGGATTTATAAGTAGTTCTTATGTTTGATAATGTTTGTATATTTAAAAGAACTAAGAATAATGATCCATTAATATATGTAAAGAGGTTCATGAAACTTCTTACAACATATTTAATAATCAATCCAAATTATAACCTTGTGTGATTTTCAAACACCTTAAAGGATAGAGCTTATGAATGTTATAGAAACCATCATCTTTCTCCTCCTTTTCAAATCTTTAAGAACTAGGATATGCTCATGAGAGCATTTTTTTTAAAAATTAGACTAAAAGTAAGGTAGAGTAATTCTTTTATAATCCTTTTTTCTTTAAGACAAGAAAAATAGGAAAAAATTATTGAATATATTTGGTAATTTAAACTTATAGTAATCTAGTTTGTAGAATTTTTTTTTATGGATAATATCTTCATCCATTTTTTTATTCAAGGATTTAATAGTAAAAGAGAAATTTGAAAGATCTTTAAGAGAAGGCCAAATAATTTTAAAAAAACTAAAAAAATTACTTTGGTAGTCAAAGACATTGATAAGCAGTAAGGATAAATATGGAAGAAAGAAGACTATAGTATTTTTAGTTTCATCTTTATATATGCTTAAAACATAGAAAATTCTCAAAAATATTTGTATGAAGCTATAGAAATTCAATTTCAATCGATTAACTACTATCCAACACTCTAAGAAGTTAGACCATATTTTATTCTTTCTAAATTGATATACCCAAAAGATAGGAATAGATAAAAAGAAAACTTTAAGAATGAAGTCTTTTCAAATCAATAGACTTTTTAGAATGAACTTATCCAACAAATGAAAGCTATAAAAGTGTAGATGACTTTTTTAATTAAGAGTCAAAATCCAAACCAAGCCCTACTTTCCATAGAATCTGATAGATACACTTTAGGACTTTGGTATATTTAGTATACTCAATCAAAGCATACAAGCTATTTTTACTTAAACAAAAAAAATTACTAATAAAATTAAATAAGATTGCAATCATATCTTCTACCTTATATGAATCAAAGTATGATGGATTTCAATTTTCAATTCCAATCTTGAAATAATTATATCCAAGGCTTTAGAAACCAATAATAATAACAACAAAAGATATACCACATTTGCAAGAAAAAACCATCTACTAGGTAGTTGTTGGATAGAGAATGGAGTAATATATAGAAATCATAAGAAAAACCATCTTGCAAAAATGTATAGTCAACCTAACAAGGTATTTTTCTTAAAATTTTCATAAGAAAATTATCAATAATAAGTCCAAGATCATTTAAAAGAAGCAAGAATATTAAATTTAGATAATAGCATAAGACCTCTTAACCTATTTTATAATTATAACAATAATTGTTAATGTCTTATTTAAATATACAAAGAAGATTTATTCTATCAAATGGTGGCCAATTTCAATATGGCCAATAAAACAAAGGACAAAATTTACAAGATATAAGGTACTTAGAAATGTCATTTGATAAACAAGGTTCTTAAAATATTAGAAACCAACCGTCATCTTTTCAAACAAATTATATCTCCCATAAAGAAGTTTTTAATAAGAATATTAGACTTCCTAATATGCCGATATTGAAAATTATAAAAAGATCTAGATATACTAGTTCTCTCTTTTCTACCTCAATAGATAATGATAATAGTTCATAATATTCTCCTTACTTCTTTGATTTAAACAAAACCACAAAAAAAGCAATAGAAAACATAAAGAAGTCAAATACATTTCTTTCAAATTTTGAATCTAAGTCCCCTCAAAAATCTAAAATACTAAAGAAAAAAATTCATGTAGAGGGATTCCTTTCTACAAAAGAAAGAGAATGTCTTAAAATTCCTGAATCAAAATATAATACCTCATTTTTCTTAAAAATTGAGAATAAAAGAGAATCTTATGATTTATGAAAAAAATTAAATAAAATTAAGGCTAATATAACTATCACTCAATTATTGGAAATTTTTCCAATAATAAGAAGGATTTTTAAAACAAATTTACCTATCAAAAGATGGAAAAGGTCTAAACAAAAAATCCAAGTCCATGTAAGAACAATTTTAGGAGCATAGGAAATAAAGGCAATAGAATTGGAAGTATCAATAGCTGAAAAGATCATCTTCTACATGATTGTTGATGGAGGTAGTGGATTCAATATAATGCTTGTATGAGCTATGAAAAAGTTGAGTCTTAATATCACTGTTTTTTTCTTTTTATGTAATTAATATGGCTAAATAAAGTTAAGACACTCTCTTAAGCTAAATTAGTGGATGTAGGATGACAACAAGTAATAAAGAGTATTTTCTCACCTTCTATCTTATTCATATGTACTCAAATAAGAACTCTTATCTCTTATTATTAAGTACATTTTATTTAAAGAAAATTAAAATAAAAATTGATTAAGGTGATAAAAGATTCTATATTATTTATAGCCTTCCAAAAATTTAAAAAAATTTAATTTCAAGGATTAGGATTTTTAAAAATATCTATTAATTATTTTGAGGATAAAATATATATTCTTCAATTTCAATAAAGATTAAAAAAAAAGGTAAAATTTGCTAATTTAGAGAGAAATGAATTGATTCAACCTAATATAATCAAACCTACCTTCCTAGGTTATATAGGCTACGGATTATATAATTAGAAGGATGATGGAAAATTCATCCAATGATTAGAAAAATATCATACTTCAAATATAGATAAAGTGATGAATGTCAACTTTATAGAAGATTTTGTAACTTGGTTAAATGATGAAATAGAGATAGATTTAGCTAACTTAATTGATGACATTAAAATTTAAGATGTCCTTGGGATAAACTTTGATGGTATTCTAAGTGAAGAATTAGAAGCCATGGTTGAAGAATTTGATCTTAATCCTCCCTTATAATTTAAATAAACTTCTAGTAGTCTTACGGTTAGAAATGATGTTGCTATTTATTCATAAATACCAAATGATTTGTATAAAGGATCTATAGAGCAATTTCATATATACAACCTCAATTACAAATTGATGGATTTATCTTTAGAAAGTAAGGATCTAAATCTCATCAAAGTAGAGATTCAATTGACAAAGGAAGAATTGACAAATTATAAGTTATTAATTATAGAATATAAGGATATATTTGCTTGGTCTTACAAGGACCTTAAAGACATACTTCTAGAATTAGCTCAACATAGAATTCTTCTCTTTTCCAATTCAATTCCTATGAGACAAAAAAAAAAAAAAAAAAAAAAAAAAAAAAATCTTAATCTGCAATTAATTGACAAGGCAAAATCAAAAAAAATCTTTCAAACTAGTTTTATTTAACCTATAGAGATTATAGATTGGATTTCATCAATGGTATTAGTTAAAAACAAAAACAAAAAACTTTAGGTATATATAAAATGTAAGAAACTTAATAAGTATATTTAAAAGAATCACTTCTTTCTATTTATAAATATCATTTTAGAAAAAGTAGTTGAATATAAATTATACACATTTATGGATATGTATTTAAGTTACAATCAGATTTCTATGGCTCCAAAGGATCACTATAAAATAGCTTTGACTACACTTTAAAGCACCTTCATTTATGTAGTCATGCTATTTGGACTTTTTAATGCTTCAGAGGCATTTCAAAAAACAATGTCATATGCATTTTTAAATCTGTTATAGAAATCAATAACAATGTACATTAATGATTTTAGTACCCAATCCTCTAAGATAATACATCATGATTATATAAGGGCTAGTCTTCAAAGATGTAAAAAAACTAGGATAGCTTTGAATTCTAACAAAATATTCCTAATAGTTAAAAAAGAGTCTTATTAGAATATGTAGTATCAAAAAAAGATAGGAAATCTAATCCAAAGAAATTCAAGGTAATTGTACAATTAAGTACTCATTCAATGATAAAAGAGGTGCAAAGTACTTTAGAATACATTAGATGGTATCAAAAAGTCATAAAAGATAATATTATACTTTTCATGTCTATAACTTGATTAATACAAAAAGATGTGAAGTTTGAGTAGAGAAAAAAATACAAAGAGGTATTCAATACCTTTAAAAGAAAACTTAGTACCTTTTCTATCTTAAGACCATTGAATTGGTCATTACTCTTTCATGTGCTTTATAACACTTTGTTGATGGGACTAAGAAGTATTTTGTGTCAGGCGAGTGGAAAAAAAAGCAAGAACTATCTCATAGCCTTTGCTAGTATACAATTGAATCTTGCAGAAAGGACTTATACAACCACAAAATAAAAATGCTTTACCATAGTTTTTTGTGTCAAGAAGTTTTGGCACTACCCTCTCTTAAATCTAGTGGTATTTTTTGCAAACCACATCGTAATCAAATACTTGATTAATAAGGTAGATTTGAATAATAGACTTGTAAAATAGGTACTTCTATTAGAAAAAATTGATTATACAATAGAATACAAGCTTGTAAAGATACACAAGTAAGCAAATTATTTATCTAGGTTGTCAAAACAAATTGATGAAGCTCTAATTGACAATACCTTGATAGATGAAAGTTTTTTTTGTTATTTTGGCCACTTCCACTTACTATGAATTAATTATTGAATTTTTGACAATTCATGATCTTCTTTTTCATCTCTCTAAAATAAAACGTAGAAAGGTGAAAATTAATAGTGAATACTTTCTTATAATTGGAAGCAGTTTATATATACAAAAAGTTGATAATATATTAAAGAAGTGTGTGATCAACAACAAAATTCTTGTTATTCTATTGGCATCTCATGTGTGAGCTATAAATCCTCCCTACTTTACTTTAAGAAAAAAAATAACTTTACAACAAATTTGGAAGGTAGTAGAGATTAATTGTGAGATTGCTTTAATAATTGGTTAGTTAATCAATCAATTTATAATTATCTAGATAATGCCTTTTAAGCAATGATTACCATTCAATTTAAAACAAGTGATAAAAAATAAAATAAGAAAAAAAATAGAAAGTACTAGCAAATGGAAGTAGTTAAATAAAAAAAAATAGATAGAATAAGTAGCTAGATGAAAACAGGCATAGTTAAATGAAAAAAATGCAAAGATGGAATACCAGCAGCAGCCACTACTAAGGCAGAGCAATAGCAGCAACAAAAAAACCTCCCAATTTCAAACCTTTATAACTTTTTCATTTGAATTCCAAATATAATGATTCTTTCATATAACCTTACTAATTTTCTTTTTCCTACAAAATGAACATGTCTAAATAAAAAAATAATCCTACTAACAGTGAGCTCCAAGAGGACTAGTAAGAGTATAGAACAAACAATTTATAATATAATTTTATAACAAATAAAAATACTACAACTCTTTGGTGCCTCAATAGGCCACTCTTACCAAGGACTCAAACCAAAGGTGAGAGAGAGAGAGAGAGAGAGAGAGAAAAAAAAAGAAAGACAGAACAAGGCTTTGAGAGGGCCTTATATACCTAAGCCCTCAAGTCATTTATCAGCAATTATCATTGCTCGTAACTTACAAGTAAAAACTAATTTAAGAGCCTTCATACTAGCTAATTCATGCAAGTAAAACAACTTGTCATTAAGAAGTCAACCTACAGCCTCCATGATCTCCAATCAATGCCTTTTATGAAAAAGACCAATAGTTGGCATCCATTTACCACAAGGTAATGAAAAATCATCATAGATTTCAATCAATGCATAGGTTTTTAATCCCTAATAACTTAATTAACCAAAACATCTATAAAATAAATTATCAACTTAGACATATTAACCTTTAGAAGAAATTCTCTAGAAAATAATTTAATTTGTTATTGTAGGAGTAATGATTGAAGAGTAGAATAGCTCTCTATCTTCTTCCCTCACCATCACTTAGGGCTTCAAGAGCAAAGTAATTCTCTATCTTCTTCACTCACCATCACTTGTGGCTTCAAGAATAGAATAATTCTTCATCTTCTTCTTTAACCATCACTTGTGGCTTCAAGAGTGGAAAAACTTTCTATCATTTTCTACCATATGAAAACTACAACTAACTTCATTTTTCCTAACAACCTCTAATTTTTTACAATTAACAAATGAATAATACTATATCTTATCAAAATACCAAAAATTAAATAAATGAAACTTTGGTGCATTATTTTGGACTCACATCATGAGATAGTGGATATAGAGGTCACTTTTTGAAAACCCTTACCACTCAAAAAAATCCTTTAAATTAGCTATTATTAGCCTATATTGTTTCAAGACATGTACAAATATGCTAAAATATATGATGTAAGTCAAAAATATAGTGGAAATGACTTAAGAATGAATTTTCCTCTCCATATGTCTTTACCTTTAGATTCCTTTGAAAAATAGAAAATTGATTATATTGACAAAATTCAACCAAATTCTACTAGTGGTATAAAATACATAGTAGTAGTAACTGAATATTTGATCAAGTAAGTTGAGACAAAAGTAGTTAAAGCCAATAATGCCAAATAAGCTGCCAAATTCCTTTACAAGCAAATTATCATTAGATTTGGATGTCTAAAAATCTTGATTAGCAATAAGAAAAAATATTTTCTAAATAAAATAATAGAAGACTTCACCTTAAAATTTAAAATTGATCATAGGAAGACAACTTCAAATCAATGGATATATGGAATAAATCAACCAAATTTTAATTAATATATTCAAAAAAATAATAATAACTTCTAAATAAGATTAGAATAAAAAATTTTTTATAGCCTTTTGGGCTTATAAGATGACATTTAAGGTGACAATCCAAGCAACTCCACTCTCATTAGTTTATGACATAGAAGCTATTTTATTAATTAAATTGAAATTCTTTATTTTTGTATTGCTTTGATATAAAGATTTTCAACTAAAAAATCTTTAATTTATAGGCTCAAATAATTAAAAGGTCTTAATGAGGCTAAAAGATGAAGTACTCAATATATAGAGACAATTTAGAGAAGAAGAAAAAATTTCTTTGACAAATGACACAAAGTTTGAATCCTTAGGCTTGGCATGTTGGTCTTTTTAGAAGATAAAGAGACTAAATTTGTCAAACATATTTAATGCTGTATAGTTTGGATCTTATCTGGTTGAAAAAGTCTTTTCAAATAATTCAATTTGATTACAAATTTTAAATGGAGAAGATTTTTTTTAACTAGAACTTCAAAAAATAGATGTAAAGAATATAGAGTGTGATTTTTATTATACACAAGATTAAATAGTTCATCCTTCAATTCACTCTTATTCAACTTTTTAAGTAAAAATCATCAAAATTAGGTAGAATTTATGAAACCAAATCTTTATCTTATCTTCTTTTTAATTTAGCTTGTCACCAAAAATTTCAAATATCTTAAGAAAATATGAAGAGTACTTGATTAGATAAAAAAATAAAATAAATTAAATTAAAATAAGAAGTCGTGGTTAAATCTTGTTAATTACTAAGGGTTATAGTATTATTGGTCAAGTAAAAATTTGTTAATAGAGTATCCTAGATTTAAATCTAGTTGAAAAATTAGGCTATCTAATGAGCTAATGTTGTATAAGAAAGATCAATGTAAACACCCAAGGAATATCAATGCTTTGTAAGGCTTAACAACATGTCTTTTTCACATTAGAGAAGATTCTAGAATATTGAATTTTTAAAAAAAATTAATAATTTTTTGTCTTTAAAATCTTAGTCACAAGATAAATTTTAAGTTCTTCCATCTTTCTTGAGTGGTGCTTTAGAATAATTCAACTCAATTGGAATATAAAGTGATAATTGTATATTTATTCTACTCTTAAGAAAAATTTGACAGCTTTTATAGCCACATCATTTTTCAAGTAGTAGATTTTATATATTAAATTCTGAATTCTTCTTCTTTATAAGTAATCCTAAATAGTTGCCACATAAGAGTCCCACAATTAACTCATTTATGGATTTAAATGCAAAAAATGCACTTATGGTCTTTAAAATCATTAATTTAAGAAATTAATAGAGGAATTTTGAAATAAATAGCAATTATTTGGATGTAATAGCTAAAGTAGGCCTTTTACAAAAATTCCTTGAGAAATAATTCCAAAATATATAATCTTTTTTCAATTTAGCTAATATAGGTCTTAATATAATAGTAGTGATTTTTATAGATACTAAAAAATTTAAATTATATTAAAAGATGAGATAAAATCTTTGATTTAAAATCATTCAACAAGAACAAAAAAAAGAAAAGAAACAAAAAAAATAGAAAGAAAAATAAGAAAGTAGAAAAAAAGAAAAATAAATAAATAAATAAATAAAAATGATGGGAGGCGAGAGGTTGTTCTCAAATTTTTGTAGCCGCTTTGCCAATAGAGGTCCAAGTCACCCCAAACTTAGTCTCTCTTCTCTTGTATTTTTTTTGTTTCTTCTCTCATGATGTACAAGCTCTAGCAATCAAAAACTAATTTTGATCTTTACATTGCAAGAGTGTTGCAGTGCAACCTTTGGATCTCTCTTGTTTTAATAAAAAAAATTTGTAAGCATTTTAGAATTTTGGCTATGAAGGTGTGGCCTGGGACTATGATTTATTATGATCCAAATTGTTGTTCTTGTACTAATTTTTAGTTGTACTTCATAGTAACTTGCAACAATACTACAACTATTTTTGGTATAATTTTGTTTCTCGTGGTAGTTCTTTCTTACATAGCATTGAATGTTGAGGCAAGACTATCTTTGATTTTTCTAAATATAGATCTAAACTCTCTCATTATTGATCATTTATTTTGTAGTTTCCTTCCCTTTGTCCATTAGCTTACAAATAGAAAGGCAAATGATATCAATGATTTCATGGTCTTGCTTGTTTTCTTCTTATTACAGTAGTCATTATCAATAACTCAAGGTGGTATCAAGAATTTGAAGAGACAAGACTGTGTTGTTGATTTTATTTTTTCAACTAAAGAATCTTTCTTCTTAGGGTGTTGTTTCCATATCTTTTATCTTAAGAAAAAGCTTGTGGTTGTGTATAACCTTGCACAACTTGCGACTACTTTTGTAAGGCAATTTATAAGAGCCATCTATAATCTTAGACGATCTAAGACAAGTATAATATGAGCTAGCAATTTAGTTGATGTTGACTCATCTTTCTCTTATGTTGTAGAGTAGTCAAGTTAGTCAACTTGACTTTGCTAAGCTATGGTTTGAAATTGTATAATCTTGCATAGATTATCTTTAATCTTTGACATTAAATCTTGGCTTAGTATTCACTTCATTTATTCTTTGGTTGCTTGGTTATCAACAAAAGTCAATGGATAATAAGATTGGTTGCTAAATTTCAATAGTGGAAGGATGACATTTTTTTCTTTTGATATTATTATTTTAAGTAGTCAACGATAAGTTTTAGTAATTTTTACTAGTTGGTGAATTCAACAAGGTGCAGCAACATGCTAGTATTACTTCATACTTGTAACTTAAAGATAGAATTTGTTCTTGTTTTATGGATGCTCCTAGCTTTATATTTTATTAATACAAAGTAATAGCAATAGATTGTGTTGTTTCTTGTTGTCTTTAGGCTACAATCATTGATTGAGGCTTCAAAACAAGTATCAATCTTTTTAAAATTATACAAGCAACTCAAAACGTGAAGCATATCAATGAAACAGTCAAAATTTTGCAAGGCCAATTCATATCATGAGTTCCACCATGTTTCTTAGGAGGTGTTGAGTGAGAGCTCTTAAGAAAAAAAAATTGCATCATTAAAGCTAGATGTCTAAGTCAACAATCGCTACAGCAATGTTAATGCTTCTTAGGATTGGTGATTTAATTTTGTTCATAGAGATTGTTTAAGCACAATAGATACTGTCAAGGTTAATATTCATAGAACACAGAGGTCGTAAAAGAAGAAGACAACCATGAGGCAGTGAGAGTCAATTTCTTTGATAAAAAAATATGATAATTAAGTCTTAGAACTTCTATTCAATGAAGACAACATGCAAGGAAAATAGAGGTTATTATAGATTTTTTTACCAAGTCTATTTCTTCAACTAATTGGAATCTAAAGTCAAGTACAATATCAAGAAGTAGGCAAGACTATTAAATTAATGTTATTGAGATTTAATGAATAAACTATTTTGTATGAATTCAAATCAATGTAGATGAACCTAAATTTTGAACAGATGAATTATGATAGATGAAAATTATTTAAAATTGGATGATTTTTTAACTATAGATGAGAATTTATTTATGGATGAGAAATTATTCACAAATAAAAACTTGGTCATAGATAGAAACTTATCTTACATGAATTAAAAAATTTGGATGAAAATTAATATTAAAAAAATATTAAAATAAAAAATAAAAATAAATAAAATAAAAATTATATAGACTTAAATTAAATCATATGAAAAATTATCTTTGAAGTGTGTATTTGGTTGAATTATTTGAATACCTTGTATTGCTTTGTAATGTGTGGAAGTAGTTGAAGATGAATTTAATTAGTAGAGAATTAGGAAGCTAAAACAAAATAGAAGACAATTTAATCTAGTTCATTGTAGGCTAATTAATATTGGTAAATTTGAATAGATTACATGTTAGAATTATGTCAATCATAATTGAAATTTTTATTGAAATTATTGAATACTTAATCAAATAGTGATAGAAACTTGTTTAATAATTTAGATAATTGAAATCATTGGGAATTTGAGTAGGCTTCCAACTAATGGGGGATTTATTTAGTCCACAGTCTAACAGAAAGTTGGTCCAATAGTTCTGTAGTTTGGTACATTTTAATGCTTTGTATTGCAATTTTGAATTATAATTTCCAAGAATTGAGCAAGCAGTTTTACATTGTCCTATGACTAAGAATTTTTTTTATTAAGATATAAGAACAATGATAATATTATTTATTTATAGTCACAAAGTAGTTGCCTCATTGATTTTTTATAAAAATATGATTTTTTACATATTATTATATTAATATGGTATGAATTTATATAATACATACAAAGAAATCATTGTCTTTGAGGATTCTTTGGTCTTAGTTAAAAGTATCGTCAATCATTAAATAGCTAGAATATAAAATAATTTAAATATTTTTATAGAAGATTAAGTATTTGAGATTTCTTTAGCAACACCATAACTAAAAAAACCTTTAACAAAGAGATGATAGAAATTGGCATTGAGAAGATAATTTTTCACATAACTTGAGTAATTTTAATTTTTTTTCATATTTCATTAATTTGGCAATTATAAACATCTTGCTAGACCTTATAAATATTAAATGTTGTTTTTGGATTTGGAAGAGTTGCTTTTACAAATTGATAATGAACATAGTTATTCAACCAAACGTGTGACCATCTACAAGTTCTTGATAGTAGACAATATTTTACCTCAATGCATTTCCTACATATATCTTTAGAACATTCTTGCAATTAGAATTTTAGTATGACTAATAATGATTATTTTATAAGATGAATATAATTGATAGTGATATACATCAATATCTATGTTTGAAAATTTACAAGTAGAAATATGCTAATTGCTTTGTGTAACGAAATGTGTTTAGTATAAGCCATTTGATAATGTTGCACTAGAAACCTTTTTGATAAGAAACCTTTTATCTTCATACTTTTCTCATAGTTGGCACTAGATTCTTGATTTTTTGTATTTGTTACTCAATGATATTGTATGCATGTTTACTCAATTGTTCTATCCCTATTACAATTAAGGATAGATAAGATCCAAAGGTACAATGCATTAGAAGATATAGAAACTTTGTTTCCAAAAGAGGTACATTGCTCTTTTTACAATAAGGTATTTCCAAAAATACCACTATGATGCGACTAATCATATTCTCTAGACAATTGCATGGATTCAATTCGTTATATATATATTCTATGAAACTATATACATATCTCATGTTTGTTTGATATTGTTTTAAAATTTAAAAATATAAAATGTAGGTATAAAAATGTTGTATATTTGTAATCATTTACAAATTAAGATTCTATTCATTATTTCTATATTTGTTGTTTGTTGTCTTGATCATTATTTTTAATTTTATTATTCAAAGTTGACAACAATGTTATCTCCACTTATATCACAATTACATTATTTTTTTTTTCTATCTTCTAAGTAAACCTAGAAAAAAGAAACTATATGCATACAAACAAGAATGCAACTTGGATGTTGATTGCATTACAAAAAGCCATAGAAAAAAAACCATCAAATTATGTTCATATTCTTTTTACAATTCCATTCTCTAATAAACATACTACTGAGCTTAAATCTTCAACTATCAATCTTCTAGTAAACCATTCATTCCAAACTTGATAAGATTTTAGCAATCAAAATTGATAACATTGTCCCAAATTGCAAAACTTGTAGGATTATTGAGAATTAATACCTACATCATTCAATCAACAATGGTCATAATCTTGTATTTTTTGCTTTATTAATATTATTATTATCATTGACTTTTCTTCTTCTTGACTTGCTTACTAGTTTGTTTTTTCAATAGATTTCTTGTCATGGTGCGTGTTTTTGAAGGGTCTGTAAGCCCTTCCAAATTGCAGCGATTTCCATGGCTATGGCGACTGCGAGCTCCAAGCGCTCGATGGCATCGGATCCACAGACAGGAATCTCGACAATGAGGATGACTTATATCGATGCTCTGGAATGTGAAGAGGCTGTGTTCACCGATTGATGCACAAACACGGAAACGAATCCTGATGCATGGATGGCGCTCTAGTGAAGATCTGTTCACCCTAATCAGTTCTCCGAGACTTTTCGACGACGTGGTTGCAGAAGTTGAGCGACAATTCTTCTTTTTTTCTCTTTTCTTTTTCACTCCGAACAGCTCCGTTCTTCAGCTTGAATGGTGCATCGCAGTGGGTGTTGATAATTGCAGCGACGGCGCCACGATCGAGACGGACAGAAGTGACAGGCAGAACGACGACACCTCGCTTGTTTCGACGCGTTTTCGCTTTCTTTTTAACAGCTGAAGCCTGGGCTGACTGGTTTCCATCGGAGCGATCGCTGTCGAAGTCTGTCAACCATCAATCCTGCCGTTGGCGAGCATAGCCAAGTCGAATCGAGGGGGAGGAGTAGTAGCGGTTTTGAGCGTGCGTATCTCGAGATCTTGGATTTCAACACACATATGCAGGAAAATGGTATGCCTTTTTCTTTTCTCTTTCCTTTGCTGTGCTCTGTTTGTTACACTGTTCAAGCCAACGCACGACTCCTCGTGATTTTGTGGAACTTTGAGCTTCATCGTCTCCGTCCAGCAATCCCTTGAACTTGCAGCTCTGGAAAGTCAACTCACATCTCAAGGAATGCAACGTAAGTAAACGACCCACATAAATTTTGAGAGCATTTCACTTTAGGGTTAACTGTACTTTCATTGTTTTTGTTTTTCTCCTGTCTGGAAATTTGTCTTTACTCTTATGACGTAGGGCTCGTGAGCAAAAGGACTGCCCTGCTCACACTGTTGCAGCGTACAACCACCCCCATATATAATTGTATATGTATAAAACGTTGTTATGATTTCACTCTCATCATGCACTGGCTGTGACATTTTATAACCCTGCACTGTTCCGATGTAACGTTGGGTCCAATAATTTAAGCGGCAGTGGAGAGGAGGAGGTATGCGTTGGCTTCTGGTTGTTTTAAAAACCACCTTCTATTTCGGTCGAGATTCTAGCATCGGGAAGAATGTTCCGGAGAACAGTGCCTAGTTGAAATGCCAATTTGTTCTCATTGACCAGGAGATTTGATGTCACAGTTTCTTTTCATTTCTTAATGAAGTTATAGTAATTGTTTTGAATAGATAATTTTGGTGACGGTAGTGGCCTTAGAATGGATTGAGCTGCTGGTGGGCGTGTCCGGAGGCTGAGATCGGAGCAAGACGCAGCAGTGGGGGGTGTGCGACTCTAGTGGCCGACCCGCTCTTGGGCTTTGCCACCTAAACCTAAACTAAAGAGGCAAAAAATGAGTCATCCTTGCTGCAGAATCGCCACTTGCCGAAGCAGGCCAATGAACGTAGTCTCTTTCGTGTCATTTACCGGTGGCGGTCATGTGAAAGTGCCAGGGACCTTTCTGAGGCATCTTTATCCCTGTTTTCCTCGTTACCACTACCATGCTCAAAAAGAGCAAGAGGCGGCTGCGATTACGAGAGTCGCAGACAGCTGCCGAAATAGCCTTATCACAGAAGTTAGAAAGTGCGAAGTGAGAGTGAGAGAGGCGGCCGGTTTGGAGCTAGAAGATTTGTGGGTTCGTTCTAGGTAGGCGTGGTGTGGCAGTGGATTTAGTCAATGACAAGGAAGCGGTCTTGAGACTTTTGCAGGCACTTAGTGGGTGTGCCAAGAGGGTTAAGTAAATTGTTGGCAATTCGTGGGAGGAGGAGGGACAGTGTTTCGGTCTTGGGGCAGTGGAGGTGAGGGGAGGGGAGTGGAGGGCGGCAGGAAGGGATGGAGGTCGGCGGAGCAGCAGTGGCAGAGTTGGGGAAGGTGATGCCGCGGGTACTCATCGTGTCAAGACGAACGGTGCGGAAGAACAAGTTTGTGAATTTTGTGGGGGAGTACCACTTGGACTTGATTGTGAGCTACGGCGCAGTGCCGGTGATTGTACCGCGAGTGACAGGAGTGCAGTCGCTGCTGGACAGCTTCGAGCCCTTCCACGGGGTGCTGCTGTGCGAGGGGGAGGATGTGGATCCAACGTTGTACATGGAGGCAGGCGAGACGCCCGCTCTGACGCCGGAGGAGCTGGAAGAGATCAAGGCGGCACACAGCAGTGACACATCCATTGACCGGGACAAAGATTCGATCGAGCTGCAACTGGCACGGAGGTGTTTGGAACGCAACATTCCTTATCTCGGAATATGCCGCGGTAGCCAGGTTCTGAACGTCGCATGTGGGGGGACATTGTACCAAGATGTGGAAAGAGAGCTTGGGCGAAAGACTGGCGTGGAAGTACAGCACATGGATTACTCGAATTATGACGGACACCGTCATCCAGTGACGATTGTGAAAGACACACCCCTGCATGAATGGTACATTCAGTCGCTCCAGGATGACATGCAGATCAATGTCAACAGTTATCACCACCAGGGAGTGAAGAAGCTTTCGCAAAGATTCAAGCCGATGGCCCATGCGCCGGACAGTCTTGTGGAAGGTTTCTATGACCCAGACGTGTACAAACCTGAGGAGGGCAAGTTCATAGTGGGCCTACAGTTCCATCCTGAGCGCATGCAGCACGAGCAGTTTCCAGCAAATGGGAACCCTAATTCTCCCCCCGAGTCAGTGTTTGACTACCCCGGCTGTCCTCGAGCGTACCAGGAGTTTGTGAAGGCAGTCGTAGCATACAAGAAGAAGATCGAAACCTCAGGTGCCGAAAAGACACGGTCGAGGCTAAGAGAGCTTTCACCTTGGATTGAGAAACGGCGGAAGGAGCTGGTGTACAGCTTCTCCTTGGCGAAGAACATGTATGAGGAGCAGAGGAGAGCACACTCGGTGCACAACGCGAGCATCGCCTTGCAGGCATTGTCACTGTCTTTTTCTAAAAGCCAGCATGATCTCAATCTAGGTGCTGAATTTCTCAAGGTTAATTCCCCTCTCAACAAGCAGCAGGTAAACCGGCTGAATCAGATGGGGGCTACTGTTCGAAATTCAAAGAATTTCCAGCTAACCTTGGAAATCGCGAGGAAAAAGGAAAGCTCTGCGAGGAAGTGGCTCGAGGACATGTCGCGGGCTGAAGTGCAGGAATTGCATGAATTCTACCAGATGATGGTTGATGTATCATCTCAGGTGTTAGAGCAAAAGCAGAGGCTTTCATGATGCCTCTCGTTGCGAACTTAGGAGCGCATGCCATTATCATAGGTGTAGGAAGACCTCTAGATTCTACTGCATGAATATGTGGTGGTTTTTAATAGAATATTACAACTAGATCATGAGCGGGAGATTTTTCACTGATCATTGACAAATATGATCCATATTGTTTGGGTTGCAATGGGGACCTCTCTCTCCCTCTCTCCCTCCCTCTCGCTCTCTCTTTTCCTCTCCTTTTTTGTCAATTATTTAATTTTGGCTGTCTGTTGTGGTCTCTCAATCTGGAAACCTTAGTAATTACCTTACAACTATCATGTAAATAGTGATTTCTGGGAGGAATGTTATTTCCAAATTCTTTCTGGCAAGGTCAAGTCCAGCGGTCCCGGGAAGATTGTGTAGAAGATCCGGTGCAGGTTAGAGTTTAGAGTGAAGGTCTTGGTAAACAAGACTTTCGTGCAGTTCTTTTTCTGCACAACCTTGTTTCTATTGTGCATGCTGTTTCCCATGATTCTTGTTTTTATGACAATGAAGCCACATTCTTCTACCAAAGTGCAGAACTTGCATTTCTTCAAATATGACCGAAAGACTGATGAGCTGTGGGGGGGGTATGAAGACGACGTGCTAACGATCTTCGTCTCGCACAACGGCCCGACCTGTGAGTTGCCACATTGGTGCACAAGCTTCAGTTTTGTATGTTTCACGAGTAAGATGCTCTTCGTGTGGACTTCTTCTGATTTACTAAAGCAAGGGAGAATGAGCGTATCTCATGGGAGAATAATCTAGACTTTGAAAAGGCAGGAATTGACAAAGCCCAGGGGAAGATGCATCTGAATACAGTAGCAAATTGGCTGTCAACCGTACTACTGTACATGTGCTTTCGAACTGGCCACGGAACAGCAACTTTGACTGTCTGTTTTTCTTGTTGCCATCTTGCGAATATTAAAACTCAACGCCTCTGGGCATCTGTAATAAAGCTTTCAATGAATGTTATCTCATTCTACTATATCTTGTTTTTTTTTTTTTTTTTTTTTTTTTTTTTGCATATTCCATTTTGTACAACAAAAAGTGGGTAGTTTGTGTTTTAACCTCACCGTGAAGATAACAGTTGACTGTGATCACTCTTAAGTTTAATAGATGCAGCATCAACTGTATCGGTGCCTTCGTAGTAGTTGGATAGAAAGGTAGATAACAACCTTATCAGATTGTGACTCTTTTTTACGTTCCAAATCCTCTCAGTTTTACTGAAGGTATGTGAAGTAAGCAAAGCTCATGTATTTTCCCCATCTGTGTAGTGTTTAGATGTTCTACTGGCCTGTTTTGAACAGATATTCTGTGTGACGTTGGTATGGTTTTTGGCTTAAACAACAATTGAAATTGATTGTACAGATGTGTGTTATTTGGTATCTCGATGTTCATTAAGTTCTTTGACAACAAGATTGCATATATATATATATATACAAATATATTTCTTAACAAGGAAATCAGCTTCATGGTCATGTTCAGTTTCTTTCGTTACAGAACTTTTCTCCATGGTTATCTAGAATCATTTCTCTATATTTATCTAAAAAATATCTTCTCTATAGTTACAAAAACATCATGCTGAAGAAAAAAAATTAAGTGAATAAATTGGCACTATTTATACAATTCTTTCAAATTTGAGTCTGATAAATTCTTGAAGATTTACCAACAGTTTTTCAAGTTCTTTAAATGCTGAGTTATATAATTTTCATGTTGCACAATATTTAATTTTATCAGGAAAAATAATTGAGAATTGGTAGGATTTCTAACTGTTTTACTGGTAGCTTATAATACAATTCAAAAATGGTTCTGGCAGTTAACTACGTTTATTAACTTTATTGATTGTTTGTGGATAAAAAAAACATAAAAGAAAAAACTATAAAATGTTAAGAAATCAATTTTCGTTATAAAAGATAAACGTAATCTTTTCTATTTGTCCACCATCTGGTCTAGTTATTAATACTATTTGTCAAAAGGATATAAAATTGAAGTTGTACAATACACTCAAGTCTAAATATTTTATTCTTTAAAACATCACACAAAAAAAAAAAAAAAAAAAAAAAAAAAACTATATTTTGAATAGTGTACGATTATTACTTGTGATAAAAACATTCTAAAATCTTTATTGATGCTTAATCATTGGAAGTTACTAATGCTTGAAGGGTTCATAATTGGAGGAACTATATATATATATATATATTTATACATATAATTTTTTCGATGTAATCTATAATTGACTTAAATATTTAACGAAGAATAAAATAATAGACTATAATTTTAAATTAAATCAAATTAAAATACACTAAATAAAAAATTGATTATTTCATTCACAATATAATTAAAATATATAAATATATTTTTAGGTAATGTGTGATGTTTAAGAATGTTTTAAAACATTTTCTATTCTTTTAGAAGTTTTTTTTCTAAGTATAATCTTTATATATTTGAATATTTTCAAAAAAAAAGACTCAAAAAGTTCATAAAAACATGTCTTTCATAAATACAATTAATTAAAAAAATTGAAGCTACTACGGCATATTTTTATTATCTTTATTAAATTATCTAATATTTATATTTGTTACCATTTTTATAACTTATTGTACTTTTTTTTAGTATTTTAAAAATAATATTCATAATTTAAGAAATTAAACATATATATGGATACTTCTTGCAATTGACCATCAAAGAAAATTAAAAAATAAATAAATTATTATTTTTGAAATGTAAAAAAGAAATCGTGAAATAATGTTATAAATTCACAAGTCTGAAATGATTTGGAATTTTTATAATTAACTTATATTTAAAAATAAATACTTTTTTAGAGTTAAAATTTTGATATAATATAAAGATGATACATTGTCTTTAATCCCTCCCTTTCTCCCCTCTCTCATCCACACCCTTAACTAATTAAAGGTTAAAAAAGACACTCTTGTCTATCTTAGCAACCTCTACACATATATACTTTAAGTGGAAGCAAGCCCTCGAAATTTCTTATACATTAAATAAAATAAATAAATAAAATACAAGGTATTGCAATATATTTTTTTTATGTCAAAATATTTTTTTATAAAACAATACTATATTTTATAGCAAGGTAAGTAATGTCCTTGTTGTTCTAGCTAATGGGGCTACAAAAATTATTCTTTTCTTTGGCCTTCTATTAAAATTTCTACATGTAAATTCAATAAATAATGGTTAAACTATTTATTTATAATCTATTCATAATCTATACACATGAACTAGACAAAGTACACAAGGAATTAATAGTAATAATAATTATTATTGTATATATATATATATATACATATACATATATATATATACATATACATACATACATAAAGGCATATAATTTGAAATAGGAGTTGGTCTAATTCTTCAAAAAATACTGAATTAATAAAAAAATATTAACAATAAGAATAGAACCAAAATTTTAAATTTAATCATTGTTATTGGTAATTCTAATATCATTTCTAGAAGTTAAATTATTATATTTGAATGAGAATACCTTGAACCTAAATACATACATAATATTTATTTTGCCAAGTTTTATAATACTTAAAACTTCACCTTATTAAAGTTCAAGTTATAAGATGAAGCTAAATATTTATTGACATTGAAACATGTTAAAAATAAGTTACTGTAGGTAATTATAATTACCTATGATCAAGCTATTATATATTAAAACAAGAATTTTAAGTGATTTTTATTATTATTTAATAATAAAAATAAAAATTTAATGACTGTATTTTTTTTCAAGTATAATATCTAAACTATCAAAAAAATAAAAATAAAAACATGATTAATATAACTTTCTAAATTATTACTAAGATTTTGTTTTAAATAATATTATTTAAAATTTAAAATATGCTTATATATTAAATTTATTAAATTTATTTTAATTTAAAATATTTTTATCAATTCATAATAAATAAATTTAATAAATTTTTTTTATTAAAAAAATTTGATGTTTTAAAAACAAGTATGAGATTGAAATTGCCTTTCAATTTTTTAAATATAATCAGCAGTATTATAGTTTTTACAATTTTAAGTTGTTTACATTTGCACTATTTTGAAATTTCAATACTTTTTTAAAGAAACATAAACAAATTCTTTGGATGAAGTAATAGTTTTCATATAATTTAATTTGTACTGTGCAAGATACTTTTTTTATTGTGTGGTCAAGCACAATATTAGTACTACAAGACATATTTTCAAGTATAGAATACATTATTCTTCATATTAATTATTTATGAATATAGATTTAATTTTATTATGGCATATTGTATTTATGTGTGTGTATATATATATATATATATATATATATATATATATACTTAAAATATTGTAGTAGTAAAAATCTACTAGAGAAGTGAAATTAATTTTTTTATTGTATTTGATTTTTAAAGTAACTAAAAAAAAAATTATTAATAGGTTATACTTATCTATTTCTTTTGGATAAAAGGTATATTAAAGAAAGCTTATGATAAGAAAATTAAAAAAACAAAAAACAAAAAAAAAAAAAAAAAAAAAAAAAAAAAAAACTTCAAAAATATGTAAAAGTTATTGAAAAGATTCATATATTTGATATACAAAATATTATATTTGTATATTCTAGGCAATAAATATGTAACATCTTACATTTTCAAGGGACATAAATGTTGAAATCAAAGAACTTTTAGTAATTTTTAATTATAGATTTCTTAAGATTTTTGATAATTTTTTAGTTTACATATATTTTTAACGATATTATTATTTAAAAAATGAAATAATTTTTTAATGGTTTGTATACTTTTTTTAGATTTATTTCATAATAAATAAAAAATTATAAATTATCAAATAAAAAAAATAGTCATAAACATCCAGGTGAATGTTAAATTTGTTAGTTATAGTATGTCATTTGTTTTCTTTAGAAGATTTCATACATAATTCTAAACTAGTGCATGTTAACCTTGAATTTTACATTGATTAGAAAATATTTATTGCATAAAAATACCAAATTTAGCAATTAACATTATCAAAAAAATGACATAAAACTTATTCTTCATAAGATATCAAGCTTGAAGAGGGTTTGATCTCACCTTAAAGAAACATAAAGTGATAATTTGGCTTGTTACATATTCACCAGAAGTATCCACCCAAAAATAAAAATTATTTTATTGAAGTTATTAAGTTGTTAACAATATCTATCTTAATAGGAATTCTACACCAACTTCTAATATAAATTATACTACACACAATTAGACTTTAGTAAAGGTTGCAAGAATTAGAGTGAGCTCAAAAGAATTAAAAAATAGACAAATCAATAAATTAAATAATAGTCTATATTCTCAAATAGTTCAAAAAATAATCTCATATTTACAACAACACTAATAACACCATGGTTTTTGTATGGAGCAATTACTATTAATTAATTTATATCTTCTTCTACATGTGTACAAATCCATAATGATTGATCTTTTGGTTACTTGTGTTGCTTTGATTTATTGCATGCTAGCTATAATTATAGTAAAATTTAATTTTTTACAATTTAATCCAAACTTTAGAACATCCAATGTTTATAGAGATTAGGTATATTCAATATTCTTACTATAGTCCAAACCCTATTTATCCGTTTACTGTGTGGATCAAGTATTTCCAACCTCTCTTCTATTATCTCGACCTTACTATTTTCAAATCCCTATGTTGAGTTGATTCTTAAATATTACCCTTGATTATAAATAATAGTTAATAATATGTTATATATTTGATTAATTTTTTTTAAAAAAAAAAAAAAAAAAAAAAAAAAACACCAAGATTTAAGTTAAGAAAAAAACTTCTTCAATATAAATATAATTAAAAAAATAATGTAGTTTTTTACAAATTAGATTCATTCCACATTACCAATATAAAACATAAAAGAGTTATTGCACTAGATATTGATTATTTTTTATATTACATTTACTATGAATATATATATTAGTATTTTATTCTTTTATTTTGTTTTAATATATTTATTTTCTAGTTTTTTTCCTTATACTATTAATAGAAATGAAGTTATAAAGTAGATGTTTGTTTAAGTATTTGTCAATAAATAAACTTTTTAGTTGAAAACTCACGTTATAATGTACAATTAATTTGTAAAAGCTTTTGTTGTAACAGAACACTAATACAAAAGAAATTAAAATTATAAAAAAATAAAAAATAAATAATTCAATTTTATCCAAAAAAACTTCTCTTGTATATTATATCAAAAAATTATTTAATTATTTACTTTTGAGTACTAGAAACATTTTATAAATACTTATAAATTTTTATACTCAAATATAAAATAGTATAGAATTTTTTAAATAAAAAGAATACTATTGTTTATCAATTGTGATACAAAAAAAATCATTTTTAATTCTAGTAATAGCAAAATATATAAATTAAGTGTATCTTTGAACACATATAAATATATATAATATAGATACAAAGTTAATATTAAATTAGATAACGAATAGTAAAAGAGAGGGTCTACAATTTTGTATCTTACTTAGCACAACATCATATTATTTATAATGTCATATTCAGGAGAATTTGTAAAATAGTGATTTAGGAAATTTCGATTGACTTTATATATTAAAATATCAAGTACTAAATGAAAAAACCCTTCAAATAATTATTTGTATATTCAACTTATTTTACATATTTACAAGCTTAACTTATTTTTCTTATTGTAAATAATTCTAAAGTAATACCTTATTGTAATGTTTTATTAAACGTTACACTTTTTACTGAAATAAACGATGTGATAATAATAATAAAAATGTACAGGAAAAATAAATCATTATATTGAAATATTATCATAGACAAGAACTTACTTATCTATGTGCTGCAAATTTGACTATATTAATAATAAAATTCGGTTGTATTGCAATTTTAAAAAATGTGATTGAATAACATTTCCTTCGTGCATATAATTTGTTTTATTACTATTCTTCAGAAGATAACATTTTTTGTTAAAAAAATATTATAATTTAACATATTGAAATTTATAATTTATTATCTTATAACTACTATTTTTCAACTTCAAATCTACAAAAGAAAAAATTATTTATTTTAGACAAATTTCTAAAAACCTTTTAAACCAAAGTTTTAAGAGAATAATATCATGCAATTAAGGTAATGATACTTAATGAACAGATTTTTACATTATCAAATCTAGCAATGTATGTTTATATAAAGTATTAAGAAAAATTTATTTAAAATTAAATTTCTTGTCAAAGAATTACAAAGAAGATAATTTTTTTTTGCGAGTATTTTTTTATAAATAATGCAAAGAAAAAACTTACAAACCACGATTAAAATATTTAAATATGAAAACCATAATATAATTTTTAAATATCAAAATCGTAAATTTGGATTTAAAATATATATATATATATATATATATATATATATATATATATACATATGTATGTATATATATTTATCAAAATTATATAGTAAAAAATCATAATTAATCTTTATAGTTAATGAATAGTTATGATAATTTAAATTCCAAAGTATGTGATTGTATAGAGTTTAGCATATAGAAATATATATATATATATATATATATATATACATATATATATGGTTAGTTAGTTAGTTAGTTAGTGTCAAAGTAATTAAATTCACTTTCAACAATAAAGATTTATTATTCTTTGTGTTTTGTTTGAGAAACATTTGGATATATTTAAGATCCCCCTATAATATACTAAAATCTTCTAGAACTTCATGGATACATGCACAAATTTTACTGATCTTTGAAAATTTATAGAATTTATAGAATTTTCTAAATGCCATTAGAAGCTGTGAAAATTATCTGAAAGTGTTCTAAGTCCTAATGGAGACTTTTTATAATACTATCATATTTTACAGTTTTTAGAACATCATCCTAAATGCTTTTATGTGACCTATTTTCTCTAGTGTATTAAATGGCAATACCATAAAATACATCTTAGTCATACCAACATATGTTTTAGATCATATTAAACGTCATATTGTGTCTACTCTTATAATTAGCATTGTATATATGTAAACATATGGATAATCTTGTTTATAATCTGGTATTTTAAAGTAAAACCAATTATGTATTTGAGCATAAATTATGTCTAAATAGTATAATTTACTTAACAATATATAGTTTTTCAAAGGTCAATGCAGATATCAAGAAACTTTATATGTAAGATTAATAAAAATTACATAATAACATCATTTATTATATATATATACATACATGGTCATGTAAAATTTATCTTACAAAAATAAAATTATATTAAGTAATAATGGCTTTTTATGAAGAACAATAATAAAAAAAAAATCCTTCATTGAATTTATATATTTTTTTGTACAGAAAAAAATTATTTTATATTCCATTTAAGTTTAGTTTTGATTTTAATTATTTCATTTAATATTTATAATTTTAAATAATTATGTTTATAATTTAAATACAACATATGCATTGATAAAGGTATGAATTATCTCTTTATGGGAATAGATGTGTAGACATCATCAAATTAATAGTACAATAAAAAAAAGTTATTTTTATACACATTTTTGTTAATAAATAAATACACATCTATTCCTATAAAGAGACAATTTACTCCTAATTTTCTCAAATAGGTAAAAACACAATAATTAAGACTTATAGGTATACTATACAAGATACTAACTCTTATCTATTTAAAATAATCCGAATGGACGGATTTTTACTTATTTAAAAATCCCACGTTTCTTACATGGACTAATAAACTTCATAGCACATTAATTAAGATAAAATGGCACATAGAAGCCATGACTTAATTTTCTTCAAAATTATGTCATAAATTTTAAGAAATGGAGAATTTAGTATTTTATTAATAAAACAAATTTATAAAGATTTTTATCAAAAATTTAAAAAATAATTATGTATATATATATATATATATATATATATATGATTAATTAGTTAATTTAAATTTTATTATAAAAATATCAATTTTCGGCTATCTTAAAATTTTACTTTCAAAAACTTAAGCACAAACTTATTTAGTAATAGTATTATTTATTTTATTCTTAAATAATAATTAGTAGTAAAAATTATTCTTTTTTGTAATATTTATAAAATTCAATAAATAATGATGAAACTAGAAAAAAAAAGTACAACTTTAGATGTTTTATTTATATTTATAATAAAATTATATTTTTGATATTATATAATTTTATAAATAATACATTATTTTAGAAATAAAAAATATTTTTTAATATAATACTATTATTATATATATATTTATATCATTATAAATATTTATATATTAAATAAGAGTATAGTTTATTATACATCTTGTGTTTAAAAGTAATTCATACCATCAAAGAATCTATAGCAATAAAATGGATCCCTAAAGCATCCAAAACAACACATTCTAAATTCCACCTAAAAACTCACACACTATAAATAATTTCAATATTATTCTACTTATTAAAGTTGCTTTTGAATACATCCATCTGGCTGTTAAACTCATTAAAGGAGAGAACAATCAATTAATTTCATATTCTACAATAGAATAAATAAATAAAATTTATTAATTATAAGCACATTTTATATTTATTTTTTTAAAAGAAAATAATATTAAATAAATAAATAAATAAAACTATAAAAATAAATATGCGCATGAATAAATGAGGACTTAATACTACAACAACAACAACAACAATAAGTGGAAGAGGATAAGCTTGAATGTTGTTGAGAATGTTTAGAAAGTCACAAGAGTAGTAGTAAGTAATATACACATACACAAGAATAGTAGTAAATAATACGCACACACATAAGAATAGTAATAAGTAATACAAACACTCACAAGAAAGTTTCTAAAGAGAGACATAGAGCTTCACCCAAAAAAATCTATTAATCTAGTTGTGTCAAGTATACAAGATAAGAAGGAGAGAGGATAACTATTTCGTCTCCATTACATTCCAAATACTATAGCTATAGTATTTATGGTAGACTAAAATTAATATTATGGAGAGCGCTCACTTCATTTAATGCTTAGAGCACTCCTCCTTGCTAATCATAATATTTACATAACAAAAAATTTGTATAGAATTATAATCTATACTTTTTTGTAATCTCGCAAGATCAACAATTGTTGCCTCATTAAAACATTATTGTCTTGGACATGAATCTCGAAGAAAGAGAATCTTCAATAAACTTTTCTATTACAGAAGAGAACTAAAAAGTCACTGAATAGGTGATGTAATATTAACTAGAATGGCTATTGCCAAAAATAAGAAGACTTAATAGTCTTGAAATAAGACTAAGACTAAAAAGGGGTTGACAAGAGTGAAGAAGACTTCACTCTTGCCTCCATAAATACTATCTAAGAGCTACATAGTAATGTCCTATAAGACCTCCAACATGTCTTGACTTTGCTAGCCATATGTCTTATCTTGCAGGGCAAGTTGTCTATGTATGCGCCACGTAGTTGGCTTGTTCCATAAGCTATCAATACATGATTAGCATTTTGGCCCAATTTCCAATCTATAAACACATCTAAAGTCAAAATCGCATCTATGATGCTTTTAAGAAGCTTCTCTAGAGGACTTTATGAAATTACTCTATATTTACTTACTTCAATTCATCATATAAATAACTATTGAGGAAAATATATATGTTTGTGATATTACCTCCCTTTCTAAGGACGAGTTCCATCAAGAGTGGTCTTCATATGTTAAAAAAGTCCAAGATACGACAAATTATATTTGCTACATACTCCAATCTTTGCTATCTTCAAAGATGGTTGATAGGTCCTCACAACCATCTATAATGTGTCATACCATGGCGAGAAGACCACCTTGTTATTTGGTCATTGTTGAGGCCTTCATAACTTCCTTCAAATAAAACATTTGGAACACCGTCAGGAGTTGTTCCTACCTCTAATAAAATCACTAAACATCAGGAGTCTCTTCTAAGGTCGTGATACCAAACACGTTATATCTTGCCATCTATTTGAACAAGGACATGTCGTTCTTGAGTATCTTCATCTCAATTTCGTCATCTTGAAGGTTGTGACAATCACAATGTCTCATCTGATAAGTCCGCAAATGATAGCTCTTGAGTTGAATCTACTGGTTGTTGGTGCTCCATCTCATCACAGATACACAAAAGTTACAATGAAAGATAGAAGATAGAATGTATTTTCCTTTGATCTTGTTTCTTTTATAGCAAGGTTTGTTATTCTTCATCATGGTTTTGATAGATGTTGTTAATGAAAGACTTCAACATTTTTTGCTGCATTTGTAAGATTCTATGATGGCTCCCATGTGCATTCACTAATATCATATCCGTGCCAATGAATAAGATATTCCAACCTATTTCGGTGCCACTTTGAGTCTAAGACTTCTTCTACCTCAAACTCTTGATTATTATCAACTTCTATAAGAAGAGGTGGCATTTGTCTTCTTCCCATGATATTCACTGTCTTATACGGCTCCATAAAAGATACCTAAAATATAAGGTGGACCTTTATAGACTTCGATAGATGTAATCAATAGGCAACAAGATTGATTTGTTCACAAATAGGAAAAGGTTGCAACCTACAATAATCTAATTTATCGTAAGGACGAGTAGTCTTGATATTACGACAAAGTAACCATACCTTGTCACTCATATTATATTGTGGTGACTCCTTATGATAAGCACCCGCGTTGGTCTTTTGTCATTCTTGAGCTTCCTTTAATTGTATCTTCATTGTTGTATGTAGCTCTGACAAGCAATTTGCTAAATCTTCTACCATGGGATTATCAACTTTTGAAAAGTCAAAAGTATCAAGACATAGATGATAACCTTAATTGGCAAAAAAAGGTGTTTGTTGAGTGGAAGAATGTACCAAAATATTATATGTAAACTCTGCCAATGGTAAAAGAGTTGTTCAATCAACTTGATGATAGTTGATGGTACATCTCAAATACTACTCCAAAAATTGATTTATCCATTCTATTTGTCCATCAATTTGAAGATGAAAAGCTGAAGAAAGCTTTTTATGCACCTTTAGAATCTTGAATAGGGTTCTCTAAAATCTTGATACAAATTGAGTCCCCCTATCTGATATAATATCTTTTGCCAATCCATAATAGTAATAGATATTGTCAATGAAAAGCTTAGCTATTTCTTCACTTGTGATAAATTTTGTACATGGTACAAAATGTGTCATCTTAGTAAAACGATCTACTACCACAAATATAGAGTCATAAGAACCTGAGATTGGAAGATCTTGGATGAAATTCATAGAAACAAAAGACCATGGTTGTTTTGTAATGGAAAATGGCTAAAGAAGTTCATAAGATCGATGAGGAGGAGTTTTTGATCTTGAGCAAATATCACAAGATTGTACAAAATAATTAACTACCTTACTCATTTACGCCCACCAAAAATCCTTAGATATTAATTCCAAAGTTTTATTGTACCTAAAATGTCCTACTGCTGGAAAATTATGACGAGCTTGAAGAATACATAATTGAGCTTCACCTTCTAGAATATATAAGCATCCTTCAAAGTATAATAGATTATTCTTGAATTCAAACTTGAAAATATCTTGGGACTTAGAGGAAGTATCCTTGATATCCTGAACAAAAGGATCAAAAGACATGTTTGATTGAATTTGCTTCACCAATGATGAATCAATAGTTAATGTTGATTTTATAGCTCGAACATGAAAACTTTTGGACTTCAAGAGAATTGATCTTTATTGATCAAAAGATGCATCTCCTTCTTTTAGTGCAAGATTAGAATATTTAGAAAGAGAGTCCGATAGATCTTGTTATTTTTTGAATCGATAAGTGATCTTAAAATTGAATCTAGGTAAAGACATGCTCCAACGGACTTGACAACGATTCAAGACACATGCTGATATGAAGTACTCAAGGTTCTTATGGTCTGTATATATGATAACTGGACTTAAAGTGTCTTCTAGATAATGACACCATTCTTGGAATGAATCCATAATTGCAAGGAGCTCTTTATTATGGATTTTATAATTAATCTCGGCTACTAAAAATTTCCTCAAATGGAAAGCTATTAGGTGGAATTTATCATATGTTCCCATTTGTGACAACACGACATCTACAACAAAATGTAATGCATCTGTTTCTATAAAAAAATACCTTGAAAAAGTCAATGCCATATAAGATTGATGCAAAAATAAATTTCTTCTATAAAGCATCAAATGATGCTTCTAATTCTTTATTCCACTGAAGTTTGCCTTTACATGTCAAATGTGTAAGTGGAGCTGCAACTTAAAAAAAAAATTCTTGGTGAAGATTCAATAATAATTAGCAAAGCCAAAAAATATTGCACACATCATACTGTTGTAAGAATCTTCCAATCTATGATAGTTTGAACCTTTTTGGGATCCATCATAAGGCCTTCGTCAAAAATGATGTATCCTAAAAAGTCAACTTGAGTAGTGTGGAATACACACTTTTTTAACTTTGCATATAATCTTGCATCTCTTAGTTTCTGTAACAGGCGATGAACATGAAGCTCATGTTCTTTTGTGTTCTTAGAATAGATTAGAATGTCATCTAAATAATAAACAAGGAAATCATCTAAGAACTCAAAAAAAACATCATTCATTAAATGCTGAAAAGCGGCCGGTGCATTTGTAAGTTCATAAGGCATGACATTATATTCAAAATATCTATACCTAGTTCACAAAGCACTCTTCTATTCATCTCCTTCTTTAATACGAACTAAGTTGTATGCTCCTCGTAGATCTATTTTGGTATAGATCTTTGCTTGATTGAGTCGATCAAGAAGTTCTGAAATCAAAGGCAAAAGATACCTATTTTTGATGGTGATCTTGTTGAGTCCTCGATAATTCACACACATTCATAGAGATCTATCTTTCTTCTTTACAAATAAGATAGGAGCCTCCGTTGAAAATTTAGAATGGCATATGAAGTTCTTTGCCAAATTGTCATCAATGTACTCCTTTAATGTAGCCAATTCATTCTTGAATAAGCTATAAATTGGTCAGAATGGTGGTCCAGCTCTTTCTTGCAGATCAATTGAACAATCATAAAGTCAATGTTTGGGGAGAATATCTGCATTTATCATTTCAAAAACAACTTGGAATTCTTCATATTTTTTAGGAATATCACTTGACGTTGTTTCACCATTAGAAATGGATGTAGCATATATAATAAAATATGATCCTTCTTTTGCAACATGCATGAAAGCTTTTGCACCTACTAGTAAAGATTTGGACATAATGGACTTATGTACTTCTACTTTGCTAATGCAAATTTGAATTATACTATCAAAAAAGTTAAGATTACGAGAAATCTAATCTATTTGAAGATTATATTTTTTTAGCCGTGATAATCCTAAAATAATCAAATTAGAGGGAGATTTTATTATATTAAATACTATTATATTTTTATGATCTTTAATTGCTATGTCTAAAGAAATAATTTCATGGGTAACATTTTCAGAAGACAACGAATGACCATCTATGACTTCTACATATACGAATTTAACTTTCTTCATTAAAAGTATTTTTTGCTTTTTGGTAAAGTCTTTATCTATAAAACATGTTGAGACTCTTGAATCTAACCAGACAAAGACTTTGTGATTATTAGGTCCTAAATATACTTTTATTATAAAACAAAGTGAAGGGACTGAAGAGAGGATAGGACCTATACTAGGTATTGCACAGGATTCCAAGCGCATGGTCTCTATTGTTATTAGAGAAAGTGGTTTTCTGACATATTATCTTCTTTGGCAATTGTGCTCCTTATTTTGTAATAGCGTTGCTTCTTTGAACAATATTGAGTAGTGTGCTTAACTTCTTCACAATATAAATACAACCCCTCTTGGCGACGTTGAGTCTTTTTATGCTTTGTGAGAGGTTTAAAACAAATCATATCAATTTGCATTGGTTCCAACTTTAACAAATAGGTTTCAAAAAACTTGGAAGTTGCCACCATTACTTGACTTGTTCCTCTTCAATCCAATCTTTGTTCTTGAGGCCTTTCGAATAAACGATTGTTGCTTGTAATAGCTTGAGTAATAAATTGTTCCAATGATTCTACTTACTACATTGTTAGTAATAAATTTTTGACACTATCCTTCAACCTATATCAAAATTAATTGATAAGTACTTTGTTGTTCATGTCCACGTCACAAGCAAGGTTTTGAAATTTGACAACATATGTTGTGGCTAATTGTGATTCTTGTCATAAGGATAAAAGCTTGGTCTTTGCTATTCATTCTTGATCACTTTTACTAAATGTGGCCGTAAACACTTCAAGGAATGAATTCATATCATAAATGACTCATGAATCTTTTTCTATTAAAGATGTAAACCAAAGAAGAGGACTTCTTGTTAGTAGTGCGCCTATAAATTCGACTTGGGTAAATCCATTGAGATATTGGAAAGAATGCAACCTTAGATAGAGCTTGAGTTGTTACAAAAATCCTCGAAATTTTGATCTTGTTCCATCAAACTTCTCAGGCATACTAATTCTTGTCTTTGTGATACATGTAGAAAGTAAACTCCCTAGATTTGGTTGTGACGTTGAACTACTTGCTTCTTTTAACTGCACAACTTCTTGCTACAAACTCTAAACTTCTTCTATAGGTGTAGGCATAGTACTTCCATGATTCATGTTGAAAATATGTGAGATTTCTACTCTTAGAGTATTGACAAGCGAATAAAGATCTGCCATAGTTGCAAATCTTTTCTTACTTCTATTGAGAGTAGCATCTATAATCTTTCCTTCTATAGATAACTCAAAAAAATTCAAAAGTTAAATTAGAGGAAGGTAATCTGTAACTTCTAAAACAAAATCCCACAAAGAGGGATAATTTGGTTTTTTTAAGGAAAAGATCAGTATTAGAAAATAAGATTTTTTGTTTAAAAGTGAGTAGTCGGCAACCTTCAAAATACAATAACAGAAGTGGGATAATCTAGTCACTTTTAAAACAAGACAAAAATAATAGATTAGCACTCATGTCAAATTGTCAACGACATGAATCTCGAAGAAAGAGAATCCTCAATATACTTTTCTATCACTAAAGAGAACTAGAAAGTCAGTCAAAAGGTGATGTAATATTAACTTAAATAGCTTTTGCATAAAACAAGAAGACTAGAAAGACTTGAAACAAGACTAAGATTAGAAAGGCATTGATAAGAGGGAAGAAGGCTTCACTCTTGCCTCTATATATACTATCTAACTAAGAACTACGTGGCAATGTCCTATAGGACCTCCAACATGTCTTGACTTTGCTAGCCACATGTCTTATCTTGCAAAGCAAGTTATCTATATATGCACCTCGTAGTTGGCTTGTTTCGCAAGCTATTACATAGAGGTAACTTGTTCCACAAGCTACCACTACATGGTTAGCTTTTTGGCCAAGTTTCTAACCTACAAACACATCTAAAGTCAAAATTGCATCTGTGGAGCTTCTAAGAAGCTTCTTTAGAAGATTTTATGAAATTATTCTATATTTAACTACTTCTATTTAATTATATAAGTAACTATTGAGGTAAATGTATATGTCCATGATACTTATCTAAGAAAATCTTATTTTATTTAAGGACAAAACTATAGATGAAGGAAAAAGAATACAACATCATTTTCTTTAGTTATTTAAAGAGTTCAATAACTTTCGTATTTAAGAAAAGTAAGTCGTTGCATACCAATGTCATAAGTAAATTGATGATGGTTGCTTAATGGGAGAGCTTTGGTAAAGAGATCAGCATGATTATTTGTAGATTCTTTTTTTTTAATTATAAGTGCTTGATTTGTAATCAAATCATAGATATAATTAAAATACTTTGGATCAATATGCTTTGTCATGTCGCCTTTAATGAAACCAACTTGCATCTGTACAATATAAGCTCTATGATCTTGATGTAAGATAGTTGGAGAATCATTATATGAAAATCCACATGTTATTTGAATGAATTTATCAATTGATCGCAACCAAATATATTCTCAAGATGCTTCATATAAGACAATAATTTTTGCATGGTTGGAGAAAGTTGTAATTATTGTTTGTTTCACTAATTTCCATGATATTGCAGCTCTATGTCTTAAAAATACATAGCATGTTTGAGATTTAGCTATTGCAGTATCACATTTATATCCGACATCATAATATCCAACAAATTTTAGATCTGTAGATTGCGTGTAGTATAATTTCAAGTCTTCAATATTTTTTAAATAATATAATAAATATTTGATGCCATTCAAATGTTGTAGTGTTGGACATGTACATTGTCTTATAAGAACACTAACAGCAAATGCATTATCTGATCTTGTAGATGTAGCCAAATATAAAAGTGCTCCAACTACTGCGAGGTATGGATATTCATCTCCGAATATTTCCTCCTCCTCCTCGCATGGATGGTATGGATCATGACTACCATGACCACATTCAACCATTGGTATGGACAATAGATAAGCATCAATCATATTGAATCTTCACAAGATTCGTCTAATATACATTAGTTGGTGAAGAAAAATACTACCATTTGTGAGATGTATAATTTGAAGACCAATACAAAAAGTTATTTTTCTTAGAATTTTTATCTCAAATTCACATATAAGTAGGTTAGTAGCTACAATACATGCAGATTTAGTGCCCACTAGATTAAGATTATCAACATATACAACAATGATTACAAAACCAGTTTTATCTCATTTGATAAACAAACAAGGAAGTAGTGGATTATTTACAAACTTATTTGTAATTAAATAATCTCAAAGATAATACCACATGTGTTCGGATTATTTAAAATCATACAAGGCCTTACATAATTTAATACCATGATATTATCCTGGAGCATATCTATTTGGAGTCCCTGTTTCTGAGCCAAGTGGAACTTTCATATGAAAATTTGTATTAAAAGAACCTTATAGATATGTAGTTACCACATCCATCAAATGCATCTCAAAGGTGGCATGAACTACCATTCCAATAATATATCGAAATATAATTGAATCCATGACTGGAAAATATGTGGATTCATAGTCAATGCTAAATCGTTGAGTAAATCCTTGAGCAACAAGACGAGCTTTATAGAAGATTATTTGACCTTGAATATCTCGCTTGCATGTTAATACCATCTTATATCTAATAGGATGAGATGTAAGAGTATCTATAATTAGACCAAAGACTTTTCTCTTACGAAAAGAGGCATACTCTTCCCAATAACAGTTTTTTATTTTGATCAATTAGAGCGACGCATCGCTTCCTTGATGTTTTGAGGTTCAAGATCATCTTCTTTACATGAAAAGGCTTCTATAATCATACATGCAAATGATTCATCTACCATAATAGATGGTCTGTCCCAAATATCATCTATAGCATAATACAAAATAGATAATTCTTTACTCAACTTATTCTTATTCTTTCTAATTTCAAAATTATTTTTCACAAGAATTGAAGGTACATTATGCATAGATATATCATCATGAATTGGTGGTCCTATAGGATGAGTGAAAATTTCTTGAAAAATAATACCAAGATTATTCAATATTATAGCTTACTTTTTATGTGATTGCTTATCTAGTCCACAAGTTCTTTTAGTTGCTGTTGTTATAACTTGAGGTATTGTAGCCAATCGCACTGCAATTTGAGTAGGTGCATTTTGAGCCTCATTAATAGGAACTCTTGTAATTCTAGATGCATTATTGAAGCCATCAGATGTTTCATCTGCGATCTGTTTTAGATTCAAAAACTTAGCAACTTCAATTTCAGCCAAAGATGTCATATGATTGGAATTCATTATAAATGTTTCCAATGCTTCAAATATAAGTATTTTATTTCTTTGTTGATTTAATACTCTTCTTTCAAGAGATAGGAATACATTCTCTTCAAAATGATAATTTTGCAAACATGCACATAATAATGTTCTAGTTGATGAATCAATAATACGAATAATGCTTGATGAATCAAAACCAACATATATATCTTCTTGTTGATGAGTTCTGATGGTATGTCATTGAGGTTTTGGTACTGGAATCCAAATACAACAACCAAATACTCATAAGTGAGATATATTTGGAACATGATCGAAAATAAACTCATGTGGTGAAACAATTTGAAAAAAAGAAGGGCAAAGGCATATTCATGCTGCAGCATGTAAAACTCCATGAACCCTCATAGATGCAAGTAAATTTGCATGAAGAAAGAGTGGCCAGGTAATCAGTTGTATACGCTTTATAAATAACTCTGCAATTCCATTTTGAGCATGTTCATTTAAAACACAACATGTCAACTCAATTCTTGTTGCAGTACAATAGTCTTCAAAAGACTTTGAAGCAAATTCCTTTACATTATCCATACGCAATGTTATTATAGGATAATCAAGAAAATATGCCTAAAAATAAATAAATATAGATATAACATTGGCAAATACCATGTTTTGAATTGATAATAATAAAAACATGTGATTGTTTACTTGATGCATTAACAAGGACCAAAAAATAACAAAATCGTCCTGATATTGGATTAATAGGACCAAAATTATCATCATGCAATCTTTCAAGTATTGATAGTAGTTCTTGTGGGAATTTTTAAATTGAAGGCCAAGTAATCATCTTACCTTGCATGCTATCAAATTACGTATTGTCTTACTCGAGAATGCACCAAGCACCTATCTATGGAAGGTGAGGTTGTGTTTTACAAGTAGCCAAGAAATCCTACTAGATTTCATCCCTACGAGAAGAGTATAATCTGAATTTTAATTCAAAAGTTCTAAAAATAATCTTCTTAATAGCCTTAACTATACGTAAATCTCAATTACCTTGTTACTTTTATATTTAAGCAATTTAGATTTTTCTTGTAAGCCCCAATCATAATCAATGAGCTTTAACGAGCTGTAACATCCAATCTGACCATTCACTTGATATAAAATTTTGCATCCAATTGTCAATGTAAGTCTTCTATATGCTCAAGGTATTTTAGTCCAATCCAACTTAAAAATTGTGAGAAAACTTCCAAAAACTGCACTAATATCACTTGGCCACTAACTTGAAAAGTGAAGCAAAAATTCTAGTAGTGATTTCTCTTTTTTCAACTATTAACTTTGACTCAAAATTGGTACGTAGCCTGACCTTTAAGTCCTTCAATACCATGCCAAATTTCACCTTGATCCAACTAATAGATCTCTAGATATCACAAAAACTCTATCCAACCTCAAACTGCCAACTTCCAAAACCTTCTTGTGCTAAAATCCAAATATCTCTAAATTACATCGTTAGATTATCACAAAATTTTGTATACACTTAGCACACCTAATAATCCAAATAGTATCAAATTTTTAACAGTAGATGTTATACCAATGGTACGAACTAGCTAAAATTGCTAGCCCTAATTATCTTATATAAAATCCAAATCACCAATACAAACCTTGACTTTGAACAATAATTGCTAAGTCCTTAAAAACCTTCCAAAAATAATCCTTATGTTTTTGAAAAGAATTTCAAGGTAGCTCTCAAATCCTATCCTTGAACTTCAAATGAATCTCTATTTTGCCCTAAGCTATCATTTTTGTGGCTAGAGGTCTGATTTCAACCCTGTCTCACAAATGATCAATCCTTGGGTATCAATCTAACCTATCCTAAGGATTTTTTAGCCCAATCCTACTCTCAACTTAACCCTAGTACCAACTATATTAATTATTTATCTCTTCTAACTTGATTTTATCAATTTATGGTCTTTCTAAGGTAGTAAAAGTGTCTCTACAACCTAAAAGATAAAATTACTAACTAACTTTCAACTTACTAACTATTAAGATAAGAAAATAACCTAAGAGGCTTTTATAAAATCCATGTTTAGACACCTCAAATTATAATGGAATTATGATAATTAAATATTATTTAAAAATTTAATTTTGATTATAATTTCACTATATAGTCGTATTACATCACAACAATGCATGCATGATATAATTTCATTGAGTCTACATCCGCAGGCTTTAAATTGTGCCTAGTTATGCATGGAATGATCTTTCTAAATAATGTAGATTTTGAATGTCCCAATCATCCATGCTAGAGAGAAGCATGACTCTTTGTAATAGATGGAGTAAAATTAAATATAATAGGAGGTTGAATTGCAATTTAGTATAAACCATTTTTTGTAGCAAAAGCTTTTTCAACAACTTTATGGTTCTTTGCAAGAACCAAAACCTCTTTTTTATTTAAAATAGTAGTCGAGATGTGATAACCATTAATACGCACATCTTGGTAGCTGATCAGACTCTAAGGTGTTGAGGGTACAAACATCCCATGTTTATATTTTATGATTGCAGCAAGCAGTAGGGTGGCAGCACTAGGATGGTAGGGTGGTAGCGGCGGTAGTAGACGGTTAGCAACGGTGGCTGTTTGACGGCAATCTGCGACAGTTTGGCAACATGGAGATTGAGTTGAAGCAAGTATTCTAAGCAAGCAGGGTAGAAAGTGGAGTAAGTACTCTAAGTAAGCAGCTAATGTGTGAGGGGCGAGCAAGAAGTGCAACAAGATTATGAATCAGATAAGGAGCAAGAGTAGCAACAAGTTTAAAGAGTTAAGACTAGAGCAAAAAAAATTATGATAGTGTATAGAAGAGAGTCATGCTAATAACATATTGAGAATGTTTAGAAAGACACAAGAGTAGTAGTAAATAATACACACACACACACACACACACATACACATATACACACACAAGAGTAGTAGTAAATAATACACACTTAGACACGAGCAGTAGTAAATAATACAAAGTCACACGCACAAGAATAATAGTAAATAATATACACACACACAGACACAAGAATAGTAGTAAGTAATACATACACACTCAAGAATAATAGTAAGTAATACACACACACACAAGAATAGTAGTAAGTAATACACACACACATACACAAGAATAATAATAAGTAATATATACACACACAAGAGTAGTAGTAAGTAATACACACACACACACACAAGAAAGTTTCTAAGGAGAAAGATAGAACTTCACCCAAAAAAATCTATTGATCTGGTTGTGTCACATATATAAGAGAGGGAGAGAGGACAAATAGTTCCTCTCCACTACATTCCAAATACTGTAGCTATAGTATTTACTATAGACTACAGTAAATATCATGGAGAGTGCCGGCTACATTTAATGCTCTCAACAAATATAAAGCCAAGGCATGTGAAAAAAAGTGGGACAGAGAGCAAGAAGAGGTCGTCGTCGTCGACGTGGATTCCACATGGAACAGTCGCTGGAGATCTACCTGCAAGTGTGAAACGGACCCCATTTCTATCTGTTGCACACATGTCACGGCTGGCTTGGCAATGGACCCGCGGAACCTAATATATATGCAGCTGGACGTCACGGTCACCGGTGACCATCGTGTACAGCGAGAGGGTCAATGCAGGGCCAGCGGGGAGGGGGAGTTGGCAGTATTAGTGGGTGTAATTGTAGGGCGGAAGAGGCACGCGCTCTCCAAACGCACCTGCCCGCACACCGCTGCCCGAGGATCTCTGCCCGAACATCGCTGCCTGGCCGTCGCGCATTGGCGGGGGAACGGGTCGGAAGCAACGAGGGACGCCGAAGGAAGGTGCAGAATCGAAGACAAAGAAGAGCTGGAACTGAGGACGGGCAGAGCGAGAGAGAGTTTAAGATTATCATCTGTCTGTTTACCCCCCGCCCGTTCCTTGTCTCGGATCTTGAGCTTCTTCTCGTAGACGTAGCTTATTGTTCCTCTGCTGTTGATGATGATGTTGTTTGTGAAGCTGTTGTTTGTGTTGCGTGTGGAGTGGATGTAGTATATCGTAGTCGCGAGGAGGAGGGAAAGGGAGAGAGCGCGGAGAGCGCGTTATGCTGTAGGAAGGTTTTCGTGCTCCGCATCTTCGGGTTATTTTCCTAGATCCCGGTAGGTGCATCTAGTTATGAGTTTGAGTTGTGGATGGTTAGGGTGATACGTGGAGACCAGGTCGGAGTGTGGCGATGTGAGGAGAGAGAGGGATAGAGAGGGAGTCAGCGGAGCAGGCCAGGTGACTTTGTTGGTGTTGGTAGATAATTAGGGTTAGTTTTGAGTATTTTTGAATTCCGGGAATGTGTGTGTAGGTTAAGGTTCTGTGGGAATTTCTCGTGGTGCAGAAGGTGGCGAGTGGTAGGAATGAGGGTTTGAATCTTTGGTGGAGATCTTCATAGGATGCGCATGCAAGTGTGCGATTCGTGGTGTTCGCACCGACTTCTGATAAATGGCCCTGACTGTCGGGTAGCGTTGGTTGTGAAATTTGAGGAGGTTTTTGTTTGGAGTGCAAGATTTAGATTCGGGATGTGTAGCGTCCGAAGACTCTATGATTCCCGTGGGTGGTGGTAGGAGATGTAGTTGTTCGATATGAGGGGTGTGAAGTTGCTGTAGTGTGTTGGCCGTGTGCAACCGAGGGTAGGGATGAGATTCTGCGCTGCGAGGATGCTGTAACGTTTCAGTGGAGACGAAGTAGGGAGGATGATAGAGGAAAGAGGCAGTTCTCGTGGTAGCCGTGAGGATCGGGGCAGTTCAAGGGGCAGTTCAAGGGGTAGTTTCGAAGACAAAGGAAGTTCTCATGACTGGAAGGGAATGGGAGGATCTACGCCGAGGCCGCGGCTCACGCGTCTCGTTGCGAAGAAGGATCGGAATTATGATGCGAAAGTGGATTCCGATTTTGATGATGATAGTTCAGTCCATTCTACTTCCTCTCCTCGTCTTTCACCCGCGTCTAGTGATAACTTAAGCAAGATCACTATTGGACAACAGAGCTTTCGAGTGGGAGGCGACGTAGACAATTTGAAAGCTCTGTACGAGGCCCTGGGTGCGACGAGTCCTGCGGCACTAGGTATTGAAGCCTCAGATTGGGAGTCTCGTCGAAAGTCCGCTGTTTACAGCCGACCAACTTCTCCCCCCAGAGTGTCACATGATACTGGTCAGTCTTCTTACTCCCACGACTTCCAGTTTCCGGCAAGTAGGGTCGATTCTAGTCTCGAATCGCCCCCTCTTTCGCCTCGCGGACTTGCCCCGATGTCTCCCGTTAGACCCATTGAGGTGGAATGGAGGAAGCATCGGAACAATTATGCCAAGCCTACTATATCGAATCGCCCTGGTCGTGAGAATAATCCCCTGAAGCCCTCGCAGCCACCTCCGACCATGTTTCCTCAGTCTTCTGGATTAAGGACGCCTGACCCCTTACCACCCATTGACACCTCGACTTCTCGATTGGGTAGGGAAAGCTTAGAGTTGCAGAATAGGCATACTACGTTGGGAGCCTATTCTCCGCCGGGCCTAAGGAAAGTCCATTCAGAACTTACAGGATTGGTCTCAGCTCGTAGCGACGGGGCCGGTTGGGCATCTGATATTGAGTCGGCCAAACGAAATGAGGATTTAGCTGTAGCAAGTCCGGTCTTTCGTGATAATTTGCCTTCAGCTGCAGTAGCAATGCCCAACGGCAGTCTAGTTCGGGCTTCCTTCACTCCGAGAGATTCCAACCGGATGAACAGTGTTAGAAGTAATAGTCATGGACTTCGATGGAACTCCTGTCATGCACAAGAAGCGGAGGCTATCGCGAAAACTGCTTTAGAAGAGACTTCTAATGGGCTACGAATAGAGGATCCTGAAAGAATAAGAGATCTGGAAAAGCCTTCACCATTGATCATTGAAAAGGTTGATGAACCTCTGAGTGAGGTTTCTAGTAGCGTCAGTACAGAATCATCACCTAGTGTTATTCCAAAAAGACCCCCCTGGGACACCTGGGCTAAAGGTGAATTTCTCGGAAGTGGAACATTTGGTTCAGTGTATGAGGGTGTGGCAAGAAATGGAACGTTTTTTGCTGTGAAGGAAGTTAATCTTGCAGATGAAGGAAAGCTTGGAAGACAGGCCGTCAAGCAACTGGAACGGGAGATAGCACTTCTTAGCGATATCCAGCATCCCAACATTGTTCAGTACCTGGGCACTGAAAGAACAGAGGACAAACTCTACATTTTTCTGGAACTGTTAAACAAGGGTTCATTGGCCAATCTCTACAGGAAATACGGATTATTTTATGAACAAATTAAAGCGTATACAGAGCAGATTCTTACCGGCCTCAAGTACCTTCATGACCGGAAGATCATACATAGAGATATTAAGTGCGCCAATATTCTCGTAGATACAAATGGAGTGGTTAAGCTGGCCGACTTTGGGATGGCTAAACAGGTAGAAAAATTTGGATTCGCGAAGTCATTCGTGGGCAGTGCTCACTGGATGGCTCCGGAAGTGGTCGATCCGAAGCAGCAGTATAATTTCGCCGCTGATATATGGAGTCTGGGTTGTACGGTGTTGGAGATGGCAACCGAAGGTCCGCCTTTCGGAGAGTTAGAGTTCATCGCCGTATTTTGGAAAATAGGGAGGGGAGAGGCTCCACTTATTCCGGACGACCTTGAGGATGAATTGAAGGATTTCATTGCCCAGTGTTTGCAAGTAGATGCCTCAAAACGACCCACTTGCGACATGCTTCTGGCACACCCCTTCATTACTGGTGAAGAGATGACCGGTCCAGTGACTCAAATGGGAACACCTGGGCTGTCTACAATTTCTGAGGAAAGGTCTGTTGATATGTCAGTTACTTCGAGCATTGCAGTAAGTTCGAATTCAGGAACCTCTCCGAGAGTGATCGAGAATCTGGTTAATCACCTTTCAATTGAAAGACGGCCAAAATCCATGAGAACTTTGCGAAGCGAGTTAAGCATGAGTTCTGCAGAAAGTATCGCATCGTGATTGAGAAGAAAAATTGTATCTTTAGGCTGCCCACAACTTTCCCCTATTGGAAGTCGCGGGTAGAATTCGAGGATGAAAATGTAACAAAATTTGAAGTGAATTACGGCTATGAACAATTCTCTGTGGATTGGTGGTTTTGATAGGATAATCCTGAGTAGAACTATTCCTTACAGGAGCTGTGTGGATAATTTTTTAAATGGGATGCAGAAGACGTATAGTTTGGTGCAAGGAAACCATAGTACATTGATAATACGGAGAGGTGCTGCTAGGTATTGTGGTTGAAACATCTGACTATGTAGGACACACCTTTTGGCACTGGACTTGTCAGCCTTACGTTTCCCTCTTAGATTATGACACTGAGATGCGAACAATATCTCTGCTGGTATTCAAAGCAAGCAACCGGTTTAGAAGTAGGTTTGATGTTGGAAATGGTGCTCAAAGTGGTGTCATGTTGCTTGTCGTTCATTTTTAGACTTACGCAGGGAATCAGGAAGCTGATTGCGAGAATAGCTAGTTCAGTATTGGATGTCCGCGCGAGCTTGATAAAGTCTTCCTTTGCGGCTATGCAGTGGCCATACTACCTGCTGGTGGCCGTACAGTGGAATGCCGTATGTGTTGTATTTTGAAAGCTCTTGTCGGAAACCAGCAGTATTATACGGGGCACTCTGTTGTGCTGAAAACCTGTGTGCTTATAGGAGGAGAAGATGGCCACGGAGTACGAATGACAAAATGAGATGCTTGTTGCAATAGTTCTATTTGGGGGGGAGGGGGGTGTGCGCATACAGAAAGAAGTTTCTCCCAATGTCGACGATTCCTATCAGGAAGTACAGAGTTCGTTGATTGTTGCTTGGAAATGGGAACGTTCAGCCTGAGTCCAGTTGGATCAGCACAGAGTGATACACTGGGTGTACCTAGAGGCTGAACGGAGATCCTTCTAAATACAGGTATGGCCTTTGTGAGCTCTCTTATTCGTTCGTTATTGATGGTGCATACCCTAATGCTGTGAATTCACACGGAAGTCTTTCGTACGGCCAGAAAATTTTGACCTAAGGGCAACCAGTCACTTTACCATGTCTTGTAACCTTACTTGTTAAGCCAGGTTTCAGGAATATTGAACAGTTAAACAATTCAATGTCTCTAACAACCGTCTTCTCAGGACAAGAGCCTTCAGCAAGAAAACATGAAGCTGCATAAGAACTTTAGTTGACAACGTACGGAAGCTGAAATGGAGTGACTTCAATGGTGATACGTAATCTAATCGGGATTGCAGACCTCTTCGCAGGTGCAACTAAGTGAAAACACTGAAAATGAAGAGGCCATTGTTCTCAACAATCAGCGTGATTGAAACTCTGAATATGATCAGGAGTGAACTTAGCTACTAAACTTTACCAATGTGCTTTCCTATCAGCTAGAATCTCTTGTACATTAAGTCTGATATATGCAATTGTTTCAAATACCCGTTCATAGCTTATCTCTTTATTGCATAGGCTTCATTCAAGCTTACGCAGAGTGCACTGTACATGTTGAAAATCTATATTTAATTCGGGATACATCTGCTGAAATTGGTTCCAGTCCTTGCAAAGATGCTTGCTGCAATCTGGTTAGCCCATCTGATGTCCTCTTGTACTTTTAATTGATCGTCTCAAGGTGAATGGTGAAGTTAATGAAGACCTCACCAAGGATTGAAGAAATGCCTTTCAACTCATAATTCTCCGAGAGCTTTTTGTTGGTTTCTAAGATTCGTTGCAAATGATACGTTGAATTCCAAATTTGGTCTTCAGATGCACTTGGACATTGTAGATTTGAAGTCGATTACGTAGTGTGGCACATAAAGCATTTATGCTCTTAATTGTTTGAAGTTGGATCTAATATTTACTTTTTTAATTCATCATTTATTTTTATTGTTCGTTTCTTGAAGGTATTGGCACGTGTGCTTAAAAATGTATTTTCTTCACATCTACCTGTTCTAAAATGGCATCTGAAAATAATGTAAACACAATACTGTACAGTTTTAATCTATAACGTCTGTACTGGAAAATTTTGTTTCATTTCTTATCAGAAACATATTTTCATCGTTTGCAATTTCACACGTGTGTCTTAACTTTTTAGGCATTCGAATAATTAACGTCTATTGTGAAATATGAGTAAAAAAGCGACATGTCTACAAACTTTGTAATTGTTGAAAACTATAGGTGGTAAAGATATAATTTCAATTTTTAATTATTTTTTTCTGTTCAGTTTGGTGATCAGCAATTCAGAAAAGAATTACTGCGCACATCTAGATACACACATACGAATAGTTAGATGCATAATTTATTGTATACAAACCACAATTACATTTTTTTTTTTTTTTCTCTCAAAAAGTTTATTTTTTTAACACATGCTACAGAAGTTGATATTGAAAAAATATAATATGCTTTACTTGTATTTGTAAGACAATGGAATAAGAAGTATAAATTGTAAAAATTCTGGAAGTAATAACCGATAACTTTCTTACATAAATTTCAAAATACATTACATGAATTTTCATATACGTATACGAAATATGTTAATTTCGATAAACACGAAGTTAAATAAATGTTATCAACGTATATAGCCACAAAATGTTTTAATCCGAGAATGTGTACAGGATTTCTTTAATTAAAAGTTACGTTGACATTTAAAGTAAGGCCTGCTTTGGGAAAGCTAAAAGTGTTTCTGGAATGCAGGGAACTTGATGGGATCTGACCAACGAACGAACGAACGAAGGGCAGCGGGGAGGGGGATGATGATGTAGGGGGCTAAGCAGGGAACGCGGGAACACGGCGGTGGGGAGCTTGGGCAAGGAGTGGTGCGTGGATAGCTGCTCCTGATAAGCCTCCGATGGGCAGCGGGTCAGTGGTTTTCTCCCCCCCCCCCCACCCCAGCGTTGCCCCCCTGCCCGGGAAGCTTCTTCGTCCCCCTTGCGGCGCCTCCCCATCCTCACGGTGGACAATGAGGGAAGGCGGGGAAGGTGAATATATTTTTCAACATTCGGGCAGGAAGGCTGCCCGGTGCTATGGGGCGAGGGAGGGCCGTGAAAGGAAGGGAGGCAGAGACAGAGCAGAATGGGAGCCAGCAGCAGGAGGAAGAAGAAGAAGAGCACAGCACAGGCAGAGAAGGAAGTGTCGCAGAGGCAGCAGCAGCAGCAGCTACCACTGTTGTAGTAGTAGTAGCAGAAGAAGAAGAAGAGTGCCATCGCTGGGGGCTCCGACTTAAAGCGCCAGGCAGCCAGGCTTCCTTCCTCTCTCCCTGGCCTCTGAGTGAGTGAAGTGAAGTGAGTGAGAGAGGCAACGACAAAGTTCATCAGTGAGGGCATCCAGGTTGAGGCATTGGAGGGCGCGGGGAGGTGAGGATTTGGCAGGGTGCGACGGAAGCGAGAGGGTGAGAGAAAGTTAAGAGCGACGGAGGAAAGGGAGAGAGTTACGTGTGTGGACTATTATGGGAAAGGGGATGGAAGAAGAGCGGGAGTAGGCGAGGGAGTGGGGGGGAGACCGGTGGGGATGAGGAGGCCGTGGACGAAGGGTTGACTGGACGAAGCTCTGCGGCAGTGGACGAGGTAGAGGGTCGATGATTGTTTGTAAAGATTTTTGAGTTATAATGTGTAGGTTTTTGAAGTGGTGCTGGGGGAATGGTGGAGGACTGACAATGTGGGGGAGGGATGGGGTGGAATGGTGTGTGGGAGCAGATCTGCGGTCTGAAGATAGGGACTGTAGGGATGGATTCGTATGAGGCCACGCGGATTGTGTATGGAAGGGTGCAGGCTCTGGAGCCCGAGACAGGGAGCAAGATTATGTTGCATCTGCTGTTGCAAGAGCACGGAGAGAGGGAGATGGTGCGCCTGGCTCTCGGCTCGAATGTGCTCATACAGTCGGTTGTGAAGAAAGCGAAGAAGGAGCTTGGGCTGGAGGACAACCGGGATGTGATGCCACTGCAACATAATGCTCCTTTGTACATTCCAGATCACGACTTCGCAAGTGGTAGCTTTGGCTCCAATGTGTTGTCCTCGCCCAGCTTGCACGACCAGGTGGTCGCCCTTCAGCAGCAGCAGCAGAATCAGCATCACAACCAGCTCTTTTTGCAGGAACAGCTCCCTCTCCACGATCAGATGTCTAGCCTTTCAGATGCATTCGACCGGCAAAACTCCCTGCATGCATTCTATGATCATTACTATCCAGAGACCTATGCCTTTCTGAACAGCAGTAAAGAGTTCCTCCATTCCCGATCTAGCAGTAGCCGCGCCTCTCTCGCCGTAGACAGTTCGTCGTCTCCTGATCTCGGCCCTGCACTTGCGTGGAAGCCTTGCCTCTACTTCGCTAGAGGCTATTGCAAGCATGGCAGTAGTTGTCGCTTCCTTCATGGGTCTTTAAGGGAAAGCTCAGGCTCCCCTGCGTCTAGTAATGGACACCGTGAGCTCAGGATGGACGACGGAATGGCTCCGGGATCCCTCGAAAGACTAGAAATCGAGCTTCAGGAGCTTTTGCGCGGACGACGTGCGCCTGTTTCCATAGCTTCACTCCCTCAGTTGTACTATGAAAGGTTTGGTAAAACTCTGCAAGCCGAAGGTTATCTCACTGAAAGCCAGCGGCATGGAAAAGCTGGTTACAGCCTTACAAAGCTGCTAGCCCGCTTGAAGAATACTGTGACTCTGATTGATAGGTACGTGCCTTCGGCTTGTCCAAATCTTTGGCACCCGTGGTATGCTCTACACGCTTCTCCACTTTTATTCCATTTAACGGTGTGGAAACGGCAGGTGTGCTCTTGAATGCCTTCGAGTGTGGCTTGTTCAGCGCTTCCCTCTATCCCTCCCCCCCCCCCCCCTTTGTCGTGTACCGGATTTCCGTTGAGGTCCGCGAGAATGTTGCTACATTTACTAGGATATTAGAATGTCTTGGTTCTTTTGGTTGAATTGCACAGGTGGTGTGCAGGTGCATGTTCTGAGGTAGGCAAACAATGCCATTTATCGTGTACGTGTCAGTAGGTTTAGTAATGCGAATTTTGATTCTTTTGCTGCTGCATGTGGATGATTCTTGTAGAATACCTGTTGGCTGATTGATTCTGTAGCATTCTCCTGTGCTTGTTGGACTGCAGGATTAGCAATATGTCCTTTACCTTGTCAGATGCTTACTTAGACTACGACTAGTAGTGCTCTCTCTGCGCTGGTGAGAATTAATCTACACGCATCCTTAGCAAGCGTTGAGTGCAAGAGTCGGCTTACTCAGGCCTTTGGTATGAAAGCGGTGAGTGGTGACATTTTTATGTTTCGCCGAGGTTGTAAGGGTCTCGGGGGTGACGACGGAGTTTATCGAACTCACTTTCTAGATCCGAGGGTTGGAAAGGAAGGGCATGAGGCAGCAGAGAGGGTACCCTTCTTACAGTGGGTGTGGGCAGTGGTTTACTCAGACACAAGCACACTGCTGGGTGTTTGAACAGGCCTCACGGTCAACATGCAGTTGTGCTTGCGGAGGATGCACATCGCTTCACTGCATATCGGTCCGACCATCGCGGGGAGGATTTAAGTGGAATCAATCCATCTTCTCGTCAGATCTACCTTACGTTTCCCGCCGAATCTACTTTTACCGAAGAGGATGTAACAGCACATTTCAGGTCGGTGGTGCTGGTCACTCTTTTATTCTTATATATTTTAACACTCTGACATGCACTTCCGACCACCAGAGACTCATTAGTACTGGACGGATGCAGGGCTTACGGTCCTGTCCAAGATGTCCGGATCCCCTATCAGCAAAAGCGGATGTTTGGTTTTGTGACTTTTGTATATTCAGAAACTGTCAAGGCAATTTTGTCCGAAGGAAACCCACACTACATTTGTGGAGCTCGTGTGCTTGTCAAGCCCTACAGAGAAAAAGGAAAACATGGTGACAGGTAAAAGATTATATCACGCGTTAGATTGAAAGGATGTTTTCCAGTTCGGGTTTATCAGGGTTTTTATCTCGTCTTTCAGTTAGTATTTATCACTGTCGTTGTTGAAATCGATGTTACGAGTCTTTGTTTGTTAGACCTTTCTTTTTGATAAACGTATGTGTTGGTGTATCAGAAAAAATTCCGAGAGGGCAGATCATGCCCGATTTGTACAGAGCCGTAGTATTGATGGCAAGGATTATCATTCAAGTGAGCTATCTAACTCTGTTTTTTGCAATTAAAAAGCATTGGGGCATCCTCCTTTTGAAACGAGACCTAGTTTTCGGGAACACTTGTTTACCCAACTTTGACTAGTTGTGGGTTTTTTCTAGTGCTCAACATTATATTTAAAAATTCACGTTTTTCTTCTTTTTTTAAAATTTGGATTATCGCTACCTACAGGGCGTTTTGGACACACCTTATAACATTGGAGTGATTATTGTTTATTCTTTTTTTGTCGTTGTCTTTCCCCCCCACCCTGGTGTTTGGGTGCAGTACCCAAATTCTACGAAGAAGAAGAAGCTTTTACCCGCCGATTGGAAGAAGAAGAAGAATTAGAGCGTCGGCGCTTGGCTGAGCTGCATCTAGTTGATGTGCAACGCCGCCGTGAAGAGGCCGATGCCACCATGGCTGTTGTGGCTGCACAAAATCGAGCTCTTGCCAATACTGGGTTCTCTACAGATGATTTAGGGCTGTCTGATGAAGGTACACAGTAATTTCCAGATAGCTTATCTGTGTAAGCTTCTTTCATGGAATTTGAGCTGTCATTACACCGAAGTATCTATTGAAAGTGTGAACTTGTGTCTTCTTATCGAAGGAGCCACAGGTTTGTCCCAGTTTCATCCAAGCAATTCATTTGGTTATTTGCTCGACGTTCTGGATGGTGGTGAACCGGGAGACGAAATTGAACCTGCCCCTGAATTTTTTGGCAGCAAACAGACAAGGTGATTGGGTTTCTCTAATCCATATTTTTTTCTTTGTATCTCTAACGTCTGTCTTTGATTATGCTGTTGGGTACTTGATAATCTGTGTCGCACGTTTCATATTCGTTTCGCTTGATTGACATTTTCCTTTTCAAATTTCTGCAGCAGTGGTAACGGGCACAATTTGCCAGAAAGTCCATTTACAAGCCCATTGGGAATGAGCAAGCAGAAGGTTTTTGCATTGCCAGAAAAACTGAGTAATCTGAGTTTGCAGAGCTCGCAGGTGGCACTCGAATCAATACTGTTTGCGAACTTTCTCTCACTCAAGTTGTCTGCTTGGGTTTGTTTTGTTCACGTGTTAATAGTTAATGCAATCCTAGTTTGACAGTTGATTGCGGGGTGTAGCTTGCTGTATAATTCATAATGATGTATACCAATAAGTGTTTGCAGTCAATAACACAATGGTATGTGAGTCAGTTTTCGTTGCGTTCCGAGTTCAAATATTGACCTCTATGTTGCAGAATACTCAGGAAACATTGTTCAGTTGGAATGCCGCTACACTTTTTGCGTCCAGCGCGTTTTGAAGGTGAGTGTCCCAGTCTGGCTGTGAGTTCGATATGTATGGAATCAATTTTTGATCGTGCTTAATGGCAGTGTTGATCTTGATTGCATGCCAGACCATGCAGGGGAGCAAGAAAAGAATGATGGCTCCAAAGTATGAAGAGGCAAGGAATGGATATTTATATATTCAAATATTTAAACACAATGTGGCGTACATGCCCGGGCAGTCTAACTCACGCATCCGCAGCTACTCCAAGAAGGAGGGTAGAAGCAGGTGCGTGGTGGGGCTGCTAAATACACTTCTACTACAGTGACCCCTCTTGTATGATGTGCTGAGCAAGACAGGACCCATTTTCTGGGTGTCATGTCGACTGCCCCACAGATGTAATTCAACATTACTGGAATAGGTTAAGTTTTGGATGAAGAAAAGTTATTTTATCAAATAGATGTAATTTCATCTATTTAGAAAATAGACGGCATTTGCAGTACATAAAAGAAGGCGAAGACGAGAGGAGCACTCTACTAAAAATTCATATGAATGGCACTGTTGCTAGGATGCGTCAGATACAGGTCAAACAGATAGCAGCCCTTCAATTCATTCTCTCTCCCAGTTTTTGGATTTCAATTATACAGTAACACTCATCTTCTTCCCTCACCAACTCTGTGGGTAATGTAGCTTTCTGGAAGCTTATAACAGCGTAATTGATGCTGTATTCATCCACTTACCATGTCTGAATGACAGACATTCTCTCTTGCATATGTTACGCATGTACTTCTCCTGCTCTTCAAATCTGTCGTATAATTAATCTTTTTCAGTTGGTTGGAATGAAGCTACTGTATAGGAAATCTATTATGGTGCGCATTTCACACGCAGTCGAAATGAATTCCATCCCATGTCGCTAATGTTCGTCACGAACGGATTGAAAAGTAATTGAACACTCAGATCAAGAGAAGATCCTTCTGATGAGCTGGTAGAACTGCATTATTTGCTTTACAATCTGTTTTTGGAAAGGAAAAAAAAAAAAGCGTGATGGAACTTTTAGAGACAATGATGTTGCAGAACAGTATCTCTAAAGTGGATCAAGTTCATATTCTGAAAACATAGCCCTCTTAAGAAAGCACGCATGTAAGCTCGTGTGAACCACCTCCATCATTGTAGAGGCTGCTTTAGTAATGGAAATCACTAACCAACTCCAAATTATTTACTATGCGTCCTCTAAAACTAGAACCATGCAATGACCCATTCGCTTTACTATAACGAAACAATCCAGCGAGGTTCGTGAGCACATCTTTTGTTGCAACACATGATGAATTTGTGGATGAAAATGTTTTCTTCACAGATTGGACATATTTTTTTTACGGTGTGAAGCAACAAATGTCTACGTATTTAGGCCTCCAAAAATTAGTGATTGCGTTGATTGCAGCTGGTGTGGGGGCACCTCGCCGTATCCAGGTCGAACATTACCTGTTTCTTCTTCGTCGCTTGCCAAAGGTGTTCGTGAATTTGCACTTTGCGTCTCTCGTTTTCCTGAATCCTACAGTGCAGTACTTTAGTAGAAAATTCAGTTTCTCCACAACGACATCTTTACAAGTAACCGCCTCCATGTCTCAGAACTAGACCTGACCTCGCTTACTCCCTCGAGCATTACTTTATTTCTGTAATTTTGTGAGCGTGGCAAGCCTTCTCTAAATCGCCAATAGATTGTTCAATGCATGCGAAGATGCATCGGTATTTGAAGACCTTCGCAAAATATATGTTGGATGTATTGATCTATCAAGGACCACTGACTGAGGCCACGGAGACTCCGCCCATGAGGTTAGGGTTGTGAGACTGACGAAGTCGATGGAAGCTTGCGAGCCGAACGCACTCTGATGCGAAGACTTGGTCACTGCTTCAGATATGGCAGATGCTCTTGCATTGTGTGTGAAGGAGAAGAGGCACAAGAGTCGGGGGAAGAGGAAACAGCCTTCGCAAATCCTGCGCAGATAAGAACCCCATGCATGAAGACTTGTGCTAATTCGGCAACCATGGACGTCCATTCCAGTGCTCCGTTTGCGTCCTCGTCTTCCGTAAGATCGACTTCCATCTCGGAATCGAATCCAACCCTAGAAGAGATCCAACTTGCTTACCAGAAATTGCACAGTTTAACCTCCACTTCCTCTCCGAGATTCATTCCGGCGTCTGGAGCGGGAGTGATCTGTTCTTCAACCTATCCTCACAGCGGAGGATCGGTCGCTGGATTTTGCCCTTGGGCGTCGTGCAGCATTTCCAATTCGGGAAGCTATGACTGTCCACATTCGGTGCCGGGTGCATACTTCACACCGAAGGAAATTGCTTATCGAGGGCCGCTGAGCACCGGATCGAATACACCAACCCTGTCGAACCTTACATCAAATCTGGCCTGTAATGTCAAGACTCTTCAGAAGCTGGTCCAGAAGAGCTCGCCATCAAAGGTTGACCCGTCCACAGGCAGGCTCATGGACAAACTCAAGAATCTAGACGAAATCTTACGGAATCTCGATGAATCCCTAATCAGTAGGAAAATCTCAAATAAATACACCACGCCTCCGCCGGCGGACTTCAAGTTGTCAGACGAAAAGTACGCAACGTCGGCGGAGGCTGTCGCTGATCCTGCATGGCCGAAAAACGGCAGACTGTTCCGAGACGATGCAGGGCTCAGCGCGTTTGCGGATACTTCTTCTCGCTCTCTGACGTCCCCGTTCAGCTCGATACCCAATCAAATGCCAAATGCGGCGACACTGCCGCCCATAGCGAGGACGAAACCGGTGGCGGTTTCGAAACCAGAAGCCAATCTTGGAGTGGACCCAAATTGGCCAGAGAAACGAAGCTCTACGCCCACGCACATCCTTCAATCTTCCTCCCCGCCAGTGGCAGTCAGAGAATTACAAGACAACTCTCTCTTGCTCTCAAACCTCGAAAGCGTCACAACCCACAACCCGGGTGCAGCCTGCACCGAAGACAAGGCGAATATGAAGAAGCTGATGGACCACATTGCTCTCTTTGAACGCAGGATATCGCGCCGCATACGATGCCTACGAAGAGGAACTCGACGGCAGGTATAATCGCTCGCTCCTGCCTCGCGGATTTCGACAACTTCAAGCCTGTCGAAGTTGTTTTGCAATCGTCTAATCTCCAGTCATTCCTTGATGATTCCAGCAGCAATCTGGATGTCGAGTAGCGCGGCGTCAGCCGCCGACTCGCATACTGCAGCAACAACTTCTTTCAACGTTGCAACAGCGCTTGTCAAGGTGTGCTGGTGGTAAACCCTAAAATCTTAACCATGAATGACCATGTTCAAGTTTGCAATGTAAAGACCATTCATAAACACACAAACACACACACACACACACACACACATACACACATGTTTACGACGAACAATCTATACTCCAACTAACATCACAGTTTATTTGTTAAAAAGTATGGATTCCTATAAAACTCCTGTCTGAGATTATGGGGCCTTCTTCTCACCGTGAACTGTAATCGGATACACTAAATTCGTTCCGCACACACGATTCAACACTACCTTCAACAAACATGCGTGACGAATCCCGCGAGAGTTTTGTGCAATCCAGAACGGACGTTGGGTTGAAAGCTGTGAAGCGCCAGCTCGACCAAGTGCTGGTGAAGCACCACCGCTGCATGGCGGAAACCCCCGCTGCATCGGAGAAGGCATTGTGCATGGAATCGGCCTCGGATCCTTGTGCCGAAGCATCTTCGACGCCGACTCTCGCAGGGAGAGCCAAGACGGTGTCGGCCGAATCCCCACATCTCAGCGTGCGGCAACCCACCCTCCGTTGACTATGACAAATCAATGCTCATTTTTTATTTTTTATTTTAAATATTCAATGAACACACGTGCCTGAGAACATCCGCCTCGTTGCCTGTGGACCGTTGATAAGATATCCGCGTTGTATTCATAAAAAAACTAATATTTAGATATATTATGTGTGTACGAAGCTCATTTTACATATGGTACTGTGAGTTAACTATATATTCTATCAATACGGCGTTTCAAAGCAGTGTGAGAACTAGGAAGAGTAAAAAGAAGAATAACCCATATTTCAGTTTTGGGTGAATCATTGATACAGAGACACAGGGATTGTTGTATCAGTATGAAATTCATGGTTTTGTGTTACATGCTTCATGGCTTGACAACATCTGGTTAATTATACACAAACATACACGTTTCTGTCTCTCTTTTTAGTGAGTGCATATATATATATATATATATATATATATTTATTGCTCTTTCTCTCTTTTCTTTTCTTAGTATGAGGTTGATTTGTGAAGTTGTTGCTTGGCGCAGGAAAGAGTCTGTGAGATTGAAAAAGAGTGCCGTGAGCATAGTTCGGAGCTTGAGGTACAACAATTACTTGACGCAATGCTGAAATACTGAATTAGTAATAAAATTAAACCTTTTGAGGATCTATGAGTTACAGCAGTGCCTTCTTCATTAATATCTACACGTGGGCTGCACTTACTGCATATTAAGTTGGAGGGTTTTGCAGTTGTGTTGGGCAGCCATCAATCAACTGTGCATTGATAATGAGTTGTTTCGTAATGAGCTTCTTCAACAACAACAACAACAGCATCATCATCAAGGTTCCAACACATTGTCATTAGCTTGAAATCAATTTTTGTTAACATTGCAAAACAACACTTTAAAAAGAGAATTAAATACATTGATCGATCTTTGAACCAGAATTTAATTTTCAATAATACATTCAATTTTACAGAACATTGTACAGCAATGTGCACTGTTGGGACTGTTCCTTGTCTATACTGCTCCATAAGTTATTAAGAAATTGAAAAATGAACCATATGCAAGTTATAAGTAAAATGTTTTATTTCTATTAAAATCTAATGATGATTTTTTTTCAAAGTATTGATTTATTTTTTAACTTACATTTTTTTTACCATGATTTTAGTAAAAACATATAATCTATTTTCTTCATAACATGTAATGATTAAAACAGATCAGTGTATTTTTATATCAAACGTTGTATATTTTAACACACCATGTCATGAAATTCCAGAATCTTACAATATTTTTTTTATAACAATCATAATAAATTTCTTTACAATCTACAGTATGGATAATAGTTTAGGGAGTATTTCTTAATATTCGTCATGATGACTGTAAGTGTAAAGTTTAGAATATTACTGATGAACAATGCAACCCAACTAAAAGAGTCAATTAGGCTCAAACTTTACTAAAATTTAACTTATAATTTGATGTTCATGACTTAATCCTATTTCTTTGATACAAAAATTGCTCCAAAAGTTGCTATGCTATTAATAATATATGGATAAAAAATATTTTAAAAATAGATTATTGTTCTACAGGATCAAAAGATTTTTTTGTATTTGTAACTTATTTTATGTAATTATTTAGTGTCTTAAAAAAATAAAAATTTATAATATTTTAAAATACACTTCATAAATATAAGTAAATTAAAAATTCCAAATTAAAAAATACATATATAACTTTAGAGGAGCATATTACAAAAAAGTACATGAAAATTATAGATTATATATATCTAAAATTTTAAATGAAGTAATGAAATATAATAGCATATACTTGAAAGTGTATTTTACACTATGCATACATTTGAGAGAGAGGAAGAAAGAAATTTTTTAAAATTAAAACATGTATATATATATATATATATATATATATATATGATCTAAATATTACAAAATGGATAACTTTATATTAACAAGAACAATCACTAAGGTGTTTGTAAAACATGTTTTAGATATAATAATTTTTTGTTCTTTTAGAATAATTTTACATAAATCTATAAAATTAATAAACAAATAACTCCATGATATTGATTCTATGTAGATAATATTACAACATGTGCTCATTAAAAAAATTACAAAACAAACTCTATTTCTTATTGTTTTCTTTATTATTTAGCAAAGTTTCAAGTTTTTTACTATCATTTTGTACTATTTCTAGTCTAGATTATTATTTTAATACACATCCAAACAATTAATACAAAGTTAACACACTTTTAATCTTAATGTATAATCATCACAGATACCTTCACGTTGAAAGTTATTGCACCTTTCAAATTTTATGAAAATATTGTTTATTTATATTATATCTTTTAAAATAATATTTAAAATTTATTTTTTTTATTTTTTTGATTTTTATTAGAATTCTTTACTAACTAAATATAAATCTTATTAAGTGTCATTTATACTTTGTGTTTTGAAACCAAATCATTTTTTTTTTAAAGAATAAATTTAATAATTATCTGTTTTAATTTTAAAAATAAATAATATAATTATTTATATATTTGTATTTCAAAAATATTTTTAAATATTTTAAAGCTCTATGGTATTCTTAAAATATAAATAAATTAAAAAAATAAAATATATTAGATAGAATTCTAATTAATAAAAAACCTCAAAAATACAAATGTGATTCGTTTTGTATAAATTGCAATTGAAAAAATATATAGAAAAAATTAACACTAGATTGTAGAAATTTTGGAATAGACCTTCTATGAGAAATATAACAGTAAACTACAATTCTACCACCTTATATTATGTCGTTTTTTATTATCAAAAGTTTGCATTCATGTATTCTATATTAAAAATAAAATCTATAGAATTAAAATTTAATCATATTATTTTTTTAAATTATTCTACATAATATCAAATATATTTTTCTAGAAGAAAAAATTTAGTTCTAAACGTTGCACAAATGTTTATAATTAATATTGTATTTGCTTCATTATAGATTAATGTCACAGACATATATATTTACTTCAATAGTTACTTATATGATTAAGTAGAAGTATGTAAATATAGAGTAATTTCATAAAGTCTTCTAGAAAAGCTTCCTAGAAGCTTCATAGACGCGGTTTTGACTTTAGATGTGTTTGTAGAGTAGAAACTTGGCAAAAAAGCTAAGCATGTATTGGTAGCTTGTAGTACAAGTTATCTCCATGTAGTAGCTTGTGGAACAAGCCAACTATGTGGTGCATACATAGATAACTTGCCTTGCAAGATAAGACATGTGGCTAGTAAAGTCAACACATGTTGGAGATCCTATATGACATCACCACGTAGTTCTTAGTTAGATAATATATATGGTGGCAAAAGTGAAGTCTTCTTTGCTCTTGTCAATGCCTTTCTAGTCTTAGTCTTTTTTCAAGACTTTTAAGTCTTCTTGTTTTTGGCAATAGCCATTCTTGTTAATATTACATCACCTTTTGAGAGACTTTCTAGTTCTCTTCAATGATAGAAGAGTGTATTGAGGATTTTCTTTCTTCGAGATTCATGTCGTTGATAGTTTAACAAGAGTGCTAACATATTAATTCTGTCTTGTACTAGAAATGAATGGATTATTCCACTTCTATTGATGTATTTTGAGGATTACGGACTATCCACCTTTAAACAAAAAATCTTGTTTTCTCACTGATTTTATTTTTAAAAAGAGTGGATTACCCATCTTTGTGGGATTTTTTTTTAGAGGTTGCAGATAATCCTCCTCTCATTTAACTTTTGAATTTATTTGAGTTATCTATGGAAAGAAAGATTATGGATGCTACTCTCAATGGAAGTGAGAATAGATTTGCAACTACAGCAGATCTTTATGAGCTTGTCAATATTCTAAGAGTAAAAATATCATGTATTTTCAACATGAATCATGGAAATACTATGCCTATACTTATGGAAGAAGTTCAGAGTGTGCGGCAAGAACTTGTGTAGTTAAAAGAAGCAAGTAGATCAACGTCACAACCAAATTCAAGGAGTTTTGCTTCTACTAGTATGACAAGGACAAGGATTAGTATGTCTCAGAAGTTTGATGGAACAAGATCAAAATTTCAAAGATTTTTGCAACAACTCAAGCTCTATCTAAGGCTGCGCTCTTTCCAAAATCCTGATGGATTTCCTAAGTCAGATTTATAGGCACACTACTACCAGAAAGTGCTCTTTCTTCAATAGAAAAAGATTCACAACTCTTTTATGATTTGAATTCATTCCTAGAAGTGTTTATGGCCACATTCAGAGTAAGTGATTGAGAACGAGTAGCAGAGACAAAGCTTTTATCCTAACGGCACGGATCACAATCAACCACTATATATGCTACCGTATTCTAAAATCTTGCTTGTGATGTGGACTAGAACGACAAAGCACTTAAGTCATTTCATGTGATAATCGTTTATTGGAAAGGCTTCAAGAACAAAGATTTGATTGGAGAAGAACAAGTCAAGTAAGGCGGCAACTCCCAAGTTCTCTAAAACGTATTCATTAAAGCCGAAACTAATACAAATTGATATGATATGTTTTAAATCTCTCACGAAGTAGGAAAAGCCTCGACGTCACTAAGAGGGATTGTGTTTATATTGTCGAGAAGCTAAGCATACTATTCAACATTGTTCAAAGAAACAGTGCTATTACAAAATGAGGAGCACAATTACCAAAAAAGATAATGTGTTGGAAAACCACTTTTCCTAAGTATAATAGAGACTGTGTAGTTGGAATCGTGTACAAGATCTAGTAAAGGTCCTATCCTCTTCTCAAATCCTTCACCTTTTTTTATAATAGAAATATACTTAGGACCTAATAATCACAAAATCTTTGCCTTGTTAGGTTCAAGAGCCTCACCATGTTTTATAGATAAAGATATTGCCAAAAATCAAAAAATACCTTTAATGAAGAAAGTTAAATCCATCCATGTAGAAGTCATAGATGGTCATTTTTTGTCTTTTGGAAATGTTACCCATGAAACTATTTCTTTAGATATAGCAATTAAAGATTTTAAAAGCATAGTAGTATTTAATATAATAAAATCTCTCTCTAATCCGATTATTTTAGGATTATCATGGCTAGAAAAATATAATCCTCAAATAGATTGGATTTCTCGTAACTTTAACTTTCTTGATAGTTTAATCTAAGATTGCATTAGCAAAATAAAAGTACGTAAGTTCAGTATGTCAAAACTTTTACTAGTAGGTGCAAAATCCTTCATACATGTTGCAAAAGAAGGATCATCCTTTGCTATATATGCTACACCCATTTTTTATGGTGAAACAACGTCAAATGGTATTCCTAAAAAAATATGAAGAATTCTAAGACATTTTTGAAATGAAGAGTGTAGGTATTCTCCTCAAATATTGACCTTATGATTGTTCAATTGATCTGCAAGAAGAAGCTCAACCACCATTTTGACCAATCTATAGCTTATTCCAGAATGAGTTTGCTACATTAAAAGATTACATTGATAAAAATTTGGCAAAGAACTTCATACGCCATTCTAAATTTTGAGCCGGGACTCCTATCTTATTTGTAAAGAAGAAAGACGGATCTCTACGAATGTGTGTGGATTATCGAGGACTCAACAAGATCACCATTAAAAATAGGTATCATTTGTCTTTGATTTTAGGACTTTTTGATCAACTCAATCAAGCAAAGATCTATACCAAAATAGATCTATGAGGAGCATACAACTTAGTTCAGATCAAAAAAGGGGATGAATAGAAGACTTCTTTTTAAACTAAGTATGGACATTTTGAATATAATATCATGCCTTTTGAACTCACAAATACACCGGCTGCTTTTGACAATCTTATGAATGATGTTTTTCATGAGTTCTTAGATAATTTCATTGTTTTCTATTTAAACGATATTTTAATCTATTCTAAGAACACAAAAGAATATGAGCTTCATGTTCGTTGCATGCTATAGAAACTTAGAGATGTAGGATTATATGCCAAGTTGAAAAAGTGTATATTCCATACTATTCAAGTTGACTTTTTAGGATACATCATTTCCAAAGAAGGCCTTATGATGGATCCTAAGAAGGTTCAAACTATCATAGATGGGAAGATTCCAAAAACAGTATGAGATGTGCAATACTTTTTAGGCTTTGCTAATTACTATTGAATCTTCATTAAAAAAAATTCTCAAGTTACAGCTCGACTTATACGTTTGACTTGTAAAGATAAACTTGAGTAGAATAAAGAATCAGAAGCATCATTTGATACTTTAAAGAAAGAATTTATTTTTGCACCAATCTTATATAGTGTTGACTTCTCAAAGTTATTTTTTATGGAAATAGATGCGTCACATTTTTCTATAGGTGATGTGTTGTCCCAAACAAGAATAAATGATAAATTCCATCCAATAGCTTTCCATTTGAGGAAATTTTCAGCAACTAAGATTAATTATGAAATCCATGACAAAGAGCTCTTTTGAATCGTAGATTCATTTCACGAATGGCATCATTATCTAGAAGACACCTGAAGTCCAGTTATCATATATACAGACCATAAGAACTTTGAGTACTTCATATCAACACATGTCTTATATCGTCATCAAGTCCGTTGTAGCATGTCTTTATCTAAATTCGATTTCAAGATCACTTATCGACTCAAAAACAACAAGTTCTATCGAATGCTCTTTCTAATAGTTCTTATCTTATACCAAAAGAAGAAGATGCATCTTTTCATCAATAAAGATCAAATCTCTTGAACCCAAAATATTTTCATGTTCGAGCTATAAAATCAACATTGAGTGTTAATTCAATATTTGTGAGGCAAATTCAATCAAGCATGTCCTCTGATCCACTTATTCAAGATATCAAGGATACTTCCTCTAAGTCCCATGATATTTTCAAGTTTGAATTCAAGAATAATCTATTATACTTTGAAGGATGCTTATATATTCTAGAAGGTGAAGCTCAATTATGTATTCTTCAAGCTCGTCATAATTTTCCAGCAGTAGGACATTTTAGGTACAATAAAACTTTGGAATTAATATCTAAGGATTTTTGGTGGGCGTAAATGAGTAAGGTAGTTAATTATTTTGTACAATCTTGTGATATTTGCTCAAGATCAAAAACTCCTCCTCATCGATCTTATGAACTTCTTTAGCCATTTTCCATTACAAAACAACCATGGTCTTTTGTTTCTATGAATTTCATCCAAGATCTTCCAATCTCAGGTTCTTATGACTCTATATTTGTGGTAGTAGATCGTTTTACTAAGATGACACATTTTGTACCATGTACAAAATTTATCACAAGTGAAGAAATAGCTAAGCTTTTCATTGACAATATCTATTACTATTATGGATTGGCAAAAGATATTATATCAGATAGGGGGACTCAATTTGTATCAAGATTTTAGAGAACCCTATTCAAGATTCTAAAGGTGCATAAAAAGCTTTCTTCAGCTTTTCATCTTCAAATTGATGGACAAATAGAATGGATAAATCAATTTTTGGAGTAGTATTTGAGATGTACCATCAACTATCATCAAGTTGATTGAACAACTCTTTTACCATTGGCAGAGTTTACATATAATAATTTGGTACATTCTTCCACTCAACAAACACCTTTTTTTGCCAATTAAGGTTATCATCTATGTCTTGATACTTTTGACTTTTCAAAAGTTGATAATCCCATGGTAGAAGATTTAGCAAATTGCTTGTCAGAGCTACATACAACAATGAAGATACAATTAAAGGAAGCTCAAGAATGACAAAAGACCAACGCGGGTGCTTATCATAAGGAGTCACCACAATATAATATGAGTGACAAGGTATGGTTACTTTGTCGTAATATCAAGACTACTCGTCCTTACGATAAATTAGATTATTGTAGGTTGCAACCTTTTCCTATTTGTGAACAAATCAATCTTGTTGCCTATTGATTACATCTATCGAAGTCTATAAAGGTCCACCTTATATTTTAGGTATCTTTTATGGAGCCGTATAAGACAGTGAATATCATGGGAAGAAGACAAATGCCACCTCTTCTTATAGAAGTTGATAATAATCAAGAGTTTGAGGTAGAAGAAGTCTTAGACTCAAAGTGGCACCGAAATAGGTTGGAATATCTTATTCATTGGCACGGATATGATATTAGTGAATGCACATGGGAGCCATCATAGAATCTTACAAATGCAGCAAAAAATGTTGAAGTCTTTCATTAACAACATCTATCAAAACCATGATGAAGAATAACAAACCTTGCTATAAAAGAAACAAGATCAAAGGAAAATACATTCTATCTTCTATCTTTCATTGTAACTTTTGTGTATCTGTGATGAGATGGAGCACCAACAACCAGTAGATTCAACTCAAGAGCTATCATTTGCGGACTTATCAGATGAGACATTGTGATTGTCACAACCTTCAAGATGACGAAATTGAGATGAAGATACTCAAGAACGACATGTCCTTGTTCAAATAGATGGCAAGATATAACGTGTTTGGTATCACGACCTTAGAAGAGACTCCTGATGTTTAGTGATTTTATTAGAGGTAGGAACAACTCCTGACGGTGTTCCAAATGTTTTATTTGAAGGAAGTTATGAAGGCCTCAACAATGACCAAATAACAAGGTGGTCTTCTCGCCATGGTATGACACATTATAGATGGTTGTGAGGACCTATCAACCATCTTTGAAGATAGCAAAGATTGGAGTATGTAGCAAATATAATTTGTCGTATCTTGGACTTTTTTAACATATGAAGACCACTCTTGATGGAACTCGTCCTTAGAAAGGGAGGTAATATCACAAACATATACATTTTCCTCAATAGTTATTTATATGATGAATTAAAGTAGGTAAATATAGAGTAATTCATAAAGTCTTCTAATGAAGCTTCTTAGAAGCATCATAGATGCATTTTTGACTTTAGATGTGTTTGTAGGTTAGAAACTTGGCAAAAAAGCTAACCATGTATTGGTAGCTTGTAGTACTAGTTATCTCTATGTAGTAGCTTGTGGATTAAGCCAACTACGTGGTACATACATAGATAACTTGCCTTATAATATAAGACATGTAGCCAGCAAAGTCAACACATGTTGGATGTCTTATATGATATTGTCAGGTAGTTCTTAGTTAGATAGTATATTTGGTGGCAAGAGTGAAGTCTTCTTCACTCTTGTCAATGTCTTTCTAGTCTTAGTCTTGTTTCAAGACTTTTAAGTCTTCTTGTTTTTGGCAATAGCCATTCTTGTTAATATTTCATCCCCTTTTGAGAGACTTTCTAGTTCTCTTCAGTGATAGAAGAGTGTATTAAGGATTTTCTTTCTTCGATATTCATGTCCTTGTTAATTAATTAATTTTAATATAAAAAATATGTATTTTATATTAGTTTTTAATCTTGTATTGGAAAGAAATGTCCTCAAAGTATATACTAAGGTTTGAAGAAGTTATGATATTAAACATACTAATTAATTTAATATAATAATTTTATACTTTTTTGAGACATAAAAATTTATATCTCCTATATTACTTAGGTCTTAGAATCTTGTGTTATTTTTTAAAACAAATGGACTAAAATATGTCGAATTTTTAAGAAAAAAATATTATATTTTGTATAATTCAAAAAACATAGATAATTAATAAAATGAATATTTGTTATAATAGTCTATAATTGTATTCTTAATGTTAATTCAATAGTAAGATATCATTTTTATTATTTAGTATATGAATAAAATTCAAATACAAAAATTGTGTGCTAGTTGTATAAAGTAGTTTTAATTTAATTTAGACCAAAATTAAATTTTATGTTTAAACTAAATTCTTTTAAAGTTATATCTTGTGATATTTTTTGCTTTCTTTGTAATTATTGTGACATGATTAAAGTACAAAAATTAAGCTCAGACCTTTATAATTATTATTCATAACCAAACAACAAATGAATATAATTAGATATATACCTTAATGATCAAATAGACCTTATTTACAAGTATTTTTTGTTTACCTTCATCTTTTGTTAATAATGTAGTCAAGTTATAAAATATAAAATATTGAATCTAATAACATGAATTAGTCTCTCTTCAAGACTTTTTAGTTGATACATTATCCATTACAACATAATATATGTGTAATTTGATCAGATTGTTTAAGATATATAATATTATAAATAAAAATTCTATAACCCATGATATTTATAAATATAAAAATTATAAAACATAAAATAGTATTGCTTAAGTAAAAATGCATATTAAAGTTTTTTTTTTAAAAGATCCATGTATAATTTTTGTTTTTGCAAGTTCTTAGAATTATATTGTTGTATGGATAATTTTTAATAATTTTTTAAATTAAAATTAATAATAATTAAACGTCTATTTCTATATTCAAAATATATTTGAGATTGCAAAAACTTTTATTTTACATAGAACGAGTTTATAATCCATATTATTATAAAAAATTCTAATCCAAAATCGAAGGACTTTTTTGTTATAAAAAAAATAAAGTGTAATAAAATTACAATTTCCAAAATTATAATTATTAGTCTAAATATCCATTACATAAATAATTTAATATGAGTGAAAAAATTATCTCTAATATTAAAAAATTTATAAAATTTAAATTGAAGAAATATGCTTATGATTTTATCTAAAAGATGGTAAGTTATACGATCAAATATTATTTTCAATAAAAAAAATAAGTAATTAGATGTGAAATTTTTTAAAGATACCACAAATGAAGATTTTTAAATGCTATGAAATAAATTTGCAAAGAGGTTATGCAAAATGCATCACATTTTGTAGTACTTTGTTAATTCTTGTCTTCTTTCTTGTCTTCCTCCTTTTCAAATTTATAATTTTAATTTTAATTTTTAATTAGCTCATTTATACTAATATTTGGAATTATGCCATATTAATATTAATAATCTTAGACTTGAGTATGGCTTAAGTAATCACTAGCTAGCTAATAACAAAGTGTAGCCAATTAATTGCCAAAATAGCCAATATTGTAATATGTGACAACTTTTTTAAGAATACACTGAATGCTTGGTTGTGGAAAATAACTTATTTTTTGCTACAAAAAGAAAATCTTATCATTCTAATAGAATTCTAATTAAGTCTTAAGTTTTTTAGAAAAATATTTAAATAATTATTAAATATTTTATAAATAATATTAAATAAACTATTTAAAGTTTTCTAATTTTAAAATAAAAATCTTAAATAAATATTTAAAATTATAATTTAAAGAAAATACAAAGAAATTCTAAAAGTTTCTTAAATAAATCCTAATAATATTTTAATCAAATCCTAAGTAAATTCTAATAAATTCCAATAAAATCCTAGCCAAACCTCAATAAAACCTAATAAAATCTAAGTCAAACCTTGAATAAATCCTTACTAAATCTTATTTAGCCATAATAAAATCCTATATTATTTTTAAAATATAAATTTTTATTAATTAAAATATTGATTTTTCTTCATATTTTTTATATATTACAATCCATTAGTTAAGAAAACTTACAAAAAATTTAAAAATAATCCAATTCACTAATTGAAAAAAAAAATCTAATTTTTTTGGATGCCAATTGCCACCTTTTCTAACTTTGCTATTAATCTACCAAAAATTATATCTTTTATTTCACCATTTAATTGTTCTTAAATTCTATAATTATATTTTAAAATAAATAAACTATCAATTTATAATATTTTGTCTTAATTGATAAATCACAAAATATTAAAGAAACTCTCACTATTTCTTAAAATCCAAATTTTGAGATCCTATTTCAATTGAATTTCAATAAACTTTAATTTTATTTTTCAATTTAATTCAAATTTATAAGACATATTTTAAACAAGCTAATTTATAATTTCATAGATATTTACTTGTTAGTCTATTATAATTCTTACAAATTTTTAAATATTTAAATTCTTATTTATTATTTAAATTTCAAAATCACTTTAAATACCTCTAAACTTGAAAAGCCTTCATCAACTCTATATTAATTTAAATCATCTAAAATTAGTACTTAAGTAAATACTATTAATTTTTCTTCCTAATTTTACTTTGTAATCAATAAAAGAACTAAAAAATTATCGTAGAGGAATTTTTACAAGAAAAAGTATTAATACTAATTATATTTATAACCTTTTTATCTTTTATTTATGTCTTTCTGAAGTATAAGTCATATTTTTCTCTTTTACTTTATAGCCATATTATAATAAAATTAATGGTTCTTTTAGATTATATTTATAATTAAGTATTATTTTATTATAGTTAAACACTATACATTAGAATTTAAAAGATAGCTTGATGAAAGCAATACATGCTTTAATTTTGTTTAGGAGAAAGATGGTGTATTAATAAACAATAGATTTTATAAAATGAACATTCTCAATTCATTTCTTACTAATACATCTATTGCTTGATTTTAAGTTTGAAGAATGTATTGGTATCTAAGATTTTGTCAAAGATATTGGAGCCTAAGACAAAATAAATTAATTTTTGTTAGAGAAAGTCGATTCTAAAGAGATTAATAACCTCATAACATCAAATATGTCATTGGAAGAGCATGACATTAACTTAAATAATTCTATAATCATCTATATGTCTTAGCATTAAATAGCAAATGTACACATTAATAAATAATATAACAAATATATGAAATAAAATAAAAAATATATTAAAAAGAATTGATCAATTATTACCTAAAAATAACTACATATAAACTTATAAAATTAGATATCTTGAATTATAGCTAATAATATTTTTTTAGACAACTAAGTATCAAGATTTTAAAAAATCACATTGAAATTCATTCAATTAAGAATATGGTGATGGAAAGAGGATGCAGAAGGTGTCTATCCAAAATAATGATGTCATATCATTACATTTATTTATACATCCATCCATTATATTTATCCATCCATTTCTTATATAAGACAATATGAGAAATAAAGAACTAAGACAAAATGGAGTTCAAATTTTGTGCATGGATTTGTCTTTGTTTTTATCAAAAATAAAATATTAAAATTCACAAAGCCTTAGCAAAACATAAAATTTTGGATGGACAATATGTTGAACAATGTATTTTCTATATGCATTTTTTTTTTTAATCAAAAGTGCTAAACAACGTATTCAATTTCTTTATTTCAATGTTTAGATATCTATAGATTTTAGAGCATATTATGAAAGAAGAGATTGATAACTATGACAAATGCTGGCAAGGTATAGACATCTCTTAATTACTAATTCTATGCTTATAATTACAAATATTGAATTAATAGATTCAAATTTTTTATTTTCTTGAGAACTTATGTGTTTTGATTATGGTATGAAAAATCAATTTTTTGGATATTGATGTCCAAGTGGCTCAAGTAATGAAGAAAAACACTTTAAAGACAACATATATTTTCATCACTCTTCTAACTCCTAAAGAAAAAGTACTAAAAAGACATTTTTGGGAAAGGTTATTATCAACTTTCATTTCATTTGGGCAGTGAGATTATTAGCATTTTGTTATTCTTTTGATTGTAGTCAGTCATATGTTGGTATATTTTATGCATGGAATTTTAGAGGCATAGAATCAAAAGAATAAATTCAAAAATGTTTAAAAAGTTCCGAGTAAAATCTTAAGCATGCGTAAGTTTTTACTTTTTTTAATTATATTTATTCTATTGTTTATTATGCTAGCATTATTTTTATACAAATATTGTATAAAACCTTGGCACTTTACCTAACAAAGAATTTATAATAAAAATATCTTTTATTTTTCTTTTTTATTCTTTCTTTCTCACGACTTAGTTGAATTTTGTGCCAAGAGAAGAATTTGAGAGGGATTAATTAACCAAACTATTATTTGTAGTAATTTCTAATGAGCAAGGGAATAGTCACTCACAAATCAAGTTTAATTCAGAATGTAGTTGATAAACTGAATAGAGTTGCTAGAGGTTGGAAGAAAAAAAAAACTAAATTATTGTTATATTTAAAAAAATCCTTTCAATTGTGTTGTATTTTTGGAGTTCATCAATTACTTTTACAGACAAATTAAAGAGGTTAATATATCAAATTTTAGAGATATATAATTTTTTTGCAATCACCATTATTTTTTTTTAAAAAAAATATATCCCTAAGTACTTCTTGACAATGATGATTAACAAGTATAAATCTACGTGCAATACACTTGAGCTTAATATCTCAATTCTACTACAGCTAAAAAAAAAAACTTTTTGCATGTATAGGTTTAAAATTGAATATATATAAGAATCTCAACTACAACAATTGCAATCATTTTTTCTTTTATTTTACAAATTTTTGTGTGATTTATCCAATGGAAGTTCATAATAGGTATGTTTTGACAATTTATTGAAATAAATAGTTTGCAATTGATCAATCAAATATTATCTTGGTTTTTTTTATGAAACTATTGCATGAAATGTTGCATTAAAGGCATGGTTTTTGAAGTATGATTTCAAGTAAAAAAAATTAGAAGTTTCTTAATAATATCCAAAAAATTTATTTAAATTTGATTTATTATTGTTTTAATTATCATATTCAATTAGTTATTTTTTCTTTGTTCCATATTGCTAGAATTGATGCAAGATTCTATGATATTATGCAAAGAAATGACAATTGGCCTTGCTAACATAGAGAGGTAGTTGGAACTTGAGTACAACAAGTACCTTGCAACTAAATAATATTCTTTAGATTCTTTGATAATGGCATGGATTAAGCTAATCTATTATATTCTTCATTCAGCCATTATATTTTCCTATCTATCTACCATATTTATCTATTATATCCATACATCCATCCATTATATCCATCAATCTATGAAGGATAAGAATTCAATGAAAGCATATAATCAAATGAGGTTTTTTCAAAGAAATATGACAAATAAAAATTGAAAAGTATGTATATTAAAAAAGAAACTAGAATAGCTTTTGCCAAAAGATAAAAAAACTAAAGACTCTTGAAACTAGACTAGAAGTAAGAAACGAGTTGACAAGAGTGAAGAAGGCTTCATTCTTGCCTCTACATATATTATTTACCTAAAATCTATGTGGCAACGTTCTATAGGACCTCCAAATAGGTGTTGACTTTGTATAACACATATCTTGACTTGCAAGGCAAGTTTTCTATATGGCCGCCACATAGTTAGTTTATTTTACAAGCTACTAATACATATGGCATATGCTTAGCTTATTGATCAAGTTTTTAATTTATCAATCAACTACAAATTCATATAAAGTCAAAATAGTGTCAAAGAAGCTTTTAGGAAGTTTTTCTAGAAAGTATTATGAAATTAATCTTTTTTTATTTACTTCTACTTATTCATATTATTTAAATAATAATTATAGAAGATATATGTATATTTGTGATATTATCTCTTTTTTTAGAGAGAAGTTCTACAAAGAGCGGTGATGATATGTTGAAGAAGTTTAAGATGTAGCAAATTGTATTTGCCATATACTTTGATTGTTGTTCTCTACAATGGTAGTTGATAAGTCCTCTCAACCATCAATAATATCCTATTTCAAGATAAAAAGACCACCCTAAAATTTGATTATTGTTGAAACCTTCGTAACTTCCTTCAAACAAAATATTTGTAACACCATTAGGAGTCATATCTACCTCCAATAAAATCGCCATACATTAAGAGTCTTTTTCTAGGTCATGACATCAAATTTTTTATATCTTGCCATTTATTTGAGTAAAAATATGTCATTCTTCAAAGTCTTTGTCCCTATTATGTTGTCTTAAAGGTTGTGATAATCACAATGTCTTGTTTGGTAAGTTGACAAATGATGGCTCTTAAGTTGAATCCACCAACTATTAGTTCTCTATTTCCTTAATGCCATAATTATACAAAAACTACAAACAAGGATAGAAGGTAGAATGCAATCTTTCCTAAATTGTGTTTTTTTTATGGCAAAATTTTGCTATCCTTCATCTTTGTTTTAATAGATGTCATTGATGAAAAGCCTCCACTGTCTTTGTTGCATTTTCAAGATTCTTTGCTAGCTCCTATGTGTGTTCACTAATATCATATTCATGCTTATGGACAAGATATTCCAACTTATTTTAGTATCGCCTTGAGTTTATAACTTCTTCCAGTTTAAACTCTTATTATTGTCCACTTCTATAGGAGAAAGTAGAACTTGTTTTTTTTTTGGTATATTTGTAATCTTGTATAGTTCAAGCAGGGACACATGGAAGATAGGATGGATCTTCATTGACTTCAATAGATGTAATTGATAAGCAATTAGATTCATTTGTTCAAAAATAGGAAAAGGTCGAAGCTTGCATTAGTCCAATTTATTATAAAGACAAAAGTCTTGATATTACAATGAAGTAACCATATCTTCTCACCTACATTGAATTATGGTTGTTCTTTTCAATAGACATCTACGTTGATTTTTTATCATTCTTGAGCTTCTTTTAATTATATCTTAATTGTTTCATGTAGCTTTCACAAGCAATATGCCAAATCTTCTATCAAAGGATTATCAATTTTTGAAAAGTCAAAAATATGAAGTCGTAGATGATAACCATTATTAACAAAAAAAGATGTTTGTTACATAAAAGAATGTATCATATTATTATAAGTAAATTTTGCTAATGGCAAGAAGATTATCCAATCATTTTGTTAATAATTGATGTTACACCGTAAGTATTGTTCCAAAACTTGGTTGACACTCTCTATTTGTCGATCAATTTGAAGATAAAAGGTCAAAAAAAGCATTTTTGAAAAGAATCCACATCTGCTAGAAGTTATTTATTGTAGATTTTATAATTAATCTTGGCTGCTATGAATTTCTTGGAATAAAAAGCTACTAGATGGAGCTTGTCATCTTTTCTTATTTGTGACAAAATAACATCTATAGCAAAATTTGATGTGTTGACGTGATATAAGATTAGTCCAAAAATAAATGCCAATTTCAAGGCTTTAAAAGATGCTTCAGCTTCTTTGCTCCGATCAAGTGTTTTTTTGCATGTAAGACGTGTAGGATGAGCTGCAACTTGAGAAAAATTCTTGATGAAGATTCAATAGTAATTGACAAAGTCCAAAAAGTATTGCAAATCTTTTATTGTTCTTAGAATCTTTCAATCTATAATAGTTTGAACATTCTTTGGATCTATTATAAGTCCTTCATTGGAAATGATATATCTTATGAAGTCAATTTGAATAATATGGAATACACACTTTTTCAACTTAGCATACAATCTTGCATCTTTAAGTTTTTGTAACATACAACAAACATAAACTTCATGCTTATATGTATTCTTAAAATAGATTAAAATATTATTTAAGTAACAAATAATAAAATTATCTAGAAACTCACAAAAAATATCATTCATGAGATGTTGAAAAGCAGTTGGTACATTTGTGAGTCTAAAAGGGATGATATTATATTCAAAGTGTCCATACCTTGTTTGAAATGTAGTCTTCCATTCATCTCCATCTTTAATGTGGACCAAGTTGTATGCTCTTTGTAGATCTATTTTTGTATAGATCTTAGCTTAATTTAATTGATCAAAAAGTCTAAATATTAAGGATAAATGATATCTATTATTGATGGTAATCTTGTTGAGTCCTCGATAATCTATGCATATTTGTAATGATTCATCTTTTTTCTTTATAAATAAGATAGGAGCTCCTGTAGGAGATTTTGAATGGTGTATGAAATTCTTAGCCAAGTTCTTTTTAATGTATTTATTGACTTCAACCAACTCATTTTGTAATAAATTATAGGTTGGACGAAATGGTGGCTAACTTCTCTCTTTAAGGTCACTTTAGTAATCATAGGGAGCTCGAAGAGAATATCTGCATTTTTTTTTTCATAAACATCTTGAAATCTTCATATTAATTTGGAATGCTACTTGAAGTCTTTTCATCATTAAAAATAGGTATAGCATAAATAATAAAAGGTGATTTTTCTTTTGCAACATGCAAGAAAGCTTTTGTACCTACGAGTACGGATTTGGCTATACTAGATTCATGGCTTTTCACAAAACTCTTAATAATGCTTTGAGGAAAGTCAAATTTACAAGAAATTTAATTTATCAAAAGATCATACTTTTTTAGCCATGATAAACCTAAAATGACTGGATTAGAAAAAAATCTAATTATATTAAAAATTATGCAACTATTATGACCATTTATTGCTACATCTATAGAAAGTATTTCATGAGTAATATCTATAGAAGATAACCGACGACCATCTATGACTTCTACATATACAAGTTTAGTTTTTTATATTAATGATATTCTATGGCTTTTAATAAATTTTTTATTTAAAAAAAAAATTGAAGCTCCTGAATCTATCAAGGCACAAGTTTTGTGTTTATTAGGTCCTAAATGAACATCTATTGTAAAACAAGGAGAAGTTTCTAAGGAGAAGATAGGACCTTCGTTTGTACAAGATTCCAATTGCACAATTGTAAGTGGATAAATTTATTTTTTGATATTTTTTCATCTTTGACAATTGTACTCCTCATTTTGTAGTTGAGTTGTTTCTTTGGACAATATTGAGCATTGTGCTTAGTTGCTCCAAAATATAAATATATTCCTTCTTGAAGATGATAAGTCTTTTTTTGTTTAGTAAGAGGTTTAAAACATATTGCATCAATTTACATATCTTCTATTTCTAAATGTTTAAATTGAGAGGTCATTGGTATTATCATTAAATTATAATAATGTTAAAGTTCTCTTATACAATTCTTAGATTGAAATTGAAAAAATCAATTGTCACACTTTACAGCAAAGTCAATTGCTTGACTCAATGTTTAAAGATCCAATAAGTTGAGCATTAATTTATTTACCTCATATTGTAATCTGTAGAAAAATTGGTTGATAAGAATAGCATCATTTCAGTTGATATCAATCGATATTTGTCAAAATTGTGAAATGTATGATATTACTAATTGATTATCTTGTTGCCAAATACAAAACTTATTGGTTGTAACACAAATTGCATTTTGCTCTTCATACAAAGATTAAAACTCCCAAAAAAAAACCTCTAATTTATCCAATATTGGATCTTGTCATTCAAGAAAAGATAAAAACCATGATAATGCCAAACCTGAAAGAAGTGTACCAATGAATCTAACTTGTGATCTTGGCGTTGGATAGTTTTGGAGTTGAAGTTCAATTACAAGTTGTACTTGATTGACAAATCCTCATAACTAGGATCTTGTGCCATCAAACTTCTCGAATAAGGCAATTCTAGATTTTCTAACATTAAAAAGATGTTCTATTATAGAAAAAATGATGTGATTTGGTGTAGATGTTGAAGCGACTCCAATCATATTTGTATCTTCACTTCCTGCTATTTTTATTGTTCTTGGTGGCAATAAATTGAGTTAATGCATTGTAAGCATCAATTCTTTCAATTGCTCTTGCATTTGAGCCATTACACTCTTCATTTCAAAAGCTTTGCGATAATAATATTTTAAAAAATATATATCTAATTTTACTCAAGACAAGTAGAAGAGAGGACTTGAAAACAAAGAAAATATTAAGAACAATATTAGTTTACCAGATGATAATCTACAATATTAAGAACAATATTAGTTTACCAGATGATAATCTAAAAGGTATTATGAAATTAATATATTTTTACCTACTTCTATCTATTCATATTACCTAAGTATTAATTATAGTAGATATATATTTGTGACACCATCTATCCATCATATACATGCATTCATCCAACTATCCATTATATCCATGCATTCATCTATTATATCCATGCATCCATCTATCTATTATATCCATGCATTCATCTATTATATCTATTATATATATTATATCCTATGCATCCATCTATCTACTATATCCGTGCATTTATCTATTATATCTATTATATCTATTATATCCCATGCATCCATCTATCTACTATATCCGTACATTCATCTATTATATCTATTATATCCCATGCATCCATCTATCTACTATATCCGTGCATTCATCTATTATATCTATTATATCTATTATATCCCATGCATCCATCTATCTACTATATCTGTGCATTCATCTATTATATCTATTATATCTATTATATCCCATGCATCCATCTATCTACTATATCTGTGCATTCATCTATTATATCTATTATATCTATTATATCCCATGCATCCATCTATCTACTATATCTGTGCATTCATCTATTATATCTATTATATCTATTATATCCCATGCATCCATCTATCCATACATTCATCCATTATATCCATCTATCCATTATATCTATTATATTTATCCATAATATCCATCCATCCATCCATTATATACATTCATCCATCTATTATATACATCCATCCATCTATTATCTCCATTACATCTACCTATCCATCCATTATGTCCATTATATCTATCCATCCATCCATTCTTTCAATATATTCATCTATTGTGTCCATTCGTCCATCCATTCGTCCATCCATTCGATATATTCATCCATCCATCCGTGTTGTTTTGGGTTGTTTGATGCGCGGTGGTCACGCCTCAGCAGCCAGCCAATTCTTGAGCCTTGGCAGAGCGGTTGAGTGGAAGAAGAGCCCACGACAATAATGGGGCCACGATTCTCCACACACCCCCCCCCCCCCCCACCTCTCCCCCGAGCCTGATGGCCATTCCCACTTCCCCCATCCCTCCTTTCTTCTCTCGCTTATCAGGTTCGTGACGGGACAGCAACGCTGCTCAGATTGCCCTTTGTGGGTCTCATCTTTGTCTGGGTGACGCCGCTCCAAATGGAATAGCTCTGTGGATATGAACCCCACTATTGAAAGGTGTTTTGTTTGAGGACTGGGCTGAGCTGGGCTGAATTGGAGTCTGTTTCTGGAGTTTCGGTGATCTGACCGAGCTGGATATTTGCGGAAACGTTCAATTGTAGGGTGAATCAATCCTGGAGCTGAAGAAGTGGGTGGTGTTGAGGGGAAAGGGCCAATGGGGTCTTCCTCGGTGCAATTAGGGTTAGCAAGTGGTGGAACCAGTTCGTCGGCCATGGGGATAAGGCCATTGGCATTGACAACGGCCGCGCACTCGGGCATTCCGACGTGTGCACAGACTATTCAGGAGTCATTGAGCTATCGTAGGATTTTGGGTAGGTTGGCGAATTTGGAGGGGCTTCGTCGAGTAGAACTAAGTGGGGGCAGTAGTGTAGCATGTAGACGAGGTGGGGATGGGTTAAGAAATTTGGTGATTTTGAAGAGAGGAGCAATAGTTTGCCGGGCGAGGAAACGAGATGCGTCCCTGGAGCGGAGCAATAGGGCGAATGAAGAGCTATTGATGTTTTTCTTCCAACTTGATTTGACGACAAGGCTGCAGCGGGCGCTTAACCAGGACATGTACGAAGCGGCGCAGGGTTTGAGGGAGAAGATTGCCGAGGTGGAGCAGGAGATGGCTCGGCAGCGCAAGGCGAAGACTGGATCAGATTCCTCTAAGAATGAGGTACAGGATACAGGGATCGCAATATTGCAATTGAAAGCGGAATTGCAGAGGTTGATTGCAGAGGAGGATTATGCTGCTGCTGGTGCCATTAGGAACAAGTTAACAGCTCTCGAGGCGGAGTCTCTGGCAGCGCAGGTCCAAGCTCTGTCTTACCAGCAGCGAAGCTTTCAATTTCGGCTAGGGCAGAAGGTCAGGCATCGGGTCATTGGATACAGGGGAGTAGTTTGCGGCATGGACCCTGTGTGCTGTGAATCGGATCAATGGGCGGAGACAGCTGGTGTGGACGAACTCCCTCGCGGTCGAAATCAACCATTTTATCAGGTGCCACTTCTAGTTCAATGGTGGTTTAAATTTCTTTAGTTTATTTTGAATCAAGAAATGTGAAGCTTTGTTTAGATTTTAGCGAGTCCGCAACTTCACATTGATGAATTCATGGAATTGCCTGGGGTTTCTGAGCTATTAGCAATCATATTAGCTATTCGTATCTTTTGGTCTTGGTCTGACAACTTAGGTTTGCTACCGCAGGTTTTGGTGGACGTTCGGGAGGAGCCATCCGTTATGGTAACCTATGTTGCCGAGGATAATTTAGTCGCCCCTGAGGAACCCGATTTTGAACAATTTGATCATCCATACGTATATTTTCTCTTTTATGGCATGGATGGTGCGGGGGACTTCATAGCTTGTAAGCAATTGAGAGAAAAATACGATGCACCTCGACATGAGTTGCCTTACGACGAAAATGAAGGTGATTGATTTCTCCCTTTGCGAAGCGGTAATGCAAATTGACCACTATATCTCAATCCATCCACATGGTTGTGAACAACCATACCATGGCAATGAATATGGTTCACAACACCATCATATCTCCACCCCTCCTACTCTTACTTCTATTTCTCATTTATGGTTCCTCCTGATTGAGTCTCTGATTATTTACACTGTAGTTTTTTATCAACTCGCAATCACCAGCCTCGGTGTATGAGTTTCCTTCAAACCATGCATTGCTTTTTATTTCATCAAGCTGGTCAAACCTTAGCTTGTTTTTGAAACTTTCAACGACACATTTTTCTGTTTGTGAAAGTTTGTGGGTTACCGGCCTTGGCACCTAATGTTCTGCCTCAAGTGGAAATTCTAAACCCTGGACTTGATGAACAGGTTAATACTCAGGTTAACTGTGGGTTTCCGAACCCAAAGTTTCCACCTTGGTTGATTGTATGATGGTGGCTCTGTTGTTGTCGCTGAGGGCTTCTTCTCAGGCCTATTGTGTAGGAATCAGATGCAGGTTGTCTTCATGCGTTGATGGTGGACAATGAGAATGCAAATGGCGTGGAAAGACTCAACGTGTGGTTGCATCTTCCACGCTCTTGAAGGCTGTTTCTCTTGACGTGGAGAGTTGAATGAGGATGTGGTGCATGATCAACTTTTTACTGACTTGTTGACAAATTAAACTTGCTCACAAATATACCCAGAATTCAACAGGAAAAAGAGACTGATGTAGAGTTTAGAGAATGAGGCAAGTTGCATGCCCAGCTGCACTGTTGAACTTCGGCCCAGTTTCAAATTGAAATGGGTATGGCAATCAGTTTTCGAAATAGTGTGGTGCATGACACTTTTTTGAAACACTCAATGCACAAGACACAATGCAAGGAAAAACAAAAACACATGGTCTCTTTTAAATAAGGTTGGATATCATGACATAGACAAAGAATCAAGATGAACCAAGGGTCTTGTGCACCTGACGTGTGTCCTAACTAATATTAATCATATTGTAATTAAAATCAAAATCTAGCAAGTTTGTGTACAAGTTGTATACAAAATGTAAAATGAAGTATTTGATTGATGAAGGTATATGATGCAAATTTTATGAAGGTTTTACATGATGCCACTTTTAATGTTTTGTTTCAGTCTAAAATTAGTCAAATAGAAAACTAGTCAAACAAGATAAAATGAAAA